>NC_073631.1:31155000-31780000 GCF_029407905.1 Bubalus kerabau | reverse complement strand
GTCACTCTGCTTATTTAACTTCTGTGCAAAGTACATCATGAGAAACACTGGGCTGGAGGAAGCACAAGCTGGAATCAAGAATGCCAGGAGAAATATCAATAACCTCGGACATGCAGATGACACCACTGTTATGGCAGAAAGTGAAGAAGAACTAAAGAGCCTCTTGATGAAAGTTGGCTTAAAACTCAACATTTAGAAAATGAAGATCATGGCATCCAGTCCCTTCACTATATGGCAAAGAGATGGGGAAACAATGGAAACAGTGAGCAACTTTATTTTTGGGGGCTCCAAAATCAGGGCAGTTGGGCTCTAAAATCACTGCAGATGCAGATGATCATCACTGCAGATGGTGACCAAAGTTATGAAATTAAAGGACGCTTGCTCCTTGGAAGAAAAGCTATGACCAACCTAGATAGCATATTAAAAAGCAGAGACATTACTTTACCAACAAATGTCCATCTAGTCAAAGCTATGGTTTTTCCAGTAGTTATGTATGGATGTGAGAGTCGGACTGTAAAGAAAGCTGAGCGCCAAAGAATTTATGCTTTTGACCTGTGGTGTTGGAGAAGACTCTTGAAAGTCCCTTGGACTGCAAGGAGATCCAACCTGTCCATCCTAAAGGAAATCAGTCCTGAATAGTTATTGGAAGGACTGATGCTAAAGCTGAGACTCCAGTACTTTGGCCACCTGATGTGAAGATCCAACTCATGGGAAAAAACCCTGATGCTGGGAAAGATTGAAGGCAGGAGGAGAATGGGACAACAGAGGATGAGATGGTTGGATGGCATCACTGACGCAATGGACATGAGTTTAAGTAAGCTCTGGGAGTTGGTAATGGACAGGGAGGCCTGGTGTGCTGCAGCCCATGGGGTTGTAAAGAGTCGGACACAACTGAGTGACTGAACTGAACTCATGGTTATCAAATGCCAAAATGGATAATTATCTTTCTATCTTTACAGCATGATGCATTTATAGTTATTTTGTATCATAGATATCCTTCTTTTAGGATTAAGTTACTTTGGAATACAAAAGTCAAGCTAAGTTTATTTATTATAGCCAGTGGGGCTTATTTAGAATATCATTTCATGTGACTATCTTTGTGCGCATGGAGAACAAATACTTCAAATTGATAAACAGTCTAGACCGAGATTACCTATTCAGATCTTCACAGAAGGAGGACTTTTAGGATAGCTGTAAAGGCTAAAGAGAATACAGATGTTTACTAGTTACCAACTATATAAATATGTAGATAATCCCATGGATGGAGGAGCCTGGTAGGCTGCAGTCCATGGGGTTGCTAAGAGTTGGACACGACTAAGCGACTTCCCTTTCACTTTTCACTTTCATGCATTGGAGAAGGAAATGGCAACCCACTCTAGTGTTCTTGCCCGGAGAGTCCCAGGGACAGGGGAGCCTGGTGGGCTGCCATCTCTGGGGTTGCACAGAGTTGGACACAACTGAAGTGACTTACAGTAGCAGTAGCAATTAGGAGAGTGAAGATATTTGTGACTGTCTGGTCTACTCATTTACAATGAGACATGTTAATTCTCACATGTAGCATAGATAATAATAGATTATAAGGTAGGTTAGAAAATGGAGTCTCATATACTTTCCTGAATCTTTCTCTCATTCTCCCTTTTTTGTTCATCTTTCTGTTTGTGTTTGCGTCTGACTCTTTGTCTCTGTCTCTGTCTCTCTCACCTTCTCATATTAGTTGGCAGCCTTTCTCACTTTGGTCTAGAACCAGTAGATAGTGGAACTTATGCCATTTCTTGGTTAGTCTTCCCAGAGCTTTCGCACTATGGTGGGCATTTCTTTCAAGAAAACCATTCATGTAAACTACCTATATGCCACATTTGCAAACCACCTAGACAACCTTCACAAAATTCCATCAATTTGTTACATGTAATTTTTGGTCTGTTAATCCAGCTCTTTTTAGAAAAAAGCTGGTTTTAGAAAAGGCAGAGGAACCAGAAACCAAATTGCCAACATCCACTGGATCATTGAAAAAGCAAGAGAGTTCCAGAAAAACATCTATTTCTGCTTTATTGACTATGACAAAGCCTTTGACTATGTGGATCACAATAAACTGTGGAAAAATTCTGAAAGAGATGGGAATACCAGACCACCTGACTTGCCTCTTGAGAAACCTATATGCAGGTCAGGAAGCAAGTTAGAACTGGACATGGAACAACAGACTGGTTCCAAATAGGAAAAGGAGTACGTCAAGGCTGTATATTGTCACCCTGTTTATTTAACTTCTATGCAGAGTACATCATGAGAAACGCTGGGCTGGAAGAAGCACAAGCTGGAATCAAGAATGCCAGGAGAAATATCCATAACCTCAGATATGCAGATGACACCACCTTTATGGCAGAAGGTGAAGAGGAACTAAAAAGCCTCTTGTTGAAGGTGAAAGAGGAGAGTGAAAATGTTGGCTTAAAACTCAACATTCAGAAAATGAAGATCATGGCATCTGGTCCCATTACTTCATGGGAAATAGATGGGGAAACAGTGGAAACAGTGTCAGACTTTATTTTTCTGGGCTCCAAAATCACTGCAGATGGTGGCTGCAGCCATGAAATTAAAAGACGCTTACTCCTCGGAAGGAAAGTTATGACCAACCTAGATAGCATATTGAAAAGCAGAGATATTACTTTGCCAACAAAGGTCCATCTAGTCAAGGCTATGGTTTTTCCAGTGGTCATATGGATGTGAGAGTTGGACTGTGAAGAAAGCTGAGCGCCAAAGAATTGATGCTTTTGAACTTTGGTGTTGGAGAAGACTCTTGAGAGTCCCTTGGACTACAAGGAGATCCAACCAGTCCATTCTGAAGGAGATCAGCCCTGGGATTTCTTTGGAGGGAATGATGCTAAAGCTGAAACTCCAGTACTTTGGCCACCTCATGCGAAGAGTTGACTCATTGGAAAAGACTCTGATGCTGGGAGGGATTGGGGGCAGGAGGAGAAGGAGACGACAGAGGATGAGATAGCTGGATGGCATCACTGACTCGATGGACGTGAGTCTGAGTGAACTCCGGGAGTTGGTGACGGACAGGGAGGCCTGGTGTGCTGTGATTCATGGGGTCGCAAATAGTCGGACACGACTGAGTGACTGAACTGAGCTGAACTGAATCCAGCTCTTTACTTTCTCAGCTCTCAATTAGAAGTTCATTCTTTCATTTTGCTGCATATTTTACTGAGTACCTCCTATACACTAGAAACTTATCTAGATCCTAGGGATACAACAGTGAACAAAATAGACAAATAAATAAGTCTTTAGTCTGTGGTGCTTATATTCTAGTGTAGGGAATATAGGACATAAAATAAAGTAGTCTTATGTATTGCATGTTAGAGGTTATAGGCGGCATGGAGAAAAAGAAGATAGACAAATGCAATGAAGGATGTGTTTTGAATTAATAATTTTAGTCAAGGGGCCAAAGAAAGTGTCATTTATGAGGTGATATTTTGGTAAGGATATAAAGATGCTGATGAAGTCACCACAGATATCTGGGGAAGGAGATTTTTAGGCAGAGAAATCAACAAACACAAAGGCCATGAGGCAGGAATGTGCCTATTGTGTTTGAAGCACAGTAAGGCCAGTGTGAATGGAGTCACTTGATGAAGGAGAGGGTATAGAAGATGACCTCAGACTGGGTGTAGGGTCAGGTGTTTTGGACTAAGTTCCTACAGATCATATGATGTTGTCTTTTACTTGGTTGAGAAAGGAAGCCATTGCAAGGTTTTGAATAAATGAATGATATGATCTGCATGACCTGACTGTTCAAGGAGGAGAGAGTAATAAGCTACATTGCATGATGTTGATGGATTAAAGACATTGAATGAGAATTTACCATGGAAATTGGCAACAGGAACTCATAGGTGACCTTGACAAGAGCATTTCTGATGGAGTGGACAGTAGGTAAAAATGATGGAAGGGCACTGAGAATAAGAAAAAAATAATTATGGATGAACAGAGAAGGTATTTTTGTGTGTCTGTTTTTGCTATAAAGGGAAGATGGGAAATGGGTGGAACCTAGAGGGAAAGTAAGGTCAAGATGGTTTGGTTGACTTTTTAAAAAGATGTCCAAAGTATCAGCATGTTTTTATGCATATAGGAAAGATGCAACAGAAGGGAATACACTTGTGATGCTGGAAAGACAAAGAGAGTTTTTGATGCATTTCTTTGAATAGATTACTAGGTATGGAACCTGCATATCTGTAGAGCTAGGGATACTTGGCTGGCAGTACCAACAGTTCATCCTCAGTAATGGCAAAGAAACCCAAGCACATGATCCAAATATAGGTAGTTCAAAAGATGTGTTGGTAAGAACAGGTGGAAGTTCTCTCTAAACGCTTTTTTTTTATCCTCAGTAAAATACGAAGGAAAATTATCAGTTAAAAATGAAAACCAAGGAGGGTGTTAGAGATTCAACAAGAAAGGACAGGGGCATGTATGTGCCCGGGATTTTAAGTAAGATTGCCTGGCAACTTTAGGAACTACCCACCTGGCGTTAGTCTGTGTGCTTTTCTTCATCTACGAGCACTTTCTGGATTATGGTTAATAGGTTCAGTGTTGGGTTTAACCAAGGTATGGTTCCAATAGTTAGTATTGATAGAACTTGTAGAAACATTTGGAGAGTTAAGGAGGAAGGCAGGAAGGTGGTTGTAGTGACCATTCTTGTCATTTAAACTGTGAATAGAGGAAGAACTATTTGAAGAGGAAACAGGTGAGAGGCAGTGAAACAGTGATACAATCAGTAGGTTGCTGGTTCAATAGGGTAAAGAAATCAAGGAATTGCCACAAAATATTAATTCATATTAGAGTTCATATCAATTTTAAGAATTTTTCTTTGTTCCCATGTGGTTTATCCTTCATCTTGTTTTTCCTTTAAACATATCCATCTTTAGACATTCAGTTCAGTTCAGTCACTCAGTCGTGTCCGACTCTGCGACCCCATGAATTGCAGCATGCCAGGCCTCCCTGTCCATCACCAACCCCCAGAGTTCACTCAAACTCAAGTCCATCGAGTCAATGATGCCATCCAGCCATCTCATCCTCTGTCATCCCCTTCTCCTCCTGCCCCCAATCCCTCCCAGCATCAGAGTCTTTTCCAATGAGTCAACTCTTCACATCAGGTGACCAAAGTATTGGAGTTTCAGCTTTAGCATCAGTCCTTCCAATGAACACCCAGGACTGATCTCCTTTAGAATGAACTGGTTGGATCTCCTTGCAATCCAAGAGACTCTCAAGAGTCTTCTCCAACAACACCATTCAAAAGCATCAATTCTTCGGCACTCAGCCTTCTTCACAGTCCAACTCTCACATCCATACATGACCGCTGGAAAAACCATAGCCTTGATTAGATGGACCTTTGTTGGCAAAGTAATATCTCTGCTTTTGAATATGCTATCTAGGTTGGTCATAACTTTCCTTCCAAGGAGTAAGCACCTTTTAATTTCATGGCTGCAGTCACCATCTGCAGTGATTTTGTAGACATTAGGTATGATTTAATTACTACTGTCCTCTCTATGTGAAATAATATTTTCATAATAAAATAATATACACTCATTGAAATTTAAAAAATATAGAAAAGGAAAATGAAAATCACTGAAAGAGTCTTACCACTTAAACAAATGTACTGGTAGTATTATTGTGTATGTCAGGTTTTCAATATCTCTGTCCTGTTTCTCTTCATGACGTTTCATGATTTTCTACCATGTTTAAGTTTTTTCATTTCAACATAGTCTTATAAAAATACTTACTGCTAATCCTAAAGGAGATAAGTCCTGAGTGTTCATTGGTAGGACTGATGTTGAAGGTGAAACTCCAATACTTTGGCCACCTGATGCGAAGAGCTGACTCATTTGAAAAGACCCTGATGCTGGGAAGGATTGAGGGGAAGAGGAGAAGGGGACGACAGAGGATGAGATGGTCGGATGGCATTACCGACTCAATGGACATGGATTTGGGTAGACTGGGAGTTGGTGATGGACAGGGAAGCCTGGCGTGCTGTGGTTCATGGGGTCACAAAGAGCCAGACACAACTGAGTGGCTGAACTGAACTGAACTGATTCCTATATAAACAATGAAAAATAGGAAAGAGAAATTAAGGAATCAATCCCATTCACCATTGCAACAAAAAGAATAAAATATCCAGGAATAAATCTACATAAGCAGACAAAAAAAACTGGACACAGAAAATTATAAGACACTGATGAAAGAAATCAAAGATAACATAAACAGATGGAGAGATATTCCATGATCCTGGTAGAAAGAATCAATATTGTGAAAAGGATTATGCTACCAGATGCAATCTACAGATTCAGTGCCATCTCTAGCAAATTACCAATGGCATTTTTCACATAACTAGAACAAAATGTTTCACAGTTCATATGGAAACACAAAAGACCCTGAATAGCTAAAGCAGTCTTGAGAAAGAATGGGGCTGGAGGAATCAACCTTCCTGACTTGAGAGTATACTACAAAGCTATAGTCATCAAGGCAGTATGGCACTGACACAAAAACAGAAATATAGACCAATGGAATAAGATAGAGAGCCCAGAGGTAACGCATGCAACTATGGGTACCTTATTTTTTGACAAAGGAGGCAAGAATATACAATGGGACAAAGACAGCCTCTTCAATAAATGGTACTGGAAAAACTGGACAGCTGCATGGAAAAGAATGGAATTAGAACTCTTCCTAATGCCACACACAAAGAAATGAAGAGATATTCCAAGTCAAAATGGATTAAAGACCTAAATGTAAGACCAGAAACTATAAAACTCTTAGAGGAAAACATAGGCAGAACACTCGATGATGTAAATCAAAGTGAGGTCTTCTATGACCCACCTCCTAGAGTAAAGGAAATATGGGGAGGAAGGAGGGAGGAGGGTTCAGGATGGGGAACACATGTATACCTGTGGCAGATTCATTTCGCTATATGGCAAAACCAATACAGTATTGTAAAGTTAAAAAATAAAATTAAATTAAAAAAAATAAACAGTTGGGGCCTATTTAAATTTAAAATCTTTTGCACAGCAAAGAAAACTACAAACAAGGTGAAAGAACAACCCTCAGAATGGGAGAAAATAATAGCAAAAGAAACAACTAACAAAGAATTAGTTTCCAAAATATGCAAGCAGCTCATACAACTCAATTCCAGAAAAACAAACAACCCAATCAAAAAGTGGGAAAAAAGACCTAAAAAGTCATTTCTCCAAAGAAGACATACAGATGGTTAAGAAACACATGAAAAGATGCTCAACACCTCTCATTGTTAGAGAAATCTAAACCAAAACTACAATGGGATACCACCTCACACCAGTCAGAATAGCCATCATGAAAAAGTCTACAAACAATAAATGCTGGAGAGGGTGTGGAAAAAAGGGAGCCCTCTTGCATTGCTGGTGGGAATGTACATTGATGCGGCTACTATGGAAGACAGAATGGAGATTCTTTGAAAAGCTAGGAATAAAACCACCATATGACCTCCAAGGCATATACTCAGAGGAAATCAAAATTGAAAAAGACACATTTATCCCAATATTCATTGCAGCGCTATTTACGATAGCTAGAACGTGGAAGCAACCTAGATGTCTATAGACAGCTGTGATACATAAATACAATGGAATACTATTCAGCTATAAAAAGGAACACGTTTGAGTCAGTTCTATTGAGGTAGATGAACCTAGAGCCCATTATACAGATTTAAGTAAGACAGAAAGAGAAATGTAAATAGTGTATACTGATGCATATATATTAAATCTAAAAGATGGTACTGATGAAATAATTTTCAGGGCAGCAATGGAGAACAGACATAGAGAACTGACTTATGGACATGGTGGGAGGGGAAGAAGGAGATTGTGAGATGTATGAGGAGAGTAACATGGAAATTTACAATACCATATGTAAAATAGAAAGCCAACAGGAATTTGCTGTATGAATCAGGGAACTCAAACAGGGGCTCTGTGACAATCTAGAAGAGTGGGATGTGGAGGGATATGGAAGGGAGGTTCAGGAGGGAGGGGACATGGGGGTATCTATGGCTGATTCTTGTTGATTTATGACAGAAAACAACAAAATTCTGTAAAGCAATTATTCTTAAAAAAATTAAAAAGTACATCTCTGACCTTTCATTTCAGCTCCCTCCAGTGCAGGCCTACCTGTCTGCCCCCAACTCCTCTCCATTTCAGTGCATCCAAGCATAACTTATTAAGCAGAAAAAAAAACAAACCAAAACCTTCATGCTGTTACATACTTCCACCAAGATTACCTTTAATGACTGTATAATGTTTTAATGAATCCATTGTAATCCATTTTTTTTCTACATTATGGGATATTTATAATAATTTACTTTGGCATTAAAATTGTGTGGTGATGAATGTTTTTATGAATGATTTTAAAATTATTGTTTACATCTCCTAAGGAATTTTATATGTTCATTCTTCCTTTTTTTAAATGAAATTATTCAAATGCCTCAAACCAGTCCTTAGACATTTTTATTTTCTTCAAGTGAATCCTCTCAAAATTTCCAGATAGTATTTTAAAACCTTTTCCAGTGAATTTAAATAGAACAGATCATTCTTTCATTTTCAGTATTTTAGGTTCCTTTTATTTATTTTATTATCTTACCCACTTTTCAATATGATACTACATTTTTATGGTGCTCCATCCTGACTACAGCTGTAAATTCACATGTCCTGTTGTTTTTCTGATTAAGATAATGATTTATTCTAACTTCTAGTTACTTAGTTTGGCATTAAATATTTTATACTTATGGACCAGTTTTTATGTTGAAAGTTTCCAGATCCATTTAGAATGTTGATAAATGCTTCTTCTCATTTATATGGTAAAACTCAAAAACATCCCAGTTAGTAGGTCCCTTTGAGTTTATAAGAATCAAAGATGCCTTTAGATTACAAGGGGTCCTGGAGAGGCAACATGAGGATGTTAGGAAGAAAAACAACATGAGAAACCAACGAGCAGGGCATTACTGACCTGGAATACGATTACGGATGTAACCAGCGCTCTGGCCATGCGGTGGCAGTTGTAGTTGGTCCTTCAGGGGAGCTACTAAAGGCCTTCTACTTTAGGATTTTCAGGGACATTACCTACAGATTACTCTGGTTTTACTCTATGACAGTGTGGACCCCAGAGCAATATTTTTGCACTTTGGCTCTTGACTCTTTTACTTCTTTGCTATATGACATTAGGTAAGTAAACTAATCTCTACATACCTCAGTTTCCCTCACTGCAAAATGGAGATAATAATACTTATGATAATGCATACTTACGATGCAGATTTGGAGAAGGCAATGGCACCCCACTCCGATACTCTTGCCTGGAACATCCCATGGACAGAGGAGCCTGGTGGGCTGCAGTCCATGGGGTCACTAAGAGTTGGACAGGATTGAGTGACTTCACTTTCACTTCACTATGCAGGTTAGAGGAGATAACAGATGTAAAGTCCTTAGAACACTACCTAGCACAGAGTATACCTAGTAATCTTTAGCTGTTATTAGTTTCTGCAAGTTTAAGTTAACCTATATTAGACAAACTCTTCCTTCTGTCAGATTTCCCTTATTTCCAGTCTCTCTATTTTCTATTATTTTATTCACAAGTATTTTTAAATATTAATAGTAATATTTACTGTATTCTCTGTTTTTACCCTTTTCCTTTTGTAACTAAGCAGATTAGGTATTCTTTAAAAATTTTCTTCATAGATTATAATCTACTTAAAAGAATGTTTCTATTTTCTTCCATATATATTCTAAGTGCCATCTCATTTTTAGCTTGGACATCCAACCTTATCCAAATAAACTTCCTTATATTCTTGTCTTTCTTCCATGATTACATGTCATTTTCAGTCAATTTGTCTCTTTGGTTAAGTTGGAATGTTCATTTTGGTTATTGTTTGAATATCAGAATATATATTTTAGAATAATACATGTTTTTATATAGTCTTATGAAAGCTTGCAATAGATATTGTAAGATATATATTGTAATAATGATAATATAATAATGTAAAATAGATATTACAGTCTTATAAGAACTTACAATAGATATTATAGATAGATAGTGGTGGAATTTTAAAGAGCAATTTGTCAGTCTCTTATTAATTCTTAAAAGAGCAAATTTTAAACCTCTGTACAAATAACAATTTGTTAGTAACTCAAGTTCAGCTTTTTACTTCTTCAGACTGAGACTCCTCCTCCATAGTCTCACCAGGAGGCTAAAGAGACTCATGATATATGTTTAGAAACTTGGAATAGGGAATAAAAGGAATATTGAAAATTTTATCAAACCAATAAAAGAAAGAAAAATAAGTAAAAATACAATATGAAGTGGTAGAAATAAGTAAAAATCATGACACTTGATGACTTTTAAATGATTATAAAATGATAGAATTCAACTATTTAAAGACAGATTAATAATCAATGTGAGTTCTTAAAAATCCAGCTGTTAGCTGTTTATGGTAGCATACCTAATAACCAATCAAAAGTGTTGAAATAAAGAGAAAACGATGTCACACAAATACTGAATTTCCTTGAGTTTCATGCACCATTCCATTTTAAAACACACCCAAATAAAAATTTAGGTAAAAAACATTCATAGTGATAAAGAGAAATGCTAGAGAAAAATAAAGAGAAAATCCATTAAAGAAACATAACTACTGCTTCCCTGGTGACATAGCGGTAAACAATCTGCCTGTGATAAAAGAGTCATGGGTTCATTTCCTGGGTGTTGGGAAGATCCCTGGAGAAGGAAATGGCAACCCACTCCAGTACTCTTGCCTGGAGAATCCCATGGAGGGAGGAGCCTGTAGGCTACAGTCCATGGGGTCACAAAGAGTTGGACACGACTGAGCGACTTCACTTTCACTTTCCAGCAGAAATTTATAAATCAAACAGGTATAAAATAACTGTAAGGATAGAGTAAGCTTGAACAATGTAGCTTAATAATTTCATCTAATAAGTAAAACTGGATAGAACAATTTCATGCATAATGTTAGTAATTTGTCCTTTAATTTCAAATATTGTTTGTGTATTTCCAAATTTTAAAATGAAAAAAAATTGAAATGTATTATATATCACACAAAACCCTGAACTTCTTTCCTACAAATCTAACAGAAAACTATTAAAACATATGTGCATGAAATACTATGTAGTTAATATAGATGTATAAAAAAATATTGCTTAGTTCCAGTAGCTTAAAAATTCATAACCCCTTTATTTATACTATCTTTATTTTGCAGTGACTGCTTATGATTCTGATGTTCTACTGGTTGAATTTGAAATGAAACTTTGCTGTTGTTGTTCAGTCACTAACTCATGTCCAATTCTTTCCAACCCCGTGGACTGCAGCATGCCAATCTTTCCTGTCCTTCATTATGTCCTGAAATTTGCTCAAATTCGTGTCCATTGAAACAGTGATTCTATCTAATGATCTCATGCTCTGCTTCTCCCTTCCCCTCTTGCCCTCAATCTTTCCCAGCGTCAGGGTCTTTTCCAATGAGTCAGCTCTTCACATCAGGTGGCCAAAGTATTGGAGCTTCAGCATCAACATGAGTCCTTCCAATGAATATTCAGGGTTGATTTCCTTCAGGATTGATCAGTTTGATCTCCATGCTATCCAGGAGACTCTCAAGAGTGTTCTCCAGCTCCACAGTTTGAAAGCATCAATTCTTCAGCACTCAGCCTTCTTTATGGTCCAACTCTCACATCTGTACATGACTACTTGAAAAACCATAGCTTTGACTATGGGTTTTTGTTGGCAGAGTGATGTCTCTGCTTTTTAATATGCTGTCTAGGTTGGTCATAACTTTCCTTCCAAGGAGCAAGATTTTTAATTTCATGGCTGCAGTCACTGTCTGCAGTGATTTTGGAGCCTGAGAAAATAAAGTCCGTCACTGCTTCCACTTTTTCTCCTTCTATTTGCCATCCAGTGATGGGACCAGATTCCATGATTTTAGTTTCTTTAATGTTGAGTTTTAAGCCAAATTTTTTACTCTCCTCTTTCATCTTCATCAAGAGACTCTATAATTCCTCTTCACTTTCTGCCATTAGAGTGGTATCATCTGCATATCTGAGGTTAATGATATTTCTCCTGGCAATCTTGATTCCAGTTGTGATTCATCCAGCCCACATTTCACATGATGTACTCTGCATAGAAGTTAAATAAACAGGATGGCAATAGCCTTGTTGTACTCCTTTTCCCATTTTGAACCTGTCTGTTGTTCCATGTCTGGTTCTAACTATTGCTTCTTGACCCATATACAGGTTTCTCAGGATACAGGGAAGGTGGTCTGGTACTCCTATCTCTTTAAGAATTTTCCACAGTTTGATGTAATCCACACAGTCAAAGGCTTGCTTAGGCAATGAAGCAGAAATAGATGCTTTTCTGGAATTCTCTTGATTTTTCTATGATCTGACGAATGTTGGCAATTAGATCTCTGGTTCCTCTTGCTTTTCTAAATCCAACTTGTACATCTGGAAGTTCTAGTTTATGTGCTGCCAAAGCCTAGCTTGAAGAATTTTGAGCATATACTTAATAGCATGTAAAATAAGCACAATTGTATGGTAGTTTGAGCATTCTTTGTCATTGCCCTTCTTTGAAATTGGAATGAAAATCGACCTTTTCCAGTCCTGTGGCCACTTCTTAATTTTCCAAATTTGCTGGCATATTCAGTGCAGCACTTTAACAGCATCATCTTTTAGGATTTTAAATAGCTCACCTGGAATTCCATCACCTCCACTAGATTTGTTTGTAATTATGCTTCCTAAGGCCCACTTGAATTTGCACTCTAGGATGTATGAATCTAGGTGAGTGGTCACACATTCATAGTTATCTGGGTAATTAAGAACTTTTTCGTATAGTGGAAAATTCTGAAAGAGATGGGAATACCAGACCACCTGATCTGCCTCTTGAGAAATTTGTATGCAGGTCAGGAAGCAACAGTTAGAACTGGACATGAAACAACAGACTGGTTCCAAATAGGAAAAGGAGTACGTCAAGGCTGTATATTGTCACCCTGTTTATTTAACTTATATGCAGAGTACATCATGAGAAACGCTGGACTGGAAGAAACACAAGCTGGAATCAAGATTGCCAGGAGAAATTATCAATAACCTCAGATATGCAGATGACACCACCCTTATGGCAGAAAGTGAAGAGGAACTCAAAAGCCTCTTGATGAAAGTGAAAGAGGAGAGTGAAAAAGTTGGCTTAAAGCTCAACACTCAGAAAACGAAGATCATGGCATCTGGTCCCATCACTTCATGGCAAATAGATGGGGAAACAGTGTCAGACTTTATTTTTCTGGGCTCCAAAATCATTGCAGATGGTGACTGCAGCCATGAAATTAAAAGACGCTTACTCCTTGGAAGGAAAGTTATGACCAACCTAGATAGCATATTCAAAAGCAGAGACATTACTTTGCCAACAAAGGTCTGTCTAGTCAAGGCTATGGTTTTTCCTGTGGTCATGTATGGATGTGAGAGTTGGACTGTGAAGAAGGCTGAGTGCCGAAGAATTGATGCTTTTGAACTTTGGTGTTGGAGAAGACTCTTGCGAGTCCCTTGGACTGCAAGGAGATCCAACCAGTCCATTCTGAAGGAGATCAGGCCTGGGATTTCTTTGGAAGGAATGATGCTAAAGCTGAAACTCCAGTACTTTGGCCACCTCATGCGAAGAGTTGACTCATTGGAAAAGACTCTGATGCTGGGAGGGATTGGGGTCAGGAGGAGAAGGGGATGACAGAGGATGAGATAGCTGGATGGCATCACTGACTCGATGGACGTGAGTCTGAGTGAACTCCGGGAGTTGGTAATGGACAGGGAGGCCTGGTGTGCTGTGATTCATGGTGTCGCAAAGAGTCGGACATGACTGAGCGACTGATCTGATCTGATCTGATCTATGTATTCTGGCCACCTTTTCTTAATCTTTTCTGCTTCTGTTAGATCCTTTCCATTTCTGTCCTTTATCAAGCCCATCCTTATAGTAAATATTCCCTTGATCTCTCTGGTTTTCTTGAAGAGATCTCTAGTGTTTCCCATGCAATTGTTTTCACTATTTCTTTGCATTGTTCATTTAAGAAGGGCTTCTTATCTATCTCGCCTTCCCGTTCTCTGGAACTCCGTGTTCAGTTGGGTATATCTTACCCTTTCTCCCTTGCCTTTCACTTCTCTTTTTTCCTCAGCTATTTGTAAAGACTCCTCAGGTAACTATATTGCCTTCTTGCATTTCTTTTTCTTGGGGATGATTTTGGTCACTGCCTCCTGTAAGCACAAATTTGACTTAGGTCATACCTTAATGGCCTAGTGGTTTTCCCTAGTTTCTTCAATTTGGCCGTAAGCAATTTGACTTAGGTCATACCTTAATGGCCTAGTGGTTTTCCCTAGTTTCTTCAATTTGAGCATGAATTTGGAATAAAGAACTGATGATCTGAGCCACAATTGGCTCCAGGTCTTGTTTTTGCTGACTGTATAGAGCTTCTCCATCTTTGGCTGCAAAGAATACAATCAGTCTTATTTTGGTATTGACTTTGGTGATATCCCAACAACAAGAGTTGTCTCTTGTGTTGTTGGAAATGGGTGTTTGCTGTGACCAATGCATTCTTTTGACAAACTTTGTTAGCCTTTGCTCTGCTTCATTTTGTACTCCAAAGGCAAACTTGCCTATTACTCCAGGTGTCTCTTGACTTCTTACTTTTCTATTCCATTTCCCTGTGATGAAAAGTAGACTTTTTTTCGGTTTTAGTTCTCGAAGGTCTTGTCATAGAACTGGTCAACTTCAGCTTCTTCAGCATTAGTGGTTGGGCCATAGACTTGGATTACTGTGATGCTGAGTGGTTTGCCTTGGAAGCAAACCAAAATCATTCTGTCATTTTTGAGATTGCACCCAAGTACTGCATTTTAGACTCTTTTATTGACTTGGAGGCCAGCTCCATTTCTTCTAAGGAATTATTGCCCACAGCTGTAGATATGATGATCATCTAATTATATTCACTCTTTTCTGTCCATTTTAGTTTACTGATTCCTAAGATGTCAATGTTCACGCTTGCCATCTCCTT
This sequence comes from Bubalus kerabau, assembly GCF_029407905.1. Lineage (NCBI taxonomy): Eukaryota > Metazoa > Chordata > Mammalia > Artiodactyla > Bovidae > Bubalus > Bubalus kerabau. Next base: position 31,764,924 of record NC_073631.1, on the reverse strand, counting down.
GACCACATCCAATTTACTTTGATTCATAGACCTAACATTCCAGATTCCTATTCAATATTGTTCTTTCCAGCGTCAAACTTTACTTTCACTATCAGACACATCCACAACTGGCCGTCATTTTCACTTTGGCCCAGCTTCTTCATTCTTTCTGGAGCTGTTTCTCCAGTCTTCCCTTGTAGCATATTAGGCACCTTCTAACCAGTGGGGGCTCATCTTCTGGTGTCATATCTTTTTGCCTTTTCGTATTTTTATGGGGTTCTTGTGGCACAAATACTGGAGTGGTTTACCATTCTCTCCTCTAGTAGACCACGTTTTTGAGAACTCTTCATGATGACCTGTCCATCTTGGTTTGCCCCGCATGGCATGGCTCATAGCTTTATTGAGTTATGCAAACCCCTTTGCCACAACAAGTCTGTGGTCCATGAAGGGTACCATGTTTTGTCAGAGCTCTTCACTATGTCCCATCCATCTTGAATAGCTCTGCAAGGCATGTCTTACAGCTTCATTGAGTCATGAAAGCCCCTTTGCCACAACATGGCTTTGATCCATGAAACCTTAGGTTTTTAGCTAAAAATATTCCTTTGAATTTAGGGGAAATAAATATATTTTTTTTTTTCCTAGAGAGACTGCCAATAGGTCCTAATGAGAGGTTCACATGTTATGTAAAATTTGTGTATTAAAAGCTGGAAAGCTTTTACTGGGAAATGTTAACTAGGGAGATGCTCTTTGGGGACATATCTATATGTATGTTTGTATGTATGTGGTAAGCTAGAAAATGCTACCCTGAATATAAGAAAACTCTTTTGGCCTAAACATAATCAAGGTTTATGCTAAAAACAGGCTTTTATATTACTTTAGTATCCAAAAGTGTCTCCATATAGATCTTATAGTACTAAGAGAAAGAAAAGAGGAATACATAAACCCCAACAAAGCATAATAAGGGAGAGAGTATTTGTCCTTAAAGCCTAAAGTAGCACTGGTCTTAGAAATGATCCCTGGGCTATACCAGCAAGAGCCATGCCACTTACAGGGAAGAGAGAATCCTACATGTTTCCTTTATCACCTTGAAATCCCATGTCTCTTATAATGTCCCAATAAGTGTTTTGCCCCAGGTTTGACTTGTAGAAATGGGCATCTTGAGCTGCCTATATTTTATGATGTATATTTTAGACTTGTCCAAAACAAAATGAAACAAATATATTCAACATATGTAGTCTCATATATATGAGAATATTCTAATATTCAACAATATATTCTCATCACCTTTAATTATGATTCAGTGGCTCTCAATGTTTGTTGTGCATCAGAATCTTCTGGGACATTTTTATAAAAAATAGTGATACCTGGGTTCTACTCCAGGCTCTTGTAACAGCTTCTGAGACATCAGTGTTTTTTTTTTTGTTGTTTATTTGTTTTTAAGTTCCATGGTTGATGATGCAGAAGAATGGCTGCAAATCTCGATTTTACATTAAACTAGTTAGGGCAGTCAGTCAGGGGGCTGGAAGCAAGACCGTCACAAAGCTCCCAAGCAGCAGTCCAGGAAGACTCCGACCTGGCACCAGGTGGCGCTGTGGGCACAAATCGGAGCCTCCTTCCGGTTTCCTCAGCTGAACACATGGAATCCACCAACTCTCAGAGCAGTGAGGGTCTCAGTAGAGGGAAATGCAGCCCTCTACTTTGAGAATTCCACCTGCTTTGAAAGAAAGGGGAGAGGCGGAGGAAGGGAAAGGAAGAGTTCCTTCTGGAAATGTTCAAATTTCTTTTGGGGGAAGTGAGAGAGTTCAATTTTTCAGTCTGATTTAATGAAGTAAAAAGGACAGTGATGGATAAGTCTATTCATCCCATTCTGGATGGTTTCCTTTGTATTTAATTTGCTATTTCTATTAGAATTTAACACATGAAAATAGAACCAACAAAGTCTAATTTATACATTAAAATTTGCCATTCCTGATGGCTCAGTTATGGGTATGTTTACTTTTTTCCTCATGATGATTTTAAATATTTAAAAATATTTACAGATAGAAAGAATGTATATTGACTATTTCACAGCCTCTATGTGGGACCATGTGTTTGTCTAATATAGTGTAATTACTCTAATATAGTATAATTACTGGAGAAGGAAATGGCAACTCACTCTAATATTCTTGCCTGGAGAATCCCATGAACAGAGGAGCCTGGCAGGCTACGGTCCATGGGGTCACAAAAGTTAGACACGTGGCACCCCACTCCAGTACTCTTGCCTGGAAAATCCCATGGATGGAGGAACCTGGTAGGCTGCAGTCCGTGGGGTTGCTAAGAGTTGGACACGACTGAGCGACTTCACTTTCACTTTTTCACTTTCATGCATTGGAGAAGGAAATAGCAACCCACTCCAGTGGTCTTGCCTGGAGAATCCCAGGGGCAGGAGAGCCTGGTGGGCTGACGTCTATGGGGTCGCACAGAGTCGGACACGACTAAAGTGACTTAGCAGCAGCAGCAGCAGCAACTAAACAGCATATTGTAATTACAGTGACAACCATCCTTGTTTCCCTGGACTGAGGGGTTTTAGTTTCAAAACACGACAGTCCTGGGCAAACCCTCATAAATAGTTTGTCTCCCTACTTGTAACCCATATCTTCATTTGGGCAGCTGTGTTTTCCTGTTATTCATGCCTTTGAGTAGGACTCACCATCTCTTATTAGTGATCCACTATAAGCCTTTTTTACATCAGTGTTCATGCTGTTATCATTTAATAGCAGCTGAACATTTGTACTGTCTTTCTGTCAAGAAGGTAGACTTTAGATATGTAAATTATTTACACCAGCATTTTAAGTTCAAACCTAGGAAGACTGAGTATACACAAAATATTTGTCAGAGGGTGTTTTCTTTCCTGGCAAAGAATTTGGGGAATCTTATAATTAATTCAATTCAGTAACAATGGGGCAAGTATTGGCTAAAAAGCATTAGATTTTGTTGCAAAAGGACTGAGAAAAACTAGTTAGAAAAAAATACAGTAATTTTTCAGTTACCCTTCTTAGAGAGGTAAAAAGATCATAGTTGAATAATCAATCATGTTAAAAGAGCAATTAAACTTCCAAAGTACTTTTTCTGGTTCCTCTTTTCCAATATTTCTTAAGTATCTTTGTCAGTAGCTACTCATTACTTATGCTAAGACCAACAGAATTGATGTGATTTTTTCACAGATATGAGAAAAATAAAACAAATAAGAGCTATCATTTTCAGCAGTGATTGGTATTAATTCAGGATTTATGGTATTCAGTTTAATCTTTACAATAACTTTTCTACCAAAAAATCTGCAGCCTTATTGATATATAATTCACATACCACTAAAACAACTTTAAAAATATTTTTATACTTTGTTGTCAAGAAAGTGATGCTCAGTGAATTCATTTGTAAGCTTTGTTTTTTTTTTAATTTTATTTTATTTTTTAACTTTACAATATAGTATTGGTTTTGCCATATATCAAAATGAATCTGCCACAGGTATACATGTGTTCCCCATCCTGAACCCTCCTCCCTCCTCCCTCCCCATACCCTCCCTCTGGGTCGTCCCAGTGCACCAGCCCCAAGCATCCAGTATCGTGCATTGAACCTGGACTGGCGACTTGTTTCATATATGATATTATACATGTTTCAATGCCATTCTCCCAAATCATCCCACCCTCTCCCTCTCCCACCAAGTCCAAAAGACTGTTCTGTACATCAGTGTTTCTTTTGCAGTCTCGTATACTAGGGTTATTGTTACCATCTTTCTAAATTCCATATATATACGTTAGTATACTGTATTGGTGTTTTTCTTTCTGGCTTACTTCACTTTATATAATAGGCTCCAGTTTCATCCACCTCATTAGAACTGATTCAAATGTATTCTTTTTAATGGCTGAGTAATACTCCATTTTGTGTACATTTGTAAGCTTTGTTTTGAAGTTGTATCTGTCTAATTTCAAGGTCTGCATTCTTTCTCTTGCACCCCAGTTCCTCTGTCGTCATGAGCCTGCCACTGTCTTTGACAGGAGTGATGCAAATACCTGTTAAAATGTTCTACAAAGAATGATGGATAGGAGATAGGGTCCCAAAAGACAACTGACCAGCAATTATTTATTTTCCCTTAGGGGCTGAGGTCAGGGTCTCAAACCATCTGAATAATAGGAGAAGCTTCTGGAATAGGGCTAGTTGAAGAAATTATTTCTATATGCACAGGAATAATAGGAAGGAGGGATCAGAGGAAAAGAAAGAGAATCAACTGGTCCTGCCACTTTTTATACAGTACTTTGACTATTAAAGCAGCACTTCAATGTGGGCTCATTAATAACAATAACAACAACAATACTTATTATTAGTCTTCATTTTTTACAGATGATAAACAGAGTCACAGGTTGTTTAGTAACTTTCCTTAGTTTATACCCAGGGGTCCAAAACAAGAGAATTCTAACTTCAAAGCCTCAATTCTTTGTATTTTGCAGAAATGCATTTACACATAAAAACAGAAACAAACACTGCTGATAGGGGAAAACTCCTGAGATCTCATAATGTCAGGTACTCTATAAAGTGGTAGAGTTTTACAGGGTGTAAAACTTAAAAGAAAACTAATACAGTGTTAGTCTCAGGGTCCTGAAAAGGCCTGTGCAAGTCAAAGACCTACAGGTTCAGCTCCCTTAATCACAATAAATTCTACTCTAGCTCCACCCTTTCAGAATCAGTACTTGACCTCTGTACCTTTTGAAAAATACAAGCTGAGAGACTTCTCTTGCCTGAACAATGCAAAAAAGTATTGCTTAAGGTCACTATTTAGACAGTCAAAATCATATCCAGGAGCTCATGCTACAGTTAAACTTGTTCAGTGACCTACCAGCTCTCTGAAAGTGTCACCTTAATTTATTCACTTGTTTTGTTTTCTTTTTTTTTTTAACTGAAGAACGATATATACTTACTTAAGTGCATTGTATTGTTTGAGTATTTGTAAGCAGTCTTCAATTTTTTTGAAATCAAGAAAAATTGTGTGTGTGCATAAGGAAGATGTATTTCTTAAAGTTAAACTTGAGAGACATATTACTAGAAATATTATATGGCATAATATAATTAATAATTATATTAAATATTATATTAACAGACTTTTGATAACAGCTTCATTAACTGTTTTCCACAGTAAAAGTACTAACTTTGTTCTATGACTCAGAAGGTTAGTATCCGTGTTTCTATGTGGGAGCATTAACACAGCTATGATCTCAGGAAGATTTCAGCCCATGTCCTAACTGTAATATGCAGAGGTAGAGTGATCTGTTCAGGTCTGCGATTTAGCCACTCCTCTTAATTGCACAAGTGGGAGTGAATCCCATCTTTAGCTTAGCCGATTGTTTGGATCAAGAGATAATGCTTCTCTGGATCCTCATCAAGAACTGGAGCATATAAATCTGTGTGGGTTGAAATGTGTAAACAGAAACTCAGTTGAGAGAAACTAAGTAGAGTGGGCTTTACTGGACCTGATGATCTGTGCTGCCCTTTTGTAACCTAACATTCTTCTATTAGGATGGGGAAATAAATAGCTGCTTAGCGGGAACCCCTGCTCTCTATCCAATTTGACAGAATTGCCCTGGGAGAGATGCCATCAGCACATGTTAAGAGAGAATTCCATGACGGAGACTCACACTGTTCAACATACACTGAAGGGTGGGCCAAAGATGTCCTTCCTAGCAGTTACAAGCTCCCCAACACTCCCAGTGGTGTTGATGCTTCTGGTAAGTGGTTTGTTTGTATCAAATGCTCACTGTGTAGCTGTAACTAGGAATGTTTTCCTTATTGTGGTCTCTTTGAGAAAGTGGAGAGACAAATTTTTGGTCTATTGCTAATAATATACTGGAACTTACAGCATGATGTTGGTAAAATTATTTATTTTTATTTTCCTACCAACTCTCTGCAAGTATCATCCTAATTTATTTGCTTATATGTTTTATTTTTTACTAAAGAACAACACACACTTACTTGTTGGGTAACTGCATTGTGCTATTTGAGTGTTTGTAAGCATTTTCAAATTCTTTTTTAAACCAAAGTGTGTGTATGCATACACACACCAAGAAAAACATACAACACTCTTAAAATGAACATACTGAAAGGACTTCAAATTAATAAAACAAATGTTTACTGATTATCAATTATGTGCTTAGGTCAATATTAAATACTGATGATTTATAATGAATATTTATAAGAAGTATATAATACTCTGAAACACTTCCCTCTCCATGGATTAGCCTCTGAACTTTTGAAAGGTTTCTTACCATTTTTAAAGTGTTGATTACATAGTTCTGCTCTCTGAAGTGAAAGACAGGACGTTGCAAGAATGAGATAAAGTCAGGATGAGTAGAACTAACTTTGCCAAGGAAGTGATCTTCTCTTGCTTTAGCCAAATGTCCTACCTAAAAAGTCCTTGTTTGGTAGGAGGTACAGTGTGTGAGGCTGGAGACCACTTTATTTTATTCTCATTGAATTAAACTTTTTATTACTTTTGGTTGAAAGTATTAAAATCTAAGCCATTGTTACTTTTGACATCATATAGCATCAGAATTTTAAAAGATCTCATGTGTTGTTCTTATAGAACTCATGGAAATGGCTAGAACTATTCTCATACTCTCCTTCTCACAGAGTTCAGATCAGGAGGTGAGAGTTTGATTCTTACACCTACCAGTGATGATCCTGGTATCCTAGGCAACTCATTTAACCTCTCTTCAGCTAAGTTTTACCATCTGCAAAATGAACATTCTTTGTCTAAAATAATGCTTTTCTCTTTTCTTCATGGTCACTTGTAACTGCAGTCACTTGAATTAGTTCTGAAGGCTAAAAATTGCCAACTGCATGAGCCAAGACCACTCCATAATTTGCAATGCCCAGTGCAAAATGAAAATATGGAACCCCTTGTTTAAACATAGTACTTCAAGATGGCAACAGCAGAGTATTAGACCAAGCATGAGACCCTGCTGAGAATGGGACCCTGGTTCGTACATTCTTCTTGTGGGTCCTGCTAACTTGTGACAATCTTTTGGGATTAAGATTGTGACTTGATGATACTCTCCAGAAACAAGCCTGGGCATAGCCTCTCATCGTACTTCCTTGTTCTGACCAATGGATAGGAAGCATAGTGTAGGGTTCAAAAGCTTGTTCTCTGGAATCATTTATCCCTAAGTTCAAACAATGGCTTTGCTGTTTAGTACCTACGTAATTTTGGGCTAATAAACTCTCAAAGCTTGATTTCCTTATCTTTAGAACCAACTTTCTAGAGTTGTAGCAAGTTATAAATGAGAAAATTCATGCATGGCACTGAGGACGATAATAATAATAGCTCTTATTATGAATTGTTGTTGTTTAGTCTCTAAGTCATGTCTGACTCTTGTGATGCCATGGACTATATATAACCCACCAGGCTCCTCTATCCGTGATACTTTCCAGGCAAGGATATTGGAATGGGTTACTATTTCCTTTTCCACTTATTATGGATACGTTTTATTATTTTTCAGGTCTGAAGTATTCCTTTTGTGTATTTGTTTAGAGTCCTTTACACTTTCTGTTTCAGACTACACTTCCTAGGAAGGTTTCTTGGCTACATCATGAAGCTGAACATAAAACAATTTCCATTCTACTGTTTATCTGTCTCTGATTTATACTTGCTAATATGATGTTATCCTGAATAATTATTGTGATTTACCAAAACTTCAGCTCTGCCAGTGATGGAAGGGTGGTAAGATAAAAAGGACATGATGGAAATCTTGACATGGTTATATTAACAATATGATGTATTGATAGAATGTTTTGAGTCACAACAATTGGAGGCATCATAGTAATGATTGTCTGTTACTAATACTGCCTAATGCACCAGGGTTCCTGCTGCCCTCCCTGGAGAAGAGCGTAAAGCCATTTTTCTTAGGAAAAGTGACTGCTGATATTTTCCCTGTCAGGTCTTTTAAATCTTTGATCATGATTACCAGAAAGAAAATGCAGTGCAGTTGCTCAGTCGTGTCCGACTCTTTGCAACCCTATGGACTATAGCCTACCAGGCTCCTCTGTCCATGGAATTTTCCAGGCAAGAGTACTGGAGCGGGTTGCCATTTCCTTCTCTAGGGGATCTTCCCTACCCAGGGATCGAACCCGGGTCTCCAGCATTGTAGGCAGACGCTTTACCATCTGAGCCACCAGAGGTAACATTTAAAACCATTAGTCCAAAAACAGTAAACTATTAGTCATGGTTTAATGACTAATGGTAAGGATATATGCAATACCAATCAAAAGATTGCCAGTATACAATCAGAAGGTGCCCTGGGGTTAATATCCAGTAAGGCCATACACATGATGAAAACATCCAGTGAAATCACAGCAGGTAAGCATCATCACAGTTATTTCTTTTGCTTATAGTTCTTTTGTGTTCCCTTGAGACTTTTTATACCAGTTGCATTTTCAGGAAAATGCAAAGTTATTTAGGTAGGTTTGGGCTTTTGGGAATGAAGTCCACTAATCCAATAATTGCTCTTCTGACATTTTAGCATGTACTGTCACCTATAAGAGTCATAGCCTAGATGGAAGTATTTTTAATATCACATAGGTCAAGAATTAAATGCAGTACAGATCATAGAAATATAAAGGAGATCTGAGATATTCAAGGGCAAGTTGGAAAATACTTTGAACCTACTTGGTGGCTAAAAATAGCAATCTTCCCTGTATAATGACTAGCATAAACATAATGACTTCAAATGAATGCATTTTAAAGGAGTAATTCTTTTAAATGGTACTGCTTCCCAGGTTACTCTTGGAAACACTGCCCCCTTCTGAAAAAAATCTGCAATCTTTTACTAAGTTATACAGTTGGTAAATTTTCTCAGTCACTTAAGGCCTAATTGAAGCAGTAAAATAAATGAAGATCAAAACTTTACTCATTGGTTCTTTAAGAAAAAAATAAAAGTAGATCATGTAGAGTCAGAATAGTTGTATTGTAAAAGCATACTGGCAAGAGCATGTCCCCAGTTAAGTTAGTAAGGTACTAGATTGCTCTTTTCCTACTTACTCATTCCAAAAAAGATTGACTCATGCTTCTTTAGATGAAGTTTAAGATTTCCCGTTTCCAACAGCAATTACAACTGAGTATAAAGTTTAACTAGAAGAAAACACAAGGAAATAAATGATAAATGTGCCTAGTGCTGTTTGCACCTGTGTAAACACGCACTGCCCTCTGCATGCCGGCACCATGTTCCTTCCAGTCAAGAGCTTTTCCCTTATACTGCCTGTCCCTACATTTATAGGAAAAGAATTCCAGATTTAGGAGAAAGTCCAGTGAGGTGTGTGTGCATGTGTGTGTGTGTGTGTGTGTGTGTGTGTGTGTTTATACAGAAAAAAAATTACAAAAAGAAAGATCTGTTGAGGGGTAGTGGGAACAGCCAGAAGATAGGAGAAATCTATTGGGAAAGAAATCAGCAGGGTGGTTTTTAGATTCTTAAAATGTGTCCTCCACTACCCCAGAACCACTGCATCCTATCACTTGGCCACTTCCTTAGAAAAGCAAATTCTCAAGTGCAACCCCAGCCCTTGTGTTAATAGATTAGAAGGGCTGATGGGGTGGCTCCAGCAAACTGTTTTGTTTGGTGTTTGTTCAAGCCTTCCATGTCATTCTAGTAGGGTTGCATTTTACAACTACTGGCTTAAATGACAGTGAAGATCTTCTTAGGTGACTGGAGAAGAGGACTACTCCACAAAGAATTCCAGGACAACCACCTGGTCCCTTTGTGAGGAGTTATGATCCTACAGGAGCATAATGTCATAGGCATCGTTCCTGGTTCTTACATGGTTGAGATATTCTCACTGTATTCCATTGGGTTATAATTATGTTTTACATCAAGGGTTATATGCTGCTAAATAATCCTTGGTATAAATTATTCCTTTTTTTTTTCTGTAAGAAATTAAAGAGTTTAGGTAGATTTCTGTCTAAACTGGTTTTCCATTTAAAATGTACTTTATCTTTTTGAAAAATACTTTTTATATTTAAGTATTTTCCCCCATTTTAATTTGCTTAATTTTACTGAAGGATGTGAACTTAGTTTTCCTGTTTTAAAGTTTTGGCTACACTATTTCAAAGTGTTCTAAGGATTTTAGTATTGGGCATTACATTTGGCAAAATCAACCAGAGAATTTTGAGAATCTGCCAGGAAACGAGGTTCAGTATAAAATGCACATATAATTTGCTTTTCACCGAAACTTTCTATGTGGCTTCACCTGTTAGAGAAAAAAAACTGCTATTGCACCATATTTTAATGAGATTATTTTTGCATTTGCTTATACACCACTTTTGGAAAATATGACTGCTTTTTCCTTTTCTTTCTCCACCTTCCTTTTCTTTGGCCGTGCCACACAGTATGTGGGGTCTTAGCTGCCCAGTCAGGGATTGGACCTGCTTCCCCTCCATTGGGAGCATGGAGAGAGTCTTAACCAGTGGATTGGCAGGGAAGGTCCTCCTTTTTCTTTTCTTTTCCTTCCTCCCCTATTCTTTCTCCCCTTTAATTTTTTTTCTTTTATATCAGAAAAGGCTTTTTATTTCTTAAAAAAAGTTTTTGAAATGAAATGTCAAGAACTTGAAAGTAATGTATGGCAAAAAAGACAAGTGAGAGGTGAAGGAGGTGTGGTTAACAGATGGACAACAGGAAGCAAGGTTAAGCAACAGTGGAAACTGGAACTGGAAGGTAGGATAGTCTCAGAATAGAATGTTGGGAACCTTGAGTCTGAGAAGGGGTATGGCAGCTTGCATTATGGAGTGTATGGGATAGCTGCAATGTGCATGAGTAATTATGACTGGTCAGCCACTCACCAGCTATTCGATCTTGTAGGTTACTTATGTCCCATGGCTAAGATTCGTTTTTGGACTCTATGAAATCTGATTTAATATACCTATTTTTCAATATTGTCATAAGTTTCAGAGAAAACATATGTAAAGATAGCTGAAGCTCAGCAATGCCAGTCTACAGTTAGTACATACGGATACCTTTACTTGTAATTTGTCTGTTTTCATAGTTGCATGGTACTCCATTGTATTATAACACCACAGTTTATTAATTTATATAGCAAAGGATATTTTGATTGATTCTAGTTTTTTGATAAATATATAAAGAACATTCTTATATATTTCTTCTAATGCACATATGCAAGGTTTACTAGAAACAAATAACTGGAATTAAAATTGCTGGGTACCACCATCCCAGGTGGCGCTAGTGGTAAAGAATGCACCTGCAATCCATGAGGCCCGGGTAGGAAAGATCCCTGAAGTAGAAAATGGCACCCCATTTTTGTCTGGGAAATCCCATGGGCAGAGGAGCCTGGCAGGTTACAGTCTATAGGGCCACAGAGAGTCAGACACGATTGAGCGTGCATACACACACACACACACACACACACACACACACATATACCGTAAGCATCTTTCCTAGATAATACTAGATTGCTTTCTAAGTGGTTGTGCTTATTGACACGTCTACTAGGAGTGTATAAAAATTCGCTGTGCTCCTCATCTTTTCCAATAATTAGTGTGGCCAGATTTTAAAATTTTTCCAAATTTCATGGTTGATAATTGTATCTCATGTGGCATCATTTAGCATTTCCCTGATTACTGATAAATTGAGCATATTTTAATATATTTGTTTGATATTAACAAGAGGTGGCAAGAATACACAGAAGAACTATACAAAAAAGATCATAATGACCCAGATAACCATGATGGTGTGATCATTCACTTAGAGCCAGACATCCTGGAGTGTGAAGTCAAGTGGGCCTTAGGAACAATCACCATGAATAAAGCTAGACAAGGTGATGGAATTCCATCCGAGCTGTTTCAAGTCCTAAAAGATGATGCTGTTAAATCGCTGCACTGAATATGCCAGAAAGTTTGGAAAACTCACAAGTGGCCACAGGACTGGAAAAGGTCAGTTCTTATTTCAATCCCAAAGAAAGACAATGCCAAAGAATGTTCAAACTACAGCACGATTGCACTTATCTCACACACTAGCAAAATAATGCTCAAAATTCTACAAGCTAGGCTTCACCAGTACTTGAACTGAGAATTTCCAGATATTCAACCTAGATTTAGAAAAGGTAGAAGAACCAGAGATCAAATTGCCAACATCCATTGGGTCATAGAAAAAGCAATAAAATTCCAGAAAAAAACATCTGCTTCATTGACTGTGTTAAAGCCTTTGACTCTGTGGATCACAACAAACTGTGGAAATTTCTTCAAGAGATGGGAATACCAGACCACCTTATCTGCCTCCTGAGAAACCTGCATGCAGGTCAAGAAGCAACAATTAGAGAACAAGGTGGTAGAGGAATAGGTGGATGTGGAATATATCTCTCTCCACAGATACAAATAGGAATACACCTTCAGACATAGAAGTGCATGGAGAACACCAGGTGAGAGGGGACAGGAGTACCTGACCAGTGGAAAAGAATATATAGAATCACGCAAAACTTGGTAGGATGAAGGAACTAGGGGGAAAACAGGAGTGTTCGTAGGACTGGACCTGCCCTCGGTGGGTGGGGGAACTGAAGCAGGAGTCCGAGCCCCATGTCGGGGCAATTGTCTGAGTCAGAGGAGAAATTTAAGGCTGAGAGTGAAACAGCTGATCTGTGGCAGCCTAAATGGAATGAGAATCAGACAGTCCTTGCTGCAGCCATATGTACCCTGGACAGGAATGCTGGTCGAAGGCACAGTGGCTGGGAGCTGGAGTTTAGGGATTGTGGGGCAATCCCAGGGTGAGGGCTGCTGTTAACTCCAGAGAGATGGATTGAGGGGATAAGAGGGAGGAGATCATGGTGGGAAATGCCTGTGGAGGAAATCCAGGCAGCCATGGAAGCAAGGCGATGCTGCTGAGTCACGTGTAGCAGGTAGAAACATCACCATAGCCTTTCTCTCTCCACATGCCAGCACTGGCAGCTGAACAATAGAGAGGCTGGCCCATCAAACACCTGACGCACTGAACTACAGAGTAGGACCCCACCCAGAGTGCTCCTTAAAGTGACTGATGCGCCAATCTACAGAGTAGACCCCAGTCAGGGGGGCCCCTCTATGTGCCTGAATGGGCGGAGCTATGGAGAAAGACTGACCAAAGAGGCCTTCTGATTGCCAGCTACAAGAGGCTCAAAAAGACCCTGATGGGGCCATAACTCCTGCGGTGGAGGCAGTCCATGTCCCTGCACACTTGGCTCCACCAGGGTCCCTGCAAGCCAAGCAGCTGCTCCACCTTCACACTCAGCTCTCACTGGGGCAGAGCTGCCCCAGGCAAAAAAATTCTTGAGTCTATGCACTCAGGGTCACTTCGGTTGTGTCCGACTCTTTGCGACCCTGTGGATTGTGGCCTGCCAGGCTTCTGTTTCAGAAAGGGGGTTCTCCAGGCATGAATACTAAAGGGTATTGACCAATACTGGTTGCCATACTCTTCTAGAGCATTATTTTTCCTGCTGCCCTCGCTGCCAGCCCCTTTGAGTACCTGGTGCTGACAGAACCCCTGGGAACCAAGCAGCTGCACCACCTCCGCACCTGTCCCTCACAGAGCCAAACCCAGGTCCTTCAGGGGAGCCTCAGGAGCTAAACCCCAGTGGACGACCCACATGCAGAGGTGGAAATAAAACCACAATTGAAACCCAGGGGCAGTGTGGCTAAGGAAGAATACCCCAAACCTTCAAAACAGCTGTACAAGCTGCGGATTAAATCCACATGATCAACTAGGCAGACTTTGTGTCTATGGAATATATAAAAGGCCATTGAGAGCTCCCACAAAAGAAAATGCAATAGCTCTGATAGCTGTGGACATTGAAGGCAAGACAGACAGGAACAGGACCGGATTAGAATCTGAGCTGCCCCCACAGCAGGTCCAGAGCTCAGCACAGTGTTGGAAGGCATCCTAGGAAGGTGAGGTGGACTGTGACTCCCAGCGAGGGAAGGGACTCTGACAGCAGAGACTCAAGAAAAACATTTACTATTCTTATTTTTTGAGTTGTTCTGTAGATTCTTCTCGATATTTTTTCTTTTCTGTTCTTTTTTTTTTTCCTTTTTCCCCCCTCTCTGTTGTAGTTGTCGATTTTATTGGCACTAAGAAATCCAATTAAGCTTTTGAGTTGTTTTTTTTTTAAGTCACATTTTTATTGTTATAAACCTTTGCCTGTACATTGGGCTTTTGCAGCTGCGGAGGTTTCCTTTTTTATTTTCTCTTTTTTAAATTTTAATTTTTAAACCTATTTTTTTTTTCTGCATTCCTTTGTTTGCTTTTCCTACTGTTCTTTTCCTCTTGCAGTTAATCTTTAACATATATAAATCTTCTTTATCTACCTCCTTTTAACTTTGCATATTTACTCTTTCCTTTCCTTCTCTCCTTTCCTCTCAACAGATTGGTTAGTTTTATTTTGATTGCTTTATTCCACAATTGGCACTTTGCTTTAGTTTTGTCTTCCAGTTTGTGCTTTAGTTTCGTTCTGGTAGATATAATTCTTGGTTTCCTTTGTTCACTGGGTCAATCTATTTGTACTTTATTTTTGTTGGACTGTTTTGAGTTTGCTTATGGGTGTATATTTATATGTGTATATTCAGTTACATTTTTTATTGTTGTTATAAACCTCTGCCTCTTCATTGGGTTTTTGCAGGTCTGTGGAGTTTTACTTTTTTCTTTATTCTTCTGATTTTTCTTTTTTTCTCTTTTTCATAATTTTAATTTTTAATTTTTTTAAACCTATTATATTTTTCTACAATTTATTCCTTTATTTTCCTTTCCTACTGTTCTTTTCCCCTTGCAGTTAATCTTTAATGTATACAAATCTACCTCTATTTAATTTTGCATATCTATTCTTTCTTTTCTTTCTTTCCTTTTCTCTCAACATATTTTTTAGCTTTGTTTTCATTTCTTTATTTCCCACTAAGCACCTTGCTTTAGTTTTGTTTTCCAATCTGTGCTTTAGTTAGTTTTGTTCTTAACTGGTAAATATAATTTCTTATTTCCTTTGTTCTCTGCATCAATCTACTGTATTTTATTTTTATTGGTCTCTTTTGACTTTGCTCATGGGTGTATATGTATATCCCATTATTTTAATTATTATTTGCCTGATTTTGTAACTGCCATTTATCTGGAGTTCATCATTGGTTTCTTGTTTTTGGATATTTGTTTTAATCTCACTTAATGCCATAACAAACCACTTGTGGAATCTTTGTTCCTGAGCAAATATCAAGCCCTGAGCCTTTGGAGTGGGAGCACTGACTCCAAGACCCTAGACTACCAGAGAATTAACCCTGGGGAGTATCAAATAGTGAGAACTCACACAAAGGAAATCACTTGAATACAAGACCTGGCATCACCCAACCACCAGTAGCAGCCTGTGTAGGACACCTCATCTGAACAACACATAAAACAAAAATACAAACCCAATCATCAACAGACAGGAGTACCACCTCACTCAGGCTTGCCCATCAGAGGAAAAACAAACAAACAATCAAACAAAATCTCAGCACAAATTTCACCCTTTACAAAGCTTACACAAACCACTGGAGCAACCATAGGAGGGCAGAAACCAAAAGGAAGAAAGAATTCAACCTTCTTCAAGGAAAGAATTCAATTTTCTTTGAAGCCTAGGAAAAGGAGACCTCAAACACAATAACTTAAAAAAAATAAATAATGAAAGTTAAAAAATAAAATAAAATTAAAAAAAAAGAAAAGGCGGACAAATACTGCACAAATGAAGGAACAAACTAGAAACACAGACGTCTAAATAAATGAAGAGGAAATAGGGAAACTATCTGAAAAACAATTCAGAATAATGATAGTAAAGATGATCAAACACCTTGAAAACAAAATGGAGAAAATGCAAGAATCAATTAAGAAAGAATTAGAAGAATTAAAGAATAAACACACAGAGACAAATGGCACAATTACTGAAATGAAAAATACTCTAGCAGGAATCAATAACAGACTGTCTGAAGCAGAAGAACAAATCAGTGAGGTGGAAGATAAAATGGTGGAAATAACTTCTGAAGAGCTGAATAAAGTAAAAAGAATGAAAAGAACTGAGGAACATCTCAGAGACCTCTGGGACAATATCAAACACACCAACATTCAAATTATAGGTGTCCCAAAAGAAGAAGAGAAAAAGGGTATGAGAAAAATTTTAAGAGATTATAGTTAAAATGTCCACAACATGGAAAAAAAAAAAAAGTCCATCAAGTCCAAGAGGCACAAAGAGTCCCATACAGGATAAACCCAAGGAGAAACATACCAAGACAAATACTAATTAAACTAACAAAGACTAAACACAAAGAAAGAATATGAAAGCAGCAAGGGAAAAGCAACAAGTAACGCATAAAGGAAACCCCGTATGCTTAACAGCTGATCTTTCAGCAGAAACTCCGCAGGCCAGAAGGAAATGGCAGGATATATTTAAAGTATTGAAAGGGAAAAATCTACCTGGCAAGGAAAAATGTACTTGGCAAGAATCTCATTCAAATTTGATGGAGAAATAAAAAGTTTTTCAGACAAGCAAAAGTTAAGAGAATTCAGTACCACCAAACCAATGGTGTACCAATACATTCTGTCTTCAGGACATTCTATCCAAGTACAGAAGAATACACCTTCTTTTCAAGTGCACGTGGAACATTCTCCAGGATAGACCACTTCTTGGGTCACAAATCAAACCTCAGGAAATTTAAGAAAATTGAAATCGTATCAAGCATCTTCTCAGACCATAATGCTATGGGACTAGATATCAATTACAAGAAAAAAACTGTAAGAAACACAAACACCTGGAGATTAAACAACACATTTCTAAATAATCCAACAGGTTACTGAAGAAATCAAAAGAGAAATCAAAAAAATTCTAGAAACAAATGACAATGAAAAAACAACAACTCAAAACCTATGGGATGTAGCAAAAGCACATCTAAGAGGGAAGTTTATAACAATACAATACTGCCTCAAGGATAAAGAAAAACATCAAATAGACAACCTACCTTTAAACCTGAAACAACTGGAAAAAGAAGAACAGAAAGAAAAAAAATTAATAGAAGGAAAGAAATCATAAAGATCCAAGGAGAAATAAATGAAAAAGAAATGAAAGAAACAAAAGTAAAGATTAATAAAACTAAAAGCTGGTTATTTGAGAAGATAAACAAAATTGCCAAAACTTTAGCCAGACTCATCAAGAAAAAAAGAGAGAAGAATCAAATCAACAACAATAGAAATGAAAAAGCAGAGGTTACAAAAAACAATGCAAAAATACAAAGGCTTATAAGAGACCATTATGCACAACTACATGGCAATAAAATAGACAAAGTGTAAGAAATGGACAGATTCTTAGAGAAGTTCAATCTTCCAAGACTGAACCAGGAAGAAATAGAAATTATGAACAACCCTATTACAAGCACTGAAATTGAAGCTATGATCAAAAATCTCCCCAAAACAAAAGCCCAGGATCAGATGGCTTCACAGGAGAGTTCTGCCAAACATTTAGAGAAGAGCTAATGCCTATCCTTCTAAAACTCTTTCAAAAAATTGCAGAGGAAGGAACACTTCCAAGCCATCACCTTGATACCAAAACCAGACAAAAACAACACACAAAAAAGAAAACTACAGGCCAATATCATTGATGAACATAGATGCAAAAATCCTCAACAAAATTTTAGCAAACAGAATTCAGCAACACATCAAAAAGCTTGTACACCATGATCAAGTTGGGTTTATTCCAGGAATGCAAGGATTCTTCAATATATGCAAATCAATCAATGTGACACACCATATTAACAAGTTGGCAGATAAAAACATGATAATCTCAATAGATGCAGAAAGTCTTTGATAAAATTCAGCACCCATTTATGATTAAAACTCTTCAAAAAGTGGGCATAGAAGGAACCTACCTCAACATAGTGAAGACCATATATGATAGTTCAGTTCAGTCGCTCAGTCGTGTTTGACTCTTTGCGACCCCATGAATTGTAGCACTGCAGGCCTCCCTGTCCATCACCAACTCCCAGAGTTCACTCAAACTCACGTCCATCAAGTCGGTGATGCCATCCAGCCATCTCATCCTCTGTCGTTCCCGTCTCCTCCTGCCCCCAGTCCCTCCCAGCATAGTCAACTCTTCACATGAGGTGGCCAAAGTACTGGAGTTTCAGCAAACATTATTCTCAATGGTGAAAAACTGAAAGCATTCCCCTTAAGATCAGGAATAAGACAAGGGTGTCCACTTTTGCCACTATTATTCAACATAGTTTCTGGAATTCCTAGCTACAGCAAACAGTGATGACAAATAAATAAAAGGAATCCATATCAGAAAAGAAGAAATAAAGCTCTTACTGTTTGCAAATGACATGATACTGTGCATAGAAAACCCTAAAGATAGTATCAGAGAATTACTAGAGCTAACCAGTGAATTTGGCAAAGTTGCAGGATACAAAATCAATACATAGAAATCACTTGCAATTCTGTATGCTAACAATGAATAATCAGAAAGAGAAATCAATGAATTAATCCCATTCACCATTGCAACAAAAATAATTAAATATCTAGGAATAAACCTACCTGAGGAGACAAAAGAACTGGATGCAGAAAAGTATAAGTCACTATTGAAAGAAATCAAAGACGACATAAACAGATGGAGAGATATTCCATGTCCCTGGGTAGAAAGAATCAATATTGTGAAAATGACTATACTACCAAACACAATCTACAGATTCAATGCGATCCTTATCAAGTTGCCATTGGCCTTTTTCACAGAACTAGAACAAAAAATTTCACAATTCATATGGAAATACAAAAGACCCTGAATCGCCAAAGCAATCTTGAGAAAGAATGGACCTGGAGGAATCAACCTTCCTGACTTCAGATTATACTACAAAGCTACAGTCATCAAAACAGTATGGCACTGGCCAAAAACAGAAATATACACCAATGGACAAGATAGAAAGCCCAAAAATAAACCCATGCACCTATGGGTACCTTATTTTTGACAAAGGAGGCAAGAATATACAATGGGGCAAAGACAGCCTCTTCAATAAATGGTGCTGGGAAAACTGAACAGCTACCTGTAAAAGAATGAAATTAGAACACTTCCTAACACCATACACAAAGATAAACTCAGAATGGATTAAAGACTTAAATGTAAAACCAAAAACTATAAAACTCTTAGAGGAAAACATAGGCAGAACATTGGTGACATAAATCAAAGCAAGATCCTCTATGACCCACTTCCTAGAGTAATGGAAATAAAAACAAAAGTAAACAAGTGGGACGTGATTTAACTTAAAACCTTTTGGACAGAAAATAAACTCTAAGCAAGGAGAAAAGACAGGCCTGAGAATGGGAGAAAATAATAGAAAATGAAACAACTGACAAAGGATTAATATCTAAAATATACAAGCAGCTCATACAACTCATACCAGAAAAACAAACAACCCAATCAAAAAGTGGGATAAAGACCCAAACAGGCATTTCTCCAAAGAAGACATCCAAATGGCTAACAAACACATGAAAAGATGCTCAACATCGCTCGTTGTTAGAGAAATGCAAATCAAAATTACAGTGAGATATCACTTCACTCCAGTCAGAATGTCCGTGATCAAAAAGTCTACAAACAATAAATCTGGAGAAGGTATGGAGAAATGGGAACACTCTTGCACTGTTTGTGGAAATGTTAATTGATATAGCCGCTATGGAGGACGGTATAGAGATTCCTTAAAAAACTATCAATAAAACCACCATATGACCCAGCAATCCCACTCCTAGGCATTTACCCTGAGGAAAGAAAAATTGAAAAAGACACATGTATCCTATTGTTCATTGCAGCATTATTTACAATAGCTAGAATATGGACGCAACCTAGATGTCCATCGACAGATGAATGGCTAAAGAAGTTGTGGTCATACATACAATGGAATATTACTCAGCCATAAAATGGAATGCATTTGAATCAGTTTTAATGAGGTGGATGAACCTAGAACCTATTATACAGAGTGAAGTAAGTCAGAAAGAGAAATACCATATTCTAACGCATATATATGGAATCTAGAAAAATGGTACTGAAGAATTTATTTACAGGACAACAGTGGAGAAACATACATAGAGAATAGACTTATGGACATGGGAAGTGGGGAGGAGAGGATGAGATGTATGGAAAGAGTAACTTGGAAACTTACATTACCATATGTAAAATAGATAGCCAACTGGAATTTGCTATATGGCTCAGGAAACTCAAACAGGGACTCTGTGTCGACAAAGAGTGGTGGGATGGGGAGGGAGATGGGAGGGAGGTTCAAAAGGAAGAGGATATATGTATACCTATGGCTGATTCATGTTGAGGTTTCACAGAAAACAGCAAAATTCTGTAAAGAAATTATCCTTCAATGAAAAATAAATAAATAAAAAAGTAGTGACAGTTAGAACTGGACATGAAACAACAGACTGGTTCCAAAATGGGGAAGAAGTATGTCAAGGCTGTATACTGTCACTCTGCTCATTTAACTTATATGCAGAGTACATCATGCAAAATGCTGGACTGGATGAATTGCAAGCTGGAATCAAGATTTTTGGGAAAAATATCAGTAACCTCATATATGCAAATGACACCATCCTTAAGTCAGAAAGCGAAGAGGAACTAAAGAGCCTCTTGATGATGGTGAAAGGAGACAGTAAAAAAGCTGGCTTAAAACTCAGTATTTAATAAACTAAGATCATGGCATCTTGTCCCATCACTTCATGGCAAATTAGATGGGAAACATGGAAACACTGACAAACTTTATTTTATTGGGCTCCAAAATCACTGCAGGTGGTAACTGTAGCCATGAAATTAAAAGACGCTTGGTCCTTGGAAGAAAAGCTGTGGCCAACCTAGACAGCATATTAAAAAGCAGAGACATTACTTTGCCAGCAAAGGCCCATCTAGTCAAAGCTATGGTTTTTCCAGTAGTCATGTATGGATGTGAGAGTTGGACCATAAAGAAAGCTGAGTGCCGAAGAATTGATGCTTTTGAACTGTGGTGTTGGAGAAGACTCCTGAGAGTCCCTTGGGCAGCAAGGAGATCAAACCAGTCAATCCTGAAGGAAATCAATTCAGAATATTCTTCGGAAGGACTGATGCTGAAGCTGAAGCTCCAGTACTTTGGCTACCTGATGTGAAGAACTGACTCATTAGAAAAGACCCTGATGCTGGAAAAGATTGAAGGCATGAAGAAAAGGAAACGACAGAGGATGAGATGGTTGGATGGCAGCACTGACTCAGCGAACATAAGTTTGAGCAAGCTGCGGGAGATGGTGATGAACAAGGAAGCCAGATGTGCTAAACTCCATGGGGTTGCAAAGAGTCAGACATAACTTAGCAACTGAACAACATTCTCCTCTTGCCTTCAATCTTAATATATTTAGGGATTGATTATTTATGCTTTTTGTGAGAAATCCTTATTCAGATATTGTTTCAATTTTTTTTTTGTAATGTCTTATTTTGCTGATTGATTTGTAGAAGTCTTCAATATATGTTGGAATCCAATCCTTTTTTCGTCTTCAGTCATATATAATGAAAATATCATCTCCCAGTTTTTGGCTTGTTTGTACTTTTTGTGAACAATGTCCTTTGATATATAGGATAGCTCATTCTTTTTTTTTATGGTTTGCTTTGTGTTTGTGCTTTGCTTAAAAATTGTTTCTAAACGGCATCAAGATAAATCCTTAGACTCTACTTTTAAAATTTTGCTTTTCAGTCTTTAAATCTCTTAGAATAAATTTTTGCATATGATCAATGTAATTTTTTTTCAGCATGAACCATCAATTGTACCATCACTGTTTATTGAATTATCTATTTCCACACTGCTCTGCCTGCCTATCTCTATCATATATAAATATTAAGTTCTTGTTTAAGGGTGATACTACTTCTGGGGATATTGTGTATCCTTAGTATATTTCTGTTCCAATCCACATTGTCTTACTTAGCACTTATGTCTAATAAATTATGATATCTGGTATCACACATCATTTCTATCATGTCCTTCTTGAATAGTCCTTTGCTTTTCTTCATAATTTTCAAAACAGCCTAAGTTACAAACATGTATGTAATATGTGATTTTTCTTGAACTGCATTGAATTTATAGGAAGATTTGGAGAGACCATCTAGTTTAATGATTTTTTTAGTTTTTCAGTCATCAAACAAGAAATGCTTATTTAGTGGAGTTTCAACTTACTATTCTTTTTGTTATCCTTGGGTTTTTCATTATTACATTTTTTTATAGTATAGTATCCCTAATGCATTTCTAGGTTTGTTTGTTGCTATTAATCCAGGATCTGAGTGTTTTTCAATGGAGTATTAATATCTGTATCAGGATATCTAGTCAAGCATCCTACCAGAAGCATAGGATCTATGCAGAGTATTTTTATATGTAGTTTTCTATTTAAATCTGTGGATTTCTTTGAGTTTGGTTTCTATGCCAACCTGTTTATATTATCTTATAAGAAATATACATACATATATATATATAACAAATATATATGCCTATATATTGTTTACTTTGTAGGTGGAATAATGTTAACCAATGAAAAAGCCCATTTTTGGTCAGGAGGAATTTCACGAAGTATGTCTGAAGGAAATCTGTTTGACATGGAAGCCCAAAAATCCTCAAAAAATTGTGATATTACAGGTACAGGAATTTATAATTATTGAAAATTTTTTTATCCATCACAACTAATTATTGGGGGACTACTGCTGAAAAGTGTTACAATTAAGAGAATTGTAAAATCACAACTTTATCATTGAGATACTTACACTATCATTAAAAAGATGAGAAAAATAAAATAGTCAAAATAAAACAGGTAATGATAAGTATTATAAGGAGACAAAGTTCTTTATTAAATGAGCAGTATATGCAGTAAATACAGTGAATTTTGAGGTTAAAGAGACATCTGTAGGTTGCAGTGGGCCAACAAATCCAGTATGAAAGAATTGAATAGATTCTCAGAGGAAATGTATTTTTTAAGAGAGTTTGAAGGTCCTGGATTTGAAGAAAAGTGTAAAAATAAAAGAAATGCAGCAATTGTTTTTCAAAATGTATCTTAGCATTTTTAATATATGACACTTAAAACTAATTTCAGTCAATACATAGTTCTATATATAACAAACAAAAATGTCTGAAAGCTTACTTGAACTCATTTTTTCTATTTTAGCTTTCATTTTATCTAAAGCAGCCACAATTTTACAAAGTCCACAGAATCATTATCAATATTTATTGAAAAAGTGATCAAATATAATTTGCTCTAAACATAAATATTCAGTATTTTTGAGACATATAGAAATTCATTATAGTTGATATATAAGTATTTGAATGTGTTGCTGATTCTTAAAATACGCACTTTCCAAAGTAACAGTGTATTTCCCTTTTGTGGTGGTAATAAGCCTGTTCTTTGCCATTTTAAACTTTAAAAAGCTCAATGAATTCCTTCAAGTAGTAAATCTAATGGTGGCCTAGTTTTTCAGTGCTTATTTTCATGAAATGTTCACTTTTAATGAAAAAAAATTCAACCTGTTAAAATTTATCAATATGAAATTTTCAGAAAATATTCTAAGGAATCCATGCTTGTCTAGTTTGTTATTTTTTTTAACATTTTAGCTGTTTATAGATATATTTGATATTTTTCACATATTGAATATTATCAGGAAAGAAAATGTTAAATAAATAATCTAGATGTAATGAGACCAACCACTGTATATTTAGAAAAATCTGGATAATAGAATAAATTATTCTGTTTATTAGAGGTATTCATTTATGAAAATGACATATTAAACAAGGCATAAATGTATGTAGTCTGGGTCATTTTCACGAATATGTGTTAAATGATTATTATTGAAATTTCTAAATATTTTTGTTTATAAATCATAGTGTCATAAAATAAAATAATGTTACATATAGTCAAAATAACCTGGTCGAACTATTTCTCTTTCCTCTCAACATAAAAATTTGACCGAAATTAACATTGATTTTGTAGTACTTAGACTGGAGATCAAAGACAAATAAAAATTCTTTCAATTTTTAAGCTTTAGTAAAAATTAATCTTGGTTGTATATCAGAATGCCATTTCATCTTTGTTTTGCTTTATTTTGGTTTAAATAACATGAATGTCCAGATCCAGGTTTGCCTCTTGATTGGCCAGAGGATTTCACACTTCATGGCAATAATGCTTCCAGTGCTACAAATCCATTCTGGAATGAACTGTCTGCATCAAACCCATTTTTGGATGATATAACTCAGCTAAGAAATAACCAGAAGAGAGAGAATATTTCTATCTTGAAGGAAGATCCTCTTCTTTTTTTTAGAGAAATAGAAACTGGAAACTCTTTTGATTCCTCTGGTGATGAACTCGATGTGCATCGGTTGCTTAGGCAGTCTTCCTCAAGGAAATCTGGAAGATCTAAAAGTGTTTCAGAACTTTTGGACATTTTGGATGACACAGCACATGCCCATCAGAATATACATAACTTTGACCAGATCTTAGAACAAGACTTAGAATGGCTTCAAAATGATCGAGAGGCTTATAAAATGGCTTGGTTAAGTCACCGCCACCTTGCCCGTTCCTGCCTGGATTTGAGTACAATTAATCAGAGTCCTGGATGGGCCCAAACACAAGTTGCAGAGACTACAGTACTTTGCAAATTAAACCACCAAGGAGGGTCAGTACAATTACCTGAATCAGATATCACTGTTCATGTGCCCCAGGGCCATGTAGCTGTGGGAGAATTCCAAGAAGTATCTCTAAGGGCTTTTCTAGATCCTCCACAAAAGCTTAACCATGATCTTTCATGCACCATAAGCCCACTGTTGGAAATCATGTTAGGTAACCTTAACACAATGGAAGCCATTTTGCTGGAGATGAAAATTGGGGCTGAAGTGAAAAGGGATCCTTTCAGCCAAGTCATGGCAGAAATAGTGTGTTTACACAGTCTGGATAAAGAAGGCCCTTTCAAAGTATTAAACAACTGCTACATTTATAAAGACACCATCCAGGTCAAGCTAGTAGACTTAAGTCAAGTGATGTATCTAGTGGTTGCCGCACAAACTAAAGGTACTCAATCACCAGCTGCCACCATTTGGGATTATATCCACAAAACAATTTCAGTTGGAATTTATGGACCCAAATATATCCACCCCAGTTTCACTGCTGTTTTCACAGTTTGTGGACATAGTTATATGCCAGGAAAGCTTACTATCTCTGATATTAAAAAAGGTGGGAAACCCAACACATCTCCAGTTGTGTTTCAGCTCTGGGGGAAGCATTCCTTCTTACTTGAAAAGCCACAAGATTTAAATATATCTGTCTTATCATGTGATCCTGATTTTGAAGTAAAAGCAGAAAGAAAAAGGAAAGAAGTTAAGCAAAAGCACTTGCAATCAGGTGAAGTAGTTCATCAACAATTTTTCTTCTCTTTAGTTGACTCCAGAGAAATGCACTTGTTTGTTTTCTGTGTTAAGGTGGAGCCTCGCAGTGGTAGGCCAATTACACAGTTCTTTATAACTTCACCTGATCCAGCTCCGAACCTAAAAAGTCTGTCAAATCTGCCAAGTGATTTGCAGAAGAAGAAGGAAATCAAATCTTCTCCTTTATTACCAACTGTGCATGTTAAATATCCTACATTTCAAGACAAAAAATTGAACTTTACCAGCTATGGAATAACCCAGAAGACAGTGATAAGACAAAATAAGATTGAATACTTACTTGAATATTTCAAAGGGGACACAGTAGCTCTTCTTGGAGAAGGTAAAGTAAAAGCCATTGGACAGTCCAAAGTGAAAGAATGGTATGTGGGAGTCCTGAGAGGTAAGATTGGACTTTTACATTGCAAAAACATCAGGGTGATTGCAAAGGAACAAGTAATGTCTATGTCAGATAATGTCTTCACAACCCAGAATCTTCTTGAACAAATTACCCTGCCTCTTAAAAAACTGACTTACATCTACTCAGTTGTCTTGACCTTGGTGTCAGAAAAAGTGTATGATTGGAAAATTTTAGCTTATGTCCTAGGCTATTCACATCTGGCACTAGAAGACTTTGATCAACTACAAGCAGACAAAGAATCAGAAAAAGTTGCTTATGTTGTAAAGAAGTTAAAGGAAGATTGCCATGCAGATAGAAATGCCAGGAAGTTTCTTTATGAACTTACTGTGGTGAGTATTGCTTGATCACAGGAATTTACTTACCGTAGAGAAATTTATTAACTTGGCAATATTTATAAGTAAACATATGAGAGTAGTTTCTCAAGTTAATTGAAGTCACTTCAGAGCTTTGCATACAAGATCAGATAACTAGTTTCTTAGATTTGACATTCAATTGTGATTTTCCCAGAAACTAGGCCCCCAAGGATCATCCTTTAATGGAAGATTAAAGATTCTGTTTGTGCTAAAACATAACAATTAAGAGATCGCTTTTTTTCTCTCTCAAATATTTAGATAGCTTTTAAAATATCAGAGGAGTTCCAATTACATGAAAGTAAATAAGACAAAACTGAAACAAAACTACTTAACTTGGGCATTGTTGTAGACTCACTTTTTAGTGTTTTAAGACATATCACCGATATCCTTAACTTTAGCAATTTAACATTTGTCTTATGTATGTGGTGCATCACAATCCAAAAGTGATATTGCTAATTCTCTTCTTAATCTTTATGTTTTAATAGTACTCTAAGAATCATGTTTTTTTCAACATAGCATTCACCCCAATGTAAGGCTCAGCAGAGAACTATAAAAAACATGAAGAACTGTTTTGCCTAGCATTTGGATATTCAGTAATTTATTAAAAAAAATCAAGAGCATATTTCTAAAAATGGCTAAAATGTGACTGCATAAATAATAATAATGATATATACCACTTTCCTAAGGATCTCTATATATTTGGCACTGTGCCCAGCACTGTATACATACTCTTTCATTTGGCCATTTTAACCACTATACAGGATAAGTCTAGTTAGTATCTCCATCTTCAAATAGAGGAAACAGAGTCTTGGGAGGTTGGGCAACTTGCCCAAGATCTGCCATTTGGTTAGTATCAGAGATGGGATTTGAAATCTTTTTGGTTCCAAAGCCACACATAAAACCACTATATTTCCCTGAAATAAAGTTTTTAACAATGTACATATATATATATATATAAAGATATTTAAGTATGTGTATTGGTGTGTAGTAAGTATCATTATAACTGCAAAACTGGTGGCCTATAAGAGATGAGTGGTTCATGTAAGGTGAGGCAGATTCATGTAGAGGAGTCAAGTTTTAATCAAAGTGCAAAATGGGAGAAAAAATTTTTGGCAAGGGGTTTATTCTGTGATGTTAACAATAGCTAACATGATATAGTGTACACTATATATATATATACACACTATATCATGTTAGCTATTGTTAACATCACAGAATAAACCCCTTGCCACACTATATATGTATATAGTGTATATGTATATATATACACTATATACATATATATATAGTATATATATATGTGGGCTTATGGGCTTCCTGGGTAGTTCAAATGGTAAAGAATCTGCCCGCAGTGTGGGAGCTCTGGGTTCAATCCCGGGGTCAGGAAGATCCCCTGGACAAGGGAATGGCAACCCACTCCAGTATTCTTGCCTGGAAAATTCCATGGACAGAGGAGTCTGGTGGGCTATAGTTCATGGGGTTGCAAAAAGTCAGGTAATGATTGAGCGACTAACTAACACACACACAGATACTCTTCAATTGTTTTTATGATTCTACAGTGATACTGAGAAGGGTGAATTTTTAAAACCTAATATCCAATTAAATAGGTGGTTTTATGATGGTGTGATGCATTCTCACGTAATCCGGGGTATTTACAGTCATTGGCTGATCTACCTGGTTGAAGCTGCACATGCATTTTGCAATAGCTCATGACCTTGCATAGCTTGTGTTCAGCATGGACCCATGAAAATTTGAACTGAAAATTGCTTTCTTGTTTCTCTTTGTGGCAGAAAAGTTTATATTGACCAAATGGTCTTAAAGTTTAAGCTGGGTTACACTTACTCTATGTTACTGTATGATAGTTGAGTCACTTTGGTGACTAACTAGACAGTGCTGGTGGAGAGCTCGTTTAAGGGAGTAGTTCCTACAATTTCATGTTGTGCCTCAGTGGAGGCTTCAAAATTTCTGAAAGGAAAGAGCTAAGGCCTAGTTATCTAACCAGAAGATGATGAAGCGTATGATATAGATGCTACTTCTTGAAAATTTATTTGTATAGTGAAAAGTGAAAGTGAAAGTCATTCAGTTGCTTCCAACTCTGCAACCCCATGGACTATACAGTCAATGGAATTAGGAGTACCTTTTTCTTGGATTGTATACTTGAGATTCCAGCTTGGAGTAGCTGGAAATGAACTTATAAAGATTGTGGGTTACAATTTCCTTAATCACATCTAGACATTAAGACTGTCTTTATATATTTTGGAATTTGACACTCTAAGAACTTCAGCATCTAATTCAACTTTCATAATGATTTTAGGGGGTTACATGGGGTAGTATTACTATCGTATCCATTTTAAAAGTCATTAAATAGAGACATTTTGTGATTTATCTAAATTCCTATTCTTTGTGGAGTTGGATTTTAAACTTAGGTTTTATAACTTTTAAGTGCAAATTTATTTTCCTTAAAACAAGGAACTGGGATAAGCTAAACCCACTCCACAGTTTACTAAAAGCACCCTCAGGGGCCTGCTGTCTCAGCACTGCTTCTCCCTGAGGTCACAACTCCTCTCCATAAATTTATGGATAAATATAGTCCACGTATAGAGATCATGGGTAGGTCTCCTAATGCATCCATAAGAATGAACATTCCTTGGACTTGAATAGTTGCTTCACTCAGTCATTCATTTGTACTTTTTGTTTCATAATGAAACAATAAGTAAAAAGCTTTTAAGTGCCATTAAATGATGAGGGACTACTGAACATTTTTATTTGAACAGAAAAGAAAGATAGATAAATCTCATCTTGTACTTTAGAAATATATTCAAGACAAAAGAGAAACTCGTAGACTTGTTTGAAACATGTGGCGACTGACAAAGCTCAATGCTTAATTAAGGAAGAAAAAAAGAGTCTGAAGGTTTTCTCTTTTGCATTGTTGAAACCTAAGTGTTTTATATTTGATACCTTGGATTTAAATTTAGCATTAACTACATTGATGGTACGGAGAAGGCAATGGCAACCCACTCCAGTACTCTTGCCTGGAAAATCCCAGGGACGGGGGAGCCTGGTGGGCTGCCGTCTATGGGGTTGCACAGAGTCGGACACGACTGAAGCAACTTAGCAGCAGCAGCACATTGATGGTAAAGGAAGAGAGTTAAATTTTTAAATTATTAATAGCAATAGCTTTGTTGAAGGTTGTCTAAGTTTCTCATTTTTATGCAATACATATAATTCTGGGGAGTTTTAAATCATATTTTGATTAAAAAATTAAATAGTATTTACCAACAGCTGTGTGCTCACTCTAGAAATCCTATAGCCAGTCCTCTGGAAGGAAAGTAATTACTGTTTGTATAGTGAATAATCATGGGTTAATAAATTATTAACTGCTAAAACCTCAGGGTATCTTTGGAAGTGGCTAATTCAACTTCCTCCTTTGGTAATTAAGGATATTAAGAGACATACTAGTTGAGTGGTTTACTTAAGGCCCTAAATTAGTTACCAAATTAGCCCTGAAACTCCCCTTAATTCTGATCTAGTTTGTATCCTCTGTATTTTGCTTGTTGGATTTGCTTAAAAGTAAATCAACTCTTTGAATTTTAGAAAACTCAAATATATGTGTGGTGAAAAAAAGGTGCCAGTTTCCACAATATGTAATAACAAATTTAATTTCTAGATAAAAGTTCAAATTATTTGCTTTAAATTATGACATGTAGTTGTTGCTGCAGGCTCTGCTGAAGATTGATTGCCAAGGATTAGTAGTGCATCTTGTTCAAGAGGCTGCAATTCTGACTTCAGCTGTCAAGCTTGGGAAAGACTGGAGGGAACTAGCTGAAAAGTTAGTGCGACTCACAAAGCAACAAATGGAGGCATATGAAATTCCACACCAAGGAAAATCTGGAAATGTGGCTGTAGAGGTAAGATTTCTGTTCATCTAAGTAGTAAAAAACTGCAGACAAAGTAAATCAAATGCAGTCAAGAATCCACTGCATATACTAACTAATTGAGGGAGTGTCCTAAAGGATCCACTCACTGAAATCACTGAATCTATAACCATTGATGTTATCTGAAATATACTCATGTCACTCTTTAATGGTATTAAGAACCTTTAAGATATATTGATGTTTCTCCTACTGGATTGCATATGGCCTTTTATCAAATAAATTGACCAAATGAGATAGGCAGTTGTTATGAAGGGCTATAAGAACTTGAGGCAGAGAAAAGATAAACTTTGAAGGAAAGAGTTGGGACACAGTCAGGACAAGAAAAAGAGACACAATAGTAAGTGTTTATCAGCTTCAAAAATAGAATCAGTCATTGGTGGTAAATAATGTTTGGTGACAAAAAAACATTTAAGAGAGTAAATGGTGTGAGGTCATTGGTAACAATAGCTAGAGATATCTGTGTGCGTTATCTATCTCCTTCACAATTTTGCATACAGTAACTACAGACATCAAATACAGAATGACAGATGTCAACTTAAAATATAGTCACAAACTAAAAGTTGAGAGTTATGTTTTATTTGGAAATTTTGCAAAGTTAATCCTGGGAGGCAGCATCTTGAGCAGCCCTGAAAGAACTGCTCTGAGGAAGTGGGGGGAAGAGTCAGGTCATATAGAAGTTTGCAACAATGGGCAGGTAGTCTGAACATCAAAAGTATTTGGTAAATTACAGAAAACCAGATATCTCAAGTTAAGGAATGTAGCACTTTTCTGTGTATGGGAAAATACAAGAGTCTGGGCTTACTGAAATCATTCCTTTAATATGCATCTCAGCCATCTGGGCCCAGCATCCTGCATTTTTCACACCCTGAATTCCTCCATGCTCACTGTAGGGAGTGACTGTGGCCCAATGGGCCAGAGAGCTCAGGTACTCTTCCTGGGTACCCTTAGGACTCAGAAATTCACATTTGAAGGACTGGAATCCCTGATGACTGTGATCCTTGTTTGCTGGTATGGCAGGAAATATTCCATTTCTCACAGCATGTAAAACAAAGCAAATACGTAAAATTCAAAATTTTTATTAATATTAAAACAAAGTATACTATTCAGTGTAAGTTATATAAATATTTTCTCTATTTACCATAAAGACATATGAGTCATTTTTTTATTGACTAAATCAAATCCCTTACGATTATACAGTAGAAGTGACAGATTAAAGGGATTAGAGCTGATAGAAAGAGTGCCTGAAGAACTATGGAAGAAGTTCGTAACACTGTACAGGAGGCTGAGATCAAAACCATCCCCAAGAAAAAGAAATGCAAAAAGGCAAAATGGTTGTCTAAGGAGCTGAGAAAAAAAAGAGAAGCAAAAGGCAAGGAGAAAAGTAAATATCCATCTGAATGCACAGTTTCAAAGAACAGCAAGGTGAGACAAGAGAGCCTTCCTAAGTGATCGATACGAAGAAATAGAGGACAACAACAGAATGGGAAAGACTAGAAATTTGAAATACCAAGGGAACAAAACATTTAGAAATACAAAAAAAAATTAGAAATACCAAGGGAACATTTCATGCAAAGATGGGCGCAATAAAAGACAGAAACAGTATGAAACTAACAGAAGCAGAAAATATTAAGAGGTGGCAAGAATACACAGAAGAACTATACAGAAAAGATCTTAATGACCCAGATAACCATGATGGTATAATAACTGACCTAGTGCCAGACCACCTGGAGTGTGAGGTCAAGTGGATCATAGGAAGCATCACTATGAACAAAGCTAGTGGAGGTGATGGAATTCCAGCTGAGCTATTTCAAATCCTAGAAAATAATGCTGTTAAATTGCTGCAGTCAATATGCCAGCAAATTTAGAAAACTCACAAGTGGCCACAGGACTGGAAAAGGTCAGCTTTCATTGCAATCCCAAAGAAAGGCAATGCCAAAGAATGCTCAAACTACTGTACAATTTTACTCATCTCATATGCTGGCAAAGTAATGCTCAAAATTCTCCTATCTAGTCTTCAACAGTACATGAACCTAGAACTTTCAGATGTTCAAACTGGATTTAGAAAAGGCAGAGGAACCAGAGATCACATCCTTTGGGTCACAGAAAAAGCAAGACAATTCCAGAAAAACATCAACTTCTGCTTCATTGACTCCATTAAAGCCTTTGTGTGGGTCACAACAGACTGTGGAAAATTCTTAAAGAGATGGGAATACCAGACCACCTGACCTGCCTCCTGGGAAATCTGTATGCAAGTCAAAAAGCAACAATTAGAACTGGACATGGAACAATGGACTGGTTCCAAATTGGGAAAGAAGTACATCAAGGCTATATATTATCACCCTACTTATTTAACAGGGTGCAGAGTGCATCATGTAAAATGCCAGGCTGGATGAAGCACAAGCTGGAATCAAGATTGCTGGGAGAAATACCAAAAAAGCTCAGATATGCACATGAAGCCACCCTTATGTCAGAAAGCCAAGAAGAACTAAAGAGCCTCTTGATGAAGGTTAAAGAGGAGAGTGAAAAAGCTACCTGAAAACTCAACATTCAAAAAATGAAGGTCATGGCATCCAATCCCATCACTTCATGGCAAATATATGGGGAAACAATGGAAATACTGACAGACTTTATTTTCTTGGGTTCCAAAGTCACTTCAGATGGTGACTGCAGCCATGAAATTAAAGACACTTGCTCCTTGGAGAAAGGCTATGAGAAACCTAGACAGTGTATCAAAAAGCAGAGACATTACTTTGCCAATAAAGGTCCATCTAGTCAAAGCTATGGTTTCTCCAGTAATCATGTATGGATGTGAGGTTTGGACCATAGAGAAAGCTGAGCACTGAAGAATTGATGCTTTTGAACTGTGGTATTGGAGAAGACTCTTGAGAGTCCCCTGGACACAAGAAGATCAAACCAGTCAATCCTAAAGGAAATTAGTCCTGAATATTCATTGGAAGGACTGATGCTGAAGATAAAGCTCCAATACTTTGGCCACCTGATGTGAACTGACTTATTGGAAAAGACCTTGATGCTGGGCAAGATTGAAGGCAGGAAGAGAAGGGGACGATGGATGATGAATGCTTGGATGGCATTACCGCCTCAAAGGACATGAGTTTGAGAAGCTCCGGGAGTTGGTGATGGACTAGGAAGCCTGACATGCTCCAGTTCGTGGGGTCGCAAATGAGTGACTGAAATAAAAATATTCCAGTGATGAGTACATATAAAATGGCCTGTATCTCTGTTTCACATGAGTGCAAACATTTTCAAGATATTTCAGTTAAGGAAAAATTATCTCTCTAGTTAGATAATGACTTGATAGGAAGCAAAATCTATATTTTCTGCTTCCTTTTTGAGCATAGAACTGGGTGTTAATTTCTTGAGAAAATTTTCTTACTGTAAGTAACTGTGTCAACTGTGTGTGCAGTGTGTGTCTGCAGACTGGAGCCCGGCAGCCTACAGTCCATGGGGTCTCAAAGAGTCGGATACAACTGAGCACAAACACACACTCACACACCTATTGGAGTAGCCAAAATCCAGAACACTGACCGCACCAGATGCTACTGAGAATATGAGTAACAGGAACCCTCATTCATTGCTCGTGGAAGTACACAGTCACTTTGGAGTATCTTGGCTGTTTCCGGCAAATGAAATGTACTCTTGGTATATGATCCATCAGTCCTGCTCCTTGGTATTTACTCAAAGGCATTGAAAACTTTCGTCCACACAAAAACCTGTACATGAATGTTTACAGCTTCTGTATTCATAATTAGTAAAACCTGGAAGTAACCAAGATGTCCTTCAGTAGGTGAATGTGAATGGATAAGTACACTGTGGTATAATAGAATATTACATGACAATGAAGTTTTATTCAGCACATAAAAAAATGACTTATCAAACCATGAAAAGACATGGAAGATCCTTCAAATAACATTACTAAAGAAAAGAACCCAATCTGAAAAGGCTATATACTGTACGATTCCAAATATATGATGTTCTGGAAAAGTCAAAACTATGGAGACAAATCAATGGTTGCCAGAGTTTGGAAGAGAGGAATAAATAGGCAGAATACAAAGGATTTTTACGACAGTGAAAAAACTCAATATGATACCATAGTGATGAATACATATCATTTTATATTTGTCCAGACCAATTGAATGTACAAAGCTAGGTGTTAACCCTACACTATGGACTTTGAGTGATTATGATGTATCAGTGTAGATTCATCAGTTGTATCCAATATACCACTATGGTGAAGGATGTTGATAGTGGGGAAGGCTATGCCTGTGTGGAGGCAGGAGATAAATGGGAAATCTTTGTATCTTCCTCTCAATTTTGCTGTGAACCTAAAACAGTTGTTAAAAAAAAATTTTTTTTTCCAAAAAAAATTGTCCAGTTGAAATCAGGGCTTGTTTTTTTTTCTCATTAAGCTCTCTTTTTAAAAAGATTTTACTTAAGAGTTGTTTATCAAAAAATTTTGTTAAATATCCAACTTCTCTCAAATTGTGGTTGTTTTCAGTTTGTCTTCCCCGCAAATCTTCATAGAGGCCAGCTAACAGCCTACTTTTCCTTTATTTACTTTAGCACAGCCCAAATCACGAATGACTAAGTCTGTGCCTGAGGCTGATAAATACTCAGAAGCAGAAAGGAAAACCTCTGTGTGTCTTTCTAGGCCCTATTGTTTAATTTATTGCGATAAGCACTAACAATCTTCACTTTGGTGCTTGCCGTGCTAAGTCGCTTCAGTCCTGTCTGACTCTTTGCAGCTCTATGGATTGTAGCCCGCCAGGCTCCTCTATTCATGGGATTCTCCAGGCAAGAATACTGGAGTGGGTTGCCACGCCCTCCTCCAAGGGATCTTCCCGACCCAGCGATCTAACCCACGTCTCCTGCGGCTCCTGCATTGCAGATGTCTTCTTTACCGCTGAGCTTTACCCGGGAAGCCCCCATCACTTTGGTGCATATGGTTAAATGTTTAGAAACTAATTCATAGTATATTGGCTTGAAGTTATTCCAAATAATCTATAAAAATCTTTACCTTTTAGACTACGTACTGTAAAGGGTAAATGTATGCTGGTTTCCAGGTCTCTGAAAAAAAGAAAAAAACCTGTACAATATTTTTTTCTTAAGGAGAAGATGATTCTTCAATAAGATTAATTTACAGGTTAAGCAGTTGATTTCAAAACATACTTTTATTCTGGATAGGGTGTGCAGAGGGAGGGAATTGAAATTGGGGCAAGGAGATAACAAGTTCTTGTGGTTCCCATGCTTTTTATTTCCTTTATCTCACTTCCTCAGTGGACACACATTTAGAAAATTTCCTCCTATGTGTGCCAGTGCCTACAATCAGCTTCTTTTCACTCACTTTCCTTGCTGTTCAACTTCTCCCTTTTTCCTTTGTTCTATTTTTATTTTATCTAACAGTTATCTGGCACTTACTCTGTGCCAGTCGCTATTCCAGTAACAGTTCAAAAATTAACTTACTTAATCCTTTCAACAAAAAACTTGTGGGGTGGATACTAATGTTATCTAAGCTGTAGGGAGGCTAAGTAACTTTCTCAAATGTGCATAGCTAGAAACTCACAGAACCAAGTTTGGAGCACAGACCTTTGACTTTGGAGTCCTGATACTTTAACCCCTACACATTGACCACCAATTCAAATACAGTATAGTGGCTGAGTGGCAGAGCTGGGAGTTATGGTTGGGATGGGGAATTTAAAAAGCTCATTTCATTTTTTTTCAAGCCATGTCATGATTCTATCAAAATTTGCCTCAACGCCTCAGCCAATTTAAGAATGGATTATCAAAAGAGTGTCACATTTTTCTTTTGGCCACTTTTTATTCTTTTATAAGATGAAAAAAGCTTCTCTCTGGAGATTTCTAAGAATGACAATTTTAAATTAACCATCTCCCCAAGTAAAATTTTAAGGAAACTTATTCAATTTTTCTAATGATGTCACAATTCCTACATAAAAAGCAAAATTACACAACCTAGAATATGATTATAAGCAAAACGTGTTTTTCAGAGTATTTATTTTGAGAAAAATGTATATGTACACTATACAAAGAAAAATTTCCTGTGAATGTTAGTAAAATTTTTTTCTGAGCCTATTTTTTTTTTAAAATAGGTAGCAATAAAATATTTAAAAAATAAGTCTATATTAAAAAGCAGTTGTATGTTACAAGTAGAATGCTGGGGATTTTGGGATCAAGATATTCACCAGCCTAAACTAGGTATTCTTTATTTAACCTTCTGGAGATTATTACCATTTATGACAGAAGTGATTTCCTTAGCAACTGTCTCACATTGATCCCCTGCCTAACAATAAAGGCTGTGCTCTTTCCATCCTATTCAGTGTGAACATTTATTCACCAAGGACACTAAAGTTTCACTTCCCCTTTTAAACTACCTTCTGGCCGTGCCCACTGGGCTCCACCTCCACCTCAACAGGCACCAGTAAACCTGCTGAGGCTGATCTCTCATCTGATTTACCAAAACGGGCCATCCTCCCATAGAAAAGTCCAGTGGAGTCAATATTCCTAATGGTAATATTTTTTCATCTCAGAAACCATCCACCTATAGAGAGTTGTAACAGGCAATATTTATATGTTCTGCCATCTGCACTTAATCAGTGAGAAGATAATTCTGTCTTATCTTCTAGTTACAATCTTTTCCCTCCTCATTCTCCAACTAGCTGCTGTAGTGTTCAGAGCACTTTATTCTAAGTCTAGCTTTAATATGGTAAAGTAGGAATCCTTAAACAGGTAATTTTATTATTATTTTTATAGCTGGATGAAACTTCTATATGGAGTTATTCTTACTTTTTTAGACTCTCACCTCTGTATCCTTATTCAGTATTTAAATCATCCATACAATTAACATGTTTTCTGTGATTATCAGTTTTCAACATTGGAACATAGGACCTACAGCAAACACAGAATGAAAGATATGATTTTTTTCTCTCTGAAGTCACATTTCATTTGGCATGGGAATTGGGATAGACTGTTAATATTTGCATTGTTATATTTCAAAGACATATATGATTAGATGCTAAAATAAGCAAATATAAATAATAACGAGAATAATAGTTGTTGCATGTTTACTGCATGTCATCTAAACATTATGAGTATTTTCTTTACAATGTCTCCTTTACTTCAACAAACTTTTCAAGGCAGACATTAAACCGTTTTCTTTTTGCAGATATGAAAACTGAGTGAATACATTTGTGTCAGCTCTCCAGAATTACGTGGCAGATCAGTGACAGGACTAGGATTTAAATCTAGCTTTGTTTTACACACAGTTCTATTCACTGTGCTCTACTGATGATAACTTTTTTCAGAGTTAACTAAATAAAGGAAAATCAAACAATCAGGAGCTTTCAGAGGGCATATCTTAGTCCTGAAGGATAGGTAACATGTTAATAACTGGTGAGGACTAGAAGGAGATTTCAGGGCTCTGGATACAGTGACTTCTAGAGACCACTGAGGAGAATATGAGTGTTTGAGGAGAGAGGTCATTTTCATAATTATGAGGAGATATGGCTGGACATATATATTTTGGAGAGTCTTGAATGACTGCCCAAGCATTGGTTAAAGTTCCTTGTCTGGATTTCTGTTCCAGCTCTACCAGCTATTAGGCTAAGACCTTGGACACATTACTTGACTGTATTTAGGAATCATTTTTTCTTGTAAAATGAAGCAAATAATACTCTCCTATTCTTCAGATGTTTGAAGGATTGAAATATGTGAAATATTTGTGACAATGCTTTGCACATTGTAATAGCTAAATACATGTTATTTATTATTTTGTCTAAGAGGAATAGGTGAATTTGACAACTATGTGACCATGTGTGATTTTTAAAAAGGGAATGAAGTATACTAATTTTTAAGTAATATATCCAAGAGTAACCATAGAAAGAATGTAGATAAGGGAAAAATCCACAGTGATTGTAAACCTTCTTTTCAGAGAGACTGGCAAATGGTAATGCCTGGAAAAAATGAGGGAAAAAAAAAAACCTGGCTGATCAGATTTTTCTTACTGGCTTAACAGCATTTAATTTTCTTTGGAAAATATCTCTTTTAAAAAGTAAAAGGAACATCCTTGTACTCTTCTGGTTTTCTGGTTCATACTGCAACGTATGGACTCTGCTTATAGGATGTGGTATTGCCTGGTTTTGTATCTGGGCCTGGCTCAGGTCTAGCCTTGGTGCTTATGTCTATGGTTTGCTGCTGTTTTACAGTAAGAAATATATTAATAGTTTCTTTAAAAAGAGAAAATATTATATGAAATTTATCTACCAGTGGTAAAGTGAATAGAATAATTTCTCAGATCTTCATTGTTTGTACTAGAGATCTGGCACAGTGACATAACATTTAGACTATCATGGTTTATTTTGTAGAGTACTATAATGCTTGGTGCTATAATCTGTAATTCTAAAAATATACACTCCTTCTTTTTTGAGATGATAGAATAAAGAAAAAAGACACCACAATGTAATGTATTCCTGTGTATTCCTATGATATTTGGTTTAATTCTGCATTATATATCTAATTGGGTTCCCAGGTGGCTCAGTGGTAAAGAACCCACCTGCCAATGCAGGAGACGCAGATTTGATCCATGGGACAAGAAGATCCCTTGGTATAAGAGATGGAAACTCACTCCAGTATTCCTGCCTGGGAAATTCCACAGACAGATGAGCCTGGAGGGCTATAGTCCCTGGGGTCACAAAGAGTTGGATACAACTGAGTGACTAAACAACAACAATGATGTATCTGATTACCACACTAAAAATCAAATAGAAGTCATAGTCATATTAGGTTAAATATTACAAAGATGTTTTTAAATGTATTTATAAACACTAATATTTGTATTAGAATTTAGATTTTTCTCTATCAAGTTTTATTATTAACGATCACAAAAAAATTCAGAAAACCAAAGCCTAGATGATTATAAGAGTTAATTTAGTATTTATTAAAAATCTAATACTGAAATAAATTTGTGGTAATACTTTAGTGAAATGGCCTCATATTTATAGCCAGGTGACCTGGACTCGTTTCCTACCTAGGTTTTCCTACCTCGGTTTTCCTAAGACTATTTTGATGTAGTAGCAAGGAATGGGTCTTCTGTCTTCTTCTGGCTCATGCATAATCCCTGAAGTTTGAAGAGGTTATTTCTAGAGCAATCACAGCTGTCTCTGCCCAAAGAGACTTTTCCAAGAGAATCTTAGGTCAAATTTTAACCAAGTCCAAGTGCTGTCTCCTTTCTAAGGAAATAGGGACCCCTGATATGTTAGTCTCCCTTCCTTTCTGAAGATAATGGCAACCTCCTCTTTAGTAATATTTATGTACTTACCAACTACAGGTAATGGAAGGACCACCTGGATATTGTAAATGATGCACTGAAGATAGAATGCATATAATAATCACTAATGAGGCAAATTTGCCTTGATATGTCAGATAATTGTGCTTAAAATGAAACATTGCTTCTATAGTTTCATGAGGAAAGTAGGTGGATTATTAATTCTTTAATGTGGCAAAATGTAATTATCTCAAGGTAGTTAAAACCACTTGCATTCTTTATACTATTCATATTTTATGAGCTAAAATAAGATGAAGAATGCTTTGCTCCATTTGAATTGCTTTTGTTCATGTTGCATTTCATTATCTAGTGCATTATCCAATTCGTCTGATTAGCCTTTAGGAACAAGCACTCTAAATTTGGAAAACTATCCTGTTTCATTTCTTTTCTCATCACACACCACTTTTTCACTGCTCCTTTACCTTTTTATTTGTCTTCTAGTATCTGAAAGATAAATCAAAGACATATTCCTACTATAAAAATTCTGAGGATTTGGAAACTGCTCAGACTTCATAGGTTAAACGTTTTACTGATGCTGCTGCCCTTTATACAAAGAGATCATAGCACAGAGATGAGAAATTAACAACTCTCAGCTTTCATCAGCCTCATGCTTCCTATTCAAAGATGAACCCATAAACACCATGAAGTTAACATGAAAAGTCTAAGAGTAAAGAGATGAGAATGATGT
Organism: Bubalus kerabau; assembly: GCF_029407905.1. NCBI lineage: Eukaryota > Metazoa > Chordata > Mammalia > Artiodactyla > Bovidae > Bubalus > Bubalus kerabau. The sequence goes on along the minus strand of NC_073631.1, from coordinate 31,724,737 downwards.
CAAATATTTATGATATTCTGTGTCAAATATTTATGATAAAGATGAGAAGGCTGATGGAAATTGTTTTGTCGTTAGGAAAAAATTCAACAAAAACAAACCTTCAAGAGCATGTTGTCCTTTTGATTAGTCAGAGCATTAGTGCAGAGTTCCTGAATATCTTTCCTTAAATCATAGCATTGAGCAAGAGAGGAAGAACTATTTTTAATCCACTGAATAGATATAAGATAACATAAACCTGGAAGAGTTCTTGGCAGTCCACAACTCATTTACAATTTTTTTTTTTAGATTTAACTTAGATCATCCTAGAAAGAAAATTGTTTATTCTACTCATTTTATTCATTCAAACTTTTCCAGAGAAAATAATTTTGTTTTCTCTTTAATTTATTATAAAGTTTAGAATCCTTTGTTGTCTTACTGTATATGTATATTTGGATATAATTTCATAAAGTCCATCATTTCAGTTCAGTTCAGTCGCTCAGTTGTGTCTGACTCTTTGCAACCCCATGGACTACAGCACGCCAGGCTTTCCTGTCCATCACCAACTCCCGGAGCTTGCTCAAACTCATGTCCATCGAGTTGGTGATGGACATAAAGGCCATAGTTAATTAATGTATGCAAGTTATGTTTTTTGTCTTTGCCTGTGATAACATATATTCACTTGCTAAGAAAACTAGAATGATTTTAGACAATCAAAAGTGCTGAAGAAAGAAAAATGTAAGTATTTAAGAATTTGAGCCCTATTGTCATATATCTATACCATATAGGACAACAAACAACTGATTAGACTATTGCATTGATGAAAGCTGGACTTCTATCATGCTTTGTTAAGGCAAATCTTAATATAGGAAAAGTTATATTTACTGTGCTTGGCAGAGGTTTGCTTTTTGAGGGAAAATATAGATCCCCAAATTTAATATTTCTCATCAGTGTATCAAGTACATAACTACAACATATGCTTTTGATCTAATCCCTTCTCAATTATTCTTGATACTTGCCCCCTTAATTACCTGCCCCAACTCCATAATTATTTTAATGTTTGTCTGTGTTTATGTCTTTTCTGCCTAAAGAAAGTTGACTTTTGTCCTTGAGTTTGTTACATTTGCTGCCTCTTTAATCCTCAGCAGCCCTAAATTCTCCATCTGCCTAAGTTAGGATTCAAACCAAATTCTCCTTTCAGTTATATAATATCACTTTTTACAGATTATTTTCCTTTGAAACATAGTTTTATCTTCCACTACTTCTACTTCTAGTGTTGTCTCTCTTTCTTTAACTTCCAAATTCCAGATGCGACCCATTTGTTCTTTGGCTTCCAGTTCCTTGGCACCTACTTATACCTGCAGTCTGCCTTTCACTGCTCTCCTGAAACTGCCTCCTCCAAGGTTACCAAAGTCCTATTAATTGCCAAAATCCTGAATTTCCTCCATTTTCTTTCATGTTTCCACATCACTTGATGTTCCAAGTAGCAGAAGTAACAGAAAAGAGACATCTTCAGTGAGAGAGTGCCATGCTGGTAGAAGTTTTACAAGTTTGTCCAGGGAGGAAAAGCCCTAATTTATAGCTTTTACCACTTTCCTTGGTGTAAATTCTTCCAACATGGATGACTTTATAACCTTCCAATGTGTCACTGAACATGGAATTGGGAGACTGCATGAACATAAATTTGTGTGAGCAAACCACTGAATGTCCTTTGGGGGATACTATCAGTCCTTAACTTTTGCAGCATGAAGCAATCTGTTTCATTTTTCTATTACTCTAACACCAGCTTTTCTACACCCTTTTATTGCTTCTGTTTCTTAATTGTGGTACCTAATTGTAGACTTCATTATGGGTTAAACTTTTTACACCTTTATTTTCCACCTTGGCGTTTTCCTCTACTCTCACGCTCTTCACCATCACTTTAGCATGAGTTATGCTAAACCCTTGCCTGCTCCCTAGAGGTCATCTCTCTATTTCAGTTTCTTATTGGGGATAACAGATAGCCCCTGCTTTACTTCAAACTCAGTAAGGCTAAAACCCTACTGCTTATCTTTTCGTCACCAAAGAGTACAATCATATCCTATTGAAAAGTATTAAATGAATCCTATATGCCAGACACTTCATGAGGTGTTTTGGACACAGACATAGAGAGTATTATCAGTTTTATAGAATAAAAATTCAAAGCTCTGATAATTTGATAAGTTTACTGTAACTATCCCATGTCTGCCATACGGTGCTAAGTTGCTTTAGTCATGTCCTACTCTTTGAGACCCTATGGACTGTAGCCCATCACGCTCCTCTCTGCATGGGATTCTCCAGGCAAGAATACTCCAAAAGAAAAAGGAAATTGGATATGAACCCAGGATTCTGAAATCAATGCTCATCTTTTTATTACAGCATAGTGCTTCTCAGTTGATGGAACTGCCACTTTTTTGTCTTACACTGAATTACAATATGCAAGTAGTTTTGAATTTTTCTTAATTATTATTTACTACCAAATCTTGTCTATTTATACATTGGGCCAGTGTTTCCACAAGAATCGATCTCCCTTCCATGCTATAAAGCTTCTAAAAACAAGAGCTCTGCTATATTCATTTTATTCCTTCTTGTAATAAAATTCCTTATAGCAGTTGCTCAATAATTTTGATTTAAAAAGTGAAATAAGTAACAACAATGTATTTCAAACATGTTCATTGAATGTGTACCACAGTGGTATTTCTGTGTCATCTGTACTGAGAACCACCAATGATATTATATATAGCAGAACAAATTTTCCACTGAAGGAATACCCAGGTTTAGTTTGCAGCAAATAGGATCAAAAATGGGATGCAAAATGTGCTCATGTTTTAATACAAGTCATGGTTTACCATGTGTTTATAGTCCAAAACCACTATACCTATTTCTAGGTAGCTTATAGTTTAGACTCCAGGGGATTTCTAATGAGTGTAGGGGCAATATGCCTCCTTGTATTTCTGACAAATACAGGAGACTCCTGGGAAGTCATTTCCCACTTCGGAGGTCCTAATTAGGGTCTGGGACTCAGCAATCTATCCACATTCCGCTGAATTGCAAAAACTGGCATACTGTTATGCTACCAGTACAAATTACCAAACTTGAAGGGATTATATGGCCCTCTGCCTTTGGCACCCCACTCCAGTACTCTTGCCTGGAAAATCCCATGGATGGAGGAGTCTGGTGGGCTGCAGTCCATGGGGTCGTGAAGAGTCGGACAGGACTGAGCGACTTCACTTTCACTTTTCACTTTCATGCATTGGAGAAGGAAATGGCAACCCACTCCAGTGTTCTTGCCTGGAGAATCCCAGGGACAGGGGAGCCTGTTGGGCTGCCGTCTATGGGGTCACACAGAGTTGGACACGACTGAAGCAACTTAGCAGCAGCAGCAGCCTTAGTAAGTGGGTAGATATACCATTGGACTTCTGAATCTGTAGTTTCTAATTCCCATATCACCTTGGTGTATTACCTGCTTCTGACAGCACCAAGGGGCTGCTTTGTGACTGAGTATGCCTCAGGCCTTTTCTATACATAGCAATCTGCTGTACTGTGACAAGATACTTGACACAGAGCTTTTCTACCCAAGAAAGTTAGTGCAGGTATATACTTTGAATCTGCATCGTAGTGCACAACCTGAAAATTACCCATTTGCTGTCCTTAACAGGCATCTGTTCTCTGTGATACTGTGTCATTATCTTGGTACCAAAGTGCTCTCAGTTGCTGTTTATCATATCATCAAATACATCTTTTTATCAGACTCAGTCACTGGGGGGGCTTAAAATAAAGTCTTAGATGTCTTTAGCTATAAACATTAGCATTTTAAACAGTATATTAAAAGTTGAAAAATAATGTGCCAGTTAGTTGAACATCAGGGAATTTTAAATGAATTCAACATAGATTACAAATTTAAAGCTTTTACAGAGGTTTAGGATATAGATTTAGATATGGATTTAGAAAAGGCAGAGGAACCAGAGATCAAATTGCCAACAAGTGCTGGATCATTGAAAAAGCAAGAGTTCCAGAAAAACATCTATTTCTGCTTTATTGACTGCCGAAGCCTTTGACTGTGTGCATCACAACAAACTGTGGAAAATTATTAAAGAGATGGGAATTCCAGACCACCTGACCTGCCTCTTGAGAAATTAGTATGTAGGTCAGGAAGCAACAGTTAGAACTGGACATGGAACAGCAGACTGGCTCCAAATAGGAAAAGGAGTACGTCAAGGCTGTATATTGTCATCCTGCTTATTTAACTTATATGCAGAGTACATCATGAGAAACGCTGGGCTGGAAGAAGCACAAGCTGGAATCAAGATTGCCAGGAGAAGTACCAATACCTCAGATATACAGATGAACCACCCTTATGGCAGAAAGTGAAGAGGAACTAAAGAGCCTCTTGTTGGAGGTGAAAGAGGAGAGTGAAAAAGTTGGCTTAAAATTCAACATTCAGAAAACTAAGATCATGGCATCTGGTCCCATCACTTCATGGCAAATAGATGGGGAAACAATGGAAACAGAGACTTTAATGGAGGCTCCAAAATCACTGCAGATGGTGACTGCAGCCATGAAATTAAAAGATGCTTGCTCCTTGGAAGAAAAGCTATGATCAACCTAGACAGCATATTAAAAAGCAGAGACATTACTTGACCAACAAAGGTCTATCTAGTCAAAGCTATAGTTTTTCCAATAGTCATGTATGGATGTGAGAGTTGGACTGTAAAGAAAGTTGAGTGCTGAAGAATTGATGCTTTTGACCTGTGGTGTTGGAAAAGACTCCTGAGAGTCCCTTGGACTGCAAGGAGATCCAACCTGTCCATCCTAAAGGAAATCAGTCCTGAATATTCATTGGAAGGACTGATACTAAAGCTGAAATTCCAATACTTTGGTCACCTGTTACAAAGAACTGACTCATTTGAAAAGACCCTGATGCTGGGAAAGATTGAAGGCAGGAGGAGAAGGGGACAACAGAGGATGAGATGGCTGGATGACATCACCAATGTGATGGACATGAGTTTGAATAAGCTCCGGGAGTTGGTGATGGACAGGGAGGCCTGGCGTGCTGCAGTCCATGGGGTCACGAAGAGTCGGACACAACTGAGCGACTGAACAGAACTGAACTGAGATATACCCTCTACATAATAAACTCTTCAGTTAGTGTTTCTGTGCATCTTAGCAGTGATAGGTAAGACTGAATCTGACAGTAAGGCTCTGTTACTGTGCCTCAACTCATCTTGCATGGCAGAGTATTAGTGGAACCTACACTTTGGGAAGTTTGGTTTCAGAGTGAGTGTTCAGGAAAGTAGATGAGAGAACACCTCATTCACAGTTTACCAGTGATGGAAGATACAGTTCTTTATAAATCAGCTTGGTGAGGATAAATCTTATATACAGAAATATGGTGTGATTTCTGTTGCTGCATCAAGACCACATCAGTATGGTTTAACTGATAATTATCTTCCATTCAGTATCCTGAAGAATCAAGCTTTGCCTGGAGAGGTGAAAATACAGGTGTTCATGGCTTCCCAGGAATGCCAGTTGAATAAATAACATCAAATTATACTTTGGTCTTGTTGCCTACTCTCTTTATTAATATATAGATTGAAATGAAACATAGCAGAACTCCTTATTTAGGTCTTTCATTCTGTTAGCTTCAGTGTAGAGTATATGGGGATATCAGTGGAGGGTGATAATTAGATCTCAAGGCCCTGCTTCACGTGATATTACTATTAATGGAGGCTCTATTTTAAAGGGGCAGCTCTGCATAATATGTCACTCACAGTCTGTGTTCCTGCACTTTGCAAGTGATAAAATCACAAATGAATTAGTTTAGCGAACCCAAGAAAGTAGCAAGTAACAAAGTTTATATTCCAAATATTCCGATTACAAGTACAGGGTTCATTTTGTTATTATCCTAGAAAAAATGCATTTTAACCTTGGCTATGTGTCTGTGTGTGTGTTTTCTGCAGTTTGTCTTATTTGGTCAGCCTTTGTCTCTATTCTCTCTGAGGCTTGTTGCCTTGGTTACCATTACATACACCCTCTTTTGTGAGGTTCCTCTTTGACGTACGTTTATTTCTATGGAAACAATGAAGTCATTGGTATGGGTAGGTGCTTTAGAGAAAGCACAATGAAGTATTGAACATCTATCCTTCTTTTGGTTATTAAAATGTATCATTAAATTATTTTTTAATTAGAGAAGTATATTTCTGTGTTCCTTTTGACTTGATCATGAAGCTACATTTTTACTTATTTATAGACTTGCTCATGACAAATAGATGGGAAAACAATGGAAACAGTGAGAGAATTTATTTTGGGGGGGCTCCAAAATCACTGAAGATGGTGATTGCAGCCATGAAATTAAAAGATGCTTGCTCCTTGGAAGAAAAGCTATGATCAACCTAGACAGCCTATTAAAAAGCAGAGACATTATTTTGCCAACAAAGGTACGTCTACTCAAAACTATGGTTTCTCCAGTAGTCATGTATGGATGTAAGAGTTGGACTATAAAGAAAACTGAGTGCTGAAGAATTGATGCTTTTGAACTGTGGTGTTGGAGAATACTCTTGAGAGTCCATTGGACTGCAAGGAGATCCAACCAGTCTATCCTAAAGGAAATCAGTCCTGAATATTCATTGGAAGAACTGAGGCTGAAGCTGAAGCACCAATACTTTGGCCACCTGATGTGAAGAACTGACTCATTGGAAAAGACCCTGATGCTGGGAGAGTTTGAGGGCAGGAGGAGAAGGGGATGACAGAGGATGAGATGGTTGGATGGTGTTGCCGACTCTATGGACATGAGTTTGAATAAGCTCTGGGAGTTGGTGATGGACAGGGAGGCCTGACGTGCTGCAGTCCATGGGGTCACTACGAGTTGGACATGACTGAGTGACTGAACTGAACTGAGACTTGCTCAAATACAATGACTTAAAGCATTAGATATACTGTTTAACTCCTCTTATTATATGTGGTGTAAAGATCACCACAGATACATATAACAATAAAAGAGTTATGACTTACACCTTAGAAATGTGTCAGAGAGTGAAAAGTTTATCTCAGTAACATCTGTTATAATAAAAAAATTGCACAAGGAATTCACATGAAGAAAATGATCAGTATTTAGATGAATTTAGAAAAAAAAGGCCCTATTTATGGTCACTGTTTTTTAAAATCTATAGTTTTAGAAACAAAGGGATATAACAGAGGAGTGATAGTTAAAACATATTTTCTGTGATATTGGGCTTGCCAGGTGGTACTAGTGGTAAGGAACCCATCTGCCAGTGCAGGAGACACAGTAGACAGGGGTTTGATCTATGGGTTGGGAAAATCCCCTGGATGAAGAAATGGCAGCCCACTCCAATATTCTTGCCTGGAAAATTCCAGGGACAGAGTAGCCTTGCAGGCTATAGTCCATGGGGTCACAAAGAGTTGGACCTGACTGTGCGACTGAGCATCATCTATGACATTAAATAAGTGTGTGTAAATATGCATATATATATATACACATATAATTAGTATTCTGTTTTCAAATTTTAAGAGCCTTTTTAACCTTTTTTAAAGCATCTATTTTCCTCTCTGACTTATTTACAAACTAGTCTAATTTTTTTTCTTTATAGATGATGTGGAAACCTGCCTATGATTTTCTTTATACTTGGAGTGCTCACTATGGAAACAGCTACAGAGATGTGTTACAAGACCTACAATCAGCTTTGGACAGAATGAAAAACCCTGTGACCAAACAGTGGCGAGACTTAACTGGAACTTTAATACTAGTGAATTCTTTAGAGGTTTTGAGAGCAACTGCATTCTCCACTTCTGAGGAAGTATAGAAATAAAGGATACGTTTTTGAGAGGAAGGAGTAGAGGGAGAAAGGGGTGTATGTGAGAGAGAGAGAGAGAGAGGAAAAGAATCTCAGAAAAGTATTGCTTTTAAGAAAAAAAAAAGTTTTTCCTGGTGAAAACATAGCCTAGCACAAAATCCAAGGATGGGTTTTATAATCAAATATGTATTTTTGTGTCTCCCTTTCACATGCAAACAGTAAGCTGCTTTATTGTTGAGAATGGAAAGAAAAAACTCTTTCTCCCTTTCAAAGTTACTTTTAATTTCTTTTAGTTAAAACAAATGACTGCCAGCATAATTACATCACACAGAAACCCAGATAATCCAGAGTCTCTCAATATAAATGCTGGAATTTTGCCAGCAGACAGGTAGAGGGAGAGGAGAAGGAAGCAATGCTCTGTGGCCAGGCACCAGACTACATATTTTCTCTACCTGATCTCTTTTATTTCCAGTGGCATTTGCTAGGATTATTCCCATTTTTCTTGTGACGAAACTAAGGACTAGAGAGGACAGTCAGGGCTATACAGCCAGTGTGAAGCAGGTTTTCTGTTTGCAAAATCTGGCTCTGTTTTTTTTAAGAAAACATAGCACATGGGAGTATAGTTTAAAAAAAAACAAAATGCATATTAAAACTTATAGGTAATTATTTCCTTTTAATTAAGCTCTCTGCTCTATTCTACCATCTCATGAAGGTGCCAGAAGGAAGATACGGCTGGAAATCTGTTGTCTGCATCCACCAACTGGAATTTTTACCACCTTCCTCCATCTTGAGGTCTAGCTAATCCTTCAACTTTTTCTTCAGGATCATAATGCAGAGTAATTTTTTTAACTCTCAAAGATTTTTTAAAAACAAGGACTATTTTTTAAAAGCCTGATTTATCGCTGCTGAATGCAGCCATCTTATCAACCAGAAACACTGATACCTGTGTGTGTGTGTGCATGCTCAGGTGTTTATGTAATCATGTGTATATGTGTGTATTTCAGAATGTTTTATAAATCTTTTGGAATACAAAGATTGTATAGAAATTTAGGCAAGTATAAATGCTAACTGTTAGAGAGTTGATAAGGGATGGTCTGTGCTTACTCCTGTGTCCAGTCCTTTGGCTGCCTGCCTCTGTTTATGTGCTCTAGACAGTCACTCATTTATTGTCATTCAGTTGACAGAGTGTGTGTACCCACTTTGTGGCAGATGCGTAGATGTTTGAGGTTAATAATGGGAGAAAAACAGCATGATCCCCCTGACTTCAGTACTGCTGAAGTGATAGAGGCAATAATAAAGAATTATACAATTAAATTTAAAATGGCATCTACAATACCAGCTGCAGAGGTAAGGCTGGAATGCCAAGAGATATAGATTTGGGTGGGGGAATCATGCGGATCAGGGAGATCACATAAGTTTTCCCTGGTAAAGAAATGATGAGCCTCTTCTTGTCTGGAGAGGGTGGAGGGGGCAGTTCCTCAATGCACTGAAACCCTGAAGCAGGATGAGAGCTCAGGAGATGCAGGTATCAAAGGTGAAGGGCTGGGAAGGGTGAAGGAAAGAAAGAGAAGTCTTCAAAGGTAATGTGGATGAGCTGAATAAGGATTTTATTTAGGGATCCTGAATAAAACATGTCCATTTGGCTAAAAAGTAAAAGCAGAATCATTTTAGAGCTTTTAATACACCTACCCTGAGGTATTTGGTATGCTGGCAAAGGTAATTTGAATTAGGATTTAAGATCTTTAAGGCTTTTAATATTTGTATTTGATGATAAGTGAATACAGCCTGCCCAAGGAGTTATGTACACACATTCAAGGACAGAATTTATTTCAGTTGAAAATGAATTCAGGGAGAAGGGAGAAAAAAGAAACAATCTGTAAGTTCGGAACACAATCATTTTTAGTGGTGATTTTGCTTTTGCTTTCTTTAGAACATTCTTGGAATCTTATTAGCATGTCAGCAAACCAGAGAATTTCGGGAAAGGATAATAAGGAATTAATAACTGGGTTTTTCCAGGCTCTAAGATCTGAGACAACAGAGATCTTGTGAGTTGATTAGGGCAGTAAGATTAAATAAATCACTCAGGTTTATCACATCAGAGTGTTGTGATTGTGGTTTGGAAGTTTAAGAAGAGTTTTAAAAATGAACAGCACTATCTCTGTAATTTAAGGATGAAACAACAGTTTAAATATTAATATACACAAAGATATCTTCCAATCTCATAACAAATCCTTTCAGAGGAATTTTAAACCCATGTCCAAACATTCTGTTCTTTTAAATATATTCTAACATTTTTATAAATCATTTCCACTTTTCTGAATTTTATATTTTTCTTCCTATAATGGATTTTCATAATCAGAAAAGATTAGCTCAGTACTCACAAATTGCCTTTAACATTTGGCAGCAAATCAAGAGAATTAATAAGGCAGTTAAATCCCATCCTTGACATCATTAAAAGCATCAAAAGCCATTAATGTAAAACTTCTTCAAGCATTTGGAAACTGGAAAAAGCATAGCTGATTCTTTCAGTTCCTCAGGCTTTTCGCCTAATGATGAATTAGGATGAGATTCTTGTTCAGTGCTCAGCTTACAATGTAGTAATTTTTCTATGTAAGCCACAGATCCTCTACTTCCTTCTGTTAAAGCCTTAATATGAAAGTCAATTAAGGAGGCGCAAGTAATGGTGTGTCATTAACTGTTCATGCCAGTCATGAGTACAGCGCACTTTCATGTTCTGTAATGTAGAAAATACCACATGAAGTTTTGAAACTGCGGATAACTAGGTCTCTGGAAGGAGCAGAATGCACTACGTTAATGGATGGTGTTTGTCTAAGAAATGTTGCTACTGCTAAATAACTGAATATGTTATATGTAAATACAAGGAAGAAAATGCATTCAAAATCATACAATACTATACATAATTGGAAGTTTCAAAATGAATTTTCATACTGTGCTTTTGTAAATTTTATTTCCTATAATTTTTTCATGTCTAAGGAATATTTTAGGCACTATAAAGTAAAAGGAGATAATAAAAATTATTTCTCTAAAGGCTTTTCTAGTTAAAATAGATCTTTTTCTTTTTATATTTACAAACTTCTTCCCCTTACTTCTGTATGAAGTTTCCTTCACGTGCTGCTGTATAATTTAGTGAATTTCAGAGTTATAAAGAGCTGGGGTTAACCCAAAGACTTTCTTCAGAATAACATAATTGTTGAAAGTTGGTTTCTTGCATGCTTATTTTCTAGACCACAACATGAAATAAAAAGTGACTATGGATACACTACAGTATTTCAGTATTTCACTAACTGTTGTAGAAATCTGTGGCTTTTGCGTACATATTTTACCTTTTCTTTTTAGCAGACCACCTGACCAGCCTCTTGAGAAACCTGTATGCAGGTCAGAAAGCAACATTTAGAACTGGACATGGAACAACAGACTGGTTCCAAATAGGAAAAGGAGTATGTCAAGCTGTATATTGTCACCCTGCTTATTTAACTTATATGCAGAGTACATCATGAGAAACGCTGGACTGGAAGAAGCACAAGCTGGAATCAAGATTGCTAGGAGAAATATCAGTAACCTCAGATATGCAGATGACACCACCCTTATGGCAGAAAGTGAAGAGGAACTCAAAAGCCTCTTGATGAAAGTGAAAGAGGAGAGTGAAAAAGTTGGCTTAAAGCTCAACATTCAGAAAACTAAGATCATTGCATCTGGTCCCATCAGTTCCTGGCAAATAGATGGGGAAACCGTGTCAGACTTTATTTTTCTGGACTCCACAACGACTGCAGATGGTGATTGGAGCCATGAAATCAAAGATGCTTACTCCTTGGAAGGAAAGTTATGACCAACCTAGATAGCATATTCAAAAGCAGAAACATTACTTTGCCAACAAAGGTCCGTCTAGTCAAGGGTATGGTTTTTCCAGTGGTCATGTATGGATATGAGAGTTGGACTGTGAAGAAAGCTGAGTGCCGAAGAATTGATGCTTTTGAACTGTGGTGCTGGAGAAGACTCAAGAGTCCCTTGGACTGCAAGGAGATCCAACCAGTCCATTCTAAAGGAGATCAGTCCTGGGTGTTCTTTGGAAGGAATGATGCTAAAGCTGAAACTCCAGTATTTTGGCCACCTCATGCTAAGAGTTGACTCATTGGATAAGACTCTGCTGCTGGGAGGGATTGGGGGCAGGAGGAGAACAGGACGACAGAGGATGAGATGGCTGGATGGCATCACTGACTCGATGGATGTGAGTTTGAGTGAACTCCGGGAGTTGGTGATGAACAGGGAGGCCTGGCGTGCTGTAATTCATGGGGTCGCAAAGAGTTGGGCACGACTGAGTGACTGAACAGAACTGAATTGAACTGAGGCCTATGTAGGCCAGAAAGCTTTAAATCTAATAGCTCTGCAATTCTGAATAATAGTGTCAGTTCACACATGAAGGGGAGCTTCCCTATTGGCTCAGATGCTAAAGAACCTGCCTGCAATGCAGAAGACTCAGGTTCTATCCCTGGGTTGGGAGTTGTCCTGGAGACGGGTATGGCAACCCACTCCAGAATTCTTGCCTGGAGAATTCCATGGACAGAGGAGCCTGGCAGGCCACAGTCCATAGGGTCATAAAGAGTCAGACATGACTGAGCAACTAACACACACACAGACACACATACATGAGGGAGTGATGGAGAGATTAGTACTGGGTGATAATTAGCAATGGCAAAGGAGAAAATTCCAGTGCTGTTGTAGTGGTGAGTACAACATGAAAGGCTTCTTCTATAAGATACTAGTCCAGGGATTGCAGCTGTGGCTTCTAATTTTTTTCCTATCACTTCCTAAGAGACTTTTCACCTGTCATTCAGCCTCCCCAGGCTTCGGTTTTCTCATCTGTAAAATGAGGGGCTCGAACTGGGTAGTCTCTAAACTCCTCTTAGGCTTAAATATTTATGAATGTATAATGAATGGGATATTTTATGGGTTTTATAGATTTATTTGCTATGAGGGAAAAATATAAATTAAAACTTATAGTCTGATTATCAATTATCTACATTAACATAAAGTCCTGCATATGTGAGGCATAGCACACATAAGCTCACTAAGCTTTGTACAGATACTATCACACTTATTACTCACATAGCCTATGGTTTCAGGTTACACAATATGCACTATTTTGAATAGTTGAAAACCATAAACTATTCAGAACAAACTAGACTAGAGGTATAAAGAAGGTCACCAATGGTTTTGCTTGGAGCTACTGAAAGCACACTGTCAAACGTGCTCCCTTCCCATTGTAAAGGCCTTAGATCAAGCAACCTCTATGCAGAGGTTCTTCAGCTTTAGCAACTGCAGAATCACCTGGAGGGCTTGTTGGAACATAGACTTCCGGGCTCCACCCCACAATTCTGATTCAGCGGGTCTAGGGTGCTGCCTGAAAATCTGCATTTCTGGTAAGTTCTCAGGTGATAGAGATGCTGCTGCTCCAAGGACTCTCCTTTGAGAACCACAGTGTTACCCATCCTTAATCTATAAGAATAAAGGAGTCTTTATAAAACCAGAAAACCTTACTTCTGGGTAACAAATTTTTATGTCACTCGATCAAAAAATAGTTTTTGAATTAAAAAAACCAAATCAGATTATATAACGGCTCCATTTATATATATATAAAGCGAACTGTTTAATGAACTCATAAAAGCTTCAAAATGAATTTTATTAGAAAACTAATTAAAGATCTCTGCATCTCATCTAAAATGTAATCACATTTGAATAAAAAGATTAATAATTTGAGAAATTGATTGTGTGTTAAGGTGATTTTGCAAAATATATGCACTTGTTTCTATAAAACATCTTGGGAGAAAGACTTGTTTTTACTGGCCCATCACTTGTTAAATGTCTTGCTGAATTAATTTTTCCCCATTTGGGAAAAAATAAACGTTTCCAACTGATGTGATCAATACACCCATTTCCATGCCCCACTTTCTTTGTAGAATTACAAAGTGATCACAAACATTGTTGATAAGGTAGATAGATATTCTCTTTCCAAAGAGGAGTTTCACATTTAAAGGGATGGTGACTCTGACAATAGGTGATGAGCCGAGCAACCTCACTTTGACATTAATATATCATATTTCATCCTTTGCTAAAAGTTTCTTTTTAATTACTTTTTTTTTTATTTGTTCTTAGCTTACTCCTTGGAAGGAAAGTAATATCCAACCTAGATAGCATATTCAACAGCAGAGACATAAGTTTGCCAACAAAGGTCCGTTTAGTCAAGGCTATGGTTTTTCCTGTGGTCATGTATGGATGTGAGAGTTGGACTGTGAAGAAGGCTGAGTGCCGAAGAATTGATGCTTTTGAACTGTGGTGTTGGAGAAGACTCTTGAGAGCCCCTTGGACTGAAAGGAGATCCAACCAGTCCATTCTGAAGGAGATCGGCCCTGGGATTTCTTTGGAAGGAATGATGCTAAAGCTGAAACTCCAGTACTTTGGCCACCTCACGCGAAGAGTTGACTCATTGGAAAAGACCCTGATGCTGGGAGGGATTGGGGGCAAGAGGAAAAGGGGACGACAGAGGATGAGATAGCTGGATGGCATCACCGACTCCATGGATGTGAGTTTGAGTGAACTCCTGGAGTTGGTGATAGACAGGGAGGCCTGGCGTGCTGCGATTCATGGGATTGTAAAGAGTCGGACACGACTGAGCTACTGAACTGAACTGAACTGAACTGAGTGACATTTGAGACTCTCTTTTGGGGCTTGGAAGCAGATTTTAAGAGTTCCTCATATGTAAGTTGACATTTACACCCTTGGAATATGCTGAGATATTTAACATATTTATATAAATATGATTATATTTAAGATGAAAGTCAAACTTAGCCATGATGATATTACTGGTTTTACTTCAGCTGATTCTGCAAAAGTCAGTCATTTAAACAGAATTTGTGATTGACAAGTTTGGTATGATATTGACCTTACACTTATTAGGTTAAATGGCACAATAAAATTATAAACTCTTTTTTTTTTTTTTTGTATATTAGAAAAATTCATTCAACAGGAGGAAAATATACTCTTTTATTCCAGAAAATGTGTATTCAGTGCTCACTCAGTCCCCTTTATATCATGGTGGAAAGCAAGGAAATTGTGAAGGGGAGATAGGAAACAGTTTGATTATGGTCTCATAAAGGAGACTATTCAGGAGCAATGGAAACTTCTTTCTGCTGGTCTTTTTAAAAATGGAAAATACATTTCATTGATTCTCTTTATCTGATCAGTAATAAGGTACAAATTAACTATTGCTTGGTTTCCTCTGAATGGATTTAATGCTACTTAAAACTGTTCCTTGAAACTATTAAGAAACTTCACTAGAGCAAATACAGTGCCTCTATGTTAAGATTGTCATTTAGCAGTCTTTCAGGAGCTGGTGTCAGGAAACCTATTGAACAGGTTTAAGCACAAAGGATTTATTGTCTCTCACAATTGAAAACCCCAGGGGTAGTTTCAGGCATTCCAGGATTCTGGGCTCGAAGGGTGTGATCAAATTGACTGTTTTTCTCCCTTCTCTGACTTTGATTATCTTCGTTTCATCCTTGGTCTCCCAGCAGCCCAGCACCTCTGGGCTGTCCCTGGGACCTGATGACTGCGGCAGCCCCAGTCTCACATTTCTCCACGTTCTAGCTTCAGGCTGTGGTGACTTTGTAATGTGTCATCTGGGCTAAACTAAATGATGCTTCCCCGAGTTCTGCTGACTGACTGTTTCCCGTTAGGGTTAGTAACAAGAGTCATCTGTGGACGATTTGGAAGGTCACTGTGGAGCAGTAGCCACTGTGATTCTTGGAAGGTGAATGTATGTAAATCTCCATGGCAGCTCCTGACTCAGCTTATTGGTGAGGGGCAAGTGATTGGCTTGCCATTCTGCAGCCAGAGCCCCACTTGTCCTGCAGATTATCCACAGCAGCAAGATTGCAGGCTTGGAGTCAGAGAGGGACCAACAACCGTGCCAGTAACAGACAAACGAGATTCTAGCTGTCCCTCAGTCAAGTATTTATCTTTTCTTTCCCTCAGCCTGACCTTAAACTTCCAGCTCAGTGCCATAGGCAGAAGAAAGAGCCAGGCCAAGACTCTAACCAGCTCTCACATATGCGGCAAATCAAATCACTGCAATAAATCCTTATTGTATATCAATGCTGATAGTTCTGCTTTCCTTAGTGAACTTTGATAGGTAGGGCAATATTAAGTATTTCCTGATAACCCCAGTAGAATAGTCCTGATGAGATCAGTTTTTTGGTTTTGTGCTCATCGTTCAGCCAATCACTAAGGGCTGTAACCAGGGAACCTTTGGTCAGACCTGGGTCTTTTGCTCCTTCCTTCACTCCCACCACCACCCTATTCAAACCACTGGATTTGGGAGTTTTGGGTCAACAGATAGAATTGAGTTTAGTTCCTGGAATGGGGAGGAGGTGGATGCTGGGGATGTCAACAGCTATTTTCCATTAAAAATGTGATGTTATATAACCTCAGCACTATTTCCTATACCAGGAAAAACTTTCCCTTGAGTGTAATTCAAGACTCTAGTCATCTGAGTCCTTCTCACGAGACTGGGCAATGGGCCCGCTTCTATAAACTTCTGCACTAAATCAAATGCTAAGTAAGTGAAACCTCACCAGCAATCGGCCCTTCACATACCACTTTATAAAATACGGATGACATGGCCGAGCCATCTAAAACCCCATCAAGATTCTGAGTTCACCTGACCCAGGAGGTCCAGGGGCAGTTCTCCTATTACTCCTAATTGTTCTCTTTTAAGCAGTATCTGTAACTTAGTCAATGCACCTCAACTGCTGCCAGAAAGAAGCTGACTGGGAGAGAGAGATAGAGAAGGAATTCCCAGAATGACTGACTGAGAAAATTGTAGTTCAGATTGAGTGGCAGGCATCACTTGCCTGTGGGAAAAAAAAAAAAAAAAAAGATGGCAAAATCCTTTGGACAGTCTCTAAAAATTATGAAAGCAAGTCCAAGGTCAGGAGTATTTCTATCTTTCTCAGCCATCTGACTTTTCATTGGAGACCTTTATCTCTACTTCTGAATCAGTAATAACCTCTAAATGCTGCCCAAGGGAAATGTAGAACAGCAGTGTGAACAAAGTAAATCAGATGATTCTAAGACAGCAGTGAAAAATCCAAAATGATACAAAAGGGATACATGGGCAAGGGTGGTGTATTTCTTTGCTTGTTTTGTATACAGAGCAACGTTATAAAGCTACAACTCACAATTCATCTGGTCCATTTTTAAGAGCCTATAAACATTTTCTGTCTTAATACAAGTTTCTGTTTCATATGTGTTTAATATATGTTCACTAATAGTCATCAATTACCCTGAGCGGAGAAATGCTCTTCAGGAGGGAATATCATAAAGTTATGTTTTTTAGGGTGAAGTTAAATGCTGTGGATTGTGGAGAAATAAGACATTAGTGATCAAGGTTATTCAGGAGAAGATGAGAGAGCTCTTGATGTTACATTCCTAAAGCTATTTTCAAGAGGCTTCACTGATAGGTTGGAAGAAAAAGAATCTAAAGTCCTACTTTCATATTCTTAGAGAATGTTTCTATTTATTTCCGTTTGGACTGCTGAGAAGTTTCCTATATGCCTAGGGATAACAGTCCAAGTTCTAATGTGAGAGCTGCAAACCCCTGTAAGTAATTAATCCAATGCCCTGGGTTCTTGCCTTGAGCAAGGTCCTAAATCTTTTTTTAATGAGAGCTCATTTTGACCACTTAGTATGTTCTGTATTTATCTACTAGAAAATTTTATTAGTTTGCTAGTACTCCCATAACAAAGTACCATAAAATGGGTGGCTTAAATGACAAAAATTTATTTTCTCCCAGTTCTAGAGGCTAGAAATCCAAGATCAACTCTTTGGCAGGATTGGTTCCTGTGCGGGCTGTGAGGGAAGGATGTATTCGAGCCTGTCTCCTGTCTTGTGTAGATGGTTGTCTTCTCTGTGTCTTTACATGGTTTTGTCTTGGTGCGTGTGTCTGTGTCCTAATAGCTTCCAGTTTTGGAGTAAGGCTGATCCTAGTAACTTCATTTTATCTTAGTTACTCTTTAAAGTACCCTGTCACCTAATCCAATCACATTCTTAAGCCCTGGGGGGTTAGGAGTTCAACATATGAATTTGGAGGGGACACTATTCAGCCTATAACAAAAATGATTTTTTTTAATTTAGTGAAATCAGCTACTTTGTTTGAATGCATTTTATATAATCCTGCAATGAGTCTTATAAAAATTTTGCATCCTTGCTTCTCTATCATAGGCAAATCAAAGATGCCTGAGAAATGATGGATGATCCAGAGCCACAGAATGAACAGATTGTAGTGAGGTGGCACTCCTAGACAGCTGGACCTTTTCACTACATTGTCCTTTTATTTCAAGCAAGAGGTAGCATCAAATTCTGCTTGTTAGAGCTAAAGAAAAATATCGGTGTAGATAAACATACTCATAGATGATTTCCCTTGGCTCTTCTTTCTTGTTATTTTAGGATCTGAGTGCTGCAAATAAATCACCTTTCTACAGGTGGGGAACATGAAGACAGTCTAAGAACAGTGTTGTGGGTAAGGATTATGACATGATTCTGGACTTTTTGGTGTGAACACAGATATGCCTGGGAAAGCAAATATATGTTATTGAGCAAAATAAAATAATTGGAGGCTTAGATCACCCAGAAAGCAAAATGAGCAAATCTGGGAAATTTGTCCTGACAAGTGTGGTGGGTGGGGAGGGAAGAAGAGGTATGCTGGACTCCCAAGGGAGTTGAGTACATCGTCCTGGGCAGAGATTTGAGAGAAATGGCAGAAAAATCTCTAGCTGGGAACAGCATTTGAGAGTGAAGGGTGAAAAATCTTCCCCACCATTGTTTCTCACAGGCCTTTCAGGGACTTTAGGGTAAACAAGCCTGGAACTGAGGGGTTTCCTGAGACTTGGAATTTTCTTTGCTGAAACCAGGAAAGTCCCAGGCATACTGAAAGAGTTGGTCACTCTAGGTATAAAACGCTGAAAGATACTGCTGAAAATAAGAGTGGCAACTGGGAAGGATAACACTTTCAATCATTATCAGGCATTTTGTACCGTAGGTCAAATAATCACAATACTTAAAGCTGTGTTAGAAAAAGACATGGGATATTTTTATAGATTAAGGGAGACATGGAAAGTACCAAGAATGTGTCACTGACTGGGAGACAGATTGTCTTGAGAAATGGGCAAAACTGAAAGTAAGTTCAAGGTGCAGAAGTTGACAGGGAGAGAGAATGAATGCAAACTTTGCTAACTACAGTTGTGGCTGAGGACCAGAACTGAGAAAACTCTTGCCACTCGGATGTGGATAATCTTGGAATGATACCTGTAAGTGTGTTACTTAATTATCAGTTTCTCTGACCACAAAGCACTGAATAATTAACTCAGTTCAGTCAAAAAATAAATACAGTGGAAAAAAAAAGTGCAAATTTACTGAGCAGTATATGGGAAGGATATTTTTCAAAGTGGTTATTTTTGTTTATAAAACCAGTATTAAGCATAACCAATTGCACATTCAATTAATTCATTGAACTATAGTCACTAAGTCATCTTTGACTCTTTTGCAACCCCATGGACTGTAGCCAGCCAGGCTCCTCTGTGCATGGGATTTCCCAGGCGAGAATACTGGAGTGGATTGACATTTCCTTCTCCAGGGGATCTTCCCAACCTAGGGATCAAAGTCTTGTCTCCTATATTGGCAGGAGAATTCTTTACCACTGAGCCACCTGGGAAGCCACATAGTTGATTTACAATATTATGTTGGTTTCAGGTGTGTTGCATAGTGATTCCATATTTCTAAATATTATAATCCATTTAAAGTTATTACAAAACAATGGCTATAATCCATGTGGAATTGTGGCTATAAGCAACAATATATCCTTGTTGCTTACCTATTTCATACATAGTAGCTTGTATCTCTTAATCCCATACCCCTGTCTTGCCTGTCCCAGTTTCTCTCTCCCCGTTGGTATCCACTCTTTTGTTCTTTGTATCTGTGAGTCTGTTTCTGTTTTGGTATATGCATTCATCTGTTTTATTTCTTAGATTCCACATTAAGGGATGACATACAGTATTGCCTTTCTCTGTCTGACATATCTCACTAATCATAATACTCTAAAGGTCCATCCATGCAGAATTTCATCCTTTTAGGGTTGAGTAATATTCCATAATATACAAATACCCCATCTTCTTTATCCGTTTGTCTGTTGACATACACTTGGATTGTTTCCATATCATGGCTATTGTTAATTAATGCTGCTGTGAACATTGGAGTGCATGTGTTTTTCTGAATTAATGTTTTCGTTTTCGGCCGTGTGCACAACAGTGGAATTACTGGATTATAAGGTAGCACTATTTTTAATCTTTTGAGGAACCTTCATACTGTTTTCCATACTGTCTGTGCCAATGAACATTTCCATCAACAGTATACAAGGGTTCCCTTTCTTTACTCTCACGAACTTTTTATATTTGTAGACACTTTGATGATAGCCATTCTGAAAGGTGTGAGTTGATATGGTTATTTTGATTTACATTTCTCTAATAATTAGTGATGTTGAGCTTATTTTCATGGATGTTGGATTTACAACACTTTATTGCATGTTTTCTGGTTGTTTTTGTAGTTCTCTGTAAGTTTTCTTCATTCCTTCCCTTGTGGTTTGATGATTTTCTTTAGTAGTATGCTTGTGTTCATTTCTTTTTAGTTTTTGTGCATCTATTGTAGCTTTTTGAGTAGTGGTTACCATGAAATTCACCTATGTTGCCCTCTAATTATATCTACTTGTTTTATACTGGTAGTCATTTAAGTTCAAACATATTCTAAAAGATCTACATTGTTTACTCTGCTTCCCTATGTTTTGTCTTTGACTTCATATTGTACATCTTCATGTTTATCCCTTAACTGTTTGTTATAATCACAGTTACTTTTACAACTTTTTGTGTTTTCATTTTCATACTAGCTTATATAAGTGGTTGATGCTCAGTGGTTACTCTATACTCGCCATTCCTAGTGGGATTTTCCCTTTCTTATAGATTCTTACTTCTTTTCTACTTAGAAAAGATTTTTTAACATTTCTTTTAGGGTAGGTTTAGTTTAATGAACTCTTAGTTTTGGCTTGCCTGAGAAATTCTTTCCTTCTATTCTAAATATTAGTCTTGCTGTGCAGATTATTCTAGGTAGCAGGTTTTTCCCTCTCAGCACTTTGACTATATCATATCACTCCCTTCTGGTTCACAAATCTTCTACAGAAAAATCAGCTGATATACTTATGGGGGTTCCCTTTTTTATGAAACTTTGTTTTTCTCTTAATGCCTTTAGAATTTACTGTTGAACTTTTGCTATTTTAATTATGATATATATTGGTAAGGGTCTGTGTAGTTCATTTTATTTGTGACCCTCTATGCTTCCTAACCTAAATACCTGTTCCCTTCTTCAGGTTTGGGAACTTTGAACTCATAATTTCACCAAATACATTTTCGATCACCAAGTTTCTGTCTTCTTCTGGGATCCCTATAATGCAAATATTGCTTTGCTTGATATTATTCCCAAAATCTCTTAAACAGTTTTCATTTTTATTTCCTCTTTGTGCTGTTCTGATTGGTGGTTTCCATTATTCTAACTTTCAGATCACTTGTGCAGGTCCTCTGTATCATTTACTCTGTTGTTCATTCCTGCTGGTGTGTTTTACATTTTAGTTACTGAATGCTCCATTTCGGATTGGGTCTTCTTTTGTATTTTCTAATTCCTTATTAAATTCTTATTTTGTTCATTTATTCTTTTCCCTAATTCAGTTAGCATTCTTATTATTAGATGTGGTTTGAATTATTTATCTGTTAAATTTTTATTACTGTTTTATTATTTCTTTTTGTTTCAGTGCTTTTCTGTTTCAATTGAGACAGTCCCTCTGCCTTTTCATTACTTGACTTTCTCTGTCTCTATGAATTTAGGTAAAACAGTTACTCATTTGTAGACGTAAAGGGGTGTCCTTATCTCAGAATGTCCTTATAGAGACTGCTTGTGCCAAGTACCTTTGGCTGAAGAGCTATATATGATGTGAATGCATGTCAGTCTTCCCTCAGGTTATGCCTGTACCATCACTTTGATAGGCAGTGGGGTTGGAGCTGGTGTGGCTAGATCCAGAGCTGAGTTTGAGGCAGGGTTTCTCCTCTGCTCAGTGTCTGTTTAACCATATTTTGTGGAACTCTTTCCACAGAGGAGAGCAGTGCTGAAGCCTGAGGGGCCAATGCAGGCACTCTCGTGGGCTACGGTGTATCAGTCAGAGGGCTCCAAGCTGCCTGCACTGTGCCATCTCTGTAGGCACCAGCAGTTGTTGCCCTCACCTGCTTTACATTCAGCCTTATGTCTGAGTCTTCTTTATCCTCACAGCTGGTCACGCCCTCCAGTCTCCACTGTCCCCGCCCTGTTGTGGAGTCTTGCCACATTGCAGGCGGGGCCCACAGGGTCTCTTGGTATTTATGAGGGGGCAGATTGTGGTGGACCGGCCACCAGCAGTATTCCAGATTGCTTCTGAAGCACTGCCTAAGTCCGTGCCAATGATTACAACCCCCATTCCACCTAGATGCCGCTCAAGGTCCAAGTTGCCTCTGTATCCCACAGCCGGGCTCTTTCTCTTGTGTTGGCACCCCAGGTACAGTGTAGAGCTGCTCCATTAGTAAATGGGGATGGAGCTTTCATTCTGCTCAGGCTCAGGCATGTGGCGGGGCACTCACTGGAAACCAAGTAGCCAGTGGAGCTGTCTTCAGTCTGCCCTCTCCAACCTGCCTCAGGCACAAGCCGGCATGCACACGTGCTCCTCACCAGCAGAGTCCAGGCTTCTGATAGCCCTCCTGTTAGTCCCAGCCAACCAACAAAGGTGGCTCATCCTCCCTGGTTTGGACCCAGGACTGGAGGACCCGATAAGTGGCTCAAAACACTCCCTCCTGAGGGAGCACCTCTGCCCATGTAATCCTTTTCTCCTGAGTCCCCTCCTAGTCCCAGCCTGATCAATGTGCTTCGCTTCCTACCTCCTGATTCTATGTGTATCTTTCTTACAGTCTTGGTTGTACAGAAGTCTTTCTACTCTCTTTAGTTAGTTTCCAGTGATGATTATCTCTCATGTAGATGCATTTTTGATGTGTTCATAGGGACAGTTGATTTCCACGTCTTCCTACTCTGCCATCTTGACTGATCTCTTCTGTACATTAAATTTAAAACATGAAGAGGGTTTGGAAAGCTTTGGTGTCTAATTTTGTGATATTTGTGAAAGGTTTCTAGGAAATGCTTTTAAAATTCATTAGAACATGACTGACTTCATGTGGGTGCAGTTATCAACCAAACTATCAATTAGCAGTCAAGGAGCACTAATTTGTATTAAGTCATGCACCCTATGTATGAGAAATGATCCAAATAAATTTAAATGGGGATTTACTGTTTTGATTGTGACAGTCTTGTCAGTGTGGTCTCCTCTGCTTATTTTTCTTTCTCTTCCTCTTCATCTTTATCTTTCTCCTCCTCCTTCTCCTCCTCCTCCTCTTTTCCCTCCTATTTGTTTTCTCTCATTGTCAAAAAGAATAGAAGTTGACCTATTATTCTTACAACAATACATGAAGTATCTACTTCTATGAAAACAATGTCCCTCGCTTGTCTATCATGTCTAAAGCACTATGCAGGGCATGGGATACAAATAAGGAAAATCTTTCCATCCTGACATTTTCTATCTAGTGGAGCACTAGACATGCAAATAGATAATTATAGATATTATAACAGAAAAGAATTGGTCATCAGTTGAATGTTTACTACCATCATGCATCTACACAACATACTAACGTGAAAAGTAGTGAGGCCAGTTGCCCTCCTTACTTCTCCTGTGGTTTGTGGCATAACAACAGACATACTTGTGTTAACCATAAGTTGTTCTATTTATCTAGATTCAAAGCTCATTTGGCAGCTAATTTCAACTGTTGTACATAGTGAGAGCAGTTGAACTCGAAGACTTTTCTTCTCTCCAGACTACCAACCACTTAAATACCATTTTTCTATGTGCTAGGAATCAGAATAAGTACAATCGACCAGCTTTCCTGCCTTCTCAGTCCCATTTGTATATTGATAGTGTCTGCATTATTTAGAAGCAAAAAACACCTTCAAATGGAAAGTTTCTAAAATCTTACAAAAGGTTCCTTATTAAATATTACAGTGACAACACATTAATGCACTCCTTGATTCCTTGAGGGCAAAGGGCACTTGGAACACAACATTTAAAGCTCTGAGTAAATTCAGGAATCTATCAGTAAGTCCTGACTCAACAGAATTAACTCAAGTTTACGGGCAGGGCTCTTATATTAATAAGGGAGATTGTATTTCCAAAACATTCCAGTGTTTAAAAATGTCTTAGAAAAACTACAACCCTGACTAAACAGTGCTTAAGTAGAAATAATTCTGCAACTGAGTACTTCATACAGGAAAAGACCTTGAGAGAGGCCCAGTTATAATTAACTGTGAAGGTGTAACTTTGACAATTTTATCTCTCTTTAGAAGAAAAATAAACATTTCAATGATTGGGATATAAAAAAAAACAATGGTTTCCAGGACATTAGATAAAGTATTTGGAAAGAATCTCTGGAGCAAGGAGGGTCAATGTAATGTGTCTCCCCAAAACTCTCTAACAAATAAAATTGTAGACTATAAAAGCACATTTTTGAACTGATTATCTAAAATTGTATATTATATAGGATTATAGTATAGGACAGCCCATTCAAATTATCTATATACTATAGCAGTTTTCAATGATACTCTGTAGTGTAATAAATTTTTTATGTTTTTAATAGGCTACTTATATAAACAATGGCAACCCACTTCAGTATTCTTGCCTGGAAAATCCCATGGACGGAGGAGCCTGATAGGCTACAGTCCATGGGGTCGCAGAGTCGGACACGACTGAGCAACTTCACTTTCACTGTTTCTTGACTATATAAACAATTTTATATTCCATATAAACACATACTTTTATTGTCTGTAGCACTTTATGAAAAAAGTCTAATCAAGTACCTACTTCGAAGTCTTCTTATTGTCATTGTGTTTTCCTTTGGGTAATAATAATAGATTGAAATTTCTCTCTTTATGCTTCTTGTCTAGTGCTGGATCAATGCCATGATTTCCAAGATGGTTGGATAAATTCACTGGTAAAGCAATTTGTGTTTATATCAGTTACATTCATGTTGTGCAGAATTATTAGACTCCCTTGACCCAGAAAATATATCATAACTCACTGGAAATGCAAATCAGAAAACTTAAAATTGATTATCAGATTTTATTTCAATAATGTAAGTATTGTTTCCATACTCAATAGCTCATTATCCAGAAAGACAGGTCATTCCTGAAGAATAACGTGTTTTGAGGAGTTTTCTCAGACTAAAAACATGAATAATGCAATAAACAAGTGCAAAGTAATTCATCATCAAAGGGAGGATGTTTGCAAGAGAGCTCTTGAGGCAAGTGGGAGACTTGTTAGGAGGTTTTGTTGACTGGCAAGGTTTTAAGGGAAAGGAAGAGAAAGGAGTTCCACTGGCATCTTCTGCCAGGGCTAAAACTTAGAACTGTGCCAAGGGAAGGTAAAGAGCCTTTGTAAGCACAGGAGATGAAGGCAGGTGGGGACAGGAGTAGTATGGAGAGGCACAGGCAATGAATGAGCCCAAAGCCTATGGGCTGAGCAACACTGGGATCTGAGAGCACTCTGAATTTTCTACACTTCTTGGTGGTTCTCCCTTATCCTAGAGTTCTTATGATGTTTTACAGCTTGATTCTCTGCATATTGTTACATCTCCACTCCCGTTTTATGATGTTAATTTTTCATCTTTATTTTAGAAGCATACCACCTGCATTAAAGATTACAAAATACATAATTTAAGATATACAATAGCTATTTCCTTATGAGGATCTGATATTTAAATGTTTTTTATCAATTTGTAATCATATCTTATGCTTGCCCTTCTCATAGTCCTGAACACCTAAGGATGTAATTTATATACCTAAAGAAAATGCTTTCTTTGGTTAGATAGCATCACCGACTCAATGGACTTAAAATTTGAGCAAACTCCTGGAGACAGTGGAGGACTGTCTGACAGAGGACCTCTGACAGAGGAGCCTGATATTCTGCAGTGCTTGGTGTCGCAAAGAGTCGGACACAACTTAGTGACTAAACAACAACCATGCTCTCTAACTAAAAGCTAAAATAAAAATGTAATGTTGAATGAGAAAAGAAAGCAAAAAAGGATTCATAAAGTATGTAGGCCTTCATATATAATGCATTCTAAATATGTAAAATTATTATACATTATTTATGATTACATGCATACTTATATAATAAAAGTATAAAGGACATGCATGGGGAAATGCGTGGCTATTTTAGAGGACTGATCACATTTAGAGAGGAAGAAACAGATGAATAGTGGGGCACTGGCTGTTTCTATCACATTTTAATTTTTTCTAAATGGAGCTTTGAACCATATGTAGCAACATATTACAATGTGCTTAATCTAGTTATTTTTGCATATGGATGCTTGCCTGAGCAGTATATTCTGTACTTTATGTTAGAAATACTTGATAAGTAAAAATACATTTAAAATTAAAACAAAGAAAAGCTTAAACCCCTATTTTTCTGTTAGGAAAAATCCTAACAGAATTCCTCATCAAGTAGATCTTGATTAAAATGCTTCATTAAGCAGAATCTCAAATCACTTACCACTCTCAGTTACCCTCTCTACTTTGAAAAATGTGCTTTCATTTTACATAAAATGATAAGGATGCTACCTTTAAAACAATTGGTTTTTGTGTCTTACTGTTTTATAAAGGATAACTCATAAGGCATGAACTGAGTATACCAGGAACTGAGAAACTTTGAGAACATTATAGATCTCCTGGAAAACATTAAAATTGCATACAAAAGTACATAGCATATGATTTTCTTTCCATACAGGGAAGTATGTTGTAGTGAAAGAAGTCTGAGCTTAGGATCAGAATACAGGTTCTACCTCAGTCCTACTATTTAATAATAGTTTAACCATAAGCAAGACAGTTACCTTCTCCAGATCTTTGTCTCTTCATCTGAAAAACTGAAGACTTGAAATTCTTCCTAGCTCTGGGTCCTGTCGACAGGAGGCAGAGTTGGGGAATGTTAAGAAAGTAGGTTCTGAGGTCAAACGAGGGCAGACTCTTATCCCTTCCTTATAGGCTATTGTGAGGACTGGATAAAATAATACAAGCATGGCCCTTCAAACAGTGCTTT
The DNA here is from genome assembly GCF_029407905.1 of Bubalus kerabau. Taxonomy (NCBI): domain Eukaryota; kingdom Metazoa; phylum Chordata; class Mammalia; order Artiodactyla; family Bovidae; genus Bubalus; species Bubalus kerabau. Next base: position 31,697,602 of record NC_073631.1, on the reverse strand, counting down.
GCCAGAGTGAGAAGCCTCAGCTTTTCTTTTTTATTACGGTGATAAAATGCTGTGATGCAATTTGCCCAGAACCACAGTAGCCTTGTGAAATCTTAGGATAATAAATGCTTTATTTTATTTATTTATTTTTTAAATTTTATTTTATTTTTAAACTTTACATAATTGTATTAGTTTAGTTTAAAACAAATAAAGTACTTTCACTCTATTTCATTGCATTCCAGGTTTGAAAAGACCTTGGCTTTTTGTCCTGGCCCTTGAGGAGTTAAGAATGCACCTGAGATATTAAAACAAAGTACATGAGATAATAACTAATTCATATAAGGCTCTGTTTGATGAAGAGCTAGGTGGTGAGGTTCATAACCAATCCAGTAGATGGGGGATGAGACACAGCAGCCTTGGAGCCTGAGCTGGAACCAAATGATTCAATGAACAACATGGGAATTTAGCTAGGTCTCAGTGTTCACTGTTATCTCTCCCAGCCATTGTCAGTGCTAGTTAACAGATTGGAATAGCAAAGTCCTGAGTGCTTTCATCACCGACAAGGAACGCTCTGGGTTCTGGGAAGAATCTGGCTTAATTTATTTACAACTTGGGGCGTGGATGGATAACTTCTTTCCTAAGCAAGAAGTCTATGTGCCAAAATTTACATTCTTGCACTCAAAAGTATGAATTCCATTCTGTTCTAAAGCTCAAATACTCTTTCCAAACATGCTATTTACTTTTTAATCCTCTCTGCCAGGAATCTTTCTGCCTGCTCATGATTGATCTCCCACTCAGTTTCTTAGGTTGAACCTGAAGAACCATTTAGCCCTCATGAAAGGAGGAAGTAAGCCTGGCACAGAGGCTTACTGCCCACCATTGTTGTCTAGAATGGTCAATGGCGTCCCCTCTAGGAGGAAGGCGACATCTCTTGGAGGGCTAAGCCATTAGGTCCTTATAGGAAGGGGACCTTGGAGGACTTTATCCAGGGTCCTTCCAGCTGGCTGTGTGATGTGGTGAACTGCAGTAAGAAAGGTTCACAGACCTTTGAGATGAGTCAGCCTCTGCCTCCTACAAATTGCTGAGTTTATTTTGGCAAATTACTTAACTTCCCTGAGACTATTTTCTTATATGTAAAATAGTGGGGAAAAAAGATCTACCTTAGTGAATTATTGTAAGCAATAAGATAATTTATGCAAAGTACTTAGCCAAATAGTCAAATAAGTGTCATCTCTGTGTGTGGCACAAAGAATTATAAATATACATATTCCCATCACCTTGGCCTTTCTTCTCTTTTGATAAAGGAAACAACATCATTTCAAAATAGTGATATTTAATATTTTACTATTATTCTCTAGAAAATATAAACAGGAAATTCATATCTCAGATAATTGAAATAAAAATTCAAGATTTTAGCTGGTTGAGAGGCCTGCTCTGAGCAGAACAAAGTCACACACAGTTCTTTGATGCAACCCAGCCAATTTAAAGACATATGGTGTTGGTTTCTTTAGCCCACACGTATTAACATTTTGCTTGTATGAGCAAACTCCCCTTTGCTAACGCTTTTGAACATATCCTTCCAACATCTAAGTTTTTGTTTTGTTTTATAGTTACTCATATTTGTCATGTTTTTTGGTATAAAAGGATTTTGAATGAGGAGGGTTTTCATTGAGTCAAGTCAGGTAATTTCTGAAATCTGATTTAGAATCCAAACTGAGTGTTTCCTTTTTAGTCCCATGTCAATAATTTTATTCACTTCAGCTGGCTCACTAATATACAAAACTAATCAAATCTTTGAGACTCTTCCATCCTCTCTTTTGTACAGCCTTTTACAAGGAAGAACAAACGAATAGCACTCTTCTTGACTGAAAGGAACTACACAGAACTGATAACTGACTTCTGTATTAACATCATGGTTCACTCTGTGTTCTTAGTGTGGCATTGGTCTTAGAAGAGTAATGGCTAGAGAGTGGCCCAAGCATCTCCTAGCCTTCCATTAGTGACAGCATTTCTGGAACTCAAATATTTTCTTTGTTATCTTTGGCCTAAAAAATGCAAAAGATATCCAGACCCCTTCCTGAAATGACTCTGATGAAACCATATATGGCTAAGGAGAGAAAGGATATAATTGTGTACTCTCTAAGGTTATCAGATGGGCTTCCCTGGTAGCTCAGCTGGTAAAGAATCCACCTGCAATGCAGGAGACCCTAGTTTGATTCGTGGGTCAGGAAGGTCCCCTGGAAAAGGGATAGTCTACCCACTCCAGTATTCTTGGGCTTGCCTGGTGGCTCAGACAGTGAAGAATCTTCCTGCAATGTGGGAAACCTGGGTTTGAACCCTGGGTTGGGAAGATCCCCTGGAGGAGGGCATGGCAACCCACTCCAGTATTCTTGCCTAGAGAATCCACATGGACAGAGGAGCCTGGCAGGCTACAGTCCATAGGGTCACAGAGATGTAGACACAACTGAGTGACTAAGCACACACACTCAAGGTTATCAGCTAACAGTAATGAAATGGATTCCACAAAGTATTTTCAACTTTATCAATGCCTTCTTTTTTTTTTTTTTATCTTAGTGATAGAAGTAAGGAAAGTTTATCAAGCAGTAACTGTCTGCCAGGCATTTCTACTAAGTGAAGTGCCTTAATGTGCATAGTACCTACCAATAAGGTGTAGGTGATATTAATGTCCTTTACTAAAGAGGACACTGAAACAGAGAAGTGAATACCTTGTGGTCACACAGCTTGTAAAGTTAAATGGTAGGCCTTGGAATCGTACTCAAGTCTTTGGATTCTTATTCAAGCAGAGGCACATCTGGAGAGCATTCTTTAAAAAGGCTGAAATTTGTTTAAGGATGTTGTTGCTTCCAGATGTCATTTGGATTGTGTGAACATGATAGTTTTGAAAAGGCGACTCCCCACCCAGATTCAGGCTCCATTTTGAACAGCCTTGCCTCAACTACAGCTACTTCAGTGTTTCTCATATACAATGAGGTTCCCAGCTCTCTTTCAACATAAGATTGTTGTAGGGATTAGTAGGAAAGACACAGATGATATTACATTATTGATTGAAGACCTATTTTAAGATTATTTTCTGGGCTTACTATAAATTCTCTAGTCATGTACTTGATATGTTTACTATGGTAATGCTCAATTAATTGTTTTAATATTCATTATTTTAGGAATAGAAATAGTAAGTTTCCACAAAGAATATGTATTTCACTCTCTTCCAATGTATATATTTCATCATATAGATAAGTGAAAGTGAAAGTCACTCAGTCGTCCGGCTCTTTGCGACCCCATGGGCTATACAGTCCATGGAATTCTCCAGGCCAGGATACTGGAGTGGGTAGCCTTTTTCTTCACCAGGGGATCTTCCCAACCCAGGTCTCCTGCATTGCAGGCAGCTTCTTTAGCAACTGAACTTGAGGGAAGCCCCCTCATATAGATAAAAGGTAGACAAATGGTGTTTTGAGGGGAAATGCTAAAAAAAGAACTAAAGAAGCTTACACCATAGAAATGTGTTATATGTAAGCAGGTCACAATGGAGAGATCAAAAAGTATGAATCAGAAATATTTAGAAGAAACTTACTTTTTCCACCTAGTAGGTAATAAGCAGTGAAATAAAAGAGGCTTTCCAGTAATAGGTAGGAAGGAAATGAGTAGTGATATCATATTAATGCTAAAAGAGAAAGTGATCCTTCATTACTGAGAACATTTTCTTCTCGTGACATAATGCAAGATATTCTGTGGATCCTTTTTCAACTGAAATGTGCATTAATGAAAACAAATGTCCTTTTACTCAAATCTCATATGGGAAGTATGACAGGGCATGGACTATTCTTCTGAACCACCAGTTTAATTATCATTCAATCAGTTTAATTATCATTCATTCTTACAACTGCATTGATTCCGATTTACAAGAGCACCTAGAAAGTCACTATTTTCCTGATTTTCTTGACTTTATAGCCTTATAGGCATTTAAAGATTTTAGAATATATTAATAGCTTAAGTAAACCAGAACTGCTATCATATACAGATACCAACCCCTATTTTTTGTTGTCAATCACAAAGTCATGTCCAACTCTTTGCAACCAACCCCTATGCCACTCTTTAAATACAAAAATCATGAATAGGTATAGCTGAGGATAGAACTTAATTTAATGTCATATAGATACTTATTTTTCATTTGAAAAGATATTGTTAAAATTCAATACAATTAAGAAAGAAACATATGGTCATTGATTTGGAATCATCTACTAAGATCTTTCACCACAGAAACAACTTAATTTTTTATGTCAGGACTTCCAAATATAGTAATATCATACTTATCTAGAATTGTAATTCTACAATTCCAAGTTTAATCTGATTAGACAGTAAAATCTTATTCTTTATAAACCATTCCATTCATGGTTTTTAAATATCTTATCACATTCCTTCTAAAATATTTTATAACATTTCCTGCCAGTGTGTACTAAGTAAACTCTAAACATAATTTAACTACTTCTGAATGATGTAGGTTGTTCTGTATTCTAACTTTTTGTAAAAGTTTTAAAATTCTTCTGTTCTCTTCCTTTTCTGTTGCCCAGCTTTTCATACTTCAGCTCTTGCTGATAACCAGGGCTTATCTGTCAGCTTACTTCTTTTTTCAAAGTTGCTATTTCTAATCTGTTATAACCATAGAAACCAGATAATAGTTCTTGTCTGAACTTAGAGTTAACAGGCTCTAAGTTCAGTCTCTCTTTGGTCTTGTTAACATTGATTTTAGCTTATTTGGGGACCTATTATATTTCATCCCATAGTCTAGTCAGTATTCTGGATGGTTGACATTTCCAGACCTGAAACCTCTGATTCAGTTAGGAAAGCGAAGAGGTGGAGGGTGGGGCATCCAGGCAGCCCAAACAACATGGTTAGAGGCAAGAATGGATGTTGGAAGTATAGTGTGTTGTGAAAACTGAATTTAGGAAGGCTGCAGCCTCTACTGTAAGACAAAGAGAATGGATGTGGGATGTGGCAATAAGGGACAAGGAATGGAGCAATAAGGAGAGGTAAAATGCCAAAGGTTCATATATTTCACACTAAGGAGCTGTAACTTGAACACTGAAGTGTAAGATGCCCTTTAAGTGTTTTAGAGAAGGCAGCATCATGATCAGATTTGTATTTTAGAAAGATTACTTTCATGTCACTATGAAAATATTGGTATAAATGGCTAGGGAAATCACATTTTTATTAGGTGTTAAATTAGCTTGCAGCATTTGAGTCAGTAGCTGGAATAATGGAAGAGGGTTGTGTTGAACCCTTCTTTATGACTTCTCATATTCATACCTAAAATATAATAAAAACTGTGAAAACCTGAGTTAAAACTCAAATGTGGCAATGATGGTTTACCTCCTTTAAGGAATACAAAGAAAAGAATCACTGCCAGTGTATACGGCTTCTTTGGAAAGTTCCAGAGTACTCTGGTGTTTTTTGGCAAGTGGCATATAACAGTAAAACCTGGAGAAAGGTCTAGAATGCCCTCTGTTATATAAAGCATTCTAATTGAAAAAGAATCCCCAAGATGCAGAAAAGTTAAGCTGAAATATCATGAAATGCCAATTATAAATTATTAAATTTTTTCATCATCCTTATCATTATTAGTATACATATGTAGCAAGCATTATCTTACATTTTAAGTGATAAAAGAGGCATTAAGAAAGTGGCTTGCTTAAGCAGTGGATGGCAAAGATAAATATACAAAAAGAGTCTTCATTTGAAGCTATGTAAGGATTTGGTCATAAGAGTGAGTTTTATCCTTTGTGCTGGTCAAAGATGGTAACCCCTATGTATACCAAATTGCCTGCACTAAGAAGCTGAGAATGGAACTCAGAGAAATTTTCTACTGTGTTGTCATGAGCATGGTAACAATAACAATAACCATATGGTAATGGGTGGTGGAAAAAAGAATGATGATTATCTGTTTTCACTCCGTGGTAGCTGTGTCCCTTCATTCTCAGATATGGAAAATTCCTTTAAAAACTGTAGGAGGACCTAAATATATGAAATTGTTTCCAATCCACTTTTTATTTAAGGAGCTAGGAGAAATAACTGAATTTCATCCCTTAATTTTGCTGATTAGGAAACTGAAGCTTAAAAGATATAAAAGGCCACTTAGTTGAGCAGTTGCGAAGCATCCTTCTTTTACATACTTCAGAATTCAGTACATGTATCTCATGTGTTTAATGTCCCTAAAATAACTCATCCTTTGGGGCTCAGTCCTTAAATCAATAGGAATAGTGAGGGGCAAGAAGATAGAAATGATTTAACACCACTGAAATCTGCTCCTACATTGATTGTTTCCTTGAATCTACTTGGCAGCTATATGGACATCCTGAGGTAAGTCTATATCACTTCTCTGCAGAAGGGCAGGGAATGTGGAAATCTGCTAATCAGCAGAGGAATGAAAGGCGTAGATAAAATACCCAGGACCTACGGGTCTGCGTGTCATATCTTTTTGCTTATGTGTTTCTTTAGCTGACTTCAGAATTTTGCTAGGCAAATGCTGTATGTTTGATCACTCAATGGCAAGAGTGTCTTGTGGCAATGTTCTAGGCTTAGATTTTTGTGAGCTTGGATTATACTTTGACACAGAAATACTTACTTTTGCTATTTGGATAGGTTTTTATTAGTCTGCTCATTTACAATCTAGAATGAGAGTCTTGATTTATTATTAAACTATTAAACTTTTAGTTTATTATTAAACTATTCTAGTATAATAGAATCAGCTTGCTTTATTTCAAAAGCTTATAGTGGTCTCTTTGCCTACCTAGGAAAAATCCTGAGAAAATACTCAGATAATCAAAAAGTATGACTAAAAATTATATGAATCTAAAAATTGTGTGAGTAATTGTGTCTAGAATTCTGCTGGAAATGACTCATAGAGATAATGTGTGGTCATCTATTGTATGCATCTGAGAGCAGTTTTGATAGAAAATGTCCTCTTATTCAGGATGTAGTGTGCTTCATATTATAAGCTGTAAAATACAAATGTTATACATATTGTGAGTATGAAAGCTTGATAGATATTCTTAGGAGCATAGTTTCATAAAATGCATGAATGGTGTGTATTGAATCAGCCTGTCTAGATGAGACATGAAAAGCTGAATCAGCTTCATTCTAAACCATTAACATCTGTGACCTTGGAACAAATCAATAGAATCTTTTCAGCTTGTCTTTGGGAGATGGTGTTAATTCAACTTCTAATTCAAGACAATTAATATCTATGGATCTCTCACGATGTTCCAGGCCCAAGAGATACAAAAAAATAAATAAATAAAAATAGTAAACTTTCTTGTCCTCCCAGAGCCCACCATCTAGTTTGGAGACAGGTTTGTACACATTGAACCAAAATACTGATGTGGGTTATGATCATCATATAAGAAAAGCATTAAAAGACAGTAGATAATGCCTGAGGGTTGAAAAAAAAAAACAACAAACTGAGGAAGGGGGAAGATTCACAGAGGACTTGATGTTTAAGACAGATATTTAAGGAAAAGTGCCTTTTCCCTTAATTTTTACAAAATGCTAAAAAATCCTGTGGAGTCACACAGCTTTTCTTCCTGGCTCATCAGAAATTTCCAGTTTTCTAGTATGTGAACTACTTCTACTGCTATAGAATTGATGAACTAAATTGAATTTTAAAAATATAATCATCCTGTCTTGTATTTATTTGTAAAGACTAGAGTTAGGAGGAAATAGGAAATATGGATCAGAAAAGACTCTTATTATCATTCACTGGGAAACTAGAAGAGAATTGGCACTTTGCTCTCTACAAAGAAAACACTGTTTTCCCTGGATATTTTCATTATCAAACCAAAACAATCACAACAGAGAGCAAGTATCTCATTTAGGTTTCTTAACGATTATATATTTGTATATAATTCATATGTAGAAGGGATATTTAACTAATTGTTTGGTTTCAGATGTCAGATTAGGACCAATGATTTGTTTCCTGGTTTTGGCTTCATAAAGGCAAAATTCTAACAGTAAGAGTGGCTCCAAATTCAAATGGAGTGCCTTGTAAAATAAAGAGCTATCAGTTTTCATATGGAAGGAAGATGACCACCCTTCCAAATAAACTTAGGCTCAGAGGTTATGGGCAGACATAAACATTTCCTCAAGAAAAAATATTCAGTTCAGTTCAGTTCAGTTGCTCAGTCGTGTCTGACTCTTTGTGACGCCATGAAATGCAGCATGCCAGGCCTCCCTGTCCATCACCAACTCCCAGAATTCACTCAAACTCAGGTCCATTGAGTTGGTGAGTCAACCCAAAACCAGTAAGTCAAGGCTGTATATTGATACCGCCCTTATGGCAGAAAGTGAAGAGGAACTAAAAAGCCTTTTGATGAAAATGAGAGGAGAGTGAAAAAGTTGGCTTAAAGCTCAATGTTCAGAAAACTAAGATCATGGCATCTGGTCCCATCAGTTCATGGGAAATAGATGGGAAACAGTGGAAACAGTGTCAGACTTTATTTTTTGGGGGTCCAAAATCACTGCATGGTGATTGCAGCCATGAAATTAAAAGACACTTATTCCTTGAAAGGAAAGTTATGACCAACCTAGATAGCATATTCAAAAGCGGAGACATTACTTTGCCAACAAAGGTCCATCTAGTCAAGGCTATGGTTTTTCCAGTGGTCATGTATGGATGTGAGAGTTGGATTGTGAAGAAAAGCTGAGTGCCGAAGAATTGATGCTTTTGAACTGTGGTGTTGGAGAAGACTCTTGAGAGTCCCTTGGACTGCAAGGAGATCCAACAAGTCCATTCTAAAGGAGATCAGTCCTGGGTGTTCTTTGGAAGGACTGATGCTAAAGCTGAAACTCCAATACTTTGGCCACCTCATGTGAAGAGTTGACTCATTGGAAAAGACTCTGATGTTGGGAGGGACTGGGGGCAAGAGGAGAAGGGGACAACAGAGGATGAGGTGGCTGGATGGCATCACCGACATGATGGATCTGAATTTGGTTCCATTCCACTGAGTAAGATGAAGATGACTGGCTCAAACATTAAAATGATTGGCTAAGAGAGGAAAATGAGCTAAAAATACCATTTTTCTTTTGTCTGAACCATTTAGAAATATTTTGTATCCACAGAATATAAAATTAAATATATATATATATATATATAAATAATATAAAAAGAAAGGTTGAAAAAATGTGACAAAATTGTTTCCCCTTGAGGAGGGAGGAGGGTTCAGGATGGGGAACACATGTATACCTGTGGCGGATTCATTTTGATATTTGGCAAAACTAATACAATTATGTAAAGTTTAAAAATAAAATAAAATTAAAAAAAAAAAAGAATCATCTGAACAAATACAAACTATTCTATCATGCAGTGGATAAAATGAGATGTGTAGATGTATATGCAGATGTTTTTGACAAATATTTACAAGATGTATTTAAAATGTGCATTAAAAACTTCAGTGGTAGGTGTAGATTAACCTTTTTAGTGCTTTATTTATAATTTTGCCTGACACCACAAGACTAACAGTTGTTCAACTTAGAGACAGCAAAGAAGCAGAACTCAAATTTTAACCAGATTGTTCTGGACATCATTTTTTCAAGCCAATGAAAGTGCAGTGCTGAGTTGGATTTTTCTATTAATAGGGATTGATTTGATATTAACTGAGATTGAGTGACTTCAACGTTTGTTCCTATCAGCCAGAAGGAAAAGAGGACTTGTATTACTTCTAAAACATTCTTTCCTGGTCAAGGGTTGACAAAAGGGCTTCTCACATTTGGAATATTATCTCCTGCTGTGTCTGTTGCCCCTGGAGATCTGACTGCTTGTACGTCCACACAGGGCACTGACAGCTGTTGCCTCTTAATTTCTCCGAGCTCCAGTGATAACAGGTTCCTGCTGAGGGCTGCCAGCACCATTGTCCTAAGCTTTCAGTCTTTCCACTTGCCGTCTCTCTTCATAGGGAAATATGTCTTCATCTTGACATGACTTTAGGCAGTAGTTATTTTCATCTTTTTATCTTCCCTACTGAAGATTGGAATTGACTTTAGCGTGGAGTTGTTTTCTATTTCTTGTTTAGTGTTGTTCCCTACACATAGCTGTCACCTAATGAATAGGTGTGTTCTCAAAAGGCATGAGGCAAAGTTTGGTAGGAAATTGATGAGAACATTGTTTTTTTCAAGCTCACCTCATTTCTTTCTTTTTTTTTTTTTTTTTGTGGATTACTGTACAGGTCAGAGGATGTCATAGAGATAATACATCTTGTTTTAATGAATTGTCATGTCATATCCTTAAGTATAATAAAAGAAACATGAGCTCAGTGATGGTATAGTTAGGTAGATTTGTAGCTCACTGAACCATTAGATTCTCAGGCTGTTGATCACTGGCTCAGTGGAAGACTATTTTGTGAGAGCTCATGCTGGAACACCATTCTGGAACCTCTCTATCGAAGTTACACAAATCAAAACAGCATTCTAGATGCTTGTTTGTATCATCATTTAAAAGCATACAGTATATACTATTAAAATAGAAAATTCTTTTATATCTTTTTGAGAAATAAAATAGATAATTTTATGAGATATTGTTTTTCTAAGTCAGTGTGATATCTCTTTTCTTTCCTGGGTCACATGATGGTCAACCTATTTCACAGACACTAGTGGGAAAATAATTGAAGATATGAGGATAAGAGTGAAACTATTGATTCAATGTTTATTAATTTGGGACATCACAATAGCTAAATGTCAACCCAGGTTCAACTTAGGGTTCTTGGTATATAGAGGAGTGGCTAGTGAAAGAGGAAACCAGTAAGAAAGAACAAATATATGCTTCCCTTTCCATGTGACCCTTCTCGTTCATTGTCTCATTTTGTAAGATAATTAAGTCAAAGTGTAATATACGAAACTGGTGGAGGTGGAGGTTGAGTTGCTAAGTCGTGTCCGATTTCTACAACTGCATGGACTGTAGCCTGCCAGACTCCTCTGTCTATGGAATTTCCAGGCAAGAATACTCGCATGAGTTGCTATTTCCTTCTCCAAGGGATCGTCCTTACCCAAGGACCGAAACCACATCTGCATTTCAGGTGGTCTCCTGCATTGCAAGCAAATTCTTTACCACTGAGCCACCAGGAAAGCCCATATAGGAAACTTACTTATGGTAATACACATTAGAAAATAATTATCTCTGAGGATGGTGATAACTGGAAAAGCAGATGACATAGTCTTATGGGGTGTTGAAAATATACTGTACCTTGGAATGGGTGGTGAGTACATGCATTTACATATATTAATAATAGATAAAAATTGAGTAGTTTGTGTACTGAACTGTATTTAGTTAATTCCTCATTTTTAAAAAAACAAAAGAATACAATGATTAAAGGCCTTAGGCAGTGATAAGCAAATAAGCAGTCATTAAACTAGTTTGAGTAGATTGGATAGAATTATATAGTAGGTAAGTAGAAGGAAGAGTTGAGAATATTCTTTCATGCTGCAGTCTTAGAATCCTAAATGCCATGATGAGGAAACCAAACTTTATTCCTTATAGCTGAGGTAATTTTGATGGATTTAATTCTTGAATACTTAATCTTAACCTCATTTGGATAAACTGATGACTATGTATTTGGCTGGGATCCTCTGGAAAGCAGACTGTTATTACTACAGAAGGACACCCCCCAGTGGGCATGATTCCTGAGTAGAGGGTCAGAATCACTGACTTCTATCTCACCTGAGGCAAGAATGGGTCAAGAGTTTCCTCCAAGAGATTTCTTGATCTTCTGTAGCTGGTTTAATAATGAGCAAGTCTGGAGAATTAAAGGCCTAGAGGAGAAAATAAAAGGGAATGGAAAGAGGTGCCTCCTGGGCAAATTCCTTGGCAGAGGAACATGGCAGAGGCAGTCCAGGGCTCTCTGGGAGTAATGGCCATTCTGCATAAGACGGCTTTTTCTCCTCATCTTCTCAGAACATAGGGACTTGTTTTTCTGAGATTGGTCAGCACCTAGTAGGCCTTTACTAAAGTTGTTTGAATGAATGAAGATTAAATAATCCCCTCGAAAATGATACAATTTTTGCAAAACAATTACTTGTTGTTGTTTTCTTTACTGGCAAGATTCTTTTAAAAAATTGTGATGATCTAAGTTAATATATTGTATTTCCTTGCAAAAATATGTTTTCAGTGCCAGATGTAGCAAGAATTTAATAACAGATTTTATTGGTGGGGGATTATGCGTGTAATAAATACTGCACTAAGTAGTCATAAACTGCTTCCCAATTTCAGAAGTATTGAAAATAAAAATAAGACAATGAACATGTGTAAGTTCCCATCCTCCACCCTTTTTTGAAGACCTGTATCACACATTCAAGACACACTCATCTTTTTTTCTTTAAAAAAGAAAAAATCTTCCACGACTTTCAAGGTCAGCTGTAGATGTCTGTATTACTGCAGACTCCATGGGACTATCCAGTAGATCAATATCTGAGGGGGGAAAGGTCACCACACACTTGCTTCCCACAATTTACAGGAAATTGAATGTTCCAGATCTTACACCTTAAGAAAAAACCCAAAAAAACAAACAAACAAAAAAAACTACAATTGGGAAAGAAAGAAAAACTTGGGTTGGAAGTCCCCTCCTCTAAGATTTTATTCTTGGCAAGAAAATTCTATGATTATTTTTTGCATGAAAATTGAGTATTTCTGCACATGCACTTCCAGTAAAACCGTCCAAAACAAAAACAATCAGTCTTGACTTTTCCTTACTTATCCTTATGTAGTTTTCCCGCTGGGTAAGGGTAAGTTTACCCTTCTGTGTTTATTACTGGAGTCACTATTCATTCCCTTAATTTCTTCAGGGCCTTGGCTCAAAAAACTGGGAGTTAATAATTATATTTAGTAGTAATGATAAGCATAATTTTATGTTATGTATAGCTGTGTGCTTAGTTGCTCAGTCCTGTCTGACTTTTTGTGACCCCATGGACTGTAGCCTGCCAGGCTCCTCTGTCCAAGGGGATTCTCCAGGCAAGAAAACTGGAGTGGGTTACCATGCCCTTCTCCAGGAAATCTTCCCAACCCAGGGATCAAACCCAGGTCTTCCACAGTGCAGGTGGATTCTATACCAGCTAAGCCCCCAGGGAAGACCTACGTATAGTTACAATATATAAATGTAAACCTGCTTTGAAATTTTTAAAATACCTTCATACACTTATTTAATGTGGGTAGGGTTCCAAATAGGAAAAGGAGTACGTCAAGGCTGTATATTGTCACCCTGCTTATTTAACTTCTATGCAGAGTACATCATGAGAAATGCTGGGCTGGAAGAAGCACAAGCTGGAATCAAGATTGCCGGGAGAAATATCAATAACCTCAGATATGCAGATGACACCACCTTTATGGCAGAAAGTGAAGAGGAACTCAAAAGCCTCTTGATGAAAGTGAAAGAGGAGAGTGAAAAAGTTGGCTTCAAGCTCAACATTCAGAAAACGAAGATCATGGCATCCGGTCCCATCACTTCATGGGAAACAGATGGGGAAACGGTGGAAACAGTGTCAGACTTTATTTTTCTGGGCTCCAAAATCACTACAGATGGTGACTGCAGCCATGAAATTAAAAGACGCTTACTCCTTGGAAGGAAAGTTATGACCAACCTAGATAGCATATTCAAAAGCAGAGACATCACTTTGCCAACAAAGGTTCGTCTAGTCAAGGCTATGGTTTTCCCTGTGGTCATGTATGGATGTGAGAGTTGGACTGTGAAGAAGGCTGAGCGCTGAAGAATTGATGCTTTTGAACTTTGGTGTTGGACAAGACTCTTGAGAGTCCCTTGGACTGCAAGGAGATCCAACCAGTCCATTCTAAAGGAGATCAGCCCTGGGATTTCTTTGGAAGGAATGATGCTGAAGCTGAAACTCCAGTACTTTGGCCACCTCATGCGAAGAGTTGACTCATTGGAAAAGACTCTGATGCTGGGAGGGATTGGGGGCAGGAGGAAAAGGGGACGACAGAGGATGAGATGGCTGGATGGCATCACCGACTCGATGGACGTGAGTCTGAGTGAACTCTGGGAGTTGGTGATGGACAGGGAGGCCTGGCATGCTGCGATTCATGGGGTCGCAAAGAGTCAGACACGACTGAGTGACTGAACTGAACTGAACTGAAGGCAGTTATTGGGCTTCCCTGGTGGCTCAGATGATAAAGAATCCTCCTGCAATGCAGGGGACCTGGGTTTGATCCCTGGGTCAGGAAGATCCTCTGGAGAAGGAAATGGCAACCCACTCCAGTATTCTTGTTTGGAGAATTCCATGGACAGGGGAGCCTAGAGGGCTATAGTCTATGGAGTCGCAAAGAATCAGACACAACTCAGTAACTAACACACACACAGGGCAGCTATTATTAATTCTCTAAAGGTGAATAAATGGCAATAAATAAGCAACTTGCCCCAAATCACACAGCTATTAGATGGCAGCTAAGGAACTAGAACTGACGGTATGGAAAAGCTTTGTTCAGTGAACATGGGAAAACGTTCCTACTCTTTCTTATTTCCTCAGCTAGTACTTTCTTTGTGGTTGATTATTTAAAGGAACTATCTAATTAAAACAAGTGAATTTTACTACCCCTGTTAATGTTAAAGGAGATCACCATGTCCAATAGATCACCTGTTCAGTACTTTTCCTCCTAATCATCTCTTGAATTAAACCACTTTTCTTTATTTACAGGACACAATCCTAACGCATGCTGTCACCTCTCTGCTAAGATGTCTCCAGTAGTTATCTAACAACCCCCTATTTCCACACTCCCCTCACCTCTGATGCTCCTATCTTTTCTATGTGCACCCCCATAGAAACTACTGCATTATGTCTCTGCTTTTCAAAATAAAGATCCCTTATCTCTCTCACCCTGTCCATGGTTTTACCCATTCAGATCTTTCTGGAATAATTTTCCCCCTATTTTCTCTCCTGCTTCTCAAGTCCAGTCTCACAGGCCTCTTTCAGACAAACCAGCTCCTTCCCAACCCACATGCTATTACCTCTGCCTGGAGATTTCTCTCTCTCCCTCTGTCACCTAGTTAACCCTTACTCTCCCTTCAATTTTTAGTTCAAACACCACTTCATAAAAACCCCTCACTTCCCTGACATGTCATTTTCCTCTTTATAACAGTATTCACTTTCCCCCTGGGGTGCTACCAGAGGGTACTACCAAAGTAAACCTATCACTGTGGTGGGTTTACTTTGATTGTTTGATCAGGTGCTGCAAAGGAAAAGGTTAACAATGGGTCTGTGACACATTCTACCTTGGAAACACCTAAGATAATTTTTTTCTTTAACCCCAACCACAGTTTCTTACAAATATTAACTGATGCAATTTACTGGCTCCTGAATACTAAGCTGCGGCTGCTGCTAAGTTGCTTCAGTTGAGTCTGACTCTGTGCGACCCCACAGATGGCAGCCCACAAGGCTCCTCTGTTCCTGGGATTCTCCAGGCAAGAATACTGGAATGGATTGCCATTTCCTTCTCCCAATACTAAGCTAGGAAAGCTTATAACAAAACGTACCTGATCTGTCTGGCCTAAGTGTGTCTGTAATGTATGGGTTTATGAACAGCAGCTGTGCTGATGAATGCAAGTTAATCACATGGCTAGAATTGGACTGTGAGATGATGAGATGTATAAACTGTGAGACTACAAACACTAAGAAGCTTCCCTTTGGTTAATTCAAGCCAAGCAAAGTAAACACCCTTTACTCCAAAACTCATCATAGTGTACAAAACAGGAGGCTACATCTGATGGGTTTAGGCCTGCTAGATATGCTGTACCATATTTTGTTGATATTCCTTTCTAATAATTTGTGAAGTTTGATGACTAACAACTCTGCCTTTTATTCCTACATAAGTGAAATATTTGTATTTCCTCCTTGTTGTCTCATGAGCTCCATGAAAGCAGAAAGATAGTTGTGTGTGTTTTTTTGGAAGATATTGTTTTATCTGACAGCTAATTCCTATTTTCTGGCCCAGTAGTTAGCACATAGTATGTGCATGATAAACATTTCTGTTGCACAGATCATTAGAGATCATCATATCCAATTCTTTACTGCCTGCACTCATGAGAAAACATCCAGCTTCCCACACAGTGAGGTCCAGATCACATGGTTAATACTGGCCAGTAGATGTTGAGAGGAAGTAACATACATAACTTCAGGTAGAGGCAGGTAGTTCAGATATAAATTGCCCACACTATTTCCCCTCTAGCAAATGCTGAAAACTTGTGTTGAGATGGTTTTATGAAAAGATGGCAGAGCTTCTGTCATTCCTGGGTTCCTAACTAGCGTGTAGAGAATAGCCATTCCTTCTGCCTGTGTTGGATATATACCAGGAGCCAGCAGTACTGACTGATTTTGTGAAGCTCCTGAGATTTTGAGGTTAATTTGTTACATGTATGTAATGTAGCCTATGCTGTCTAAGGCATGAATGAGCAGTTGGCAGGCAAGACCAGGTCTAAAACCACTCTAGAGTACATTGCCTTCTTATTCTTTTCCCTTGAGTCTTCCATTGTCTCCCTTTCTTCTGAAAATACAAACTAGTAAATGAGAAACAAGAGAAGGGACCTGCGGAAATAATAGATTCGTCTTAAACTAGTCTTTCAGGTTAACTATTTAGTAACAATATGTTACTTCTCTATGCCATGTCAGTTAAGTATTAGAGTGTTACAGAATACAAGTATTAACTTGTACCTCCTGTATTCTTGGTCAGTATCCTCACAGGGAATTCAACCACAAATTTTATTATGGGTCTCAAAAATTTGGGTATGCCTAAGATTTATCTTAATAATTCAGTAAAAGTACCAAATTTAAGCTGTCTATCCAAGAATCCATTGGATTTATGTGAGTCCAAGGGATTTGCATTTTAAATAGCCCACCCCAGCTGTTCTGATTTATACAGTTCTCAAGCCTCACTGGTAAAAACTACTATAAACGGTAGTTGTAAAGGTCTAATAACATGGGAACTTTTTCATTTATGTCAGTGGTTCTCAAACCTGGCTATATATCAGAACCACATGGGAACTTTGAAAACGGTATCAAGGCACGGGCCATACCACAGACTAATCAAGTCTGATGGTGTATATAAATGAATCTATATCCTGCAAACTATGGCTAATTATTGCTTAGCAGGTCTCCTTCTTACTGTGGCAGAACACAATCAAAGTACAAGAGCATCAACAAGACTGCAACCCTGGTTGCACTTTAGAATCGCTGGAAGGCTTTAGAAAGAAGCTGGAGAGTCCTGACTCCAGGCTCTATCCCAGATGAATTAAATCAGAATATCTGAGTGTGGAGCAAGGAATTGGTATTTTTTTTTAGCTCCCCAGATGTTTCTAATAAATACCTAGTATTGCCATCTAATCTATAGACTACTGGGGGGAAAAAGGAATGAAATCTAAAAACCCTATGCCCAGTCAGTTCTGTTTCCTTTTTACAGAACTATTTACAGATATACATGTTTTTTACCTGATCTCAGGTAAAGACAAACTATCTACCCAAAGAATAGATAAATGAGTACAGTCAAGATGGAGAAAGACAAAAGAGGACAGGAAGAGTGGTAAGCAAGGAGTCATGCAATATCTGGTTACATCTGAATGGGTGTTGTTCGATACAGTCATTGAAAGTCTGCTAGTTTACAACAGGAGACCTTTATAAAGGTTCTTGAAATAGAAGAGACAAATTGGGTGGAGAGATTCTAATGACAATGACGCTCAGTCGCTCAATCTTGTCCTACTCTTTGCGGCCCCACGGACTGTAGCCCAAGGCTCCCCTGTCCATGAAATTTCCCAGGCAAGAATACTGGAGTGGGTTGCTATTTCCTTCTCCAGGGGATCTTCCCAACCTAGGGATCACCCACATCTATTCCATCTCCTGCATTGGCCGGTGGGTTCTTTACCATTAGCACCACCTGGGATAATAATCATTTGAAATTGAAAGTCGCAGGTTTCTTTAGTAGAATTTAAAAGTTGGGTTAGAGTCATGATGAGGAAAGACAAGTAAAAGAATTCCAAAAGTTTCCCTATGGATCAAAGCAAAAAAAGGGGGGGGGGAAGGGGAGGAAGGGCAGGAAAAGAAATAGAATATTCTAAACTTTTCATCCTTTATGGATGGAATATCACATGGGAATAGAGACTTTTGATGAAGGAAATAGTTGTTATATTGGTTTCATATATACTGATCAGATCAGATAAGATCAGTCGCTCAGTCATGTCCGACTCTTTGCGACCCCATGAATCGCAGAACGCCAGGCCTCCCTGTCCATCACCAACTCCCGGAGTTCACTCAGGCTCACGTCCATCGAGTCAGTGATGCCATCCAGCCATCTCATCCTCTGTCGTCCCCTTCTCGTCTTGCCCCCAATCCCTCCCAGCATCAGGGTCTTTTCCAATGAGTCAACTCTTCGCATGAGGTGGCCAAAGTAGTGGAGTTTCAGCTTTAGCATCATTCCTTCCAAAGAAATCCCAGGACTGATCTCCTTTAGAATGGACTGGTTGGATCTCCTTGCAGTCCAAGGGACTCTCAAGAGTCTTTTCCAACACCACAGTTCAAAAGCATCAATTCTTCGGTACTCAGCCTTCTTCACAGTTCAACTCTCACATCCATACATGACCACAGGAAAAACCATAGCCTTGACTAGACGAACCTTTGTTGGCAAAGTAATGTCTCTGCTTTTGAATATGCTATCTATGTTGGTCATAACTTTCCTTCCAAGGAGTAAGCGTCTTTTAATTTCATGGCTGCAGTCACCATCTGTAGTGATTTTGGAGCCCAGAAAAATAAAGTCTGACCCTGTTTCCACCGTTTCCCCATCTATTTCCCATGAAGTGATGGGACCGGATGCCATGATCTTCGTTTTCTGAATGTTGAGCTTGAAGCCAACTTTTTCACTCTCCTCTTTCACTTTCATTAAGAGGCTTTTGAGTTCCTCTTCACTTTCTGCCATAAGGGTGGTGTCATCTGAATATCTGAGGTTTTTGATATTTCTCCCGGCAATCTTGATTCCAGCTTGTGTTTCTTCCAGCCCAGCGTTTCTCATGTAGTCTGCATAGAAGTTAAATAAGCAGGAGGGTGACAATATACAGCCTTCATGTACTCCTTCTCCTATTTGGAACCAGTCTGTTGTTCCATGTCCAGTTCTAACTGTTGCTTCCTGACCTGCATACAAATTTCTCAAGAGGCAGATCAGATGGTCTGGTATTCCCATCTCTTTCAGAATTTTCCACAGTTTATTGTGATCCACACAGTCAAAGGCTTTGGCATAGTCAATAAAGCAGAAATAGATGCTTTTCTGGAACTCTCTAGCTTTTTCCATGATCCAGTGGATGTTGGCAATTTGATCTCTGGTTCCTCTGCCTTTTCTAAAACCAGCTTGAACATCAGGAAGTTCACGGTTCACATATTGCTGAAGCCTGGCTCAGAGAATTTTGAGCATTACTTTACTAGTGTATGAGATGAGTGCAGTTGTGTGGTAGTTTAAGCATTCTTTAGCATTGCCTTTCTTTGGGATTGGAATAAAAACTGATCTTTTCCAGTCCTGTGGCCACTGCTGAGTTTTCCAAATTTGCTGGCATGTTGAGGGCAGCACTTTCACAGCATCATCTTTCAGGATTTGGAATAGCTCAACTGGAATTCCATCACCTCCGCTAGCTTTGTTCATAGTGATGCTTTCTAAGGCCCAGTTGACTTCACATTCCAGGATGTCTGGCTCTAGGTCAGTGATCACACCATCGTGATTATCTGGGTTGTGAAGATCTTTTTTGTACAGTTCTTCTGTGTATTCTTGCCATCTCTTCTCAATATCTTCTGCTTCTGTTAGGTCCATACCATTTCTGCCCTTTATCGAGCCCATCTTTGCATGAAATGTTCCTTTGGTATCTCTGATTTTCTTGAAGAGATCTCTAGTCTTTCCCATTCTGTTGTTTTCCTCTATTTCTTTGCATTGATCGCTGAGGAAGGCTTTCTTATCTCTTCTTGCTATTCTTTGGAACTCTGCATTCAGATGTTTATATCTTTCCTTTTCTCCTTTGCTTTTCGCTTCTCTTCTTTTCACAGCTATTTGTAAGGCCTCCCCAGACAGCCATTTTGCTTTTTTGCATTTCTTTTCCATGGGGATGGTCTTGATCCCTGTCTCCTGTACAATGTCACGAACCTCATTCCATAGTTCATCAGGCACTCTATCAGATATAGGCCCTTAAATCTATTTCTCACTTCCACTGTATAATCATAAGGGATTTGATTTAGGTCATACCTGAATGGTCTAGTGGTGTTCCCTACTTTCTTCAATTTAAGTCTGAATTTGGCAATAAGGAGTTCATGGTCTGAGCCACAGTCAGCTCCCGGTCTTGTTTTTGCTGACTGTATAGAGCTTCTCCATCTTTGGCTGCAAAGAATATAATCAATCTGATTTCGGTGTTGACCATCTGGTGATGTCCATGTGTAGAGTCTTCTCTTGTGTTGTTGGAAGAGGGTGTTTGCTATGACCAGTGCATTTTCTTGGCAAAACTCTATTAGTCTTTGCCCTGCTTCATTCCGTATTCCACGGCCAAATTTGCCTGTTACTCCAGGTGTATCTTGACTTCCTACTTTTACATTCCAGTCCCCTATAATGAAAAGGACATCTTTTTTGGGTGTTAGTTCTAAAAGGTCTTGTAGGTCTTCATAGAACCGTTCAACTTCAGCTTCTTCAGCATTACTGCCTGGGGCATAGACTTGGATTACTGTGATATTGAATGGTTTGCCTTGGAAACGAACAGAGATCATTCTGTCATTTTTGAGATTGCATCCAAGTACTGCATTTCGGACTCTTTTGTTGACCATGATGGCCACTCCATTTCTTCTGAGGGATCCTGCCCACAGTAGTAGATATAATGGTCATCTGAGTTAAATTCACCCATTCCAGTCCATTTCAGTTCGCTGATTCCTAGAATGTCGACACTGACTCTTGCCATCTGATAGGATATCTTAAAATAAGTATCCACAATGCAAAGGTAATCATGAATGGCATGGAAAAATAATATATGACCTGTAACATTGGAAATGAATAGCACTTCATCCAGAAGAGCAAAACCTAAGTACCAGGTTTTAATAAAGTGTACCAGCAGTCCCATTATTTCCTTTCCTGCCTCTTACTGTAGATGATGCCTCTAAGTGTGCACTCTCGTCCTATGTAGTGGGACACATCCCCTGTCTCTTTAGTGATATATCTCCAGAAATTTCCCTTAATCTCCCATATTATCACTGTTTCACTGTCTACTGGATCATTGACATCAGCAACCAAACACACTATCATTTTTTTCTTGTATTTAAAAATCTTCGTTTCATTTCTCCTGTGAGTTGCAGTCCTGTTTATATACTCTGAAATTCTTTCTCTTCTAAACTGTCTTTAACAATCAAATTTTCTGCACCCCACCAGAGCACCAGGATTTTTTGGTCAGATTTCTATATCTAAAGTCAACGTTCAATTCTTGGTCCACATTTTACTCTGCACCCCACCAGAGCACCAGGATTTTTGGTCAGATTTCTATATCTAAAGTCAACGTTCAATTCTTGGTCCACATTTTACTCAGTCTTTCAGCCACAATTAACACAGGTAATCCCCCTCTTCACTGATAATATTTCCTCACTTGTCTTCTAGAATACGATGTAGTTTTCCTCCTCTCTTACTTTCCTCCTCTTTCCCTACTCTTTAACAGTCTCATTGCTGGTTTCTTATCTTTTCCTCAACAACTTTATCCTGAATTACCCCAGGTTCAATTCTTCCACCTCTTCTCCAGCTACATGCAAAGTCTTGGTAATCTCATCCTACTCATCAGTACTGATTCCCACATTTCTACCTCTGGCCAACTCTAGACTTGATGTCCAATTGCCCACTTAATATTTCCATTTGGATGTGTAATACACATCACAAATCAGTATGTACAAAACTAGTGATATTCTTGACTGAGCGACTGAATTGAACTGACTGAGTGATATTCTTGCCTCTATGTCTAGCCTTCCCCATCAGATTTCATATCAGTTCATTCTTTCAGTTGCTCTTTACAAACAACCCATTCGACCTTATTTCTTTTTTTCTCTTCCCCTTGTTCAGTTTTCTCAATGACATTGCCTCCTTACAGATCCTCAAATTTGTCATTCATGTTTTCTTAGGGTCTTCTGCCTGGCCAGTTCCTCTACCAGGACCCCTCTTCCCTCAGATATCTACAAGGCTATCTCCATTTTTTAGCTTTGAGACTTTGCTCAAATTACCGACTTTTAATTGAGGCTATGCCAAAGCTTTTGACTGTGTGGATCACAATAAACTGTGGAAAATTCTGAAAAAGATGGAAATACCAGACCACTGACCTGCCTCTTGAGAAACCTATATGCAGGTCAGGAAGCAACAGTTAGAACTGGACACGGAACAACAGAGTGGTTCCAAATAGGATAAGGAGTACATCAAGGCTGTATATTGTCACCCTGCTTATTTAACTTCTATGCAGAGTACATCATGAGAAATGCTGGGCTGGAAGAAGCACAAGCTGGAATCAAGACTGCTGGGAGAAATATCAAAAACCTCAGATATGCAGATGACACCACCCTTATGGCAGAAAGTGAAGAGGAACTCAAAAGCCTCTTGATGAAAGTGAAAGAGGAGAGTGAAAAAGTTGGCTTAAAGCTCAACATTCAGAAAACGAAGATCATGGCATCCGTTCCCATTACTTCATGGGAAATAGATGGGGAAACAGTGGAAACAATGTCAGACTTTATTTTTCTGGGCTCCAAAATCACTGCAGATGGTGATTGCAGCCAAGAAATTAAAAGACACTCCTTGGAAGGAAAGTTATGACCAGCCTAGATAGTATATTGAAAAACAGAGAGATTACTTTGCCAACAAAGGTCCATCTAGTCAAGGCTATGGTTTTTCCAGTGGTCATGTATGGATGTGAGAGTTGGACTGTGAAGAAGGCTGAGTGCCGAAGAATTGATGCTTTTGAACTGTGATGTTGGAGAAGACTCTTGAGAGTCCCTTGGACTGCAAGGAGATCCAACCAGTCCATCCTAAAGGAGATCAGTCCTGGGTGTTCATTGGAAGGACTGATGCTAAAGCGGAAACTCCAGTACTTTAGCCACCTCGTGCGAAGAGTTGACTCATTGGAAAAGACCCTGATGCTGGGAGGGATTGGGGGCAGGAGGAGAAGGGGACGACAGAGGATGAGATGGCTGGATGGCATCACCAACTCAATGGACATGAGTTTGAGTGAACTCCAGGAGTCGGTGATGGACAGGGAGGCCTGGTGTGCTATGATTGACGGGGTCACAAAGTGTCGGACACAGCTGAGCAACGGAACTGAACTGAACTGACCCTGAAGACCCTATTTAAAAATGATTTCTGGACTCTGTGGGAGAGGGAGAGGGTGGGAAGATTTGGGAGAATGGCATTGAAACATGTAAAATATCATGTATGAAATGAGTTGCCAGTCCAGGTTCGATGCACGATACTGGATGCTTGGGGCTGGTGCACTGGGACGACCCAGAGGGATGGAATGGGGAGGGAGGAGGGAGGAGGGTTCAGGATGGGGAACACATGTAAACCTGTGGCGGATTCATTTTGATATTTGGCAAATCTAATACAGTTATGTAAAGTTTAAAAATAAAATAAAATTAAAAAAAAATAAATAAATAAAAAAAAAAAAATGATTTCCACCCTCACATTACAACTTTCCGAATCTCCCTTACCCTAAACTATTTTCACAGTAACTTATCACCATGTAAAATACCACTATTGTTGTCGTTCAGTTGCTAAGTCGTGCCCAATTCTTCATGACCTCATGGGCTGTAGCACCCCAGGCTTCCCTGTCCTCCACTATCTCGTGGAATTTGCTCAAACTCATGTCCATTGAGTCAGTGATGCCATCTAACCATCTCATCCTCTATCGCCCCCTTCTCTTCCTGCCCTCAGTCTTTCCCAGCATCAGGGTCTTTTCCAATGAGTTGGCTCTTCTCATTAGGTGGCCAAAGTATCGGAGCTTCAGCTTCAGCATCAGTCCTTCCAATGAATATTCAGGGTTGACTTCCTTTTGGATTGACTGGATTGATCTCCTTGTAGTCCAAGGGAGTCTCAAGAGTCTTCTCCAGCACCACAATTCAAAAGCATCAATTCTTTCGTGCTCAGCCTTATTTATGGTCCAACTTTCACATGCATACATGACTACTGGAAAAACCATAGCTTTGACTATATGGCCTTTGTATATAAAATATTATGTAACTTATAATTATTTTGTTGTTACTATGTTCCCCCTCTTATCAGAATTTGCATGTCTTTAGGCCATGGATCTTTATTTGGTTTCACCAATCTGTTTATCTTAATAGCTTAGAGCAATGCCTAGTACTAATAAAAGTCAATGAATATTCATTAAATAAATTAAATATATTTGTATCTAAGTACCATGAAGAAATATGATTCATAGGATATAATCAGAACTCATTTTTATTTTAATCTAAATATTTTCTTAAAATTAAATCAAGGAAGTCCATCCTCTTTCCCTGTGTGAAAACTCATACCTATCCATAAGATCACTTTAAGGCAGACATTTATAGGAAAGTCTTGATAATGACTATCTAATCCATATTGGAATGTGTTCTTTTGGGATCTAATTAGTAATTTTCTAATATAAATTCTGCTCATGCTTTTGGTACCAGGATGTCATTTTTTAATGAATGCACCTGAAATCCAGAAAGAGAAACCCATGGACCATCCCACTGACTACCTCAGACCTAAGGCTTTGTTGGATCAATGTGCACATGCTCGTCACTTCAGTCATGCCTGACTCCCTGTGACCCATGGACTGTACCCTGCCAGGCTCCTCTGTCCATGGGATTCTCCAGGCAAGAATACTGGAGTGGGTTGCCATGCCCTCCTCCAGGGGAGCTTCCCAACCTGGGGATCAAACCTGTGTCTCTTATGTCTCCTGCACTGGCAGGCGGGGCTTTTTACCCAATGAGCCACCTAGGAAGCCCCAGGAGACCCCTCCAAGTAAGCTTGGTGCTCAGGAAGAAAAAATTGAAGATAAAAGAACATATTTAATGATTGTGTGAAATAATAACCATTGTGCTATGCGTAGTTGCTCAGTCGTGTGCAACTCTTTGTGACCCCATGGACTGTAGGCCGCCAGGTTCCTCTATCCATGCAGATTCTTCAGGCAAGAATACTGGATTGGGTTGCCATGCCCTCCTCCAGGGAATTGTCCCAACCCAGGAATCGAACTAGGGTCTTCTGCATTGCAGGTGGATTGTTTACTAGCTGAGCTACCAGGGAAGCCAATAATTACCATTATTTCTCTCTAAATTCACACCTTGGATTTGTGTCAGGAACAATTCAACAATAAATATTTAAGCCTAGAAATAAAAGACTCTTTTGTGGAAAGCAAAACCTGCTTTGTAAGAGTGAATGGTCATTGGCTTGTCTGCTGAGATATGAGGTGTCAGCCAGACAGACAAGTGACAGAGGGTGAATATTCTGTGCCTTCTCCCCATCTTCACCACCCCTTCTCACCACCCCTCCGGCTCTCCAGACACCCAGCTTTGCAATTTAACTTCAAAAGATACTCTGTAGTGGAGCTAGGTGGCTAGGGTCGGGGCTTAGGCTGCCCACTGACCTGTTCTCCAGGAGCCGGTACTTCTGGGCAATAGCTGAAGAGAGAGCCAATCCTGGGCTCACAGCAGCTCAAAGGAAGTTCAATTTGTTATAAACACTTCCCTCAGCAGGAGTGAATTGTAGGACAGAGCTTGCATTTGTTTCTGGGTGCTTCTTGCTTGCTAGCTTCCTTTATTTCCCACTAGCTTGCTGTTCTGCCTGATTTGTCCAGGGTTGCAACACCAAAGGAGATGGTGAAGAGGAGGAGAGAAGAAAGTTCTTACTTGACAGATGCTGTCAAATCATAGCTGTATGCTTTCTCAGCTTATGGATGTGTGAATCTGGTTCTTTCTAGGGCACTCTCATGGGTTCTTCAGGGGTTCCTCTATGGGTTCCTCAGACCACAACTTATTTTTCAAGGGAGAGGCAGTCTTTCTAGCCTCCAGTTTTATATTGGTTTTCTAGATTCCAGGAAAACTGCCATTTTAAGCTGTACTCTCTGACAGAAGCTGAAATATCTCCAAGTCTACCGTCTCCTTGGTAAGTCTCACATGTACCCCGTGCCCTATTTAGCGCTGGAGGGAATTCCATGTCTTCTCGGAAGCAGGCATATTTGCTGCCCCAGGCTACTTTTAGTTTTCTTTGAGGTGAATCACACACCAGTTCCTGCATTGCCTAACTTCAGAGAACACGTTGTGCTCCCCAAAGGACACTGTTTTAGCCTCTCTTGAAAGACCCAAGGTTATGAAATGGTCTTCTGTCATCTCATCCTTTCTTTTGGGGAAAGATATTTCTTCAGAAACCTTCTACCAATTTTCACACACCTCATTTTTTTTTTAAAATAATCTCTTTGAGATGAATTTTTAGGGTCATATTACTAGTTCTTATCATTTTGAAATTTCCTCAGATCTGTCCTGAATCTTAAAAGTTTATATCCGTTGTATTACGGTATCCCCCAGGAAACTTTAACATCTTTTAATATATATATATATATATATATATAGAGAGAGAGAGAGAGAGAGAGACATATATATATGTATAATTTCCTTTTTATATACATGTATTTGTAAACAGTTGATGAAATCTGATATAAACTTGCTAGGTAGTTTACACGGGTTACTATGAATCCGGTGAGGGTAGGGGAATGATGTAGGGAAAGGAATGAGAAAAGTCAGAGATGGAAGGACATTCAAGAAAATGTTGAATGAATAACATATTTTCCTAAAATCTCCCAGCATCTTATATTATTGCCTTTTAAAAATACTTTTGTGTGTATTAGTATATGTGCATTTTTATGATCAGGTCACCCAAGGTGGCCATTCTCTTGCTCTCTGTACATTTCCTGTCCGGCCCAGTGCCTACTTCACTTACACTCTAATCACCTGACTGACTTTCCCACATACTTGCCTCAGCCCCAGCTAATGATTGTTCTAACCTTTAGACAGAACATCTCCAGATCAGATCAGATCAGTCATCTCCACCTGGTAGCAAATTAAAGAGGCAGTGAGGGGCGGGCCCCTCCGCTAGTTTCCCTGGTAACCAAGGAGCCAACCAGATACCAATTTCCCCTATAACTGGTAACCTCCCCCCTCCTCTGGGGAGTGAAATCTGCCGCTATTTCCTTGCTTTCCTCTGCACACGTTCGGATGTAGCTCCAGAACCTTGCTTCAGACAAGTAAGTTTCCCCATCCATATAACACTGATGTCTCTGTTCCTCACTCCAGTCTCTCTTCAGTCTTGCGGCTAGGCGAGTATGGGGCTTACTGGATTGCAGGATGCAGCCCGACAGTACTCATGTATTTTTGAGAGAAAGAGGTCTTAAGTGAAAATTAGGTTTAGAGGGCTAATTGTGATTCTGTCTAGTTAAAAGAAAAATAAATCTCCAAATGTATAATACACAGTAATGTTTTGGTAAGAAGATGTGGAAGAAGTCATAGAAGTTGGACAGATACTAATATTGATTTCAGGAAAATGGAATAGGAAATATTTCAGAGGGAGATTTTATCTTTTGTGATATCTTTATATTTTTTCTTTTTCTATAAGTAACATGTAACCACATGAATAGCCTTAAAGGAAATCAGTGTAGTACCACTAAAAGTTCTGGGAGAGTAGTAATGGAAATCTCCTCTTACCTATCTTCTCCTTACAAGTAGCTAGAAAGGTATCTGCTAAGTAGGAAGACAGAAAAGGATGGATTGATCTCTGGATGTGAGAAAGTGGGGTAATCTGAAAGAACAACAGTGAGATACAAAATTGATTATGAAAGGGGAGAAGACTAAGGTCAAAGTGAACAGAATGAACCTTAAAAAGTTCTCAACTTACTAATGTCTTTTGTTCATTAGTATCCAATAACTTTGGACTAAGAATTTTGAACATAATGAAAAGCAAAACATTGTAGATTACCTCAAAATGGGGGATTTATGGGGGTAGGTACAGGAGGTATAAGGTCATAAAGTGTTGAAAGTTTGGCTGATTTAGTTGGTCATCAGGTTGCAGGCTGAATAAGGAAACATGAAAAGCATTAAAGATAATCTAGGAAAATAGGCAAGGAGCATGCGTGCATGCTCAGTTGTGTCTGACTCTGCAACCCTATGAGCAGTAGCCCCCCAGGCTCTTCTGTCCCTGGAATTTTCCAGGTGAAGAATACTGGAGTAGGAGGCCATTTCCTACTCTAGGGGATCTTTCTGGCCAGGAACGGAACTGGTGTCTCCTGTGTCTCCTGCATTGATAGATTATATCTGCTTTCAATTGAGAATTTAGCAATTGCCAGAGTAAAACCATGGTAAATCTTTGGTCACGTGTCCAGTTTTGCAACTTCTTTATTTTGAAATAAGCCCCTTATTTTGAGGCTTTGTTATGTGGGAATCCATACTGGTCAGTCAAGGCATTCTGGAAGCTTCCCATATTGATGTTGTTATAGCCACTAGAAGCCAGGAAGGAAAAATTATATCCAGAACAGGTGTCAGCTTCAATATGGACAGATTGCTGCCCCTTCTGGGGCTAGCATGTTTTGGTAATACTTTATTCCTAGTGTCAACATAAGAATTTTTCACAGACTTCAGGATTCCCTTTATTATTTTAATACACAGTAACTAAGTAATCAAAGGAACTTCCATGCCTCATCAGTTCCAGGGTTGGTCTCACGTTAGAGACCGACCAGTGTGTCACTGAATGCGTTCATCATAGGGGAACTTGACAGTTGCCAAATTTTATTCCGTAAAAGCTAGTTCATGTTTATTTTTGTGACTACATTGCCATGACCTCACCAGAGACATCAAGTGAGGGAAAACATAATTGCTTAATTAACTGCAGCTGCTAAAGTTGAGTCACCTGCAATTTCTGTATAAGATAAAAATATACCCCTTTACTATATGATAAAAGTTTATGGAAATTCATTCAATGTTTATTCAGTAAAATTTTAGTCAGTGTTCATTGTATGCCAGTAAATACAAGCTTGTATGTGGGGACACAACAGGGAATCAGATATGACCCCTGCTCCCTGGGAGTAGATAATCCACTTACGAAGGAAGAGAGTTCATATTTATGTCTAGGTGATGGTTTGCAGTATGGATGGTTTTGTTTCTTTAGTGGATATAGTGTATGTATAATCTAGGGTGCAGGTGAAGACTACCATTGGGCTTAATGAATAACTCATTAGGCTGATGGTCTTCCAAACTTTGATTTTTGTATTCAAAATAGCCTATGTCTCTCAAAGAGTCTTCAAAAGATTAATATGTCATTTCATGTCAGCAGTAAAAGAGATATAAAAATCAGAAAGAGGATGTGAAAAGTCTGTTGGATGTCAGACTGCCTGGTCTGATCTGATTTTCTTTTTTGTTTGTTTGGTTTTTTTGCTGCACTTTCTGGGAAGGTTTCCTATTTTATCTTCCAACTATTTACCTTCTACTGAACTTTTCATTTTTACAATTTTTTTTAATTCCTAGAAATCAAGTGTTATCTTGCCATCAGTTCAGTTCAGTTCAGTCGCTCAGTCGTGTCCGACTCTTTGCAACCCCATGAATTGCAGCACGCCAGGCCTCGCTGTCCATCACCAACTCCCAGAGTTGACTCAGACTCAGGTCCATGGAGTTGGTGATGCCATCCAACCATCTCATCCTCTGTCGTCCCCTTCTCCTCCTGCCCCCAATCCCTCCCAGCATCAGAATCTTTTCCAATGAGTCAACTCTTGAGGTGGCCAAAGTACTGGAGTTTCAGCTTTAGCATATCTCTGCATAAATGAATGACACCAGTATTTTCTTGTCCCAGCATTCTCTGTTTCTTCCAGTTTTTGTCCCATTTTTGATTGTTTATATCACCATACTCGACTTTAAAGACATCTTTTCTCTTAAAGGTCAGTCAGGACTTGGCGTTGTGAACATAGATAAGAGTAGAAGACAAAAAATTGGAATTCCTGTGTTACGTGAGTTAATCTCTAAGTTTATGAGTTGATTGTTTCTGAGGAACATCTTGGACCAACATCTTGGGACAGTGTGATAGTTCAGGGGATATGTCTGTCTCCAGTGTTTGGAATGGTATTGGTCACTTATTCCTGCTGTTTTGGAAATGTATTCTCCAAGATCCATCTGGGCCTCCCAGTACAGAGACTCTTTTTCCCTTGGGTGAGAGACTAAACCTCTAGGCTTCTGCTGGAGATGGTGATCAATTCCCCTGAGGTGTGGTATGAGAGAGGGACCCAACTTCTCAGTGTTTACCATAGTCCCTTAAGTCATTACCCACTTTCATACTTAGTGCTTCTGTCATTGTGCTTCTTGAAATACAAATTGTGTTGGTTCTTCATTTTTCACTACTGCCAAATTGAATTTTGGCCTTCTTGGATGTACTGAGCCAGTTATTCCTGTGAATTAGGGGGAAGTGTTTCCTCCATAAGGACACAGATCCTCTGGGTGAACATAGAGTGAAGAGGTGGGTTTTTATATCCCACTGGCCCTCATCTCTTCAGAAATCTGTATGCAGGTTAGGAAGCAACAATTAGAACTGGACATGGAACAACAGACTTGTTCCAAATACGAAAAGGAGTACGTCAAGGCTATGTATTGTCTGCCCATTTAACTTATATACAGAGTGTATCATGTGAAAGGCTGGGCTGGATGAAGCACAAGCTGGAATCAGGATGCCAGGAGAAATATCAATAACCTCAGATATGCAGAAGACACCATGCTTATGGCAGAAAGTGAAGAACTAAAGTGCCTCTTGATGAAATTGAAAGAGGAGAGTGAAAAAGTTGGCTTAAAGCTCGACATTCAGAAATCGAAGATCATGGCATCCGGTCCCAACACTTCATGGCAAATACATGGGGAAACATTAGCAGACTTTATTTTTGGGGGGCTCCAAAATCAGTGCAGATGGTGACTGCAGCCATGAAATTAAAAGACGCTTACTCCTTGGAAGGAAAGCTATGACCAACCTAAACAGCATATTAAAATGCAGAGACATAACTTTGCCGACAAAGGTCTGTCTAGTCAAGGCTATGGTTTTTCCGGTAGTCGTGTATGGATGTGAGAGTTGGACTGTGAAGAAGGCTGAGCGCCAAAGAATTGATGCTTTTGAACTGTGGTGTTGGAGAAGATTCTTTTTTTTTTTTTTTTTAAACTTTACATAATTGTATGGAGAAGATTCTTGAGCGTTCCTTGGACTGCAAGGAGATCAGTCCTTAGTGCTCAATGGAAGGACTGATGTTGAAGCTGAAACTCCAATCCTTTGGCCACCTGATGTGAAGAGCTGACTCATTTGAGAAGACCCTGATGCTGGGAAAGATTGAAGGCAGGAGGAGAAGGGGATGACAGAGGATGAGATGGTTGGATGGCATCACTGACTTGATGGACATGAGTTTGAATAAACTCCAGGAGTTGGTGATGGACAGGGAGGCCCGGCATGCTGCAGTCCATGGAGTCACAAAGAGTCGGACACTACTGAGCGACTGAACTAAACTGGCCCTCGTCTCGGTGACTCAGATGGTTAAGAATCTGCTTGCAATGCAGGAGACCCAGGTTCAATCCCTGGGTCAGGAAGATCCCCTGGAGAAGGGAATGGCAACCCACTCCAGTACTCTTGCCTGGAAAATCCTATGGACAGAAGAGGCTGGCAGGCTACAGTCCATAGGATTTCTAAATCAGACAGGACTGAGCAACTACCACTTTCTGGCCCTCGTTTCAGCCTCCGTCATACACAGTGGCCATTGTCAGCACAGACCCATTTGCTGTTCTTACCTCATCCTTGTGAATTTTTATTTTTAACACTTTGCTTTGCAAAAACTTAAATGAGTGGTTGTTTCCTGGAGGAAGATAAATTACGTGTATCTATTTGATCTATCATCATAACCCAGAAACAGTATTTAGAAATTTTAAGTCAGATAAATATTCTGGAGTCATTGTCTCAATAGATCTGTTCAGAGATGTGTATTCCACCTCTGTGGCTAAATAGAATTTTCTGGTCAGAACTCTTGAGACAGATCATGTAGCTACTGCGCTCAGAATATTTCTGCATAAGCAATCCTGAAGAACATGCTATTTGCAAAGCAAATCCAAAACCACATACTTTGCTTGAATTGGATAATATTAAAGCTTAGATGTCAGCTAGGATAAGCTTGATATTTAAAACTAATTAAGAAGTTGTGCAAATTGCACATAAATATATTACTCAGCATATCCTGCATGGCTCAGTAATTGCAGAGCTTTTTTCATCTCACTCAGTGACCTCCCATTCAAGGGTGAAAACAGAGATTTCTTTCTTTTCAATGATGGAAGCCAGGAGCTATTTACTCTTAAGCTAAGAGTTTCCACCCTCCAGCTCTTCTAATGGGCTAGAAATTAGTACAGTTACAAGGGACTCTGAACTTTCTTTTTCTTTGCCACAGATGTAGGTAGGAATGCATAACATGGGTCATCTTTATCAGAATTGAGGAATGTATTTTTAGACAAAGACTTGTATAAGACACAGTTCTCTCAAATTCTCTCTCTCATTCTCTGTCTCTCCCTCCCTCCTTCTCTATTTTTTATTTCTTTTTTTCAGGTTAGAGAATGCTTCAGTGGCCACTTTCTCTGCCCACAACCGATAATGGACCCTGTTCTTAGCAGAGAAATATCTTCAGCCAAATAAAATTTGCTCAAATATTATTTAGATTTTTTATTTTATTTTTTAACTCTACAATATTGTATTGGTTTTGCCATATATCAACATGAATCTGCCACAGGTATACACGTGTTCCTCCTTAAAGCCTTTTGCAGTTTCTTATCACCTGTTCATTAAGGTTGGTATTCAGTAGCTTCACTTACAAAGCTTTCAGAATTTGCCTTCACTATAGCTTTACCACTTAGCATATATTTCCACCAAGGTGGATGACTTGGTATTTCTCTAAAAAATGTACACTTCCTTGATTTCATAGATTAATACTTACCAACCTCTCCATCTGGATTTTCTTTCTTCTCCTTCCCCATAGGCACCTGTTAAATTTTATCCATTGATTAAGTCCCAGATCAAAAGTCATTTCTTCAGCTAAACTGGTCTTTTGACTTTGCAAACTTTACAACATTAAATTTGATTTTATGTGAAATATTTTTATACAGTTTTTCTTACTCAATTTCAGTCACTTTAGGCAAATTCTTTTTTAAAAATAATTCTCTCCAAACAAATAGTAGCTACTTAGCTACTGAGTAATTCTTTCCTACGTGAGTGACATACTGAGTCTTTGAGATTTTGTTTTGGCAGTTACATTTGTACTAGATTCTGTCTGGACAGAGAGAAGACATTTGTTTTATAAGGGATGTTTTGTTGCTTTTGTAACTTGGTGGTTTAAGTGGACTTGTACTTTACTTCTTCATGATAAGTATGATATATATTATTGTGAGTTGATTGGATTTCCTTTGTGCCTCAGTGTCAGGCAAATTTTTGTGAATGTTCCACAAGTTTTTGAAACAATGTGTATTATTTCTCTTTGCTGGAAATAAGAATTTATATAAGAAATAATTTTTTGGAGAATTATATGCCAGGTACTGTTTGGGGCACTGGGAAGTATAATGTCATACACTCGTGGACTTTGTTCTAGTTTAGGGATTGGCAAACCAACAAATAAACATATGATACTATGTCACATCATGTTAAATGCTAAAAGCAATTATAAAGAAGTGTTATGAAAAGTGGTTAAGTCTTTTATAAAGAGATTATTGAGAATAAATCCAAATACAATGAGAGAGCAGGCCATGCTATGATGTGGGTGAATATCATTCCAGGCAGAGAGAACCACCATAGTGATGGCCCTGAGGATGAGATTAAGCTTGGACTACATGGCTAAAGTGATTAATCAAGAGGGAAATTAGGAGGAGGAGACAGAGATAAAGGTGCAAGGTCATGTAGCACCTTGTATGCTGTGGAAAAGAATCTGAACTTTACTTTGAATGAGATGGAAGGCTATCAGATAGTTTGAGCAGGTATGCAGTATTATTAATAGGGGTGAGGCACTGGGAAATCAGTTGGAAGGTGATTTCAATCCTTTAGATGAATTCCTGGGTTAGGTGGAGGGCCCTGCATGTGGTCAGAAGTGTTCAGATTCAGGAGACATTTAGAAGTTACAGATAAGCAGACTTATTCTGATGATTGAAATATGGATATGTTGTAAATAGAGGACTGAAGCATGACTCAGGGGTTTGGGGCATAAACATCTTAGGAAATTATGCTACTATTTAATAAGCTAGAGAAAACTGGGGAAAGAGCCAGTTGCTGATGAAAATCCTGCTGTCAAATCTTTCTTTTTAATGACTGGTTTTAATTTTTTTAAATTTGTCTTTGATACACTAAGCTTAACAGTGATGGGCATAGATATAGATAGCTTTTATTTACCCTGTTCAAATTATCCTGTCTATTCTAGGAAAACTTTTTTTTCCAATTCTGGAACATTCTTTTGAAAGACAGCTATTCTTGCTATTTTCTCTTCTTAAAATTTCTGCTGCATATATAGATTTTTCTCTTCCTATTCTCCATGCTCTTAAACAACTTGGATCTTTGAATCAATTTTTTGATTTTCAACTACTTTATTGTTCAATTTATATATTTAACAGTTAGTACTTAAGCTGCAGTACTAATACCTTGGCCTTATGAAGTATCTAAAACAAGAGAAATTCAAAACACATATAAAATCTGACTAGAAACTCTTAAGTCATTGCTAGAGGGGAAAAAAAATGGATGAACCTAGAAACAGAATTTAAACATCTTAACTAAAACATGCTTCATTTTTTACTTCTAATAAATAGTAGTACCTTTTGAAAATACTTTTGATTTCTATGAACTGCTTCAGAAGTATCAAATCCATAAAATATTTTATAGGCATTCTAGTCCTAAGATCCAGGTAAATACTGTTTTTCTTATACATGTCCTTCTTTTCATATTTCAAAGCAAGAGTTTTATAGGGCAAATCTTGGGTGACAGTTTTAGCTACATATATATTTTAATTGGTTTAATATTTGACTTAATATCCTGAGATACAATAGTAATCAAATATTACCTTCCAATATCATAATTACTGTTTACCTTGCAAAATCATAAACAGTGCATTTTCTAGGCACTGACACAGATTCTCTCAACACACCAGTGATTTATTGGAGAATCCTCACTTTTCAGTCAAAGTTCTGCAGTTAGATAATTTTCCAAAGCTACCCAGCTGATCAGCAAAGACTGGAATAACCTGATTTATCTGACTCCAAAACCTAAGTTACTGCTGCTATAGTACATCTTACAAAAGACTCTTGGTGAGAGTACTTTTATTTCAGTATGGCTTAGTCTCTGAATTCAGATTATTCTGCTTCTATAAGTTTTTTCAACCTGAATAAAATATAGATGAAATCCTGATTAATATTTAATACAAATGCACAGGGAAGAGTGGGTGCTTACTGCCTTCTACCTGTGTGTTGCCAGGGTAATCTAACTCTGCCTTTTGTCTTGTGCTGCCTTCATGGAGGAGAAAGTTTCTCTGTCCCTGGAAGC
Organism: Bubalus kerabau; assembly: GCF_029407905.1. NCBI lineage: Eukaryota > Metazoa > Chordata > Mammalia > Artiodactyla > Bovidae > Bubalus > Bubalus kerabau. The sequence continues at coordinate 31,662,000 of NC_073631.1, read as the reverse complement.
CATTACTGGAGTGTACATTATGTATTGTATAAAACAATAGTAAATCCACTCTTTAAAAAATTGCATTTTACTTTGTTTTTTGTTATATAAGTTTGAGGTGTTCAGCATTATGGTTTGATTTCTGTATATACTTCAGAGGGATTATCATAAGTTTAGTTCCCGTCTGTTTCCATAAGTCTAGTTCCCATCTGTTACAATATGGATGGCCTCTTTCTCCCATTTTGCCCACCCCCCTGAATACCTTCCCTGTGCTAATCACTAATCTAGTGTCTGTATTTTGAGTTTTTTTTTTTTAAGATTCCATATATGAGAAAAATGGTACAGAATTTATCTTTCTGAGTCTGACTTATTTCACTTAGCATAATACCCCAAAGGGTATTTACCCTAAAGGGTAAAGCCATCCCTTTAAGGAGCAACATTTGACAGTACTTGATGAATGTTATTCATTTTTCCAATACATTGTTTCATTGAGTTAATATTTACCATTCAGCATCTCAGAGCTATACACAGAGACTCTGAAAGCTGTACATTCAAGCAAGTTTGGCAAAACAAAAAAAATTTTTTCAGCTGTTCTAACTTACCCTGCTCTTAAATTTTGTTTTGTACCTTTCCCTCTCACCCTCTTAAAGGTGTTCAGTTCAGTTGAGTCACATCCGACTCTTTGCGACCCCATGAATTTCAGCATGTCAGTCCTCCCTGTCCATCAGCAACTCCAGTAGCCTACTCAAACTCATGTCCATCGTGTCATATTAGATTAAAATAATTGGATCACAAATTTCTATGTGTATCTCTCTCTAATTGTATATTTAATTTGCAATGTCTGAAACCAAAATATTCCTTACAGTTTTATTTCTTTATAACCCTTTAAGTGAAGTCGCTCAGTCGTGTTCGACTCTTTGCGACCCTGTGGACTGTAGCCCACCAGGCTCCTCCGTCCGTGGGATTCTCCAGGCAAGAATACTGGAGTGGGTTGCCGTTTCCTTCTCCAGGGGATCTTCCCGACTCAGGGATTGAACCCAGGTCTCCTGCATTGCAGGCAGACGCTTTAACCTCTAAGCCACCATAACCCTTTAACCAACATTTTAAATTTATTTTCATTAGCTACTACTAGATTATATATTCAGGGGTATAATCTGGACAAAGTTGAACTTAGTGGGTTTTTTTTCCTAAATATGGAAGTCACATATTTGAAACCTAATAAAAGTATTACTTTACTTAAAGGAGGAGAGAGAGACAGCCATTTTTCTATAGTTAAAAATAATATAAGTAATTAAGCCAGTACAAAATATTTTTTTTGTTTGTGGCACTAAAACAATAAAATTTAAAAACTTTAAAAACATGTGTTTCTCTAAAAACATGTGTTTCTCTTCTCTCCAGGACTATGGAGATTTTCTTTCCCATTAATATTTTATTTTCCTTCCTTTTAGTGATACCTTTAATCGTCTCTATACTCTAAGCCCTACCTGACACTGCTTTCTAATCCTGCTTTTTTTGTATATGATCTTTGGACTCGGTTAGCATTTTAAGTGCATGGGTTTGTGCGAGATAGTCTAGGTTGGCTACTGGCAATAGTTCACAAACTTTGGATATGTAAACACTACTGGTCTTTCTGGACAAAGTTAGTTGAAATATACTACCATGTCCAAGGAACTCCTGTGTTTATGTTTTCTCCTTGGTGACCGAGGCCTATATACATCTCTCAGTAAGTTTTGAGAACTATTTTATTGAAAAAATATTTTATTCTGCAGGCAGTAAGTACTCAAAAAATACTCAGCCTAGTAACTAAAAAAGTCTCAGAAATACCTCACTAGTTTTTCAGGAAAGCAAAACCATGTCTTGATTTAAATTGCTATGGAAGCAATCAATAGAATTTTGCTCCCCAGCAAGAAATTAGATGTGTTAAAATTCAAGCAATACTGTAACTGACTAACCTGTTCATTGGAGAAAAAGTTTACATGAATGTGTCTCTATTATTACCCACAAATTTACTTACTTTTATGCTGCTTCCAAAGCACAAAGGAATTAGGGTTTGTTTTTGTTATATATTTTATGAGTTTCTAGACTTATTTAAGAAAACAGGTTTATTTGACAAAGTAAGTTTTTTTTTTTTTTTTAATTATTCAGAACCATTCTTGATCCAGATTTATTTTGAAGAGTAGGAAATGAGGCATTTTGATTCCATGGTATCATTTCTAAAAGAGTCTGAGATTTTATAGAAGGGCATATCCTTTCCCATTATTATTATTTTAAAGTAAGATAGTCTAAGGATTTTTGAAGACTCCATTCTGTAAAATCAGTGCTTATCTGATTATATTAGTTAGCAAGGAACAGAAATCATTTAAGAATCAGTCCATCTAAGGAAGAAGACAAGGGAGATTTTTGATCAGTATTTTGGTTTCTAAAAGATAATGCTACCAGAAAAATGGTACTTTGTAGAGCAAATTTGAATATTGTGGTGATAGAATTTAAAAGTTTCTTCAGAATCAATAATTTGCTATCCTATTTAATACAAGTTTTCTTAAGAGTTTCATTAGAGCTGGTCCATCTTCAAGAAACTGATAATCTCAAGATATATGGTCAAATTCCTATTTCTTACACTGCAGAGCAGGAGTTATAACTTGGTTATTCCATCAAGAAAACACAGCCTGTGAAGATGACCTGTGTGAGATGACAAGCCTGCTGCTGCAAATGACATCTGTTTTCTCTCTCCAGCTATGCAAACAGCAGATAACAAGTGAATTAAATCATCCCAAATAATTTCCCCACACTGCATGTGAGGAAAAGTAATTACAAATGGAAGAGAATCAGTCCATTAGTTATTCAGAACTATTTTTATTCTTTTCATTGGCAGGTCTCAACTGTTTGTTGTAGTTCTGTTAAGAATTAGAAAAAAGCATTAATATGAGACCCATGTCTTGATTACAGTAGCTACTATGTAACATTTTCAGGAGAATCTAGATCCTTGAGGGGAGATTAAGGTTTAAAAAAAGAACCCACAAATCTTGTGTTTTTAAAAATGTTAAGTATTCAAATCTGTAATAAGTTATGGTTCAGGCAAGAAAATAATTAAACTTGATAGCAAAATGCATGTAGGACTTAATTTATAACTTCAGTGTGGGTCAGTGACATCTGACAATTTTACCCAAACAGATTGGTGGACCTTATCTCCAGAACTTCAGAAAGTTGGGTTGGGGCCTGAGCATTTGCATTTCTAGAGGATCCTGGAACCACACTTTAAGAGTTGCTATATGAAACAGTGTGATATTATTAGTGTTTTTCTTTTAAGATTATTTATTATGCTATTGAAAGAGGGATTTACTTTGGCATCTCTATAATAAACACTTCTGAATAGCATCCAAGGGGAAATTCCTTTTATGAGTTTTTTCCCTTTTGTAGTGAACAGCATTATATTTTTAAAAATCTTAACCTAAGATGGTTCTTTAGTTATAACATATGTTACATATTATAACTAACAGCAAATTTATGGGGAGATGAGATTTTTGGCAAAATCAGTTATTTGGAATAAATCAAGAGGTGCACAACAAATGATTAATCAGCCTCTGAGGAATGTGGAAAATTGGCAAAACATAATAATTCCCATTGTCTGATTTACAAGTCTAACCTGAAGGGAAGGAGCAGTGCTGAGTTCCATTGTAACAAGTGGCAAGGCATGTAAGAGAGTGGAGTAAAAGTTCAGAGAAGTACAGAGAAATTTGGAATCAGGGAGGTTAAAAATGGTGAGAGAACCAGTGATTGTAAGAAGAAATCTGGTTAAAGAAGGAGATAAGAAAAACATAGCATTGGGCTACAGAATTGAACAAGCAGTTCAATACATCTCGACAGTCCTTGAAAGAAGCACTGAGTCAACACCAAAAGCCCAGAGAAAATGAATGCCGCTGTGTCCTGTGGGTCATTTAATGAAAAGGCATGCTAATATTCCCTAAAATAATTGATTATAGTGCACTGATAGTTGACTGTGACAGGTACAGAGAATTTGAAATATTTGGCATACTGTTCACAATATAGGGAAATATGCAGCATACTTTAGATGTTTCCATTCTATTTCAATAAAAACTAGTTTAGAACTCCCAGGTGTTGTATTAAATTGCATGTGTATAAGTAAATAAATGTTGACATATATATTAGACAAATATCTTCTAACCCAGAAACATGGAGAAGGTTTATATAATTTTCCAAAATCATGGAGCTAGGAGTAGTAATTAAAGTGAAGTTAGAATAATACGTTTGTTCACAACTTGGTACCAGTCATTTGAAGTATTTCACAGATATATTTTATGAATATTCATTATGTATTTTTCAGTTAATAATTATAATTAATATATGGAGTAGATAATGTTATTCCTATGTTATAGATGAGAACTCTGGGATACATCGAGGCTAAGTAATTGCCCGAGGTCACACAGCTACTCAGTGGCAGAACTATGCTCAAAGATCAGTGTCTTCTGCTCCAGGGATTAAGATCTCAAAAACTATGCTTTACTGTCTCAGTAGTTAGTTTGTCCCCTTTCTGGGATTTTAATTTATGTGGATCACAGAGATCAATCAAGACACATATCATACAAAAATAATGGTAGATAGAGGTCAATCTGTGACAATTCAGCTTGGCAGGCAAAAACTTTCTCAATGTTGTGAAAAACCATGAGGCCAAGTCTGGACTAATAGAAACTAGCCCATGGTCAATTAGTGACATCTGCCAGAGATATGAGAGAGAAAAAGGATTGGAGTGTCGTGAATTGCTGTTCCTATAGTAGAAAAGAAGGAAAGTTGCAAACTGTATAGATCATGGTGAATTAAATGAGTAGCATTTTTTTCTAATTGAAAAGTTTTCCCAAATTAAAATTGTTTTGAGTTCCATGGCAGCAAGGCAGGGGTGGTGGAAGGTTTATTTTATTACATGATACGTAATCTACTTTATTGAATAGAAGAGTAGCCTGTGCAAATTTGTACTTTGGTCAGTAAAATGTTAATTTAAACATGCTTCTGAGAAGTGGCCACATAGAAGTAGCTTTCTAATCTTCCAACCTGAGATTCTAGGTCATATTGTTAAACTGAGCAGAGCCTTTATGGTCTGTGCACATAAGCTAGTGTGCATGTATGGTAAGTCACTTCAGTTGTGTCCAACTGCTTGTGACCCTATGGACTGTACCCTGCCAGCCTCCTCTGTCCATGGGGTTCTCCAGGCAAGAATACTGGAGTGGGTTTGTCATGCCCTCCTCCGGGGGGATCTTCCTGACTCAGACTTTCTAACTTTGATTTGCCTATGCTAATTACTTGCATTATAGGTGGGCATATGTCAGGCCTTTGATTAAGGCCCAGTACTCCTCCTTGGTAATGATTCTTTGACTCTCTTAGCTATGCTTTCAGGGCTGCATCCTTTGAGTTCTTCCTTTTCTGTAAGCAATGGTACATGTTTGTGCTTAACTAGGGTAGCTCACTCTTACTTAACAAGATTGGGTTCTCCAAGACGTGTTTTAATTTCGAACTCTGACCCTTTTAGTTGCGCCCACAGTACTTCTAGTGATGTCATTTTTTGTAGACATTGTGAGTTTCTTATGAATCTCATTGAGGATAAATCCATAAGAAAAAATGTTCTCTGAGATAAGCCTCTCTACCTTACGTGAGAAACAAGGTATCGTGGGACAGCATCCTTAGGGTTTTTAGAAGTTGTTCTGAGTCGTTGAGAAGGTCTGTAAGGCACCCTAGTTATTCCTGAAGTCTCCACAGGGAGTCTTACAGTCACACATTAGGTAAGAGCTTCCCCCTGAAGCCAGGTTTTACTGGCAGTACTCTTGCTTTATTCCTTGCTCTGAGGCCATTTCTTTGAGTCTTTTGCTGTCTGGAGAGAAAGTTATTTATTTATGAACACAGCACGTATTGAATACTTTATATTTTTCTCTAAATTATGATAGAAAGTTAGATGATTGTGATTGATTTCCCTAAAACTGGATCCAGATTCAAAGGTGAAGTAACTTATGGTTAAGGCTGATCAGGTGCGGGCACCACTGGGCCATAGGAAAGTAGAAGAAGAAAGAAACCTGGTACCTGCCGTGTCAAACAATGGTACATAAATAAAAACAGAAGGTTTACTTACTCCAGCTCTTGAAAAATGAAATTTGTGAAGTCTTTGCACTTAGTAGAACATCTAGAGTTTAGAAATGTAAAACTGAAGAGATAGCATTAAAATTACATGGAAAAATATTTTTTACTTACTTCCCAGGAACATCAAGACTAAAACTAATGATTATGAAGTGCTTTGAAAACATAACTGCATTGTATACCATCAGCCTTGGGGCTAACCTCTAGTAGGGTTCACAGCAAATCAATTAGTCCTGGATCGTCCTGGCAGCACTGACAAGTATCATTAGTGCTGGAAGCCATAGACAGCCACCGAGGACCTGCCCGTGATTACTTCCTGAAAGTCTTAGTTTTCAGTCTGTGGAGTGGAGCTGCCCTGACTGCACATTATAACACAAGTAATTATTCATCAAAACTTGTCTTGCGGCAAGCAATTTATTCCTCTCACCACAGATGTCCCCAGTTCTGACCCAGAGCAGCATGACTGTGGGCTAAAAATAGTAGCTACACAGTGCAGCAGGCAGCCATGGTTAGGCTGCGTTTAAATGGTTCTTATGCCCTTGGATTCAGAGCACTTTCCTTGCATGGATTTACCCTAGGAGAAATCCTGAAAGGTAAAGATTATCTTATCTCCTCTTGTGCTTTAGTCCTTGTAGTTATAAAGCACGTTTCTTTTGGCAGATAAACTCTGCTTTGCCTGGCAATTCATCCTTTCTCTCTGTTTTACACACTTACCATTTTTTGTTTGCTTCTTTTGATGTAGTTGGAATTGGGAAATGGGAATATCAGTTCCGCACCTGTCACTCTACTCTCTGATCACACCACATGCTCAAAAAACATATTCATTAACAGCTATTATGTGTAAGTATGTGCTAGGCACTGTGGAGGATAAGCATACAACTCTTATTCTCCTACCCATCAGCTTTAGGAAAATCAAATCATTAAAGTAACAAGCAGAGAAGCATTTAATTCTCATCCAAGGATTTGCTGATAAAACTTTTAATGTTCCTGAGCTCCTCACCCTGTTTGATTTAACTATTTTCTAATGTGTCAGTTGGGCTTCCCTATGGCTCAATGGTAAAGAATCTGCCTGCCAATGTAGGAGATGCGGGTTTGACCCCTGGGTCAGGAAGTTCCCCTAGAGAAGGAAATGGCAACCCACTCCAGTATTCTTGCCTGGAAAATCCCATTGATATAGGATCCTGGTGGACTAAAGTACATGGGGTTGCAAAAGAGTACGACTTGGTGAGTAACCAACAAGAAGGAATGTGAAGATCTATGAAAGAATCCTCATTTATGGATGCCATCAACACCCAAGTGAAATCCTGTTAAAAACATCTTGTACCATCTTCTGCTGTCGTATCTTTGTCCTGTTGATACAGAGAGCTGACTCAAAATCCCCCACACAATTCCTCTGAAATGCCTGGATTTCCTCATTCTAAAAGGACTGCTGGCATTGCAGAGTTTCTAAGATGCTTAGACTAATTAAGCTCAACTCTAATCCTCAAAAAGGAGAATGATGGACAAATGTGGTCTCTAACCCCAAGGAATTCGTAATCTTGTCATGTATATTGGATATGGTTATAAATAATAGCATTTCATGTAATTATTTTGATTTTTAGAGGTTTAAGACTAGACACTTAAGTCATTCAGTCTCCTTAATGAGTGTATGTGATAGTAATTGTTCTTTTTCCCCCTAGCTTTATTGTGATATAATTGACACGTTTAGTTCAGTTCAGTTGCTCAGTCGTGTCTGACCCTTTGTGACCCCATGGACTGCAGCACGCCAGGCCTCCCTGTCCATCACCAACTCCCGGAGTTTACTTAAACTCATGTCCGTTGAGTTGGTGATGCCATCCAACCATCCCATCCTCTGTTGTCTCCTTCTCCTCTCACCTTCAATCTTTCCCAGCATCAGCATATTTTCAAATGAGTCAGTTCTTCGCTTCAGGTGGCCAAAGTATTGGAGTTTCAGCTTCAACACCAGTCCTTCCAGTGATATTCAGGACTGATTTCCTTTAGGATGGACATGTAAAATCATGCAAGTTTAAGGCATACAATGTAATTTGATACATATATTGAGAAATGATTGCCACAGTAAGATTAATTAAGACAGTCTTCGCGTATTATTCATTTAATTGTTTTTATTTTTATGGCAAGAACATTTACATCTCATATAATTCTATTGCCAAATTTTTGGTGGGTTGATGAAAAATGAAATGGACCCTATGTTCCAGTCAAGACTTATAATGGAACATGACCTGTACCTCTGGTCCTGGCTTAGGCCACTTTTCTTAATATTAATCATTAACACTCTTGAACATTTTCTACGTAGCAGGCACTGTTTTACATATGTTTAGTCATTTTTTAAACCCACAACAACCATATTTTCATCATCTCCTTTTGAAAGACACCCTTGGTGAGCGTGGGTAGTCCCTGAAATCAGGAGAAGCTTCTCAATTTCCAGTAATGCTGTGTTTTGAAATGGATGTTAGTGGCACACATGTGTTCACTTTCTTAAATTAGTTTAGCTGACAGAAATGATGTGTATACTTTCAGCATTCAGGTTCACACAGAAAAAGCAGCCGAGGCAGAATTCAAACCCAGATGTTCTAATTTGACAACACACATTTTAGCTATAGTAGTAAACAACCACAGTTGGTTTTTCATTTCTAGAACTGCAGTGTATATTCATTGAAATACTAGTGTTTTAGAATACTGTCTGAAAAAGGAAGCTCTGTGAATATCTAAGTTTGAGAAATACTGCATATTCCTGTATGGAATTCACGGCACATTTTAACGTGGTAAAAGTTTATATATAAATATTGCATGGAAGAAAAGTTTACCTTTGTATAGCACAACTTTCCTAATCATTTTTTACCTATGAAACACCTTTCATCACATAGTGCTTTGTTTGTTTTTTAATATAAATGTATTTATTTTAATTGGAGGCTAGTTACTTTACAATATTGTATTGGTTTTGCCATACATCTATACACACAGTGCTTTAATATACTGCTGAAAAAGACTTTTGAAAAATAAAGCTGTAATTAATTCACTTTGAGAATTAATATCTTGAGATAAGGAATTAAAAATATGATGTCTGTGAAAAAGACTCAGTGATAAAATGAGAAAGATTTTTATACTTCACGAATTTGAGAGATGGTTTATTGGAAGGACTGATGCTGAGGCTGAAACTCCAATACTTTGGCCACCTGATGCGAAGAGCTGACTCATTGGAAAAGACCCTGATGCTGGGAAAGATCGAAGGCGAGAGGAGAAGGGGACAACAGAGGATGAGATAGTTGGATGGTCACTGACTCAATGGACATGAGTTTGGGTGAACTCCAGAAGTTGGTGATGGACAGGGAAGCCTGGCATGCTGCAGTCCATGGGGTTGCAAAGAGGCAGACATGACTGAGCAACTGAACTGAATTTGAGAGAAGTTTCTGTGTTACGTTTCAGTAAAGCATGATTTAAATATTAGCTGACTGGGCTCTTTAGTTCTCCCTCTGTTCCCATCTGTAATTCATCTTGCATTTTTTCGAGTTTGCTTGTTTGTTTCAGGTTTATCCTGTCTACATGGAGAAGGCAGAACTTTATATATTTACTTTATTGTAAAATGCTTAAGGAAGAAAAACATACATTTAGGAAAGTGTACATATCATGTGTGTCAGCTAAATGAATTTCAGAAAGTGAACACGTGAGTGCCATCAGCATCCAGATCAAAACACAAGAGCATCACTGGGAGCCCAGAAGTCTCTCCGACTCCCGGTGACTGCCCACACTCACGAAGGGTAACTGCTACCCCGTCTTCTGTCTACACAGGTTGGGTTTTTGTTTACAGGTAATTAAGGTAATTAAGGTAAAATTGACATTATTAAAGTGTACATATTTAAATGATTTTTATGAATGCTAGCATATGTATCACACACAAGATAGTGAATGTATGCACCATCCTCTTAGTTTTCCTTCTGACCTTTGTAATTCCCCATCCTCCAGCCACCACAGGTCTGCTTTCTGTCACTTTGGATGAGTTTGCATCTTCTAGAATTTTATATAAATGGAATGATGCATGTGTATCCTATTTATCCCAAGACAAAGGGGATCTTGTTTATTTCTCTCAGAATAACTATTTTCAGATTCTCTCATTTTGTGCATTAGTAGTTCCTTTTTATTGTCCAGTATTTTGTTGAAAGGATATATGGCAATTTGCTGATCTAGTCACCTGTTGGTGGCCATTTAGATTATTTCTGGGGCATTACAAATAAGGTTTCTCTGTATGTTTGTGTACAAGTATTTATGCTTAGGTTTTCATATCCTCTCGTGAATACCTAAGAGGGATATGGCCAGGTCAAATGGTGAGCATATGTTTACATTGTTCAGAAACTGCCAAACTGTTTTCAAAAGTGAACATACTAGTATGTATTCCCACCAGTAGTATATAGAGTTCCAGTGTTCCATATCCTAACTGACACTTGATATGGATAATTTGTAGTTTCAGCCGTTCTAGTGAGTGTGTAGTGATAGTGCATTGAGGTTTCAATTTGTGTTTTCTTAACAGCCTCCTTTCATGTACTTATATGCCATCTGTACATCTTCTTTAGTGAAACGTTCATTCCAATGTTCTTTCCTTTTTTTAATTGGGTTGTTCATAGTCTTATTGTTGATACTGGAAAATTCTCAATTTTGCATACAAGCTCTTAGTTGGAGATCAGCTTTGGTAATGTTTTCTTCCAATGTGTGACTTGCCCTTTCATTCCTGTAACAATATCTTTTGAAGAGCAAATGCTTTTACTTTCTCTTAGTTACTGTTAGGGTCTATGATAAAATTGATAATTCTTTGTTTATTGTAAGTCAGAGTCAGGTTTTTCTGTTTTGTTTTTTTTTGGTATGAAGCTATCCAATTGCACCACCATTATTTGTTGAAAAGACTTTGCCCCCATTAAATTGCCTTGGTCTCTTTGTCAAAGCCTAATGGGGAAACAGTGGAAACAGTGTCAGACTTTATTTTTGGGGGCTCCAAAATCACTGCAGATGGTGATTTCAGCCATGAAATTAAAAGACGCTTACTCCTTGGAAGGAAAGTTATGACCAACTGAGATAGCATATTCAAAAGCAGAGACATTACTTTGCCAACAAAGGTCCATCTAGTCAAGGCTATGGTTTTTCCAGTGGTCATGTACAGATGTGAGAGTTAGACTGTGAAGATGGTTGAGCACCGAAGAATTGATGCTTTTGAACTGTGGTGTTGGAGAAGACTCTTAAGAGTCCCCTGGACTGCAAGGAGATCAGTCCTGGGTGTTATCTGGAAGGACTGATGCTGAGGCTGAAACTCTAATACTTTGGCCACCTCATGTGAAGAGTTGACTCATTGGAAAAGACTCTGATGCTGGGAGGGATTGGGGGCAGGAGGAGAAGGGGACGACAGAGGATGAGATGGCTGGATGGCATCACCGACTCGATGGATGTGAGTTTGAGTGAACTCCATGAGATGGTGATGGACAGGGAGGCCTGGAGTGCTGCGATTCATGGGGTTGCAAAGAGTCGGACACGACTGAGCGACTGAACTGAACTGTAGTTTAATTTTCATTTTTTTGAGAAACTTTCCACAGAGGTTGCACTGTTTTACATTTTCACCGACAGTATATAAGGGTTCCATTTTCTCCATGTCCTTGCCAACATTTGGTATTTATGTCCTTTTCAGTGATAGCTGCTCTGACAGATGTGAGGTGAAATAAAATTGTAGTTTTAATTTGTATTTCTCTGATAAACAATATTAAGCATCTTTTCATGTACCTGCTGGCCATCTATATGTTTTTTTGGGAGGAAAATATCTACTCAGGTCTTCTGCCCATTTTCGATCAGATTTTTTTTTTTGATATTGAGGTCTTTGAGCTGTTTATATATTTTGGATATTAACTTGTTATCAGTTGTATCACTTGCAAATATTTTCTCCCCATTTAGTAGGTTGTCTTTTCATTTTGTTGATGGTTTCCTTTGCTCTGTTTTTAAGTTTAACTAGGCCCCATTTGTTTATTTTTGCTTTTGTTTTCTTTGCTTTAGTAGACAGATCCAGAAAACCATTGCTATGGTCTATGTCAAGGGGTATTTTGCCTGTGATTTTTGGTCTTACATTTAGGTCTTTAATTCATTTTGAGTTTATTTTTGTATATGGTGTTAGAGAATGTTCTAATTTCCTTCTTTTAAATGTTTTTGTTCAGTTTTGTCAGCAGCACTTATTAAAAAGACTCTTTCTCCATTGTATATTCTTGCTTTCTTTGAATAGATTAATTTACCACATAAGTGTGGCTTCCTTTTGGGTTTTTTTATTCCATTTCATTGATCTATATATCTGTTCTTATGCCATACTATTTTGATTACTGTGACTTTGTACTATAGCATGAAATATAGAAGCTTGATACCACCTATTTTCTCATTCTTTCCTAAGATGGTTTTGGGTATTCAGGGTCTTTTGTGTTTCAGTACAAGTCTTAGTTTTATTTATTCTAGATCTGTGAAAAAGTAGGCCTCATAGGATGACTTCAGAAAGGTTCCCTCCTTTGCAATTTTTTGGAGTAGTTTGGGAAGATAGGTATTGACTCTTCTGTAAATGTTTGTTGTTAGTAGAAATCCATGTGATGTCTGCCATTGGTATTTTTATGGGATTGCACTGGATCTATAGATTGCCTCAGGCAGTATGGGTGTTGCTGCATTCTGTGGACATGGTATATCTTTCATTTGTTCATGTCATTTTAAATTCAGTTCTTCAGTGTCTTACAGTTTCTGCAGTTGTTTTCCTGCTTCGATTGATTCTCAAGTATTTTATTCTCTTTTGATGAGATTGTGAATAAGATTGCTTCCTTAATTTCTTTCTCATAGTTTGTTATTGTATAGAAACAAGAGATTTCTGTATGAAAGTTTTGTATCTCAAAATTTTACTGAATTCACTGAGTTCCAATAGTTTTAGTGGCATTTAAAATTTTCTATGTATCGCACCATGTCATCTGCAAACAGCAACAGATTTAGGTCTTCCAATTGGATTACAAAGTTGGATTCTTGTAACTTCTTTTCCTTGTCTGATTGCTCTGAGTAGAATTTCCAGTGTTGTTGAGAGGCTCAGTTGTGTCCAACTCTTTGACACCCCATGGACTGCAGCATGCCAAACTTCTCTGTCCTTCACCTTCTTCCAGGGTTTGCTCAAACTCATGTCCATGAAGTCAGTGATGTCATCCAACTATATCATCCTCTGTTGCCCCCTTCTCCTCCTGCCCTCAATCTTTCCTGGCATCAGGGTCTTGGCCAATGAGTCAGTTCTTTGCTTCAGGTGGCGAAGTACTGAAACTTCAGCTTGTCCTGCTAATGAATATTCAGGATAGATTTCCTTTAGAATCGACTGGTTTGACATCCTTGCAGTCTGAGGTCTCTCAAGAGTCTTCTCCAACACAACAGTTTGAAAGCATCAGATCTTTGGCACTCAGCCTTGTTTATGGCCCAACTGTCACATCCATACATGATTACTGGAAAAACCATAACTTTGACTATATAGTCCTTTGTCAGCAAAATTATGTCTCTGCTTTTTAATATGCTGTCTAGTTTTCTCAAAGCTTTTCTTCCAAGGAGAAAGCATCTTTTAATTTCATGACTGCATTCACCATCCACAGTGATTTTGGAGCCCAAGAAAATCAAGTCTCTCAGTGTTTCCATTTTTTCCCAGTTTATTTGCCATGAAGTAATGGGACTGGATGCCATGATCTTCATTTTTTGAATGTTGAGTTTTAAGCCAGCTTTTCATTCTCTTCTTTCACCTTCATCAAGAGGCTTTTTAGTTCCTCTTTGCTTTCTGCTGTAAGGGTGATGTCATCAGCATATCTGAGGTTATTGATATTTCTTCCGGCAATTTTGATTCCAGCTTGAGTTTCATCCAGCCCATCATTTCACATGATGTACTCGACGTATCAATTAAATAAGCAGGGTGACAATATACATCCTTGATATACTCCTTTCCCAATTTGAAAGTTCATTGTTCCATGTCCAGTTCTAACTGTTGCTTTCTGACCTGCATACAGGTTTCTCAGGAGGCAGGTAAGGTGGTCTCTTATTCCCATCTCTTGAAGAATTTTCCACAGTTTGTTGCAATCCACACAGTCAAAGTCTTCAGCGTAGTCAATGAAGCAGAGTAGATATTTTTCTGGAATTATCCTGCTTTTTCTATGATCCAGTGAATGTTGGCAATTTGATCTCTGGTACCTCTACCTTTTCTTAATCCAGCTTGAACATCTGGAAGTTCTGGGTTCATGCACTGTTGAAGCCTAGCTTGAAGTATTTTGAGCATTACCTTGCTAGCGTGTAAAATGCATGCAACTCTGCAATAGTTTGAACATTCTTTGGCATTGCCTTTCTTTGGGATTGGAATGAAAATTGACCTTTTCCAGTCCTGTGGCCACTGTTGACTTTTCCAAATTTTCTGGCATGTTGAGTGTGGCACTTTAACAGCAGCATCTTTTAGGATTTGAAATAGCTCAGCAGGCATCCCATTACCTCCACCAACTTTGTTTGTAGTAATGCTTCCTTAGGCCCACTTGGCTTTCACATTCCAGGATGTCTGGCTCTAGGTCAGTGAGCACACCATTATGGTTATCTGGGTCATTAAGACCTTTTTTGTACTGTTCTTCTGTGTATTCTTGTCACCTCTTCTTAATATCTTCTGCTTCTGTTAGGTCCATACCGTTTCTGTCCTTTATTGTGCCCATCTTTGCATGAAATGTTTCCTTGGTTATCTCTAATTTTCTTGAAGAGACCTCTAGTCTTTCCCATCCTATTGTTTTCCTCTGTTTCTTTGTGTTATTCACTTAAGATTAATTTCTTATCTCTCCTTGCTATTCTTTAGAACTCTGCATTCAGTTGGGTATATCTTTCCTTTTTGCCTTTGCCGTTCACTTCTCTTCTTTTCTCAGCTATTTGTAAGGCCTCCTCAGATAATCATGTTGCCTTTTTGCATTTCTTTTTCTTGGGGATGGTCTTGATCACCACCTCCTATACAATGTTAGGAACCTCTGTCCATAGTTCTTCAGGCACTCTATCAGCTCTAATCCCTTGAATCTATTTTTCACTCTATCAGACTAAATCTGATAGAGTGCCTGCAGAACAAATAGATTGAAGAGATAAGAATTTCCAATACTATGTTTAATAAAAAGTGGCAAAGAGTGGACATCCTTGTCTTTTTCTTTGTATTTCAGCTTTTCATTGTTGAGTATGAAACTGTGGGGACTATCATATAAGGCCTTTATTATGTTGATATATGTTCCCTCTATACCCACTTCCTTGACATGTTTATCATAAGTGGATACTGAATTCTTTGAAAAGCTTTTTCTGCATCTATTGAGATGATCATATGATTTTATTCTTTAATTTGTTAATGTGATGTTTCACATTGATTTGTGGATATTGAAAAATCTTTGCATCCTTGGGATAAATGCCACTTGATTGTGATGTGTGAGCCTTTAAATATATTGTTGTTTTGATTGGCTACTATTTTGTTGAGGATTTTTGCATCTATCTGCATCAGTAATACTGACCTGTAGTTTTCTGTTTTTGTGATATCTTTGGTTTTAGTATCAGGGTGATGCTGGCCTCGTAGGATGATTTCAGAAGGCTTCCCTCCTCTGTAGCTTTTGAGAAGCTACAGTTTTGAGAAGATAGATGTTAACTCTTATGTAAATGTTTGCTAAAATTCATGTGCTATCTGGTCCTGGATTTCTGCTTGCTGAAAATTTTTAAATTACTGATTCTGTTTTGTTACTGATAATTGATCTGTTCATATTTACTAATTCTGTCTGGTTCAGTCTTCAGTTCAGTTGAGTTGCTCAATTGTGTCTGACTCTTTGTGGCCACATGAACTGCAGCATGCCAGTCTGTCCATCTCCAACTCCCGGAGTTTACTCAAACTCATGTCCATTGAGTTGGTGATGCCATCCAATCATCTTATCCTCTATCATCCCCTTCTCCTCCTGCCTTCAGTCTTTCTCAGCATCAGGGTCTTTTCCAATGAGTCAGTTCTTCCCATCAGGTGGCCAAAGGATTGGAGTTTCAGCTTCAGCAGCAGTCTTTCCAATGAATATCCAAGACTGATTTCCTTTAGGATGGACTGGTTGGATCTCCTTGCTGTCGAAGTGACTCCCAAGAGTTTTCTCCAACACCACAATTCAAAAGCCTCAGTTCTTAGGCACTCAGCTTTCTTTATAGTCCAACTCTCACATCAATACATGACTACTGGAAAAACCAAAGCTTTGACTGGACAGACCTTTGTTGGCAAAGTAATGTCTCTGCGTTTTAATATGCTATCTAGGTTGGTCAAAACTTTTCTTCCAAGGAGCAAGCATCTTTTAATTTCATGGCTGTAGTCACCATCTGCAGTGACTTTGAAGCCCAAAATTAATCTGTCACTGTTTCCATTGTTTCCCCATGTATTTGCCATGAAGTGATGGGACCGGATGCCATGAGTTTTCTGAATGTTGAGTTTTAAGCCAGCTTTTTCACTCTCCTCTTTCACTTTTATCAAGAGGCTCTTTAGTTCCTTTTTGCTTTCTGCCATAAGGGTGCTGTCATCTGCATATCTGAGGTTATTGATATTTTTCCCGGCAATCTTGATTCCAGCTTGTGCTTCCTCCAGCCCAGCGTTTCTCATGATGTACTCTGCATAGAAGTTAAATAAGCGGGGTGACAATGTATAGCCTTGACGTACTCCTTTTGCTATTTGGAACCAATCTGTTGCCCAGTTCTAACTGTTGCTTCCTGACCTACATACTGATTTCTCAAGAGGCAGGTCAAGTGGTCTGGTATTCCCATCTCTTTAAAAATTTTCCACAGTTGGTTGTGGTCTACACAGTAAAAGGCTTTGGCATACTCAATAAGGTAGAAGTAGATGTTTTTCTGGGACTCTTGCTTTCTCGATGATCCAACAGATGTTGGCAATTTGATCTCTGGTCCCTCTGCCTTTTCTAAATCATGCTTGGAACATCTGGAAGTTCATGGTTCACTTACTGTTGTAGCCTTGGGAAACTGCAAATTTTTAGGAATGTGTTTATTTCTTAAAGGCTGTCCTTTTATTGTTGTACAACTAGTAATTTCTTATTATCCTTTGAATTTTTGTGATGTCAGTTTTAACTTCTTTTTCATTCCTGATTTTACTGATTTAGGACCTCTCTTTTTTGACAGTCCTGGTGAAACGTGTATGAATTTGGTATCTTTTCAAAGAATGAGCTCTTAATTTCAGTACTTTTTTTCTTTTTTTCCATTTTTTTTCAGTCTGTATTTCACTCATTTCTGCTCTGATCTTTATGGTTTCTTTCCAAGTGCTGTTTTCTTCTTTTTCTAGTTCATTTAGGTATAAGTTTAGGTTGTTTATTTGAGGTTTTTCTTGTTTTCTGAGTTAAGCTTTTGTCACTATAAACTTTCCTCTTAAAACTGCTTGTATTGCATCCTACAGATTTTGGATTGCTATGTTTTCATGTCATTTTTCTCCAAATATTTTATTTCCGCTTTGACTTCTTCAGTTATCTACTGGTTGTATGATAGCATATTGCTTCGCCTCCTTTCGTTTGTGTCTTTACAGTTTTGTCTTTATTTCTAGTCTCATATCTTTGTGGTTGAAAAAGATGCTTGATGGGATGTAATTCTTAAGATAACTTAGACTTGTTTTGTAACATAATATGATCTGTTCTGGAGAATGTTACATATACAGTTGAAAAAAATGTATATTCTGCTGTTTGTAGGTGGAATGTTTTTTATGTATTAAGTTCATTTGGTTTAATGTGTCCTTTAAGGCCAAGACACATTCTTATTTAATGTGTCCTTTAAGGCCAGGACACATTTCTTATTGATTTTCTGCCTGGATATTCTCTCCATGGATATATATATAGGGTGTTAAAGTCCCCTAATATTACTATGTTTTTGTCCATTTCTCCCTTTATTTCTCTTAATATTTTCTTCCTTAATTTAGGTGCTCCTAAGTTGGGTGCATATATATTTATAATTATTGTATCTTGTTAATTGTTCCCTTTATCATTATGTAATGCTCTTGTTTGTCTATTGTTACAGTCTTTGTTTTAAAGTCTGTTTTATCTAGTATAAGTATTGCTACCCGAGCTTTCTTTTCCTTACCATTTACATCAAATACATTTTTCCATCCTCTCACTTTCCATCTTTGTGTGTCTTTAGGTCTGACATGAGTCTTTTATGGGCAGCATATGTATGGGTGTTTTTTTTTGTTTTAATTCATTCACCTACTCTGTGTCTTCTGACTGGAGCATTTGGTCCATTTACATTTAACATAATTATTAATAGATGTATACTTACTAACATTTGGTTGCTTTGGGGTTGTTTTTGTTGTTCTTTATGTTCCTCTCTTCTTTTGATCCCTTTCCTTGATTTGATAACTATTGTCAATGTTATGCTTGAATTTCTTTCTCTTGTGTGTGTGTGCTCCTATTAAAGATTTTTGATTTGTGGTTACCATAGGTTTATATGTAGACTTTAAGGTAATGATCATAAAGAATCTCAAAGAACTTGGAAGAATGAATGGGAAGTTAGTTATTATTATATTTGGGGGGGGGGTGTGTGTTGTGTGTTGCTGCATGAGCTGTCTCTAGTTGTGGAGAGCAGGGCCTACCCTCTAGTTGTGTGCACAGGCTTCTCATTGCTGTGGCTTCTCTTTTTGCAGAACACAGGCTTCAGGGCACACAGCCTTCAGCAGTTGTCATGCACAGGCTTAGTTGTTCCACAACATGTGGGATCTTACTGGACAAAGGATCGAACCCGTGTCTCCTGCATCAGCAGGCAGATTTTTCACCAGTGAGCCACCAGGATAGCCTGAGAAGTTAGTTTTTAACAAACTGTTAAAGTCTCTATTGGTAGATTGATTCACTTGGTTCTTTGGGTTTTAACTTGTTGCTTCATATGGAACCTGCTTCTCTGTTGCTTCATTTTGCCTCAGTCACTGTATTTATTTCTGTGTATTTGGTAGATTGGTTATATTTCCTGATCTTGCAGAAGTGACCTTATGTTGGAAATGTCCTATGGGGTCCTGCAAGTGCACTCTTGTCAGGTAACCAGAGCTAAATGCTTTAGAACAGATGCCCTCTCTGTGGATTGTGTGGGTCCTTCTGTTGTGGCAGGCTGACTACTGTAAGTGTGCTTTTAGGCTTGGCTAGCTCCCAGCCCAGTTGGTTGCCAGGCCTTCCTTATGTGGAGCCTACTGATGGGTGGGACTCTGCCCTGGCACAGCTGGCTTTAAGGTTACAGAAGTTCCAGTCCTGGTACTGGCCTACAGGTGGGTGGGGCTGGGTCATGAGGCAACTGCCTCCAGATCTGTGGTTGGGTCCAAGTGCTAGTGTTAGCCCAGAGGCTGATGGTACCAAGTGAGTGGGTAGCACTAGGGCCCAGGGGATCACAAGGATAATGCCTACCGCCTGGAGGTAAAGCCAGGTCCCAGGACTAGTACCATTCCAACAGTGGGCAGGTCATGTCTGATAGCTAGCTAGCTGATGGGCCCCCAGAAGTCCTGGGGCTAGGCCTACTCACTGGTAGGTGGGGCTTAGTCCTAAGCCCTCTGATAGGTGGAGCTTGGTCAGGTGGCTGGGTGCTTAGGGGTTCCTATGGCAGCTGGCCTGCTGGTGGGTGGGACCTTGTCCCGCCCAGCTAACTGCCTAGCCTGGGGCATCCCAGGACAGGAGCCAACCAGCTAGGGCCTGAGGCTGTGTCCTGACAACAGTGAACTAGAAGGAGGATTCTGAAATAGGCTTCCCAGCACCATGCCCTGCTGCCAGCATCTGTGTCCCAGGGTGGGTTTCATTTGTCTCTTACCTCTCTGAGAAGCTCTCCAGGTTCATCAACTGAGTCTGACTTTGCTGTTGTTGTTCAATCACCAAGTCTGTGTGTGATTTTGCGACCCTGTGGACTGAAGCACATCAGGATTCTCTATCCTCTACTATCTCCTAAATTTGAGTGTGCTCATATTCATGTTCATTGAGTTGGTGACACTATCCAACAAATCTTACCCTCTGCCCCCCGCTTCTCTTCTTGCCTTCATTCTTTCCGAGCATCAGGGTCTTTTCCAGTGAGTTGGTTCTTTGCATCAGGTGGCCAAAGTATTGGAGCTTCAGCAACGGTCCTTCCAATGAATATTCAGGGTTGATTTATTTTACCTTATGCTTCTCATTATATTAAAAAAAAAAGCCTTTGAGAAGACCAAACCTCTTTTTAAAAAAACTTAATAATATTTTAAATAGTTCTTTGGGTAAAAACAACTTTTTCTGTAGAATCCAACACTCCTCTCATCCCGCCTGTACTTACTGACACTGTGCCAAATTAGATTGCAGCTACATGAAAATAAACATCCAGATAAGAAATGAAATATTTAGGTAATTGTGACATTTTCTCCAAATCTCCAGATGTTTGGTTTTCTGTAAGGAAACTGTCACATCACTGACTTTTCCTCATTACATCTGGATGTTCAGCTATCACAGACATAGTCTTTTGTTCATTTATGTGAAATATTCATTTCTTGTCATGATTCTTTAAAATAGGGTTGATGTCAAAATGATAGCAATGAAACAAATTATATATCTTCTATGTATCACTGAAGCCACATATGAAATAGTCTGACAATAAACATTTAAAGAGATTTACTCCAAGTATATACTTAGTATGCTTTTGTCCTTTTATAGCTGTGTAAGATATGAACATCATTAACTTATGCATTAATTTATGCTTCATTGGCAATTAAAAGCCATGATGCAACTGTTAAAATATTTTAGCATTTATTCCCTTGGTAGCTCCTATGGACAGTATTCTTTGACTTGAAAAAGAATATACAATACCATGAATTCTAGCTTAGATGTCCAAAGATAAAATGTTCCCCAAGGATCAGGGTAAAAAATAGTGAAGGGTTTAGTGGTCTGGATGAAGGGCAATAGTAACTCTTGGGGGCAGTCTGAAAGTGAGCTAAATTCTCAAAGTCTATACCAAAAAAAGATATTTTTGGAAAGATAGTAAGAAACTAAGAGAATATGCCTGAGAACTGAATTTTGTTCAAGTACTATTCAGTTTTAATGATATAATTTTTGTCTAACTTCTCTCTGTTGTGGATAGGAGACTGAGGTCTAGTTTATAATAGTATGGAGCAGCCTACATGGCATGGCTTTTAGTTTTCATAGATTGGTTAGTTTTCTGACTGAAAACCACAATCACAGAAAACTAACCAATCTGATCACACAGATCACAGCCTTGTCTAACTCAATGAAACTATGAGCCATGCTGTGTAGGGCCACCCAAGACAGACAGGTCATGATGGAGAGTTCTGACAAAATGTGGTCCCCTGGAGAAGGGAATGGCAAACCACTTCAGTATTCCTGCCTTGAGAACCCCATGAAAAGTATGAAAAGGCAAAAAGATAGGACACTGAAAGATGAACTCCTCAGGTAGGTAGGTGCCCAATATGCTACTGGAGATCAGTGAGATATAAGTCCAGAAAGAATGAAGAGACAGAGCTGAAGCAAAACTAACACCCAGTTTTGGATGTGACTGGTGATAGAAGCAAGGTCAGATGCTGTAAAGAGCAATATTGCATAGGAACCTGGAATGTTAGGTCCGTGAATTAAGGCAAATTGGAAGTGATCAAACAGGAGATGGCAAGAGTGAACATCAACATTTTAGAAATCAGTGAACTAAGATGGACTGGAATGGGTGAATTTAACTAAGATGACCATTATATTTACTACTGTGGGCAAGAATCCCTTAGAAGAAATGGAGTAGCCATCATAGTCAACAAGAGAGTCTGAAATGCAGTACTTGGATGCAGTCTCAAAAACCACAGAATGATCTTTGTTCGTTTCCAAGGCAAACCATTCAATATCATGGTAATCCAAGTCTATGCCCTGACAAGTAATGCTGAAGAAGCTGAAGTTGAACAGTTCTATGAAGACATACAAGATCTTCTAGAACTAACACCCTAAAAAGATGTCCTTTTCATTATAGGGGACTGGAATGCCAAAGTAGGAAGTCAAGAAACACCTGGAGTAACAGGCAAAATTGGCCTTGGAGTACAGAATGAAGCAGGGCAAAGGCTAATAGAGTTCTGCCAAGAGAATCCACTGGTCATAGCAAACACCCTCTTCCAACAACACAAGAGAAGACTCTACACATAGACATCACCAGATGGTCAACACCGAAATCAGATTAATTATATTCTTTGCAGCCTAAGATGGAGAAGCTTTATACAGTCAGCAAAAATAAGACCAAGAGCTAACTGTGGCTAAGATCATGAACTCCTTATTGCAAAATTCAGACTTAAATTGAAGAAAGTAGAGAAAACCACTTGGAGAAGGCAATGGCACCCCACTCCAGTACTCTTGCCTGGAAACTCCCATGGACGGAGGAGCCTGGTAGGCTGCAGTCCATGGGGTCACTAAGGGTTGAACATGACTGAGCGACTTCACTTTTCATTTTCATGCATTGGAGAAGGAAATGGCAACCCATTTCAGAGTTGTTGCCTGGAAACTCACATGGACGGAGGAGCCTGGTAGGCTACAGTCCATTGGGTCTCACAGAGTTGGACACGTCTGAAGTGACATAGCAGCAGCAGCAGCAGCAGGGAAAACCACTAGACCATTCAGATATGATCTAAATCAAATCCCTAATGATTATACAGTAGAAGTGTGAAATAGATTTAAGGGACTAGATCTGATAGTGCCTGAAGATCTATGGTCGGAGGTTTGTGACATCGTACAGGAGACAGGGATCAAGACCATATCCAAGCAAAAGAAATGCAAAAAAGCAAAATGGCTGTCTGAGGAGGCCTTACAAATAGCTGCAAAAAGAAGAGAAGCAAAAAGCAAGGAGAAAAGGAAAGATATACCCATGTGAATCCAAAGTTCCAAAAAAGAGTAAGGAGAGATAAGAAAGCCTTCCTCAGTGATCAATGCAAAGAAATAGAGGAATACAATAGAATGGGAAAGACTAGAGATCTCTTCAAGAAAATTAGAGATACCAAGGGAGCATTCCATGCAAATATGGGCTCAATAAAGGACAGAAATGGTATGGATCTAACAGAAGCAGAGGATGTTAAGAAGAGGTGGCAAGAATACACAGAAGAACTGTACAAAACAGAGCTTCACAACCCAGATAATCATGATGGTGTGATCACTGACCTAGAGCCAGACATCCTGGAATGTGAAGTCAAGTGGGCCTTAGAAAGCATCACTACGAACAAAGCTAGTGGAGGTGATGGAATTCCAGTGGAGCTATTTCAAATCCTGAAAGATGATGCTGTGAAAGTGCTGCACTCAATATGCCAGCAAATTAGGAAAACTCAGCAGTGGCCACAGGACTGGAAAAAGTCAGTTTTCATTCCAATCCCAAAGAAAGGCAATGCCAAAGAATGCTCAAACTACTGCACAATTGCACTCATCTCACATGCTAGTTGGAAAATCCCATGGATGGAGGAGCCGGGTAGGCTGCAGTCCATGGGTTCGCTAAGAGTTGGACACAGCTGAGCGACTTCCCTTTCATTTTTCACTTTCATGCATTGGAGAAGAAAATGGCAACCCACTCCAGTGTTCTTGCCTGGAGAATCCCAGGGATGGGGAAGCCTGGTGGGCTGCCGTCTATGGGGTCGCACAGAGTCAGACACAACTGAAGTGACTTAGCAGCAGCAGCAGCACATGCTAGTAAAATAATGCTCAAAATTCTCCAAGCCAGGCTTCAACAATACATGAACTTTGAACTTCCAGATGTTCAATCTGGTTTTAGAAAAGGCAGAGGAACCAGAGATCAAATTGCAAACATTAGTTGGATCATCGAAAAAGCAAGGGAATTCCAGAAAACATCTATTTCTGCTTTATTGACTATGCCAAGGCCTTTGATTGTGTGGATCACAATAAACTGTGGAAAATTCTGAAAGAGATGGGAATATCAGACCACCTGACCTGTCTCCTGAGAAATCTGTATTCGGGTCAGGAAGCAACAATTAAAACTGGACATGGAATAACAGACCAGTTCCAAAGAGGAAAAGGAGTACGTCAAGGCTGTATATTGTCACCCTGCTTATTTAACTTATATGTAGAATGCATCATGTGAAATGCCAGACTTGATGAAGCACAAGCTGGAATCAAGATTGCCAGGAGAAGTACCAATACCTCTGATACACAGATGACGCCACCCTTATGGCAGAAAGAGAAGAAGAACTAAAGAGTCTCTTGATGAAAGTGAAAGAGGAGAATGAAAAAGTTGGCTTAAAACTCAACATTCAGAAAATGAAGATCATGACATCTGGTCCCATCACTTCATGGGAAATAGATGGGGAAACAGTGGAAACAGTGGCAGACTATTTTTGGGGGCTCCAGAATCAAAGCAGATGATGACCTCAGCCATGAAAGACACTTGCTCCTTGGAAGAAAAGCTATAACCAACCTAGACAGCATATTAAAAAGCAGAGACATTACTTTACCAAGAGAAGTCCATCTAGTCAAAGCTTTGGTTTTTCCAGTAGTCATGTGTGGATGTGAGAGTTGGATTATAAAGAGTGCTGAGCGCTGAAGAATTTATACTTTTTAGCTGTGGTGTTGGAGAAATCACTTGAGAGTCCCTTGGACTGCAAAGAGATCCAACCAGTCCATCCTAAAGGAAATCAGTCCTGAATATTCATTAGAAGGCCTGCTGCTAAAGCTGAAACTCCAATACTTTGGCCATCTGATGTGAAGAACTAACCCATTTGAAAACATCCTGAGGCTGGGAAAGATTGAAGGCGGGAGGAGAAGGGGACAACAGAGAAGGAGATGGTTGGATGGCATCACTGACGCGATGGACGTGAGTTTGAGTACGCTTCGGGAGTTGGAGATGGACAGGGAGGCCTGGTGTGCTGCAGTCCATGGGGTCGCAAAGAGTCAGACACGACTGACCAACTGAACTGACTGAAGACCTAGAAGGGGAAATGAAGAGTTCTGCCTTGGCCATGTTTGCTTGAATGCTTATTAGGTACCCCAGGGCAAACATGGAGTTAGCAGAGTTCAGGGGAGGAGTGAAGCTGGGATTTCTTTGGGAAGCATCAGCGTTGAGGCCTGGATGAGGTCATAGAGGGAGTGAGTACAGGGACAGTACGTGTCCCTGGCATATTGCAGAACTATGAGGTTTAGAAGAGAAGCTTAAGGAAGGAGGTCTGTTTTGTTTTTCACTCTAGCAAAATGCACCAACATTGTGTATTGCTTAACTTTTTTGTCCCCTCCCCTCCCTTAACCAGTTATTTCATACGAATTAGAACTTCTTATTGCATACTTTGCTTGTTTTTTGAGTGATTATTTACTTCTGGCCCTGTAATTGTGAAATAGGAT
This sequence comes from Bubalus kerabau, assembly GCF_029407905.1. Lineage (NCBI taxonomy): Eukaryota > Metazoa > Chordata > Mammalia > Artiodactyla > Bovidae > Bubalus > Bubalus kerabau. The sequence continues at coordinate 31,636,519 of NC_073631.1, read as the reverse complement.
TCAGAGAAATAGATTTTAAGCCATTATGTTCTCCAGTACATAAAGAATTTACTGGTGAAAATGGACAGGACAATAGTCTTCCTGTGACCAGCCTGTTTTATTCCCTGCGGCTGAATGACATCAAGGTAATTACTTTACAATTAATGGGAAATGATATAATCAAAATCTACTTAGGGAGATAATATAAGTAAAGGACCTTACGTGACATCTTTTTATGAAATGAAGATTTCCCATGAGAAGGAAGAGTGAAGTAGCAGAGTGAAAATAAATGTTAATAGCTGGAACCAGTGGAAATATTTTCTGTTTAGGAAAATACCTGGATAAGTTACATGGAGTGGAATATAAGACTATAAGAAGGGAGTGAGGAGGAAGCCCAGGAAATAAGAAAGATTTAAGCCCCACTGCACAGACCCAAGGGACAGAAATGCAGAGACCCAGGGGATAGAAGGTTATGAAAAAAGAGTGTTGTGAATTTGCCCAAGAATTTTAGTAGCAGTCATGTCTAATGATTAGGGTTAAATTACTTTTGCTGTAGCAATTGAAACAGCTTTTAATTTAAACTCCACGCCTTCATCAATGTGTGCTATACACACAGTGCCTTCTGTCAGGGCTTTGGCATGTTATGTCTCAGTGAATGTGTTCATGAATTTTTTTTGAAGTACAAGACAAGGTAAAATGTTTGAGGTTTTTAACTTCTAGACATATGATACCAAATTCAAAACTTATCATGGAGAACAAGATACAGTGAAGTTATAAGGCGAGCCAGAAATGGCTACAAGGTGTAAATCTCTCCCTCCACCTTGTTGTATTTGGAAATCAGCAGCATACTGGTGAGGATTTAACTAGGTATAAATTGTGAATTGAAGGTTTGAACCAATCCAAAATAATCCTAACAAGCAGAGTATATTATAGTAGTTATTTTGTATTTTCTAAATTGTGCTCTGTTGACTCAGTTTTGAGGCTCTGGCTGAGAGGCAGGTCAGTTCCGCTTTCTGGGCAGCCAGTTAAGCCCACACCTTAGCCACTTCCTCTATCTGCCTGTTAAACTCCAGGTTACTAAGCACACTTCCTAATGCTCCATGGCCAAGTTCCAGACAACCAGAGATGGTCACTATGCACCAAGGCCTGCAAAATTATTCATATTAGCCAGTCTACAGGGAGCCCTGGAAACCTAGGCATTCCAGCTCACCTGCTGCCTCTGTAAGCTGCCTCTGTAGCTCCCGTGTGCTGTTTCCTTTCCCTGCAGTCCTTTCTTTGGCCCTGTCTTTCTTCTGGAGCTGTATAAACAGTTCTGCCTTTTATCTACCCATGCGTCAGCGTGTTCAGTCTTACCACCAAGAATCTTTAAAGCTTAGGAAATTCAAAGGAACATCAACTTTATATCTGGAGTTTACTTCAACATTTAAAAAAAATATATATTCTCTTAAATGGAAGACATCGATTTGGTGAACCTAAAACTGGCTATGAAAGAATCATGTCAAGGGATTCGTTAGACATCTAGACTAGTGTTCCATCCTCAACCAACTGAACCAGAAATCTCCAGAAGGTCTAAAGTGGGAAACTATTTTTAGTTTTCTGGGTGATTGCAGTGCACATACTTACTTGTATAGGAATTATAGATGTGGAAGACACTTACCTTCAATGAGTTAAATTCTGAATTAAAATCCCAGACTTGCTTTCACTATCATGTTACATGTAGCAAGTTATTTAACCTTTTTTGAGATACAGAGTTCTTGTCTGTAAAATGAGAATAATAACTTGATGAATTACTGTGATGATTAAATGAGAAGTGGCCTAAAACTATCCAGCAGAATGCCCAGAACTTGAAATACAGTAGCTATTAGTAGCGTTATTTAGAGAGCACAAACACTAGAAAAACAATGTGTAACAAGGGCCAGGAAAAGCAGGTATTTATAAATTTTGCAAATAAAAGATAGACATGATCACAAAATCCGTCAACACTTAAAGATTAATAAGGTTCAGATATATTCAACAGCTTTTCCCTACAAAAAGGTAGGTATTAATTCAGTATGTCATCCTATGAGTTTTCTTCATGAATATGGTGCCTCTCTGATGTAAATATTTATCTGTAAGTGTTCATCATAGATCCGCCAGGATGATTTATTTCTGTTGCTTCATCGGCAGTTTTGACTGTCCTCTGTCTGCTGGAATGCTTTTCTTCGCCTGTCTTAACTAGATGGTTGTGATGTATCCACAGCAACCCTTTCTCTCACACGCTCTCACAAGTTTCCTCTTCTTTGAAGCATTTTCATCTTTTAAAAAGCACATCACATAATCAAGGTCTGCCAAACCTCAAAGATGAAGTAATTACTAGGCAAGTTTTAGATAAAACTTCTACACTTGGGGCCCATTGGAGCAATTGGTAATGAAGATGTTTCCAAATATGTGCATATTGGGATGATCTAGTATCTGTCTGGGCTAGTATGGGTGACACTAACTTTTCTATACTCTCTCATTTGACTATACATGGTCAAAGGATGGATTCTGTTTTCCTTTAGATTTTTTTTTAATACTGACACCCAACCTGTCTTGATACCCTATTAAGCACAGTACCCTTTTAGCCTTGAAAACATACCAATGCTATAATATGTTGCTTAAAGTTACCTACATTGCTCTTAAACCACAGTTACTGCCAGTACTCCCTTACTTGCCCTTCCCTATTGCAAAAAGAAATGGAAAGAAAAGGTACACATTTAAGACCTTTTTTAAGACTGTTGCTCTTGCTTCATTACTCAATGGCTAGACGTTCATGGGCAAGTTATGAGCTTCTCCAAGTCCATTTATTCATTTACAGGATGAGAGGTGGTAATACTTGCCACATAGGAATGTTTTGACAATTACATCAAATAATAGATATACATAAAAACTAATTTGGGAACTTCCAGGCATAATACACGTTCATTACTTTTTTAGTTGAAGTGAGTGCAGTTAGTATGGGGCTTCCCAGGTGGCACTCCTGGTAAAGAACCCACCTGCCATTGCAGGACTCATAAGAAACTCACACTTGATCCCTGGGTGGGGAGGATCCCCTGGAGGATGACATAGCCACCCACTCCAGTACTCTTGCCTGGAGAATCCTCTGTACAGAGGAGCCTGGCAGGCTACAGTCCATAGGGTTGCAAAGAGTTGGACGTGACTGAGGCAACTTAGCACGCACGCATGCACACAGGTAGAAAAAGACTCAGGGTACTTGGCTAGAATAGCCTTCCTGGTATCGTCCATCACTTCCATTCAGACACATACTCACCCCGTGTTCTCATCTTCTGCCGCACTAGGATCCTTACAGGTCATTGTCATTATTTCACTCTACAGAAATGGGAATTATCCTAGGATTATACTCACATATCCTGCTAGTCTTCAGGGAAATCCGATGAAGGGCTGGGTTCTTTGCACACCCAGCCGTCAGAGGTGCTGTGAAGTTGGAAAGAGCTGTTTTCTGTCACTGTACTTGGATTCCTTTCAGCCCAGTGGAGGCAGTCCAACCTTAAATTGAGAGACCTCCATTCTAATTTCAGCCCCACCATGGGCAAAGCAATGTTAGTCATGTTATTTAAATTCCCCTGTTCTCAGTTCCAGCAGATTGCAAGTAATCTCACCCTACTGGCCTGCCTCACAGAGACTCTATGAGAAAATTTTCTCAGGGATATAGACTGCTGTGAAATTGAGAGGCATGTTTCTGTCTTGTGAGCTCAGCTACTGCAGTTTAAGGCTCAAGACTGTTTGAACCTCAGAGCATAATGTCAGTATTCAGAAAACAATTGTCTGTTTCCTCACAAGGACACTATCCTGTGATCTTTTTATTATGCTAGTAAAAATGGAAATAAAAAAAAATTTTTTTAATAGAAATTAAATTTAAATTTATTTTAATTGGAGGCTAATTACTTTACAATATTGTATTGGTTTTGCCATACATCAAAAAAAAAAAAAAAGAAATAGAAATTAAGTATCCAGCATTTGTAAATGTTTTATTTTTCTACCTTTTTCTCAAGAAGGATCTGTTAATATTTTGAAAGTCTCATCTTCTAAAGAAGCTTATCAGCTCATGGAACTTTTTCTTAAGACAGGTTTAGTGGCTCAAACCTAAGTAAAATGCTGACATGCCTACATTGCTGATGCAAATACCTTTCTCTTCAGGCAAGTTATCTCATGTGTTTGCCTCTATTACTAAGGTATAAAAACTTGGAGGGAGTAAGTAGAACAGCATCATTACTTCACCATCAATTGAAATGCAAATGCATTTCTATTCAGTGAAAGAAGCAAAGACAGTCAGTTTAAATGTCCATTCAAACACAAACATTTATGGAACCCTTCTTTAGTGCCAGAAATGCAAAAATGATTAAGATATGGTTTCTGTCCTGTATCAGAAATATATATAAATATAAATCCTTAACAATCAAAATAATATCAGCAAAATATTTTGTGTCCCTGGAATCTGAACTGATGTCCTTAACGAAGAAGTATCTTTTAAGAAATTAATTGGGTTCCTGTCTTTAGTGTTATTTGAATAAAAATTAGAAGGAGAAAAGGAAGACGGTGCAAATGGCCCATTTTTGTGAATCTCTGACATATCTCTGATCATAGAAACTAACTAAAGAGGCTTCAGTTTTTGCACCAGAAGCATAAGCAAACACTCTTAACAATTTTGTTAATGTGGTACAGGTTCCTATTTTATGGGCATTAATTCCCATTCAGTGTATAAATATCACACATAGACACAGTGAATCAATACATTTCTGAAAAACTGTTTCTCCAAAAACAGTAAAAGGAATAAGGTCACCAGATATGTAGGATCAAATATGCAAAAAGGAAAATGTATTTATCAAGATGAAGAACAAAGGCTTGTTTTTCAAGAAGATAGTACTTTCTCCTGCTTCGTTGTGAAGGGTTTCTAAAGTGGATATGATTTCAGTTAGGCATTTAAATGATGAATGGAGAACAGTAAACCAGTACTCTGGGTAAAGTGTGGCACCTTGGTATAATCACTTATTTTGGATTCTTCTCCGTCTTGTTTGAGATAGCAATAAAGAATTAAAGTATGAGGAAACTCACAAGGACAAACAGCAAAGGAAATGATAACATTTTGAGAAATGGAAAACTCAAAAACACAGAGCTGAAAGCTGCAGACAGAGGAGTCCATTGGAGGCAAGAAGATTCATTCTGTACAACTGCAGTAAGGCCTTGCAATTAGAGGCTTTAGATAGCTCAGAAATTAGGGACAAAAGATAGGCCTGAGAGCAGAAAGATCGATGGATATGGTGAGATTTGTTGAACATATTAAGATGCTCTTGAGGGTAAAAGAGCACCTTATTAACTATTAAACCATGATAAGTGACATACATTAGGACTATCCTGGGCAAAAACACATTAACTCTACATTGAGGTAACTGTTCAAGTCTGGCTGTCTCTTTTAAAATAGACTTATACTCCTTTTCAGATTGATTTGTAGGTGTTTTTACATACAGTGTTTTTGATACCAACCCTTGTTAGATGAGTATTGTGTATCTTCTCCCATTTTTTGACTTACCATCTAATTCTTAGGGTATTTTTTAAAGATTAGATTTTTTGGCTTTTTTTTTTTTAAAGGAATAGAAATCTCAATTTCAATATTATATTTATTTTCCCTTTTATATTAACACTTTTTGTGCCCTCTAAATTGTCCTCTAAATAAGATCATGGAGATGCTAATTTTTATTCTCTCTGAAGCTATAAAGATTAACTTCCATATTTAAGTCTTTAATCTGCCTGGAATTGATTTTGGCATGATGTGAGTAAGGGGTCAAACTATAAATAATTTTTTAATATTCATATCTCAACATTATTTTTCAAAACACCTGTGTTTTCAGTTATTCTCATAAGTAAATTGCCCATGTATGAACAGTAGCTTATACACTTGTTTCTAGCCTTTTTAAATTAAACTTTATTTTAATAATTTAATTTTTTCCTAAGTCTTTATATGCAACAATAACATGAATTTATTTTTAAATAGTTTTTTAAAATTATTCAATTACTTTCTTCTCACTTAATTCTTCTATTAAAATACTTAAAGTTACACAAAAATCCCTGTTGGAATTTTGATAGGGGATGAATCTATAAACCAACTTAAGAGAGCTACCATTTTTACAATGTGTTTTTCAACCCATCAATCTATGAATTTTCTGTTTATTTAGATTTACTTTAGTTTCTTTTAATGTTTTATAAATTTTGCCATATAGATCTTACGTATTTTCTTAAAACATTTTTTGATACTATTGTAAATGTTCTATTTTCAAATTTTCACTTTATAAGTGTTTGTTGCTGGTGGATATTTGTATATTTGTTTTTATTTTTGAATCCAGCAATTTTGTAAAATTTTTCATTTTAATCATATAACTATAAATTCTTTTGGATTTTCTTGTTCATAGTAATGTAACCCACATATAATGGAAGTTTTATTTCATTTCCAGTTCTTACATTTTTCATTGCTTTTTTGATTTACTGCTTCTTCTGTGTAGCAGCTCCAGTATAGTACTGCATAGGAGAGAGTGGGCATTCTTATCTTGATCCCTGTTTTGAAGGGAAGGCCTTCAGTGTTTCAACATCAAGTGTGAGTGTTGCTCTAATTTATATTGTAAATATCCTTTATCAGATAAAGGAAATCTTTATTTCCCTCTAGTTTCTCAGTGTAGTGAACATGAAAACAAATGTCATCAAAACTTTTTCAACATTTAGAAAGACAACTCTATGATTTTTTTCCCTGTAACTTATTTTTGTGGCCAAACACATTCAATTATTTTCTAATGCCAATCTAAAATTTTTAATGTTAAATTTACCTTTCCCTAGTGTAAACAGAATATCATCATGACATCCTTTCTACATTTACTACATTCTTGGTTTATGAATTTTATCAGCCATAAAAAAAAAAGAATGAAATATTGCCATTTGCAGCAACATCGATGGACCTAGAGGATATACTTACTGAAGTAAGTCAGATAGAGAAAGAAATATTGTATCACTTATATGTGGAATCTTAAACAGTACAAATGAATGTATACAGAACAGAAAGAATCTAACAGATGCAGAAAACAAATTTATGGTTACCAAAGAGGGAAAGGAAGTGGGGATGGACAAATTGGGAATGTGGGATTAACAGATAGAAACTACTATATATAAAATATATAAGCAACAAAGATCTACTTATAGCACAGGGAACTATATTCAATATCTTAAAACAACCTATCCTGAAAACTATACATATATAAACTGAATCACTTTGCTATACACCTGAAACTAACACAATATTGTAAATCAACTATATTTCAAAAAAAGGTGATGTTTGCCTCTAATTTTTCTCACTTTTTAAAATATCAGGGTTATGCTCACCTCATGAAATGAATTAGAATGTGCTATTTATTTATTTTTTCTTTTCTAGAAGGATTTAGTAGGACTGGAATTATTTCTTCTGTGAACTGTTTACTAGAACTTTTCCATGAAGCCACATCTGTTCCTGGAGGTTTCTTTGTGGGAAGATGCTAAACCACTAATACTTTTTCTTTTATGGTAGTGGAAATATTCAGATTTACTATTTCTCATTTTTTCCTAGAAATTTGAAAAATATAAATATTTTTACTAGTAACCTCTTTATCTAATATTTACCCCATCCTGATATTGGGTGTTTGTGGTTTTCTTTTTTCCTTGACTTACTCTTACTTCAGATTTGCCAGTTTTATTTGCCTTCTCACAAGACCAAATTCTGACTTTGTTGCTTCTCAATAGTCCTGATTTTTTTTTTTCCACTTATTTCATTAATTTCTGCTGTTACTGTGTTTCCCTGCCTTGTAGTTTCTGCTGCCATTTGGGCTTATTCTACTAACATCTTTTAATGAATGTTTAGTTTTTCAATGTCAATCTTTATTATTTTTTAAAAAACATGCATTTAAAACTATGACTTTTTCTCTTAAGTATTACTTTAATCTTTAACAATTTTCTTACACTGTATGATATTTGCATTGGTATTCAGGTCGTGATACTCTGTCTTCTAGTTTCCGTTACAGTATTTTTCTGTGTCCGATGGATTACTCAGAAGTGTAATTTTAAATATCCAATTTAATTTTCATATCTTCAAAATATACTTAGCTTAATTCTATATGGTAAGAGAATGTGTTCTGTATAATTTAAATACTTATAAAATTTGAGACTTAGCTATAGATTGTTCTTGTTCAGTACCATGAATGTTTACTTCCTGTGCGCACAATGTAGACCACTTTTCTGCTCTTAATTGCTTCTTGCAGTTGAGAACTTTTATCTGGGATCAATTCCTTTCTACCTATAGTGTATCATTTAGAATTTTTATTAGTAAAGACTGCTGGTCAGTGCTGTGATGTTTTTAATCTAAAATGTCTGAATTTTGCCATATTCTTGAAAGATACTTTAGTTGGGTATAGAATTCAAGGCTGAGTGTTATTTTCTTTTAACCTATTGAAGAGTGGTGGTGTTCAGTCGCTAAGTTGTGTCCAACTCTTTGAGATCCCATGGACTGCAGCATACCAGGCTTCCCTGTTCTCCGCTATCTCCCAGAGTTTGCTCAAGTTCATGTCCATTGAGTCAGAGATGCTATCTAACCATTGAAGATATAATAATTTAATTAATTATGGCTTTCATTATGCTTATAAGAGATCAGGTACAGTGTTACTTTGAGGATAACATGTTCTGTTTCTAATCGTCTTTAATATTTTCTGTTTCCCTTGGTGTGCTGTTTCATGTGTAACGTTTGTGTCTGTGGTTCTCCTCTGCATCTGTTACCCATTCTTATCCCTTTCCTCCTGCTCTTTTGATTCATTATGTGTCATTCTTCTTTTGTACCTATCAGTTCATAAGTCCCTTTTCTTTTGTGTTTAAACTGCTGCTAAATATGTCCATTACTCTTTTTACTTTGGGTATTGTATATTTATCCTAGAAAATCTGTGATTGTTCTTGGATTCTCCAAAGTCACTTTTTATAATCTTTTCTTCCCTGAAGATATTTTCAAGTCAACTATGTTCACATTTAGTGATATAAACACTTTCCTTTATATTATTAAATGTGGTAAATGTAGTTTTTAAATATATGCTTATAACTGTAAAATATGACATCATGTGGATCTGATTTTTTTTGCCTTTTTTTTTTTTTTTTTTTGGCTGGTGGACGTGTAAGAAGGTTAGGGTATATTAACAAGTGATGGAATAACTAGTCTTATATCAAAGTTCTACATAAGTAGATGATTTATGGGAACTTGACTATGCTCTGGTAAACAACCTTGAAACCTCAGTCAGTTAACACAACAATGTGTATTTCTCATTTACGTAGTCTTCTATTTAAGTGACTTTTCTGGGTAGTTGCCTTCCACCTCATCTGGGAACCAATGAGTTTTTTTTTTTTTTTTTTTTTAATACCAAAGAGAAGTTTTCAGATATGATTAGTTAAGAGGGTCTTGATACATGAAGATTTTTCTAGATTGTTTGGATGTCTCAATGTGATCACAGATTCTTACAAGTGAAAGAGTGAAGCAGGAGAATCAGATCAGAAGGAGACTTGAAGATGCTATGCCTCTGGTTTTGAAATGAAAGGGGCCACCAGCCAAAGAATCTAGGAAGCTTCTAGAAGCTGAAGTAGGCAAGTAAAAGAATTGTTCCCTAGAGCCCTCAGAAGGAATATAGCCCTGTTGAAACTTGATTTTAGCCTTGGAAAATCATTTTGGACTTGTGAGCTAGAAAAATTATAAATTTGTGTTGTTTTATGCCACTAATTTGTAGTAATTGTTAAATTAGCGTGAGAAAACAGTATATTGACATACCATTAAAGTGTGTCTCTGGTAAATAGAATAGATTTAGATTTTGTTAAGCTATGGTTTTAATCCAGTCTAATAATTTTTGTCTTTTAGTTGGATTCTTTATTCCATTTTTATTTATTATTATCCTTGATATAATTGGTTTTAAATAAACCACTTTTATATTTGTGCTTTAATCATCCAATCTATTACTTGCTCCCCTTATTTCTGCTTACCTGCCGCCTTCTTATTAATTAAGCATGATGTGTTATTTTATTGTATTTCCTTGATTACCTTTTTACTCATAAATATTGTCTTATCCTTTTACTGGTTATCCTAGATGTTATAATATGCATCTACAATTTACTGCATTGAACCTTTTTTTTTTTAACTTAAGTTTGTTTGTTTTTAATTGAAGGAATTGGCCATAGGATGCATATGTACCCTCCTTCACAAAACCTCCTCCCGCCTCCCACCCTTCTAGGTTACCACAGAGCACTGGATTGAGCTCCCTGTGTCATACAGCAAACTAGTTAGTGCTTTTAGGGCACATTCGCAGATCCTAGAAGTTACCTAGAAGTAGGGATACTCTGTGTATCCCTGCTGCTGCTACTGCTGCTAAGTTGCTTCAGTCGTGTCCGACTCTGTATGACCCCATAGACGCCAGCCCACTAGGCTCCTCTGTCCCTGGGATTCTCCAGGCAAGAATACTGGAGTGGGTTGCCATTTCCTTCTCCAATGCATGAAAGTGAAAAGTGAAAGTGAAGTTGCTCAGTCGTGCCCGACTCTTAGCGACCCCATGGCCTGCAGCCCTACTTCGCCTTTTTTTTGCAATTTTTGTCCACATATTTTCTTTCTACATATCTTATAAATTCCACAGGTACTATTATTATTACTACTATTATCATTGGTATTTTAAACAGTCAGTTATTCCTATTTGCCTATATTTTATCCTTTCTGGCTCTCTTCATTCTTTCTTATGGTTCTCTACTTCTATGTAGGAGCATTTTCCTTCAGTGAAAAGACTTTTTTTTTAGTGTTTCTCCATGGTATATATGTGCTGGGAAAGAATTCTCTAGCCTTTCGTTAGTCTGAAAATTCCTCTGTTTTCCTGTGGAAGGCAAAACAAAAGCAGTAGCTTATTTACTTCAGAAAAATAAAAAAAAAAAAATAAATGGAATCATTGTCCAGCATGTGACTCGCCTGTGAACATCATCTGCAGAGTTACAATAATATTACAACCGAGTGTTGAGTTTTTTCTAGTTTGCCTATTTGGTGAATACTGATAATGGAAGTGTATTTTCTGTAGTAGAGACAAAGATATTCCATTGTAGACAGTCAATAAATAGTACTTAAAACTGGAAAATTAAAGCATGGTACCCACTCCAGTACTCTTGCCTGGAAAATCCCATGGATGGAGGAGCCGGGAAGGCTGGAGTCCATGGCGTCGCTGAGGGTCAGACACGACTGAGCGACTTCCCTTTCACTTTTCACTTTCATGCATTGGAGAAGGAAATGGCAACCCTCTCCAGTGTTCTTGCCTGGAGAATCCCAGGGACAGCGGAGCCTGGTGGGCTGCCGTCTATGGGATCGCACAGAGTCGGACACAACTGAAGCGACTTAGCAGCAGCAGCAGCATATGGGCATGAATTTCAAAATCATAAGATATCCCAAAAAAGCAGGTAACACATTTGAATATTGCTGCCTCTGCAGAGAAGGATTTCCTTCTCTGGGAAGGAAAGAAGAAGAAGTTGGGAGGCAGAACTGCTATTTTTCAATATAAACCCATTGGACTATTTAAATTTCTAAATTACATTCATGTGGTATTCGATAAAAATAAAGTAAAAGGTAAATTTTCTTAAGACTCACTTTTAGGTAAGATGTAAAACTTCTGAAAAAAGTATATTGAACAGATTTGTAATAGTACAAAAACTTTCAGAGTAAAATGAGACAGTGTATTCAAAAAAGGGAGCTATGGAAGTATCATTTCAGGCATTTTGGGAACAAGCTTTGTGGAAAGTAAGATCTTATTCACAGTACATGTTTTAATGGGAGATTATCCTCTGTGCTTATTGTCAGGGCTAACATGGTAAAGTGGTACGTGTGTAATCTCTGTTTCAAAAGTGCCACTAAAGTAGGAATGTCATAAAGGTGAATAATTAGGAGACAAGACGACTTGAAGGGACACTCACTGTAATGTATGAACCAAATGATGGAAAATGAGTAGATGTAGGATAGAGCATCAGGAGCTACTCTAATGCACAAAAGGAGTCAGTTTGGATTTTTTTTTTAAGAAAAAGTAGTAGGGGCACATAAGTAGAGAAGGCACACTTCTATGTAGAATACACTTCTACCTGTGATGAAGTAGTAGGTTCATGGATGAAGAGGGGAAAACGTTTGTCTTTTTCAGGTTTTTGGTATCAGTGCTGTATCTGATTAAATATACAAATGTCATATTTAATGTCAAATGACATTTTTAATTTAAAAAATGTCAAAATAAAACTAAGCCTCTTCATGTGGACACCTTTCTGGGCACAAATTGTGTAATAGTCCCAACCGAATAAACTTTTGGATCCATTGTTAATTTATATTTATCCATAAGCCCTGTTGAAAATGAAATGACATCACACATGAAAATTCTTAAGGGATAGTTAAGAACAATACATAAAGAAGATATTAAAATAAGTTTGCAAGTGCACAAGACAGAGACAGTTTGTTAGCCAGGTTATTAACTATATATGCCCTCTAGATGTTATTTGAGCATTAAAAGATCTGTTCCTGTATGAAATTGGGGATAAAATAGTTGGTCACATATTTTGAGAAGCAATTTCTCTAAGCCTTGGTTTCTCATCTGTAGAAATAATGACAAATGATTTTAGGATTTTAAGAAGTTTTAAAAACACTTTTATCTGTAACAAATGTATCACACTAGTGTAAGAGGTTAGTAATAGAAGGAACAGGCTATGGAATTTATGGAAAGTCTCTATACTACTCAATTTTTCTGAAATGTAAACTATTTTACAAGATACAGTCTTTTTTAGGAAGCATATATATGGCATTGAAAATAAATGTTTATCAAAAGAATGATTAAATAAGAACAAATGTAAAATCCCTAATAGAATGCCAGGCACATAGAATAAACTCAATAAATGTTACTTCCTTTTCTTTTGTCCTTAAGGTTTCAGGAAATTGATCTGCCATCTGCACATTAATCTCCATGCTTATTCATCCTTCCTTCTTATTCTTGTCTATTTTTTACCATTTGATTCACATTAATTCAGCCCAACACACATCTTTTTTGGGTTTCCTCATTTTGGACAACCTTCAAATAGTGATTTCTCTAACATGGCAGCTAGATCCACTTTCAAGTCTCTATTTGCCAGAGTCTTTTAATAAAACACCCAGAGAAACCCAGTTTTTCATCGAGTCCCTTTAATATTTACCCTCATGTTTCACTAAGGTACTGAAAAACAATGAATTATTAAAAAATATTCTGAATAGCCTATTCAACCCAGATTCTTACTCATTTACCTGAGTGTTTGTCATAATGCTAAAAGTTACACAAATAAAATTTCTGTTCAGAATAAAAAGGCAACGTTTTACAGTATCATGAATGATGATAATATGCATGTCCTAAGTAATGATATGCATGTCCTAAGCAATCATTTGTGCAGGAACAATTGTTGTACCGGAACTTGACAAGAGAGCCCTACGTAGTTCAAAGATTGGGACTTGCTTTATTCCCGGGCCCCTTATCAGTCTTACAGTCTTCTGCTTGTAAGATGCCTTGCAGCAGCTCTGCCCTCCAGTTTAAGTTTTCTTGAATACTTAAAACGTCTCCTAATACTTTCTTCATCCGTGTCTGTTTGCAACATTCCTTTCCTTACTTAGGATTTACCAAACTGCTTTCTCTTGAACCACTGCATTCACCTCCCTTGCATGTATTGGTTTGATGCTTTAGAATCCTCCACTGGGGCTGGAGTTTACTTATTAGCGATTCCACTCTTGGGAGTGGCTAGGACCTCTCACCAGCTCTGTCTCCTCCAACTCCCATGGAAGTCGAAGCTCTTCAGGATTTTTCTTTATTACCTAAGTTTTTTTTTTTTTTTTTTTTTTTTTTTTTTAATTCTCATGGTTAATGTAAGATTGATATTCAGTTCAGTTCAGTAGCTCAGTTGTGTCCGACTCTTTGATATTAGCCTTTTAGAAATTTGGGGCCACAAAAAGAACGTGTTGAACAGACATTAAATCACTTTCTCTCATAGTTGTTTTCCCCCTACATTGCTTTAGGAATCAAACTGCTTGAGCTTAGAGGTTAAGAGGCTTTTTAATCTTAGACAAATGGATATATGTAGTTTTGAATTATAAAGAGTAAAATAAATCACTCTTTCCTAAATTTTCTCACCTTATGAGCTATGGGGAAAATGTTTTTGAAAAGCTTAAAAGAAAAATGTTAAAACTGGAATGCATCTTATGCTCATTAGGGAAGCAGAATTAAGTCAAATCTAAGTAGAAGCCGTTGACTGCTTTCAAAAGTAGTTAGATTTAGGATGATATAGCACAAGCTCTTAACCTGCCTCAGGGAAGAAAAAAGATCTACATGAGGAAATGACATGAGTTGTCATATACTACTACTATGGTGTCCTTTATTCATCAACACTGCCAATATAGCACTCAAGACATTCCTCTACAATTTTAAAATTAGGAAGCTATTATTTACGTAAAATTTTCAAAGATTTGATATATTTTAACATAGAACAAGAGTACCTGACATTGTATTCTAAAACTTTATGTGCTTGAATAGCATGTGAGTAATATAAGTGTTTATGCATGGATAATATTTTAATATATACATGAATTAACATATGTACATACTGTGCATTGATATCATAACTCATAAAACATGACTATCAACCTTAATATTTCCCATGTAAGAAAATAGTAATTAAGGAAAAATAAGTGAAATTTCCAGTGTAGCCCTCCTAATAAAATATGGAGCATAAGATTAAACACAGCTCTTTGAGGTGGGTACTATCTGAGGATGTTTGCAGGTATTCTTTCCACTCATCAGCCTCACTCCCCTCACCCCAAGTCTCAAAAATTGAGAAATTCCGAAATTTTCTCTTGATACCTTCTTCATTCTCATCTGTTTGCAACATTCCTTCCCTTACATAGCATTTACCAAACTACTTTCTCTTGAACCATTGCATTTATACCTCCCTTCCATGTATTTGATGCTTTAGAATCCTTCACTGGGGTTGGAACTTACTTATCAGTGATTCCACTCTTGGGATTTTTGCATCAATTATTGGCCACTGGTATTCTCTCCTCTCACATCTGGATATATAGCTCCTGTTGGTTCTGTTTCTCTGGAGAATCCTGATTCACATGCTTGTTAAGCTACAATAGATGTCTGATACAGGTTCACAGTTTAGGGATATGAAGTATGAGTGTTTCTCTAAGGTATCTGTTCCCTTCACTCTCATGAGTGTAATTCATAGGGAGAATGAATTGCACACACTCTCCTCTATTATTTTGAATCTTGCTTTAGAACACAGCTGATCTGTTCTTTGTCATATGTATATATGTGTGTATATATATCATATATATATATATGTAAAATATATATCAGCTTCCAGAGTGTTGGGAAGAGGTCATAAGGAGCTATATTGACAGTCCCCTCTGAATAATAATGATAATTTTATGTTTTTCAAAATCTTTTGTATGCATTATCTTCACTTATTCTCTTTATATTATAGTGAAACATGTATAACTATTTCCATTGAGATATAGAAAGATTGTGTGACCTGCTCAAGGTAATCCAGGCAGATTGAATGGCAGATTGTGTGTTACAAGAGAACACAAAAAACATTTATATTTCAATTTAGGAGACTTGAGTTTCTAATCTTTTCATTATAATTCAGTGTTAGTTCTTAAACAAGTGATTTTCACATGGATCCTCAGTTTACTTACTTTCAGTTCAGTTCAGTTGCTCAGTCAAGTCTGACTCTTCACGACCCCATGAATCGCAGCACACCAGGCCTCCCTGTCCATCACCAACTCCTGGAGTTCACTCAAACTCATACCATCCAGTCGGTGATGCCATCCAGCCATGTCATCCTCTGTCGTCCCCTTCTCCTCCTGCCCCCAATCCCTCCCAGCATCAGAGTCTTTTCCAGTGAGTCAACTCTTCGCATGAGGTGGCCAAAGTACTGGAGTTTCAGCTTTAGTATCAGTCCTTCCAAAGAAATCCCAGGGCTTCAGATTCCTTCAGAATGGACTGGTTGGATCTCCTTGAAGTCCAAGGGACTCTCAAGAGTCTTCTCCAACACCACAGTTCAAAAGCATCAATTCTTCAACGCTCAGCCTTCTTCACAGTTCAACTCTCACATCCATACATGACCACTGGAAAAACCGTAGCCTTGACTAGACAAACCTTTGTTGGCAAAGTAATGTCTGCTTTTGAATATGCTATCTAGGTTGGTCATAACTTTCCTTCCAAGGAGTAAGCGTCTTTTAAATTCATGGCTGCAGTCACCATCTGCAGTGATTTTGGATCCCCCAAAAATAAAGTCTGACACTGTTTCCACTGTTTCCCCATCTATTTCCCATGAAGTGATGGGACTGGATGCCATTATCTTCGTTTTCTGAATGTTGAGCTTTAAGCCAACTTTTTCACTCTCCACTTTCACTTTCATCAAGAGGCTTTTGAGTTCCTCTTCACTTTCTGCCATAAGGGTGGTGTCATCTGCATATCTGAGGTTATTGATATTTCTCCTGGCAATCTTGATTCCAGCTTGTGCTTCTTCCAGTCCAGCGTTTCTCATGATGTACTCTGCATAGAAGTTAAATAAGCAGGGTGACAATATACAGCCTTGACATACTCCTTTTCCTATTTGGAACCAGTCTGTTGTCCCATGTCCAGTTCTAACTGTTGCTTCCTGACCTGCATACAGATTTCTCAAGAGGCAGATCAGGTGGTCTGGTATTCCCATCTCTTTCAGAATTTTCCACAGTTTATTGTGATCCACACAGTCAAAGGCTTTGGCATAGTCAGTAAAGCAGAAATAGATGTTTTTCTGGAACTCTCTTGCTTTTTCCATGATCCAGCAGATGGTGGCAATTTGATCTCTGGTTCCTCTGCCTTTTCTAACACCAGCTTGGACATCTGGAAGTTCACGGTTCATGTATTGCTCAAGCCTGGCTTGGAGAATTTTGAGCATTACTTTACTAGCATGTGAGATGAGTGCAATTGTGCGGTAGTTTGAGCATTCTTTGGCATTGCCTTTCTTTGGGATTGGAATGAAAACTGACCTTTTCCAGTCCTGTGGCCACTGCTGAGTTTTCCAAATTTGCTGGCATATTGAGGGCAGCACTTTCACAGCATCATCTTTCAGGATTTGAAAGAGCTCCACTGGAATTCCATCACCTCCACTAGCTTTGTTCGTAGTGATGCTTTCTAAGGCCCACTTGACTTCACATTCCAGGATGTCTGGCTCTAGATGAGTGATCACACCATCGTGATTATCTGGGTTGTGAAGATCTTTTTTGTACAGTTCTTCTGTGTATTCTGGCCACCTCCTTTTAATATCTCTGCTTCTGTTAGGTCCATACCATTTCTGCCCTTTATCGAGCCCATCTTTGCATGAAATGTCCCCTTGGTATCTCTGATTTTCTTAAAGAAATCTCTAGTCTTTCTCATTCTGTTGTTTTCCTCTATTTCTTTGCATTGATCGCTGAGGAAGGCTTTCATATTTCTCCTTGCTATTCTTTGGAACTCTGCATTCAGATGCTTATATCTTTCCTTTTCTCCTTTGCTTTTCATTTCTCTTCTTTTCACAGCTATTTGTAAGAAGCAAAAAAAGCCTGTGCACCACCTGTTACTATGAGAATCAAATGATAAAACAACTTTCTGTAGAAAGACTTACAGATTCTAAAACATTGCACACAATGAATTAGATGGGCTGCTCATTTTTTAGTCTAGCGTTTTAATGGTTAATTTAGAAATGAAAGCTTCTTGAAATCAAACGCACATTATTTCTCATGAGCTTCCCTTTACTTCAAACATTTGGTCAGAACTGTATCAAAATGTCAAAATAAGAATAATGGTCTAAGCATCCCGTTATTTCGACCCACCAGAGCCACACAATAGGAAAACCGAGAAGAAAACACTAGAGACGAGCTATGCAGCACCATTAAAAATGATCAGTGAGTTCAGAAACCGTCTGTCCAGGAAGGAGCTCTTCTGAATATGAACCACAATTTCTCAACAAAGGAGGAAGAGATGAGTCCTAGTGTTTTTCAGTGCTTTATCTTTGTCAGATACCCTGCAAATGTGTCACATGCTTTGCTTCATTTCATCTTCGCAGAAACCTCTTGAAGTGATATGTAATCCTCATTTTATCATAAAGACACTGAAACCCAAAAATGTTAAGCAAAGGATTCCTTAGAGTACATATCAGGCAGGCAGAATTTAATCTCTGGTTTGTGCCCTAACTCAAAAAACAAAACAAATTACCAGGCTCCCTGATATTTTTCAACATATTCCTTTGTTTGCAAAAGAGTTATTTTTAATAACCATGGTTTTGCTGTCCTTTGCCTAATGAATATCCCTGCTATATTTTAAGGCAATCAGCTCTTGGATGATAGAAGGAATGGAAATTTTAGTACAGTTGGTAAGATAACCTCATGATGATTTGTAGCTTCGGCTCTACGATTCCAAAAATAGAGCTCAGTGAAGCAACAGTCTGGCTGACACAGCAGAGAGTAAAAGTCATTCCAGCTCACGGCATCTAGCTGGATCTCCCATTTGTTTAGAGCGGCTTGTGAATCTCCGCGTTCCCTTAACAAGAGGGGGACACTGTGGTCCGTTTAGCAGAGACATTGCCTTTTAGTTAAAATGCCTGTAGACTTCTAAAGCCAAGGAAGGTATTTGGGAAAGCATTTTCCTCTCTGGAAAAATAAAGTCTCTCCCAAGGCAAATATCCAGTAGAAGTGACATTTTCAACATCTGCACCTCAGTAGGATGATCTCTGTTGACTGCATTTTCTGTCTGAAAGAGTTTGATATAATGCAGGCAATGGATTTGTTTAGCTGTTTTCTCGAAAAGTGCTTATCTTTTGAGTTTGGGTTCTAAAGAAATAATTGAATAGGCAAGTGAATGCACCAGACTTCAGCAGCGTCAGATTGATTTGCAGAGGAAATAAACTGAAGTCATTAGCTGTTGAGACAGCACAGCTGAAGAGGGCAGGAAGGGTAGCATCTTGTGTCTCTATTTACCTCCCTTTCATGCTTTCTCCTTAAACATGGGCTCAAGTGTTGAATAGAAATAGCAAAAGATAATAATGTTTCATATTCAGTTACTTCACTGGTGTTTTATAGCTGAAAATAGCAATGAATCATGGTGGTTTCAAGGAAGTGAATATCTGTCCAGTGGGAGGAAGATTTGGTTTGAGTTCTACCCATTGAGTGGGTAGTGTTTTCCTTAACATCTGCAAAGGAACTTCCAGTCTCAATGTATTACACACAAATCTGATTAAAAGACTTCCACAAAATTTCTAGCCTCAGGAACTTTCAGTCTTTGGTAAAGGACAAGAGATAGGGTAATGTGACTCCTATATAAAGATCTATTTTTAAGTTTTCAAATGCTTCAAAAGATGCTCTGTCTCTGGGGGATAGGGATGTGCTACAGACTCTGCAACTGTTGGTGCCATTCTCATTACACAGTCTAACCAAATGGGATTTCAAGAGCAGCTTCCCAGAGTATCATTATAAGGACGTTTAGGTCTAACCAGATGCATCAAGATGTCAGATTCTCATGGCCTTTGCATTAATTCAAATAAAGTAAGCCCTTCTCTGAGGTTTTGAAATGTTCAGTTTCTTTTTTACTAAAATACTGACTCTTGGAGTGGAAAGCGATTGAAGTAACGTTATGTCTTATTTACATTATTGTGCAAAAGGAATAAGTAAAATGAAAAATTTCATTTGAAAGTATTTTGTGGTTTGATAAATAAAAGCAATGTATTGGTAAAAACAGCAAGAAAAAGAATATTGTGTCTTAGGAATTAAGAAATTTATCAAACTATTCAGCTACAAATACCTTTTGTATGTTTTGTTATATGTCAGACTCTGTGCTAGGCTCCAGGCAAGCCCAAGAAGTACATACCCTTTCTGTTGCTAAGGCACTTCTAGTCTAATGGTATTTCCCCTGAGAACTAGAAGAACTGCTGTACAATAGGGTCTCAGCCATTTCTCCTCACCCGCAGTCAAGAATCCATACTTCAATGATGTCCTAAGTCTGGTAATACCAGGTACATGCATTAAGATGACTTTTTAGTGATCTCCTGTGAAAATGGCCTTATCTAAATTATGATTTAGTAGAAGCAATCAAATACATAATCATACATTAAAATTTTAGCAAATACATATAACAAATGTCAGGTGATGAGACAGATTGAGTTGGAAATTTCAGTTAGAGAAGAAAGCAGGGAAAGGGCCACTGTCAACCTGATAGGCAGCCAGGCTGGATAGGGTAGACGTGTGCTTATCTGATTAAATTAGGACGATATCCTGAAATCTCTGGAATTTGCAGAATAGTTTTGAGTTTTGAAGGAGAAGAAACGTTCTGAATTTGGAGTCGGAATCAAAGCCTTTATATACCCCCCATTATAATCTGAGTGAAAACTACTAAATAGATCTTAGCGTAGGCAGAAAACTGTTGCTATTAAAGGTGTATTAGAAGTATCTATCTCTTTCCCACTAACAACCTGTTAGTTAGGGCATATAAATAGCAATTTTAGTTATGTTCGCAGAAAACACTGATAATCAGTCATGATACTCTTGCTTCTGAATCTTAGAGTCCTGGCAATGTGTATCTGGTACCATCTAGGAAGTCAGGGAAGGTCTCACTGTTGTGACATTCAAATTTCAATCTGAAAACAACTTTTAGCTGAGAAATGGGCGTGGCGAGAGTATATCCCAGGCATTTCAAATGACTCTGCCCTGTTTCTGAGGTTCTCAGGTGCAAGGATGTTCCAATATGAAAGGGTCAGGAAATCATCTTTGAATTTCAGTTTTCATTAATTGGAGTGTAGAGTTTCTTAGCACATGTTTCTCTACTGACATTTTGCTAATAAGATTTGTAAAAGAAAGGAAAGAGCTAAATTTCCTAGATATGTAGTAGCAATTAAATGTTAGTTGTGACACCTTCCCAAATTAATTGCTTCATAAAAATTCATTTTAAGAAATATATGTTCTCATGAGGATTCTCAGGGCTCTTTCCACAACTGAAGTTGGTGGTAGTGTCTATTTTTACTGGAGTTTTAAAAAGTCACAATTTAAACAGTGTGTGACCACCATTGTATCCTCAATTAAACTTGCTGAGAACTTTTAAAGACATATTTTCACTTGAAAATCTTAAGTTTAAAGCTAGGATGTTAGAGACAGAAAACATGTCAAGAAACCATTTAATGTATTTTGTACTTAATCACTTATGTTTCCTTCAGTAAAAGGAAGGAAACATTTACCACTAAAGCCCACATTTGTTTGAAGCCATTGGATTGAAAGTCACCAGGTTAATGAACACTAAAAAATAATTTCACAGTGTATAAATTTTATAGTATTAAACATTGCAACTACATTTCCTTAAATGTAAATATTTAAGTATAATGTTTACTGTAAATTAGTAGGCTTATTTTTTAAAAAGGTCAACAGATAACAAGATGACAAGTTTGATTAAACGTTTAACTGACTTTGTAGGTGTATTTGCCAAGATTTTAATTTAACCTCTTATCTACCTATTTAACATGTGGCAGTTCATTTTCTTTCTGCAAAAATGAGATGGTAGCACTCATCTCAGGGTATTGTTGTAGAAGTTCTATTATTAACAAAATGCGTAGTCCAAAGGTCACAATAAAAAGTCACGTGATTAAATAGTATTTGTTCATTATTGCCACCAACTTTGGGAAGCAAATTATCACCTTAATAAGAAACTCACATAGAATCCTTTCCTACCCAAGTCTGCAATCTTTTTTTTTTTTTTTTGCATTTAAAAAACTTTTTTTTTTTTTTTTTTTTTTTTACTGGAGGGTAGCTGCTTTTCAGTGTTGTGTTTCTGCTGTATAGCAAAGTGAACCTGGGGTGTGTGTGTGTGTGTGCACATGTGTGTGTATGTATGTATACTGTTTTTTTAGTTTCTTTCCCATTTAGGTCACCACAGAGCACAGAGTAGAGTTCTCTGCCCTATGCTGTACAGAAGGCTCTATACATAGTAATGTATATATGTCAATCCCAATTTCCCAACTTATCCCATCCCACCCTCCCACTATGGTATCGAAAAGCTCATTCTCTACATCTGGGTCTCTATTTCTGCTTTTCAAAAAGTGCATCTGTACCATTATTCTAGATTTCCACATATGAGTGATATATGACATTAGTTTTTCTCTTTCTGACTTAATTCACTCTGTATGAGAGTCTCTATGTCTATCCACATCTCTGCAAATGGTGCTATGGCTGAGAAATAGTCCATTATATATATGTACCACATTTCTTTATCCTTTCCTCCGTTGACAGACATTTAGGTTGCTTCCCTGTCCTGGCTATTGTAAGTAGCCTTGCAATGAACATTGGGGGGTATGTATCTTTCTGAATTATGGTTTTCCCCAGGAGTGGCATTGCTGGGTCATCTGGTAGTTCTATTTTTAGTTTTTCATACAGTTCAACTAACCCACTCAACACTGCATGAACAAATATCATATATTAAGAAAATTTCCCTACAGCCTTTCTATTTTTTCCAAGCCATCTTTGCATTTTTCTCACCTCTTTGACAAAACTAGTTCTCCAGTTTTTCCTTTTCTCTTCTTTTTTCTTATCTTTTCTTCTAATAACCAACAGAGCTCTTCTAATTCTCCTGACTCACAGGGAAAAGAAAAGTGCCCTCTTTGTTCCCTATAGCAATGTTTAGCTCTCCACCATTTCTTTACAGCATCCCCCTGTATGAAATTGACAAGATTTCTTCATCTGAACTTCCTTTATTTTATATTGTGAAAGTCAGAGGCCTTCCCTATACTCATTCATGTTTCTATCTTAATGTTTCCATTTACTGTCATTCTGCCTTCTGATTTCAGTAGCTATATGGTAATCAGTTAATACATGCATGCTGAGTCACTAAGTCATGTCTAACTCTTTGTGACCCCGCATGGACTAGCCCACCAGACTCCTCTGTGGGATTTTCCAGGCAAGAATACTAGAGTGGGTTGCCATGCCCTCCTCCTCCAGGGGATCTTCCCGACCCAGGGACTGAACCTGCCTCTTTTGCATTGGCAGGCAGGTTCTTAAGCACTGAGCCGCTTGAAAAGCCCCGGTTAATACATATGTGCCTTACAAATAACCAAATCTTCTTGTAGTTTGTTTACTTCTGAGCAATATTAGAAAATTTTCAGAACCATCCAGTAGCAGAGATGGACTGTCTTTTCGCAGCCATTTCATATTCTTGAGCATGCAGGTGGATGATACTTTACAACTCCCCTTACCGTATGGCCACATCGCTGAGTTTTGGTCAATGCAAAGTGAATGATGTATCCCATGTAGAGGCCTAGATCTAGAAACCTCCTATGTTATCCTGCATACTTTTACCCATTCACCCAATTGAATGCTGATAAACGCACTGAAATTAGAAGCTAAGAAGGGAGAACTATGAAACAAAAGTTGCCTGGAATCCTGAATAACTACTGGGAAGGAAGGTACTTACTATATACACTAGTCCGGGATTTGGATTTTAATGTGAGTGAGCAAGAAACTTCTATTATGCTTGTGCTCTTGTACATTTGGGGGATTGTTGATTACAGTAGCTGGCACTACCTTAACTAGTACATGTGTAAGTTGTTTATATGCTGAATATATATTATTCAAAATTAAGTAAAAATGGACTGATGTTTAGGGGCATTTTATTCATTTTTTAATTGATTCCTCCTTTGTTGACTTTTGTAGCTTTGTTTTGGAAATCAGTGACTCACTCACTTCTTGGGAGGACGAGGTAGATGGAAAAATTCAAGAGGAAAGAACAGTATATGCAACAAATGGAGAATTGACTGTTCAAAAAAAAATCACAAAGTCTGCAGTGGAAGAAGCTTACAGGGGATAAAGTTGAAAGGTTAGTTTATGGCAAGATCATGAAGAGTCTTTTGTATTAGGCAAAAAATCAGTAATGTGACCATCAGACAGAGTCAAGGAAAACATCTCAATTGTGTCCCCAAGTACTTTGTGCCCACCTCGATTACTACATCACTCATGTTATGCATCGTGATTTTGTATGTCAAAAGTTGTTTTCTGAGGCTTAGTTGTAAGATGTCAGTGGTTCTAAATGGACCACAGAATGAACTCAGAATCTTCATTTAAGTTGCTCTGGTTTCTGTTTCACCCTGCTTCACAGCTGTTATCCTAGTACTGGGTTTCTTAACTTCCTTGGCACTGCTGACACTTTGAGCTGGAAGGTTGATTGTTTCAGGGGCAGTCCTGTGCACTGTAGGAGGTTTAGCAGTATCTCTGGCCTCTATCCACTAGATGACATTAGCACCCTCCCCACTGCCCCACTCGTTATAGCAAATGATCTCCAGACATTGTCAGATATCCCCTGGGAGATAGAATCACCCTCAGATCATCTATCCTAGATGTCCCCATTATCATATTTGGGGTAATTCTTACCATTTTTGTTTTGTAGGGCATCTTTTTTATGGATCTTTTGTTCTTAGGAGGCCCCGTTTCCCTCTTTATTATTTCATCTCTCAACTTCCCTGATGGCTCTGGCAGTAAAGCTTCTGCCTGCAACGCAGGAGACCTGGGTTCGATCCCTGGGTCAGGAAGATCCCCTGGAGAAGGAAATGGCAACCCACTCCAGTACTCTTGCCTGGAAAATCCCATGGACTGAGGAGCCTGGACAGTCCACAGGGTTGCAAAGAGTCGGACACTTCACTTTCATTTTTCTTAATTGATAATATCCTCCAGCATCTTTCTGAGATAAAATACATGGGTGGCTAGTAAAATTACTGCAAATTTGCATGTCTTTAACTTTGATTATGCTACTTCATTTAATAGGTTAACTAGATATTCAATTATTAGTTGAAAATTTTCTGAGAATTTTGAAGGCATTCCTCCACTGTGTCCTAGCTTCCAGCATTTCTATTGAGAAATCTAATGTCATTTTGATTCCTGAGTGTAGGTTCTTTTTACTTCTCTTGGGAAGGTTCTAGATGTTTCTCTCTGTCCCCATGGGTTCTGAAATTTCACAGTGATATGCTTTTGTGTAGGTCTTATGTAACCTTTGTGCTGAACACTTGACCCCTCTCAATGTGGAAATTTATATGCTTCAACTTGGAAAAAAGTTTAAACATCTTCTCTGATAATTTTCTCTTCATCTCATTTCATTTTTCTTTCTGGAATTCTAAATGTTCAGTATTTTAGGTCCTGGAATTATATTCTAGTCATTTCTATTCTTTTTTTTCCCCTGCTTTCTGAGAGATTTCTTCAAGTTTATCTCTAACCTTTCTATTGGACTTTCATTTTTTACTGTCCTAATTTTACTTTCCAAGACTTCAGTTTTTTCTATGCATGACATTTTAAAAAATTACCTCATGCTCTCATTTTATGAGTACAATAACCCTAACCTATCTGAAGATCTAAGTGCAAGTTTAGAAAAGTCTTCTCCTCTTCTTTGCTGAGATCCTTTTGCTACTTTTGTTTACTTCTGTCTTTATTTTTATATTAAAGCTTTCTTCAGATATCTGGTTTTACATGAATTTCCTTTCAGTTTAATAAATAGGTATTAATAATTGATTGAAGCTATGTATGGGTGGGTATGTGTGTCTTATTCCCTGGTAGAATTCACTGTGTGGTACTTAGTTAGGTTTTTTTGGAAAATGCACATTTGTCAGTATTGGATGTTCTATTCTTATGTTTCTTCAGAGGATATTCATTCATCCTCCTACCTGGGATGTATCAGCCTGTGAATGAGCATTTTTAGGGCCAGTTGGGAAAAGGTGGCAGCGTTACAATGATAATTAGTGAATACCCTAATTTCCATGTAGTGTCATCTCTTTAGCAATGTTCTGTATCCCTGAGTCACCACATTAGAACAAGGGGGATGATCTGACTGCAAATGTTTGGGAAGTGATCTGAGGAATCTGATTTCTCCCATGGGTGCATGCTACATCGCTTCAGTTGCGTCCAACTCTTTGGGATCCTGTGGACTGTAGCCCACCAGGCTCCTCTGTCCATGGGATTCTCCAGGCAAGAACATTGGAGTGGGTCACTGTGCCCTCCTCCAAGAGATCTTCTAAACCCAGGGACTGAACCCTCATCTCTTGTCTCCTGCTTTGGCAGGCAGGTTCTTTACCACTAGCACCACCTAAGGAGCCAGTGATTTCTCCCATGGATCACCAATTCTCTTGATTTCCACCCTTCCAAATACCCCCCCCCCTCCATTGCCAAGGCACCTGGCTGATGATTCCAATTCCTGTTTCTTGCTGTGCTTTTGTAAAAAGATATCTTATTTCTATTGCTTTCCTAATTGACAATGCAGTTTTCATCTTTGACACTAACCTGTTTACCATGCACAGCAGGCTGGATAGTGACCCCATAAGATATCCAAGAACTAATAATCCATGAAACGTGGGAATATAACTTTAGGTGGCAAAAGGGGGCATTGCAGATGTGATTAAGTTAAAGATCTTGAAATGGGGGGATTATTCTGAATTATACAAGTGGCCCCTATCTGTAAATCACAGTGTTCTTGTGAGAGAGAAGCTGAGAGACTTGACCACAGAAGAAGAAAATGGTGATGTGACAATGGAAATGGAGAGAGATTTGAAGATACTTTGCTACTAGCTTTGAAGATACTTTGCTACTAGCTTTGAAGATGTGGAGATGGGCCATGAGCCAAAGAGTGCAAGGGATGTAGCTCTGGATCTGGAAAAGTACAGGGAGAAGAGATTCTACCATGGAGCCTCTCAAGGGGGTGTGGCCCTGCCAGCCCCTTGGTTTAGGCTAGTCAAACCATTTTGGATTTCTGATCTTCAGAATTTTAAGAGAAGGAGAAGGGGACGACAGAGGATGAGATGGCTGGATGGCATCACTGAGTCAATGGACATGAGTTTGGGTAAACTCCGGGAGTTGGTGATGGACAGGGAGGCCTGGCATGCTGTGGTTCATGGCGTTGCAAAGAGTCAGACACGACTGAGCGACTGAACTGAACTGAGTGTGTGTTGTTTAGGATCACCAAGTTCCTTGTAGTTGTTCAAAGCAGTCATAGGAAACAAACAAACATACAAGCCATCCACCTGCTTCCTAGTTTCCAAGATGTGTTGTCGTCACTTCCTTCTCATTGTCTTTATCCTGTGCACTGTGTCCTTGAGTCTTTCTTATCCTCTTTGTGGAAGTTTGGGTGAGAGGCATGCTTAATACCTTTTTAATCCTCTGTGCATTTTTCTCTAAGTTTTCTTTGTTTTCTTTAGAGGTGTCCGATGAATACTTTGCATTTAATTGGAAATGATTGGATAATAAATGTATATTTTTGTTTGCCTTTGGTGGGTTTTGAGTTTTTGGTGAACTTTGGCTGTTTATGTACCAAGTTTGTTGGCATTCAGCATTTGTAATGAGGGAAGTAAATATAATTAAATAGAAAAACTACCAGAACTAAGACAGGGATACTGTAACATTCAATAACATTAATGTTGTTTTGGAACTATTTTAGGCAAGAAACATAAAATAACTGGTGTAAATATTAGAAAAAAATTATCTCTATACACTGATGTTTTGCCCATATACCTAGACTATTTAAGATTCCATTCTTGTAGATAATAACAAAATACTATAATTATAAAGAAAATATCTCTGTAAAATCAGACGGACCGTAGACTGACAATGTTGAATGATCAGATATATAGACTATATAATAAATTAAGTATACTCAATGAAGTTGATGGAATCAAAGTGGGTATTTAAAAAGTAATAAGAGAAAAAGTATCAAAATGAACTAACTGATCTTAAAAAAAAAAATCAAGTCTACGAGAAAGGAATATAGGATTGAAACTAGAAACATATATAATATTATTCCTTAGGTATAAGTGAAGAAAAAGTTAGTGAACTAATATCTGATACCTGTAATCACACAGTCAGATAAAACTGAAAGTTTAAAAGAGAAGTTAATGACAGGTTTGATTAAAAACCTCTATCTCTAATAGTATTCTAAATGGAAAGAATAAGGAGAAAAAAAGAGAAGCCATTGGAGAAGAGAAAAATGCTGAGGTTTTATAGAATTTATGAAAGACAAAAGCACTCATATTTAGACTGTCCAGTGAATCCCTAAGTATGAAAAGACAAGCCAGAGAAAAACAAATCAGGGAGATGTAAACCTCAGTTAAGATAAGATACTATTACACCTACCAAATTGTTTAAAAAAAAAATGTAAAAGCCGGAACATACCAAGTGTTGGTAAGACAGGAGTAATGAGAGCACTCATAAGCCGCTGGCCGACTCTAAGTTGGAATGACTATTCCAGAAAGCAGTTGGGCAGTAGCAGTAAAAACTAAAACCATATGGACACTTAAATCCTACTTTTGGAATTTAACCTACAGAAATGAAAGCACCAATATGCAATGGTCATATACAATGTCACTTCACCTTTTCTTATAGAGGTAAAGTTGTAGGAAGAAAAGAAGGGAGGGAAGAAGGAAATGTTGTGATGACAAAAACATCATTTATAATATTGTCCCGTTTATGTTGATTCATATGAATGCATGAAGGGATTCATGAAAAGACAATCACAGTGTATTAATGGCCATTATCTCAGGGGATTAGACTTCATGTATGTTTTACTTTATTCTTTTATGTATTATTGAAAGTTTGTCAACATGCATTGCCAAACATATAATAAGAATAAAAA
Source organism: Bubalus kerabau (assembly GCF_029407905.1). Taxonomy (NCBI): domain Eukaryota; kingdom Metazoa; phylum Chordata; class Mammalia; order Artiodactyla; family Bovidae; genus Bubalus; species Bubalus kerabau. The sequence continues at coordinate 31,607,783 of NC_073631.1, read as the reverse complement.
AGCTATTTTTCCTTGTGGAAAAAATAAGGGAAAAACCAAAAATGGTGAATATTTTATCAGGCCTAATGTTATTACATTTTTGCTGTGTCGATGTGAAGCAAGTTTAATCTTTCAACTCTTTAAGCAATCTTTGATTAATATACAGTCATCAACTACCTTTCAAGGTCAGAAAAGAACAGAGACAAAAAGTAGTTGAACATACCTAGTGAGGACTTTACTTATTTGGCAAAGAGAAAGCTACTTCACAACAAAGGTTACACATTCCTTGGCGTCCACAAAGCCATTCATTCATCAATTCAAATTTAAATTCTATTACAGTGTTATTCCCATAAGGGCAGGTTTTTCATTTGTCTTGTTCTCAGACTTTTGCCTGGTATCCAACACAGTGGCTGCCTCACCTCAGAAATACAATCAATATTTACTAAAGGAGTGAATATATTTACACGCCCATATATGGCATAATTTTGTGCTTTTGTTATTATTCTGTTATTTAATATTCATTCTAAATTCCTCCCACAAGTTCAGTTCAGTTCAGTCGCTCAGTCATGTCCGACTGTTTGCAACCCCATGAATAGCAGCACGCCAGGCTTCCCTGTCCATCACCAGCTCCCGGAGTTCACTCAGACTCACGTCCATCGAGTCAGTGATGCCATCCAGCCATCTCATCCTCTGGCGTCACCTTCTCCTCCTGCCCCCAATCCCTCCCAGCATCAGAGTCTTTTCCAATGAGTCAACTCGTCGCATGAGGCGGCCAAAGTACTGGAGTTTCAGCCTTAGCATCAGTCCTTCCAAAGAACACCCAGGGCTGATCTCCTTCAGAATGGACTGGTTGGATCTCCTTGCAGTCCAAGGGACTCTCAAGAGTCTTCTCCAACACCACAGTTCAAAAGCATCAATTCTTCGGCGCTCAGCTTTCTTCACAGTCCAACTCTCACATCCGTACATGCCCACAGGAAAAACCATAGCCTTGACTACACGGACCTTTGTTGGCAAAGTAACTTCTCTGCTTTTGAATATGCTATCTAGGTTGGTCATAACTTTCCTTCCAAGGAGTAAGCATCTTTTAATTTCATGGCTGCAGTCACCATCTGCAGTGATTTTGGAGCCCCCCAAAATAGTCTGACACTGTTTCCGCTGTTTCCCCATCTATTTCCCATGAAGTGATGGGACCAGATGCCATGATCTTCATTTTCTGAATGTTGAGCTTTAAGCCAACTTTTTCACTCTCCTCTTTCACTTTCATCAAGAGGCTTTTGAGTTCCTCTTCACTTTCTGCCATAGGGTGGTGTCATCTGCATATCTGACATTATAAAAAATACCTCCCACAAGTATTTTTTTAGTAATTATTGGTATAATGTTCAGAGAATCTAAAAATATTAGTAATAAGAACAAATACTAATTTAACATTTGTGTCAGTTCTGTTCTAAAGGCTTTATGTATATTCACTCATTTAATCCTGGAAGCCAATATTATCCCCATTTTACTGATGGTAATGCTGAAGCACATAATTTGCCTAAGGATCTGTAACTACTGAGTTGCAGGTTCAGAGTTTGAGTCCAGGTCTAAATCCAGAGTCAAGCTTTTCCTACAGGCGTGTACCTTACCTCTGACAATATAGAAATGCCAGCAGTTGTAGATCAGCTCATTCATAACTGATGCACCTTGATTTATTTTCTCTGCTAAGATTTGTTTCATTTCTCCTTAGGTAGCAACAGAGCTGTGCAGTGCATGGGAGTGGTTGATTTGGCAGGGTATAGAACTGATGTGAACAATATGCCATGCAAACCAGATGAGTAAAGATATTTAACAAGAAAAACACCAAATGATGCCATGAATCTAGGGAAAATAGGGGCAAAGGCCAGAACGGATGACCAGAGGCACATGTGAAAGTGATTGTGAGGACAAGGCTTGACCATGGTCAGGAGGAGCAGGCAAACTTGTAGGCCCATGTACACGTAAATGCAAACCAGAATAGCAAGCAAAATACAGGCAATAGGTGTATGGTACCAGCAGCAGCAAAGAGACTGAGGCAGAACAAAGGTTTTCTGAGGTACAACCTACTGTACCTATTTAGCCCAAGGTAAGAATTGGCTTTGGAGGGCAAGCAGTTCTGAGAGAAGATGTTATTGTCAACAACACTTGGATGGACTGCAGAATTGAGGAAACAAGCAAAGCATGTTTTTCTGTAGACTTAATTTTTGTTGTTTTATTTTTAAAATTTTTACTGAGTAACGTGTTCACTGAGGGCGTCTCTTGTGGCTCAGCTGGTAAAGAATCCGCCTGTAATGCGGGAGACCTAGGTTGGATCCCTGGGTTGGGAAGATCCCCTGGAGAAGGGAACAGGTACCCACGCCAGTATTCTAGCCTTGAGAATTCCATGGACTGTATTGTCCATGGGGTTGCAAAGAGTCAGACACAGCTGAGTGACTTCCACTTTCACTTGTATGTGTTCACTAATAAGCAAAAAAGAGAGAAGAGATATCACAAAACCACCACTCAAAGATATTACAGTTAAAAAGCGGCATGAAATCTTGTGCTGTGAAGACTTTTCAGACACACAAAAGCAGAAAGATGAGTGTGATGCAGTGTCATAAACCCATCCTTCACCTTCAGCATGCCACTGTTCTTGTTCTTCTGACCCCTCCCACATTTTACAGACGTGCATGTGTGCGCACGCGCGCGCGAACACACACACACACACACACACACACACACACACACACACACACACGGAAACAGAAAAGAACATCGCACCACTCAGAAACATCATAGATATCCTTCTCTTAATACTATAATCATCAATAAATTGCCTTCTTAATAAAAAAAATGAATGATTATTTCTTTCCGGCTTTATAGCACTGTAGTCTTGATAAATCATCCATAGTATGTGGTGTTCAGTTGCGTCTGACTCTTTGTGGCCCCATGGACTGTAGCCTTTCACACACCTCTGTCCATGTAAATTTCCAGGCAATCTTCCTGACCTGAGGATTGAATCCCAGTCTCTGCTTTGCAGGCAGATTCTTTACTGTCTGAGCCACCAGGGAAACCAACCACATTTATTTATGCTTGGTTCACTCCCAGTTTTAAAAATAAAAGTGCTGCCCTGATATATACATAAATATATATACACAGGAGGCTTCCCTGGTGACTCAGTGGTGAAGAATCTGCCTGCCAAGCAGGAGATAGGTTCAGACCTTGGGTCAGGAAGATCCCCTGGAAAGGAAATGGCAGCCCACTCCAGTATTCTTGCCTGGGAAATCCCATGGACAGAGAAGCCTGGTGGGCTACAGTTTACGGGGTGGCAAAGAGTTGGACACAACGTAGTGACTAAACAACAACCATGAGGACAAATATAGTGTGTATGTATATATATATATCTTCTCCATATATATATATATATATATATGATATACATGCACATAATATAGCACTTACCTTTTCTGCTTATATATATATATATATATATATATATATATATGTTTATATATATGGGATATTTGTATACTATTCCAATTTGGTCCTTAGAATAAACTGTTAGACGTGAAATTTCTGGGAAAAAGAGTAAGTCTATTTTAAATGTTTTTATATTTATTTTATATTTATTATCAAATAACACTCCAGAAATTTTCTGCTCTTTCAGAGTAGCCTTACTAAGACTGTATGCATATGCCTATATTTCATTTGCCTCAGTAATACTGAGTAGTAGAAATTCTTTGTAGTTTTTTCAAGTTGATCACTTTGAGATATCATTGTGAAGATGTATAATTATTTGAATATTACAAATATTATATATTTTAGTGTTTATAGGACAAGTCACCAAAAGTAAAAGACTGATTTCATAAATTACACATTTCTTTTTTTCATATATTGATTTTAACCTTATATGTGTATTTTTCTAGATGTACTTCACAGAGGGAAAAAAATCTGCATTCCCAAAATATTTAATAGCTTGTTTAATTTTCTGAGAAGGCATAGATTGCTTTAAAGGAGATTGCTAGTAAATTAGATTAACCATCTTTAGCATTCAATTCCAAAATCATTGAGGTTTATATCCATTAAATATGAATTTGTCCTCAAATTCATTTTCTTGCTCTTTATTGTTATCACTGCATGATTGGTTATTTTCCATTTTGGAAGATTTAGTATTTGAGTAGGTCAGATGATGGTTTGATAGCTTACAAAACTTTAAAAGCCAGACACTGGAGCACTAAGTAAATTACATCTACATATAACCTCTTCCAAAAAATATAACTATATGATAGTAAAGTGAAGTATGTAAAATATCCTTTGGTCTAATGGCTATTTTTATTTTTCCAAAGATAATTTATCTATAACTATTAATATTTCAAAAAGCTTTGCTATCAATGTCAACTGGTTGAGGAGGATTCAGCAAGCTCAAATTTTTTTTTCTGAATAATAAAAATGCCCAGAATAGAACTAGCAACGAAAGTCAATAGAGAGGGAGTGACGGAAAGAGGGAAGCTAGGCAAATTGTTTTATATTTTGCATAACTGAAGAGCCAGATGGCTTAACTGGATTTTTATTTTCAGAACCACCCACTGCAGGATTTTAAGTAAGTTCTCAAGTCAAACACAGTACTGCGAAATAGAGTTTTAACAATGTCTAGACCAGAGCCCACAACCTTATCTAGGCATTACCAGATTCCTATCCTTGTGATGCAGCCAGACCTGTCTTTTACTGGTCTAGAAACAATTTTACACTAATTTTCTACCTCTTCTGGGCAGAGATGCAAAAAAGGAATAGGTATGGTACTGCTTAGGAAATGTTCAAGATTCTACTTTAGGGTTTTCTAATCTAATATCAACTTGACAGTAATATTTAATGTCTTACCCAGTTGTCACTTTTACTCCATTTTGAAGTATCTTGTAATGACCACCTTGCTATTCAAAGAAAAGCAAGAAAATTGATCCAGCATATCAAATACACACTGGTGATATATTTCACTATTTAATTTTAGGGAATATTTGCTCTAATGCTGTTTTTAATCATCAATAACCTGAATTAAAGCATATAAATTTAGTAAAACAGATTGTCTAAAAGTTTATTTTATTGCTGTTATCTTTTTAAATTCTTTACTAGACACTCCAAAGAATTCAATTATCTATTTTCTAGTTTTAAAAAATTGTGCTATTTCTCTTTTTCATTTTTTACATCCCATTTATCTCTATCTTTCGTGAAGTCGCTCAGTTGTGTCCAACTCTTTGTGACCCCGTGGACTGTAGCCCACCAGGCTCCTCCATCCATGGAATTTTCTAGGCAAGAGTACTGGAGTGGGTTGCCATTTCCTTCTCCGATCTCGATCTTTACCGTTTTTAAATTCTAGCAAATAACCAAAAGTTAAATATGCCAAATTCCTCAAGAAAAGCTGTACTTTGCTATTTCCTGACCAGTAAGAAACTTTTTGGACCATGAGTCTAGCCAGAAGAAACAAATGTCTGTTGAAAATGATCTGGTCCAATTTTGTAGGTCCAGTCTGGAGATGGATTCTGAGCTGCAGGTTAATATCCAAACTTTCTGTGTTAGAATGAAAGCAAATCTATTAGGGCTTGATCATCATCAGTTAAGGCCAAAGAGCTAACTGGTGAAATATACGCCTAGTTTCATTCCAGCTGGCTAACACTGAATGTTTTTTATTAAGGATGAGTCACTTTTCTAAAGAATTCTGCAGTAAACCAGTTTTATGTCAGAACATCGTGAAGGACTGACTTTGGCATCTGCTCTTTTGGGCTTTTATTTCTTCTCATATCTCCTTTAAGAAATCTAGCTTGGATTTATCCAACTAGCTTTCTCTGTTTCAATTTCCTTTTATAACTCATTGGCTGCTTGAGTCCCTCACTCAGTTGGGAGTGTCAGACAGCACTACCCTGCTCTGGTCTCCCCATTTGGGTACCTTCCAGTGTAACCAAACTCCCCTGGAATACAACAACTACAAAAGCATTGAACATGTCAGGCTTGGAATACTTTTGCTGAGTCAGTTTAAAATTGGATTGAATGAAACACAGCTGCCCTTAACAAAGCATCCTCTGTTCTGTTACACTTAGGGATGAGAATAATGCACAAACACAGGGGCTCAGACTAACTATGTGTATTATTTTATGTACAGGAAGAAGAAACCCTGGAGCCTGAGATACTGTTGTGCCTAAATGATAAAAGGATTAGCTTTTGGCTTTTGAGTATCAGCCCCTGCACTGCATTGCATGATCCTGTTGAACAGAAGGTAAATGTGATGGTTTCATCTCTAGATTATTCAGCCCTGAATTACTTTAAGCAAGTTTTTTAGTTCTAAATATTCAGAAAAATATTACAAACATCAATTTGGCTATATCTATCTTTTAAGAGGAGCAATAGTGAAAAATCAAGCAGGATAACCATAGGTACAAACTTACTGGTTAAGAAATTAGGCTGTATAGTAACAGAATTGAATTTTTGCACCATTTCCACCACGTACTAGCTATGTTACTTGGGCCAAATCGCTTAACGTCTCTTAATTTCAGTCTATTGACAAAGTGAGTATAACAATAAAACTTAATTGTGAGTATTAAAGTAATCCATATGAAGCTTCCATATGCGCATCTTATGTGCTATGTAAGGGATCACTATTTTAGTAGAGTTGGAATGAATCACAATGACCTTATCTTGCTCCTCCATCTTGGCCTCCACATGCCATCCCTGGTTTCATTAGATACACATGAATTGTCAAGAGTGTATTGTAGTTTTGTATGTTTGAATTGTAGTTTTGTATGTCTCTTAACTTTCATTCTAATTCAGTGTTGTTGAGAATAATTTAAACTTCTATGTAACATCGTGGAGTGCTATCAAATGCTTCCTCACTTTTTTCTCCCCCCCTCCCTGCCACTTTGGAGCTTGCCAGTGTTTGGTGACCATGTTCTTTGAATCTTTTTCTTTTTTTCAGAATGTGTTTTCTCCTGTGGGATCAATCTCATACTCACTGTTTCGTGCTTTGCTTTCTCTTTTTCCTGTCATCATTGTCTATTCTTATTCTCTTGATGAAAATTTCCTTCCTCCTCCTCAGAATCATAAACATTAATCCTTTTCAATATAATTCTGTGCACTATATATATTTAAATTTTTTCATTTTCTGCAATAAATGTTAAACATTTCTTAATTCTCTTCATTTGCCCCTTGACTCTGGCTATTGGCTAGAAAAAAATTTCTTATTCTCAAAAGGAAAAAGACAGCATTATCTCACTAACTATAGACTAATGACTTTATCTCAGCAATATTCTAGAGTGCATTTTAAACAAATAGTTTCTGAGCATCTGAGGAAAAAAAAGATCATGAAAAATGAACATATATTCATTTAGAACAAGTCATAGTGGGTATAGTTTATTTCTTTGCTTGATAGAATCACTAAACAAATGGTCAGTAAATGTATTAAGCATGACATACCTAGGCTTCAACAAGAGATTTAGAACGATTTTTTAAAAGTGTTCTTTAAAAAACTTTATTTTTTAGAACAGTTTAGGTTTAAAATAAAATTGAGAGGAAAATACAGGATTTCTCATTTACTCCTTCCTATCTATAGACATGAATATCCTCCCCTTCATCAATATCACTCACCAGAATGGTACTTTTTTTTTTCACCAATGATGATCCTACATTGACAAATCGTGATCACGTAATGCATAGTTCACTTTTAAGTTCACTGTTGGTGTCCTATTCAATATATTCTATGGGTTTGGGCAAATGTCCAATAACATATATCCATAATCATGCAAAGTATTTTCACTGCCCTAAAAATTCTCTGTGTTCTGATTATTCATCTCCACTGTGTCCCTCCACCTCTCCCAATTCCCCACTTCCAAACACTAATCTCTTTAAAATTGCCACAATTTTGACTTTTCCAGAACCATATATATTTGGAAACATACAGTATGTAGCCCTTTAAGATTGGCCTCTTTCACTTAGGAATATGTGTTCATGTTTCTTTCATGTCATTTCATAGCTTGATAGGTCATTCCTTTTTAGTACTAAATAATATTGCAGTATTTAGATGTACCAGAGTTTATTCATCCATTCAGTTACTAAAGGATTTGGTTGCTTCTAAGTTTAAACATTTATCAGTAAAGCATTTATGAACATCTGTGTGCAGATTTTTGTGTGGACTGAAGTTTTCAGTTTTCAGTATGAGTAAATTGTACCAGAGTATGATTGTGGAATCATATGGTAAGAATATGCCTACTTTTGTAAGAAAGTTACAAGTGTCCTCTGAAATGGCTGTACCACTTTGCATTCCCACCAGCATTATATGAGAGAGTTTCCAAAACTCCTTATCAGCATTTGGTATTGTCAGGATGTGGATTTTGGCCATTCTAGTAGGAATATAGTGTTATCTCATTGTTTTAGTTTCCACTTCTCTGGTGACTCATGGAACACTTTTTTTATATGCTTATTTACCATTAGTGTATCTTTTTTGGTGAGGAATTTGTTAAGGTCATTGGTTCATTTTTTAAGTGGGTTATTCTCATATTGTTGAATTTTAAGATTTCTTTATATATCTTGGATAAGTCTTTTAAATAGGTATATCTTTTGCATATATATTCTCCTAATCTGTGGCTTATCTTCTCATTTTCTTGATATTCTTTCACAGAGCAAAAGTTTTAATGAAATTCAAATTATCAGTTATTTCTTTCATAGGTTGTATCTTTGATATTTTATCTATAAAGGCAACACCATAGCCAAGGTCATGTAGTTTTTCTACTGTGTTTTCTAGGAGTTTACTATTTTGCATTTTATAGTTAGGTCTATGATCCATTTGAGTTAATTTTTGTGAAGATTATAATGTCTGTGTCTAGATTTCTTTTTTTGCAAGTGAATTTCCAGTTATTCTGGTACTATTTGTTCAAGAGATTTTCTTTGCTCCATTGTGTTGCCTTAGTTATTTATGTCAGGGACCAGTTGATTATATTTATGTGGGTCTATTTTGGGGCACTCTATTCTGTTTCATTGATTTGTCTGTTTTTTCATCAATACCACACTGTTTTGGGTACTGTAGTTTTTTTGTTTTTTTTTTAGTAAGTCTTGAAATCAGGTGGTATCAGTCCTCCAATTTTGTTCTTCTCCTTCAGTGTTGTTGGCTAATCTGACCTCTCCATCTAAACTTTAGAATCAGTTTGTAGATATTAAAAAGTAATTCAGATTATTTATAGATCATTGGAATATCCAACCAGAGGATTAAGTAAAGTTGACATCTGTAAAATAACTGGAAACAAGTTCATGAAATCCTTTCTGAACCTTCAGTGGATTTTGCAAGGTTACAAAATATACCATCAATACACAAAAGTCAACTGTTTCTATACATCAGAAATGGAAAAAAAAAAAAAAAAAAGAAATATAGTCAGAGGCCAATCAATAAACCTGTACATCTGTGCTCAACTAATTTTTGACAAGTGCTAAGATCATTAGTAGTTAAAGAAGTTTCTTAAACATGTGATCCAGGGACAACAGTATATCCACATACAAAAAAATGAAGTTATCCTTAACCTCACACCAGGTGGCTCAGAGGGTAAAGCGTCTGCCTGCAGGAGACCTGGGTTAGATCCCTGGGTCAGGAAGATCCCCTGGAGAAGGAAATTGCAACCCACTAGAGTATTCTTGCCTGGAAAATCCCATGGACAGAGAAGCATGGTAGACTACAGTCCATGGAATCGCAAAGAGTTGGACACGACTGAGGGACTTCACTTTCATAAGCTAAATATAAGTGATTCAAGAATAAAACTCTTATACAAGAAAACATAGGGATAAATCTTCATGGCCTTGCATCTAGTAATGAATTTTTAGATATAACAACAAAAGCAACAAAAGTGAAAATATATACATATGTATCAATAAACAATAGAATATTATTCAGTTGTAAAAAAAAAAAAATGAAGTACTGATACATTGTCTAATGTGGATATACCTAGAAAACATTTTGTTAAATGGAACAGTTAAGACACAAAGGTAACATATTGTTAAATTCCACTTACATGAAATGTCTAGAATAGATAAATCTGTATACACAGTGAGCAGATTGGTAGTTGGCAAGGTCTGGAATCAGCAAAAAGGGTCAAATGGGGAATAATTGCTTAATGTGTTTTATTTTGGAGTGATGAAAATATTTTGAAACTAGAAAGCAGTGATGATTGTATAACATTGTGGATGTATTAAATGGCCACTGAATTGTTTATTTTAAAACTTTTAATTTTATGTAACCTAAATTTCATCTCAATACAAAATTTTAAACTAACAAAATAGAGTTACAATCATTCTTCAGTATCTTTGAGAGATTTGTTCCAGGAAACACCTTGGATACCAAAATCCAAGGATGTTTAAGTTCATGATATAAAAGAAGGTAGTACTTGAATGGAACCTATGTACATTCTGGGCTTCCCAGTGGCTCAGCAGTAAAGAATCCACCTGCGATGAAATGCTGTTTTCTTTTCTTGTATTTGGTGTTGGGATAATTCTGTCCTCGTAAAATGAGGTAGGAAGAATTTGCTGTGCTTCTACTTTCTAGAAGAGATTTTGTATATTTGGTGTCATTTTGTGTTAAATGTTTGGTAGAATTCATTAGTGAAACTATCTGGATCTTTGATTTCTTTTATCAGAAGAAGAATTATTAATTAATCTTTAAGATACATGCCTATTATTTTTCCTTTTGTGTTTTAGTAGTGTTTTTCAAGGAACTGGTCTATTTTGCCTAAATTTTCAAGTTTTGAACATAGATTAATTGATAGTACTACTTATTATTTGCATTTCCATTGGGTCAGTGATAATGGCTACCTCTTTAATGCATTATTATTCAATTGTATCATCGTTGTTTTTTCTTGGCTATTCTAGCTAAAGTTTTTCCAATGGTATTGGTATTTTCAAAAAACAGTTTTGTATTCATTGCTTTTCTTCATCATTTTCCTGTTTCCATTCTATTGGTTTCTGCTCTAATTTTTAATATTAATTTTCTTCTGCTTTCTTTATTTTTAATCTGCTTTTCTTCTCTAGTTTCTTAAGGAAGAGCTTTTTAAAAAAAATTTACTGTGGTATAATTGATTTACAATGTTGTGTTAGTTTCATGTGTACAGAAAGGTGAATCTGTTATACAAATACATATATCTATTCTTTTTAAAGATAATTTTCCCATATAGACCATTCAGTAGAGTTCCCTGCACTTATATAGTAGGTCCTTATTAGTTATCTATTTTATGTATAGTAGTATGTATGTGTGAATCCCAATTTTCCAATTTGCCCAAACCCAGTAACCATAAGTTTAGTTTCTACTTCTATAACTCTATTTCACTTTTGTAGATAAGTTCATTTGTAACATTTTTAAAGATTCCACAGATAAGTGATGCTGTTAAGTTGCTAAGTTGTGTTCGACACTTTTGTGACCCCATGGACTGCAGCCCACCAGGCTCCTCTGTCCATGGGATTTCCCAGACAAGAATACTGGAGTGGGGTGCTGTTTCCTGCTCCAGGGGATCTTTCCAACCCAGGGATCCAACCCACATCTCCTGCACTGCAGGCAGATTCTTCACCACTGAGCCAATTGTATTTCTCTGTCTGACTTACTTCACTCAGTATGAGGATCTCTAGGTCCATCCGTGTTGCTGCAAATGACATTATTTTGTTCTTTTCTATGGCTAATATAATAATAAAATATTATAATAAAAAGAAATATATATAGTAAGAAAAGAATATAATAATAAGAAATCTGCATGCAGGTCAAGAAACAACAGTTAGAACCAAACATGGAACAACAGACTGGTTTCAAAACGGGAAAGGAGTACATCAAGGCTGTATATTGTCACCCTTCTTATTTAACTTATGTGCAGAGTACATCATGAGAAATGCCAGGCTGGATGAAGCACAAGCTGGAATCAAGATTGCTAGGAGAAATATCAATAATCTCAGATATACAGATGACAGCACCCTTATGGCAAAAAGCAAAGAAAAACTAAAGAGCCTCTTAATGAAAGTGAAAGAGAAGAGTGAAAATGTTGACTTAAAACAACATTCAGATAACTAAGATCATGGCATCCGGTCCCATCACTTCATGGCAAATAGATGGGGAAACAGTGGAAACAGTGAAAGACTATCTTTTTGGGCTCCAAAATCACTGCAGATGGTGACTGCAGCCATGAAATTAAAAGACGCTTGCTCCTTGGAAGAAAGGCTATGACCAACCTAGACAGCATATTAAAAAGCATTACTTTGCCAACAAAGGTCTGTCTAATCAAAGCTTTGGTTTTCCCAGTAGTCATGTATGGAAGTGAGAGTTGGACTGTAAAGAAAGTTGAGTGCCAAAGAATTGATGCTTTTGAACTGTGGTGTTGGAGAAGACTCTTGAGAGTCCCTTGGACTGCAAGGAGATCCAACCAGTCCATCCTAAAGTAAATCATTCCTGAATATTCATTGGAAGGACTGATGCTGAAGCTGAAACTCCAATACTTTGGCCACCTGACATGAAGAATTGACTCATTAGAAAAGACCCTGATGCTGAGAAAGATTGAAGGCAGGAGGAGAAGGAGACGACAGTGGATGAGATGGTTGGATAGCATCACTGACTTGATGGACACGAGTTTGAGTAAGCTCTAGGAGTTGGTGATGGACATGGAAGTCTGACGTGCTGCAGTCCATGGGGTCATAAAGAGTCAGACATGACTGAGTCACTGAACTGACTGATGGCTAATATTCCATTGTATATATATATGTACCACATCTTCTTTATGCATTTCTCTGTTGATAGACATTTAGGTTGCTTCCATGTCCTGGCTATTGTGAATAATGCTGCAATGAACATTAGGGTACCTGTATTTCTTTGAATTATGGTTTTCTCCAGATATGTGTGTAGGAGTGGATTCCTGTATCATGATCATATGGTAGCTCTATTTTCAGTTTTTTAATTTTCATTGCCACCAACAGTGTGGGAGGGTTCCCTTTCCTCCATGCCTCTTCAGCATTTATTGTTTGTAGATTTTTTGATGATGGCCACTCTCACACATGTGAGGTGATACCTTGTTGTAGTTTTAATTTACATTTCTCTAATAATTAGCAATGTTGAGCGTCTTTTCATGGCCTGGTTGGCCATCTGTATATCTTTTTTGGAGAAATGTCTATTTAGATTTTCTATCTTTTTTTTGATTGGGTTGTTTGTCTTTCTGATATTGAGCTGCATGAGCTATTTGTATATTTTAGAGATTAAGCCCTAATTGGTTGCCTCATTTGCAAATATTTCCTCCCATTCTGAGGGTTTTCCTTTGTTTTTATTTATGATTACCTTTGTTATTCAAACATTTTTAAGTTTAATTAGGTCCCATTTGTTTATTTCTGTTTTTATTTTGATTTTTTAAAATTTTAGATCTTTATTCTTTTCTTAATCTAAAATTATTAATTTAATTTTAAATTTGTTTAATCTAAATTCATTAATTTGTTAATCTAAAAGAATCTAAATCTATTATTAATCTAAAATTTAGATCTAAATTTTAGATCTTTATTGCTTTACAGTTATACTATTTATTTATTTTTGTTGCTTTGGGGCTTTTCTCTAGTTGTGGCGAGGCAGGGCTACTCTTGCTTGGCACGCGGGCTTCTCATTGCTGGGACTTCCCTTGTTTTAGAGCACGGCCTCTAGGTGTGTGAGCTTCAGTAGTTGAGGCACCTGAGCTCAGTGACTGCAGCTTCGGGCTCTAGAGCAGAGCCTCAGTAGTAGTGGCACACAGGCGTAGATGCTCTGCAGCCTGTGGGATTTTCCTGGACAGGGGATCAAACCCATGTCCCTGCATTGGCAGGCAGATTCTTTACCACTTAGCCACCTGGGAAGCCCTACAGTTATATTTTTAGTGTTATAAATGTCCTTCTAAGCACTACATTCGCTGCATCCTACCATTTTTGATAAGTTCTATTTTGTTTTCATTTAATTAAAAGTAATTTAAAAAGTTCTCCTAAGCCTTCTTCTTTAACTCAGGTGTTGTTTAAACTCCAACACATTTGGGGTTCTTCCAGCTATCTATTATCAATGTCCATTTTATTATTATCTGAGAACAAACTTTGTATTATATCTAGTTTTTCAAATTCGTTAAGATATGTTTTATGGTCCAAAATGTGGTCTGTTTTAGTGTATACTCCATGTTCACTTGAAACAAATGTATATTGTGTTCTTGTTTAATGGTGTATTCCATAAATGTCAATTATATAGAGTTGATTGATAGTGTTGTTCAGATCACCTATATCCTTACTGATTTTCTGCCTGCTTGATATATCAATTACTGACAGAAGGGCTTTGAAGTAACTTTAATCATGGACTTGTCCATTTCTGTTTTCAGATCTCTCAGTTATAGCCCCATGCATTTTCGCACTTACACTCTTAGATGAATACAAAGTTAGGGTTATTGAATCTACTTGAAAAATTGACACCTTTATTACCATCTTGTCTGAAATTAATATGGATACTTCAGCTAGCTTTTGATTAGTGTTTAAAAGTACAGTATTTCTTTATCCATTACTTTATTATTAGCCTATCTGAGTATTTACATTTGAACTGGAAATATTATAGATAATATATAACTGAGCCATGTTTTTGTATTAATCCACTCTGAGAATGTCTTTTCATTGATGTATTTAGATAATTCATATTTAAAGTGATTATTTACTATTTGTTACTTTGTTTCTCCCCCACTTCTTGCTATTTTTACACCTTCCCTTGTTTCAAGTTAAAATTTAATGTGATTCCATCTTTTGTCTTAGTGTATCAGTTATACTTAAAATAATAAGTTCTATCATATACAATATACATTTTTAACTAATCTGTTTTCAAATACTGTACCAGTTCACATGCTATGCATTACCTTATAACAGAGCAGTTCCAGTTCCTTCTTCCCACCATTATGATATTGTGTCGTTCATTGAATTTATCTGTGTTCTATAATCACCCAATACTTATTTTTGCTTTTACCAATAGTTATCTTTTAGGTCAATTATGAATGAGATAAATATAACATTTATGTTACCTTTCTTTATTCTTTCTTGTCCTGCCTTTATTTGTGTAGCTCCAGTTTTCTAACCCCTGCTCTTTTTCTTCTGCCTGTACTACTTCTTTTTTTAAATTTATTTGTACTGATTTATTTTTGGCTGCACTAGGGTCATTGCTTTGGGTGAGCAGAGGCTGCTCTTCACCGCAGTGCGCGGGCTTTGCGCGGTGCCCTCGCTTGTCGCGGAGCACAGGCTCTATGCGTGCTGAATTCAGTCATTGTGGCTCACAGGCTCGGTAGTGCGGTTCATGGGCCCTAGAGCACGCAGGTTCAAACAATTGTAGCATGGGCTTAGTTGCTCTACAGCATGTGTGATATTCCTGGAGCAGGGATCGAACACGTGTCCCCTGCATTAGCAGGCAGATTCTTATTCACTGCGCCATCAGGGAAGTCCTCTGCATTGCTTCTTTTAATATTTCTTGCAAGGTTGTCCTGTTTGTGATGAATTTCAATTTTGGAGGGGTGTACTTGTGAAGGGTAATTTTACTGATATAGAATTCCTCATCAATGTTTTTCTTGTTCTTCAACATTTAAAATATTTCACTTTACTTTCATTTTGTTTACATAGTCTCTTAGGATAAGTAACTGATATTCTTGTCCATGATCCTCTATAGGTCACAATGTGGCTTTTTTTTCTGTGTTCCCTTTCTCTTTGTTTTCTTAAAATTTGAATCTGATATGCATTTATGTGTTTATTTGGTATTTACCCTACTTGCTGCTTTTTGAGCTCTTAGTTATATAGTTGGACATCTGTGATTAATTTTGGAAAGTTATTGACAGTTATAACTTCAAAGATTTCTTCTCCATCTACAATTTCTTCTCATTCTAATTTTGTTTACTCAAATTACATGCTTGTTAAATCTTTGATATTGTCCTACAGTTCTTGGATTGTCTGTTATGTTTCTATTTTTCTTCATATTCCAATTTAGGAAGTTTTTATTGACTTACCTTCAATTTCACTGAATCTTTTCTCAGCCATGTCATATCTACTGAGAAGTCCATTGAAGGCATTGTTCATTTTTGTTACAGTTTTTTAAAAAAAGCTTAACTTTTCATTCTGATCATTTATTATTGTTTTTTTTTTACTAAAATTATTAATCTATTCTTTCATGTTGTCTACTTTCTACGTTAAAGCTCTTAATATATTAATCACAGTTAGTTAAAATTCCTTGTCTAATAACTCCAAAGTCTGTGTCATATCTGAGTCTGGTTTTGATGATTGGTTTATTTCATTGCCCTCTAACATAGCTTGTAATTTTGGATTGGAAGCACTACATTGAATAAAAGAAACTGTTAAATCTACCTAGGTGTTGAGCTGTTTAAATTCTTTCATACCTGTAGATTCCAGAAACTTCATATACCTTCATTGTCCTTGTTTTTTTTCCTCTTGATGTTCAGTTCAGTTCAGTTCAGTCACTCAGTCGTGTCCGACTCTTTGCAACCCCATGAGTCGCAGCATGCCAGGCCTCCCAGTCCATCATCAACTCCTGGAGTTCACTCAGACTCATGTCCAACGAGTCAGTGATGCCATCCAGCCGTTACATCCCTGCCATCCCCTTCTCCTCCTGCCCCTAATCCCTCCCAGCATCAGAGTCTTTTACAATGCGTCAACTCTTCACATGAGGTGGCCAAAGTATTGGAGTTTCAGCTTTAACATCATTCCTTCCAAAGAAATCCCAGGGCTGATCTCCTTCAGAATGGACTGGTTGGATCTCCTTGCAGTCCAAGGGACTCTCAAGAGTCTTCTCCAATAACACAGTTCGAAAGCATCAATTCTTTGGTGCGCAGCCTTCTTCACAGTCCAACTCTCACATCCATACATGACCACTGGAAAAACCATAGCCTTGACTAGATGGACCTTTGTTGGCAAAGTAATGTCTCTGCTTTTCAATATGCTATCTAGGTTGGTCATAACTTTTCTTCCAAGGAGTAAGCGTCTTTTAATTTAGGATTCCCCAAATAGAAAGAGTCTGTCTTGCAGCTCTTTCAGCTGAAATTCACTGTGATTACACTAGATCCATGTTATTTGGTGGTACAGTATGAGTGAAGGGGAGCATTTAATTCTTTCATGATTAAATCACAGTCTTTAGTAGTTGTGTGTCTCATGGATACAACCTTCATGAATGTTTCTCCAGTAGTATAGCTTTTCCTCCCGGCCTCCTATTCCTCTTTCAGCTGCAAAATTTCCAGTTCATTTTCTTGAAGTCCTGACCCCTGTTGATTATATTCTATTTTGTGTTGTGTTCCCAGTAGGTGAGACAAGAAGACTGGAAGGGCTGGAGTGGGGAACAAAAATTCCTTTTTCCAGCTGGAATCAGCTCTGACAAAGTGTTTTTATTTTTTTATGGAGAAGGCAATGGCACCCCACTCCAGTACTCTTGTCTGGAAAATCCCATGGATGGAGGAGCCTGGTGAGCTGCAGTCCATGGGGTCGCTAAGAGTTGGACACGACTGAGCGACTTCACTTTCACTTTTCACTTTCTTTTTTTTTCTTTGTTACACATTTATTTTAAAACTTACTTCACTCGGTTATTGCTATGAAGGTCAGATTAACTGTAGTCAAGAAATGCATTCTAACAAGATAAAATGGAATTGCACACTGCTATTGCCATGTTTAATTTGTACTTTATACCTTAACATTCAATATGATGGAATGTCATTAAACTGTGCAACTGGCATTAATGAGGTCATGCATTGGAGAAGGAAATGGCAACCCACTCCAGTGTTCTTGCCTGGAGAATCCCAGGGACCGGGGAGCCTTGTGGGCTGCCTTCTATGAGGTCGCACAGAGTTGGACACGACTGAAGCAACTTAGCAGCAGCAGCAGGCATTTTTAATGTAGAAGTTTCTGGGTGAATTTTACAAAAATTAACTTTTTCCTAACCACCTTTCTGTACGAGACCCATGAGGGTATCTTTTCTGTATCATCACCATGACAATCTGGCGGGGTCCTGGAGTCAAATCCTACAAAAATATGTCACCCTTCTAAGACTCAGCCCTAGGAGCTTCTCACTCTCAAGCTAGTCCACACTCAGCTTCCCATGATATATCAAAATCATCATGTTAGAGTTCCTACCAGTTTTTACCACAGTGGTTTCTGCTCCAGGTCTTTATCTCTCCAGATATATTTCTCCTTATTGATTTCAAGGTGGCAGTTTGCCCTGTAAACCCTGTGTTCTGTTGAATCCAAGAAAAGTCATTGATTATTAGTTTGTCCAGCGTTTTCCAAGTATGGGAACATTTTTTATGTCAGACGTAAAACAAGAAGTCCTTAAAACTCATATTTTAAAAAGTTATTATATACAAGTGGTGAAAACATTTGAAAATATGCTAACTATTGAAATACAAGTGAAGACACAAAGACATACTTTTTTATAAAAAAAGAAAAGTCACAAAATATGAATAATGTCATTATAGTATTGAAAAAGGTGTGTGTGTGTGTGTGTGTGTGTGTGCGCGTGCGTGCATGTGTGCTCAGTCATTCAGTAGTGTCTGACTCTTTGCAACCCCATGGACTGTAGCCCACTCTCCTCTGTCTATGGGATTTCTCAGGCAAGATACTGGAGTGGGTTGCCATTTCCTCCTCCTGGGGATCTTCCCAACCCAGGGATTGATCCCATGTCTCTTTCATCTCCTGCATTGTTAGGCAGATTCTTTACCAGTATGCTGCCTGGGAAGCCAATGTGTATGAACAAATATCTTTGTGCAAGAAAGTGCTACATTCTGTGTCTCTAAAAGAATAAAACATTGAACCTGAGCAGACTGGTGGGATCAGGTTCACCCTTCATGCCATGTAAGATGAGTAGTCAAGGGTTCACATTAGCTTCCAGAAATAATAACTATCAACTCGATGCTTGGCCAGGATCAGTCAGAAGAAAAAGATTTTCCCAACCATAGCATACCACAACTTTTTACTGTGGTATTTGTTGCAAATGATTATAAAAATACTTTATAGGTGCAAGAGTTCAAATAAAATGCAATTCAGTGATGAATTAGATCAGTCACAGCACAGTTTGTAAACAGTAGGGACCTAATCATCTTTGCTTGAAATCCAAAGAAATATGGGGGGCTTCTGGGAGTCTTCACAAAACAATAGCAGGTCTTTTGTTTGTTTTATATTGATTTGAGTGAATTATTTGTTAATGGCTATAAAAAAAGAGATTTTTGAATCTGAAAAGAGTCATACTTCATAGCCACAAGCATGGATTTTAGCCTCATTACATTGATGTCTTATTCTTGAAAATAGTACTAATTAATGGAGAATAATGCTTATCTCCAGGACTTGAAAATTTTAACTGCAGCATCCTTGAAATATTGGGGAATACCCTTGGAGTCATACTGAATTCAAGAACTAAAATAACACTTGAAGGATTTTTTTAATGTATTTTTAGATATTTGTTCAATGAAAAATCTTGCATACTGAAAGCAGTCCAGAGATCAGGACAAAGAGAAAGTATTGGTTAAGTAACAAGAATGTTTGCTGAGTCTCAGACTGGTCTTATTGGAGAAGGAAATGGCAACCCACTCCAGTGTTCTTGCCTGGAGAATCCCAGGGGCAGGAGAGCCTGGTGGGCTGACGTCTATGGGGTCGCACAGAGTCAGACACGACTGAAGCGACTTAGCAGTAGTAGTAGTAGTAGACTGGTCTTATTTTATTATTCTGATCTTCATGTTGCATAGCTTAACATAGTGAACTAGCTAACTAGTCCAAGTGGGAGACTTTGAGAGAATATTACACAAATCCAGTAAATTCAGTGAAAGCTGTATCACCAAGTAACTAGAATGTTCCCTTTTGTGGGAAAGTAGAGACCAGATTGTCACCACTGGTTCCCTCTTGTAATTACCTGTATTTGTTTGTGTAACATTTGGCATAGATGACCTCTCCCTTCAGAACTTTTCTTCTTGTGGCTTCACATTCCCCTGAAGTGAAATGAAGTCGCGCAGTTGTGTCCGACTCTTTGCGACCCCATGGGCTGTAGCCCACCAGGCTCCTCAGTCCATGGGATTTTCCAGGCATGAATACTGGAGTGGGTTGCCATTTCCTTCTCCAGATGATCTTCCCGACCCAGGGATCGAACCTGGGTCTCCCGCATTGTAGGCAGACGCTTTACCGTCTGAGCTACCAGGGAAGCAGAGCATTCCCCTAGTTCCCTCCAATATCATCAGTTGCTCAGTTTCAGTTTTCTTCCCAGGCTCTTTCCCTGTCCCCATACCATTTTCTGTTCTGGATCTATACACTCTTATCTTACCATGTCCCATACTTTACAGTTCTATATTTGTGCATGCCATCAAAACCTCTACATTCATCTCTGAATTAAAACACACACACACACACACACACACACACACCCCAGACTTGTATTTTCGATATGAGCATTGAGTGATTTGTTTTTTAAAAAGTAATTTTTTGTTAATTCTTCTTTCAAGAACTCGATTTCTCAACCCTAACTCTGTTTTCCCTCAGCATTCTACATCTTAGTCTATTGCATCACTTGTGCTAACTTAAGTCTAAAATCTGAGTCATCTTTTATTCCTCTTCTCTTCATCTAATTCTTCAGTTTGTCCTTTTGACTCCATCTCTATATTATGTGAAAAAATCTTTAGTTCTTTCTGTTTACATTATATACTCCTGATATTGTACCAGTTATCATCCTTTCTATCTGGATTATAGCACTAACATTTTAATTGGTCTCCCTGCTTATGTTCTGTCTTTGCAGTAATATACTACCCATAGAACAACCAGAATGATATTTTAAAAATACAAATTGGATCTTGTCAATCCCTTGCTTAAAACTCTTCAATGGCTTATTATTGTACATATTTATTATTACACTTCTTCCTCTGGCTTACAGAGCCTTTTAAATTTGTATCTTCTGCTACTCTTTAAATTTTTATCCTTCCACTCTTCTCCTATAGGCACACAGCCATTCTCTCTGCCTCTTGAGCTCACAGCCTTGCCTCTGTAGGATGATGAGCTTTATGTGACATCTTCCACGTGATGACTCATGGTAGCCTCCCTTTTATCTTAAAATCTCAGTGTAAATGTTATCTCTTCATTGAGACCATCCCTTTCCACCCAAACCAAGGTAATCATTCTGTCTCATAGTATCATGTCACCTGTTACAGTTAGCTGCTTATCTTTTTCTTTATATGATACATAGTGTTAAAAGAGCAGAGAATATGTCTTTTGTTCACTGCTGAGTGTTTAGCATACAGAGTAGTCTCTGGTTATAGAAGTTGTTCAGTAAATCCTTGCTTGAGAATTCCCTGGAGGTCCAATGGTTAGGACTCAGCACTTTCACTGCTATGGCCTGGGTTCAATACCTGGTCAAGGAACTGCAAGCCACTTGGCATGGCCAAAAGTAAAAAAAAAAAAATCCTTAATAAGGCAGATAGGAGCAATATGAATTCATTGAACAATTTGTAAGGGCTGTCAAAATAAGGGACGCGCACTTGAGAAAGATGGAGAGGTTAGGGTAGAAATTTGAAAATTTTGCTAACTTCTCAGTTTAGCCTAAACCTAGCACATTGTACTGTTAGCATTTCTTTATTATGTACAACGTTCTCTTCTCACTCTAAGCTCTTTCATCCACACCTTCCAATTTAACTCCCACCTCTATCCAAACAACTTACAGTATTATATTCCTAGCCAGCATCTTTCATCTGTTTTCCATGTCTCTATATGCAAATGCTTACTTGGTATTTCTTCTTAAATATCTCAAATTCATTTCAGATCCAACATGTCCCAGATATCCTCATGATCCTTTATTCTCAACTATGATTGTCTTTCTGTATTCCTGTGATTAATACTGCTCTCTATCCCATTATGCAAGACACAATCCAGAAATCTTTGTTGGAACTTTACCCTTTGCTAAAATCCAATCTATCAAAAATCCTGTTTCTCATCCTAAATATATCCTGATTTTCCATTCCATCTTCACATCTACCTCATCAAAAGTAATAGCCCAGATTAATAGAGCACTTACTATGTACCAGTACTCTTCTAAGAGCTTTTTATTTATTAATCCAATTAATCATCTCAAACACTCTGTGAAGGAGATCCTGTCATTATTTCTATTTTACAGATAAGGATTCTTGGCACAAGGAATATATGTAAGTTGCTCGAAAGGCATAAAGTCAGGTACAAACCTGAGCAGTTTGAAGGTAGAATCCATAAGTTTAAACATGGCACTCTCTGAGTCCAAGAATCCAGTTACCTTCAGCCTTAACATGCAATAATCTTTTATAGGGCTTACCATCATTGGCTCCAGCTCCGATAGCATTGCATTTCCAATCCATAGCCTGATTAAGGTTTTTAAGATATATAGCTCTTCATTTCCCCCATTGTTTGAAACATCCTAATATTTTGCATTGCTTTTGATATAAAAATGAACGTTCTCATTGTTACCTTCAGTGTTTGGTGAAGCTTTCCTTGATCTTCCTGACTAGATCAAACTCCCTGCCATGTGTCGTATTAACTCGTGACCCCAGCCGCCTCTGAGCTCCCCTGCACCTGCAGTGGACAGTTTCTGCGCGCACCGATCTTCTCCCACCTCCAGTGTTGCGTCTTTGTTTCTCTGCTCGAGGGCTTGCTTGGATGCCATTGGCAAAACCCTGAAGTTGCCTAGAATTTAATGTTCCTAGAGGCAAACTTCATCCAGTGAAGAACACTAGTTGGTTGATAAGTACCCCATCTACTCCATATATTAGTGGGACATTTCTTTTTTTATTTCTTTTTAATTGGAGAATAATTGCTTTACAATATAGTGTTGGTCTCTGCCCTACATCAACATGAATCAGACATAGGTATCCATATGTTCCCTCCCTCTGAAGCTTCCCTCCCACCGCCCACATCCCACCCCTCTAGGTTGCCACAGAGCCCTGGTTTGAGCTCCCTGCAAGTGGGACACTTCTGATTTGTATTCCACAGAGTCTTTTAACCGTTTAAAGAATTTTTAACAGAAATAAGTTTCAGTTCTCCACAGAGGTGGCTCATTCATGAAAGCCTTCTTCATTCACTTATTTTCCGCCCCTACATCATTTTCTCTACTACCTCACTTGAAGCTCCTGGGATTAATTCCCAAATAAACCACCTGCACTGAGTTCTTATCTCAGGGTCAGCTTTTGGAAAAATGTAAAATAAGGCATTCCCTTAGTTTATGCTTTAATATTGTCATGTACCTCTCCTTCATAGCATATTTAGAGTTTGTGCAAATATATAAAAAGAGGCCTGAAATAGTGTTCAATGAATGGTCATGTTTTGGGAGGATGGAATTTTTACTTTCAATGTGGCCTTTTCTTTTGTAAGCACTATAATTTTAATAAAATCAATGGCGTGAAAAATAAAATCAGAGCCATAAAAATTAATAAAATGATATATTTTGCTTTTAATATGACTGTAGAATACAAACTTGTAATTTAAATAATCTTATTTTGCATGACATATTTTCACTTTATTTTTCATATACTGATAGAAGGAAATAGCTTCATTTTTTTTAGTAGTGAGAATATTTAATTACACTTAGTGAGGGTCCCCTCATTGTGAGGTTTTTCCAAAATAGAAATTGAAAAATGTAGGTGGCTAAAGAGATAGTATTTTGTCTTACTTGAATTTTTCTTAAAATAGATTTAATGTCATTTGGTCTCTATTAAGTAGTCTAAATTTAAAAGCAACTTAATTATCTTGGTGACTATATTTCACAGTTAAGCCATTAGCCTTGCTGCTATAAACAAACATTTTAAAGAGGAAGGAGATAGCTATATTTAGACAAAATGGTATTGAAGTATGGTCCTCAAACTAATATGAGATTAATGGCTTTTCCTCCTTCTTAACTGAAAGTAGAGTGAAAATAGAAATGGAAAGAGTTTAATCCAGTCAGTATGACCCAACAGAAATTCAGAATACCATTAAGGCTAAATTATTTACCTGAAAATAGGTTTTGTTTGCCACTGATAAGGCCATCACACATAAATCCCTGCTTTTTAAAATCAAATGTTTGAAAAGAATAGGGTCCATGAAAGCTTCAGAGAATATTTATTTATAGATCACAGATTTTTAAAATGACTTACTAATCAATAGAAAGCAAAAGCTTTCTTTGATTAAGAAAAATGTTTCACTGAGGGCAAGGAAAAGCTTTTTTTAAATTTTGATTCTAAAAGATTAATTCAAAATAAATAACTTAAAGTATTATGGAAATACAGGCCCTAGAAGAGCCTTTGGAGCCAGAAGATATGGGTATAGTAATAAATCAAATGTATTTTTCTTTTATTCAATTTTTAAAGATTAAAAATATTAATGTTTTATGTTAGAAGAGGTTGGGGTAGTGAAGACACTCACAAATTGCCAGGGGCTGTATACAGTTGGAAAATCTTAACCTTCATCTCCTTCTACTTAAAGGTATTTTCCTATAGTGGGGAAATGGAAAAATGCTCAAAAACCTAGACATAAGAATGTCCTCATAGTATGGCTTATACAACCCGTATTTTTATTAAGAAAATCATTCAAGTGTACAATTATAAAGGCATTAACTAATGATACATCTACATACTGAAAGATTTGCTAGCCTTTAGAAATAATAATCATTTATAGAAAGAATGTTCATGATCTATTGATAAGTTAAAAAAGTACATTTGCAAAGTAAAATATAAAGTCATATTTAACAAGGACACATATCTGCATATTTGAATGTATATACAAAAGCTGAATGAAATGCAGTAGTTACCCCCTTATCCATGGGGGATGCATTCTAAGATCCCCAGCGGCTGCCTGAAACTGGAGACAGGACAGAACCCTAGCTCTACTGTTTTTTCCTGGACTGATGAGTAGCATATACCATGTAAACACAGGGGACAAAGGGATGATTCATGTTCCAGGCAGGAAGGAGTAGGGTGACGTGAGATTTCATCACATTATTCAGAATGGTGCAACATTTAGAACTTATGAATTTTTTATTTCTGGAATTTTCCATTTACTATTTCAGACTTGGTTGGTCATGTGTAACTAAAACCAAAGAAAGCAAAACAGCAGTTAAGGCGAGACAAATATATACAATATTATAAATCATGATTAGTATAAGATTGCAGCATTGGTTTTTACTCTATTTTAACTATCTGTATTTTGTAATTTTCCTGCAATGACTATAGCTTCTAAAATAACAGGTAAATATTACAAAAATAAGTCAGAACTCCACTATTTATATTTGAGACATTGGGCAAGACACTTAATTCCCCCTTTTTGAGGGAATTATAGTGAAAACTAACTGAGAAAGCACTTGTGATGCCTTGGCAGAGATGGAGCATTTAATAAAGTTTGATAAATTTGACTTTCAGGGAATCTGACTTCTAGTAATGGCCTGTGTCTCAATTTAGGAATGTGACCTTGAGCAAAGTATTTAACTTCATCAAATTTTATTTAACTTAATGGATAGTATTAAGGAGCTATACTGATATTAAGTCTTCTCTTCCAATCATTTTACTTTGTGGAGAATCTAACGGATTGGATGTAGCAATATTATTTTCAATATATTAAAAGTATATATGTTTGAGATATGTTTATACATCAGGAGGGAAAAGGAAATAAAGGAGTAAGCTTTTGTCAATCTGTAGAAATGTTCATACTAGACTCAACAATACCTACTACTTAAAACTCACATGAATATAATTCAGAGTGTAAAGTATGAGAAAGTTGAGAGGAGCAAGGGAGATGAAGTAAGAAGTTTGTCAGGCTATCCTAGAAAAGAACTGAGTCAAGGCAACTCAAATATTGCAGCTACTTAAAATATGACTATGGTGCTGGCCACTTCTGTGGGTCCAAAGCAGTAACATTAAAGACAGATACTGGGAAATTTAACCTTTATGATCTTTAAAAATAGAAGTCAAGTACAGAATTCCAGGGAGGCCTGGCGTGCTGTGTGATTCATGGGGTCGCAACGAGTCAAACACGACTGAGCGTCTGAACTGAACTGAACAGAGTTCCATGGTACTATCCCAAGGGAGAGCCCCAAGGCAGCCACCCCAATTAATCTTTCCAAGGGATGAACCAAGCAGGCTGACAATTAAAAATCTCCCAGTCTTGAGTAACTTAGATATGCCTTCTGTTCCTGGTTCCTGAATTAATTTTAAAAGGAAATAATGGGAAATATACTGGATCATTGGCTTCAAACATCCCCGGCTCTTTGGTAGGAGTTAGATGAATACTGCAAACTATTCAACATAAGGCTATTTAAATGAGACTAGATTGCTGGTGAAGAAGAATGGGTATGACAGGAATATTAATTCTAGGAGTTTCTATGGAAAAGGTCATGACTACTGGTGCTCAAACTATGAACTATGTTTGCATAAACTATGAAAAGGAAGTGATGTAATGAATGAAATGTTCCTAAATTGGCACTCCAGAAATTTGGTTTCTAGCCCTACTTTTTATATTAACTATGCAATTTTATGTGACTAATATCACCTTCATGAACTTTGGTTTCTTTCTCTAGCTAAACGGACTTCACAATATATCTGTTTCCTATGGCTTCTATGACAAATACTACTGGCTTATAATTATAGAGCTTAATTTTCTCATAGTTCTGAAGGCCACAGGTCTGAGAGAAATTTTACCGGGTCACAATTAAGTTAGCAGAGCCACACTGTCTCTGAAGGCTGTAGGGGAGAATCTGTTTCTTGCCTCTTCGAGGTTATGGTGGCTTCTTGCCAGGTCCAGCACTGCTGAGAAAGACCTGAAATGGGGGTGAGCATGTGATGAACAGACAGACACACATAATTTGGCAACTGGGGAGTCAGGGGGCCCTCCTGCTCTCCATGGCAGGAAGACAAAATGGCTCCTTTCAGCCTGTACTTTTATTGGCAAAAGTCACATGAGATCATTAGGGAATAGCTATACTGGGGAGTTTGATAAGTGCAGGCTCTGGTGTTGATCAGGAATATCTTGTTTTGTTTCCATGGAGACAGACGCAGGGGTGGGCAATGAAGCAAGTGGAGCAGAGAGCACGTCCAGCCCCCAAAATGTCCGTTCAGCATGCTTACTAGGACAATCACGAGGGTGCAGTTTGCCGCACCCCCGAGTCATGGGGGCAGGTTCTGGTCTCTGCTCCACCAGGCTGCAACAGCTTCTAGCATTCTTTGGATTATGGCTACATGACTCCAGTCTCTGCCTCCATCTTCACAATGACTTCGTGTGTGGGGGCGGGGTATGGATGTGTGTGTTTGTGTGTGTGTGTGTGTGTGTGTGGCTACATGACTCCAGTCTCTGCCTCCATCTTCACAATGACTTCGTGTGTGGGGGGGGGGGGGTATGGATGTGTGTGTGTGTGTGTGTGTGTGCACACATGCATGCATGCACGCACCTTGTGTGTGGTATGAAATCTTTCTCTGTGATATGAAATCTTACTCTGTCTCTGTTATAAAGACATGTATGAGGTTACAGGTACTTGGAATTAGGACGTGGGTATTTTTTCAGGAGGCCATTTTTTGGCCTGCTGTTACCACTTGGTTGACAAGGTCTAGTTTATAAGGCAATCACTCTTTAGAAGGAAGTACTTTGTTCTTTAAAAAGTCCATGGAGTCCTAGTGACAGAATGAGAAATTAAACAGAGTTTGTTAGCTCCATCCTACTTCTCTTTTTATCCCAAACTATCTATTTCTGAAAAAAAAAGGTACAAATGGTGGTGGTGGTAGGGGGGTAATAGTGGTAAAAATGTGACTTACTTCTTTAGCTATATCACAGAATATTTTAAAATAGCATTCTAAAACCCAATCTTGCAGAGCTGTACAGAAAGCTCATCAAGTATCTAAGACAAAGTATTTAATTTTTTTTTGATTAGATTTTTTTGGCCGTATTTGCTAGCAGATCTGAAACTCATGAAAGTATAAGAATTAGGAAAGGACCAGAATATGTTTTGACAACAATAGAGAGCTGTCTAGTAGCTGCAAAAATAAAACACACTGCTGCTGCTGCTGCTGCTAAGTCGCTTCAATTGTGTCCGACTCTGCGCGACCCCATAGACGGCAGCCCACCAGGCTCTCCTGTCCCTGGGATTCTCCAGGCAAGAACACTGGAGTGGGTTGCCATTTCCTTCTCCAATGCATGAAAGTGAAAAGTGAAAGTGAAGTCGCTCAGTCATGTCCGACTCAGCGACCCCATGGACTGCAGCCCACCAGGGTCCTCCGTCCATGGGATTTTCCAGGCAAGAGTACTGGAGTGGGGTGCCATCAGTAAAAAATGTAGGTCTTTGTTTCAATTTCAATAAAAGGCAAATCCAACAGATCAATGAAAGTATTATCTTTTTAAAAATGATATATTTATAGGCTATTTTCTCAGAAACGATGACTAGTAAATGAAAACTTTGGTTGCACAGTATAATTTCAAGATTGGTCTCTCTTCAAGGTTAAATGGAGGGATCTAGAACTCCTGAAAGTGATTTCCTGTGACGTTTCCAAACATGATTGATGGACAGTGTTGGATTCAATGCAGATTCAATAGAGCTTTCAGCAATGTAATTCAGGTGGAATAAGGATTCTGTGAATCATCCAATTGGGTTCTGAATTTCGGAGCAAAGAAAGTGAGGTCTGAGACTTATCAGCATTCAGTCTCAGACTTTGGAATTTTTAAAGTGACTACTATGAAATATGAAGTGTATTAGCTAAATAGCACACCACCACCACCATCACAAATTTCAAATAATGAACCATTCTTCTGATGATAATTCTGGAGTATGATGAGTGGAGAAAAAACACCTAACATTCCATTCCCTTTCACCCCTAACTACAGGCTCTTTCCAAAGCCTTAAACAATAAATATTCATTTATTCATTCAGTATTTGTAGAATGACAGCTCTACAGTTTGTTAAACACTGGGAATAGTTTGACTTCATCTTTGTCCTTAGAAGTTTTCCTTTTCCTTAGAAACTAATCAAGGTAGACAAAAAAAAAAAAAAAAAAAAAAAATCTGAGGATTGTAAACAGTTAAGCACAGAGAGACAGGGTTGATTAGATCTGCTGGGAAAAAGTAGTTTATGTCCTAAATAAGATATGATAGGATGTGAATAAGTACAAAGTTTGTAGACGTGGGGTGGCAAGGCAAGAGTACACAACTTCCTTGAATATTGGAGTTAAGGAAGAGATGAAAAGGGAGGGGAGTTCAGTGTTGAGGAATTTTGAAAATTTCACATCTAATGACTGTAAACTATGATGTTGCCTACTGTTGAACATAATGAAAAAGGAAATCGATGTTTAGAGAAATATGGGAATGATTTAAACAGTGCACATGGACAATGGAAACATGAGCAATAAAATCCATGACATGTAAAAGAAAAAAAGGAATACTACACAATGAGGAACCAACTTGAGAATTGTAATGACATAGTGGAAAATTATAGAATTATCAGACTAGAAAGCATAACAGGACAATAAGGATGGATGAAATAAGTATTATATATTTCTCAGTGCTAGTGGTTGGATCAGAAAAGGCGATGGCACCCCATTCCAGTACTCTTGCCTGGCAAATCCCATGGATGGAGGAGCCTGGTGGGCTGCAGTCCATGGGGTCGCGAAGAGTTGGACACAACTGAGCAACTTCCCTTTCACTTTTCACTTTTCATGAATTGGAGAAGGAAATGGCAGCCCACTCCAGTGTTCTTGCCTGGAGAATCCCAGGGATGGGGGAGCCTGGTGGGCTGCCGTCTATGGGGTCACACAGAGTCGGACACGACTGAAGTGACTTAGCAGCAGAAGCAGCAGTGGTTGGAAAGGTTAGAAACCTAAAGGTCTGCAGTCATTATCAAAATGATTTGGAACCCATTCTGTAAGAGATGGGGTTGAATGGAAAAGAAGTACAAGAAGTGGAGCAATATCCTGGGAGACCACGTTGAGGTTAAGTAGCTAAGAATTATAATCAAGACAGTAACAAGCGCAGTTGGTCAGAAGGGTGAGGACAAGTGAGAATGCCACGGATTATATTTGTAAAGGGGAATTGCAGACCTTGGGGTTTTAAGTATAGCTTTTCCATTAGTTTGAGAGACTGAAGATGATGGAACCTTTGTGGCTAAGATAAGCAGATGTTTTTGATGTTTAAATCGTCAGAGGTAACAGAAGCGAGAGTTGAGAGGAAAATGAAGAGCCTGGCACTAAAGTTATTGAAGATGGTGAATAACTTTCATGGAGGTCTATAGCTGTTTGTGAACATTAGACTAGGGCAGGGAATTCATTCATTTATTAAACAAATATATATTACCTTCTCTGTTCCTGGCACACTTCAGTAGTGAACAAAAATATACAAAGTCCCTGCTCTTGTATAATATACATTCTAATTGGAGAGACAGAAAATAAGAAAATGAGCAAACAAAATAATACCAGATGATGATAAGGTATGAACAAAATAAAGCAGAATTATTATACTGTGATATATAAGTTTAGGGAAGAACTCAAATAGAGGATAGTGTTTGACATTAGAGGTGAGACCTGATGGAAAAAAGCCAGATTGATATCTGTAGGAAGAGTAGTTCTGACAAGTATGACTAGTATACAGGGTGCTTAGGGGCATAGGCAGAGGCAGAAGTGAGGGAGAAAGCCAAAAGAAAAAAAGAAGTGTATTGGGCTTTATAAGTTAAAATAGTTCTGATTTTATTCTGGGTTAAATGGAAAGGTGTTGTTTAGTCACTCAGTCCTGTCTGACTCTTGGCGGTCCCATCAACTGCAGCATGCCAGGCTTCCTTGTCCTTTACTATCTCCTGGAGTTTGCTCAAATTAATATCCATTGAATCTGTGATACCATCCCACCATCTCATCCTTTGTCATCCCCTCCTCCTCCTGTGTTCAGTCTTTCCCAGCATCAGGGTCTTCACATCAGGTGGCCAAAGAATTGGAGCTTCAGCTTCAGCATCAATCCTTCCAATGAATACTCAGGATTGATTTCCTCTAGGATTCTTTGGTTTGATCTCCTTGCAGTGCATGGGATCCACAAGAGTCTTCTCCAACACCACAGTTCTGAAGCATCAGTTCTTTAGCACTCAGCCTTCTTTATGATCCAACTCTCACATCCATACACAACTACTGAAAAATAGCTTTGACTCCATGGCTCTTTGTTGGCAAAGTGATGTCTCTGCTTTTTCATACACTAGCTAAGTTTGTCATAGCTTTTTTTCCAAGGAGCAAATATGTTTTAATTTCATGGTTAGCATCACTGCCTGCAGTTATTTTGTGGCCCAAGAAAATAATGTCTGTCACTGTTTCCATTGTTTCCACATCTGTTTGCTATGAAGTGATGGGACTGGATGCCATGATCTTAATTTTTTGCATGTTTAACTTTAAGCCAGCATTTTCACTCTCCTCTTTCACTTTCACTTAGAGGCTTCTTGCTTTCTGCCATTAGGGTGTGGGGTCATCTGCATATCTGAGGTTACTGTTATTTTTCCTGGCAATCTTGATTCCAACTTGAACTTCATCCCAACCCAGCATGTCATATGATATACTCTGCATATAAGTTGAATAAGCAGTGTGACAATATACAGCCTTGACGTACTCCTTTCCCAATTTAGAACCAGTCTGTTGTTCCATGTCTGGTTCTAATTGTTGCTTCTTGACCTCATACAGGTTTCTCAGAAGGCAGGAAAGGTGGTCTGGTAATCCCATCTCTTGAAGAATTTTCCACAGTTTGTTGTGATCCACACAGTCAAAGGCTTCATTGCATAGTCAATTAAGCAGAAATATGCATTTTTCTGGAATTCTCTTGCTTTTTCTATGATCCAGAGGATGTCAGCAATTTGATCTCTGGTTCTTCTGCTTTTCCTAAAACCAGCTTGAACATCTGGAAGCTCTTGGTTCATATACTGTTGAAGCCTAATTGAGGGATTTTGAGTATTACCTTGCTACATGTGAAATGAGTGCAATTGTGTGGTCGTTTGAGCATTCTTTGGCATTGGAATGAAAACTGACCTTTTCCAGCCCTGTGGCCACTGCTGAGTTTTCCAAATCTGCTGGCATGTTGAGTGAAGCACTTTAACAGCATCATCTTTTAGGATTTGAAATAGCTCAACTGGAATTCTATCACCTCGACTAGCTTTGTTCTTAGTGGGGCTTCCAAAGGACTGCTTGACTTCACACTCCGGGATGTCTGGCTCTAGGTGAGTGACCACACCATCTTGGTTATCCGGGTCATTAAACTTTTTTGTATGGTTCTTCTGTGTTTTTTTGCCACCTCTTCTTAATCTCTTCTGCTTCCGTTAGTTCCATACCATTTCTGTCCTTTGTTGTACTCATCTTTGCATGGAATATTCCGTTGGTATCTCTAATTTTCTTGAAGAGATCTCTAGTCTTGCCCATTGTATTGTTTTCCTCTATTGGAAAATTGGCACTGTAATTAATACCCGGTAGTAATGGTAGAGTAAAGCTAGAGGAAATTATTAGGAAAGCAATTTAATACCCATTGGCCAATTTTTGTTGCTTGGGCTAGGGTGGCATGGTGAAGATGATGAGAAGTGGTTGGAAACTGGATATATATTGCTGAAGAATAGAATGTAGGGGGTGGGGGAGTGTTTGATGCTGACTGTAAGGTTTTTAGCCCAAATAAATTGCCACTTAACTGGAGAATACTGGGCAATGGGCAGGTTAGAGGGTGAAGAAAAATCAGTGGTTCATTTTTGGTCATGTTAAGTATGAGATGTAACTAAGACAGCCTTAAAATTTCCCTCAGCTTGACAAAGCTTTAAAAAGATTTCTTCCCAACTGTAGGCCTCTGTCATCCTTTTTTAAAGAGCATTTATTTTAGAAATATGCAAGAGAAAACTTCCTCTGGCCCTCTGAGATGCAAATCTTTTATAATCCAGAAGTCTTTCTCTAGGATCTGGGAGAAATCTCTTTGAAAGGTAATCATAAAGAAAGCACTCTTATCTCAGCTTCTGTGGAAGGGTTGGAGACTGACTACAATAAGCACCAGTTATCAAAACTGATGGCCTAGATGCATTGACCAACCTTGACTCAGTCCTTTCTACTTTCGTTTTTGTTTCAATAGAATTGAGTTCAGTCTCTTTCCCCTGTTGTAATAGTCTTGAATGAAGTCTTCCTTATCTAACTGATCTTATCTAATTTTTCTTTTTTTCTTTTTTTTATTATTTTATTTTATTTTTTAACTTTACAATATTGTATTGGTCTTGCCATATATCAACATGATTTTATATATGTTTATTATATCTAAGGGCTTCCCTCATAGCTCAGTTGGTAAATCATCTGCCTGCAATGCAGGAGACCCTGGTTCAATTCCTGGGTCAGGAAGATCCCCTGGAGAAGGAAATGGCAAGCCACTCCAGTATTCTTTCCTGGAGAATCCCATAGACAGAGGAGCCTGGCAGGCTACAGTCCATGGGGTCACAAGAGTCGGACACGACTTAGCGACTAAACCACCACCACCACCATTATATCTAAATCAAGATGACAATATATGAAGGCATATAAGTCTGGACTTCCATGGAGTAGTTCAGGCCAGAAATATAAATTTAGAAATTTTCAGGGTAGCAGTCATATTTAAATCTGTGAGACAAGGAGAGATCACTTCAGTTAGAGCATGGAGTCTTGCAGTATTCCGGTGTTTAGAGGTATGGGATATGGAAAAGATTCACCAAAGAAAGTGAGAAGGAGCAGCTACTTTGGTACTCCAAAGGTCAAGTACAGAAATTGTTCCAAGTAACAGTGATCAACTGTATCAAATAGTTCTGATTGATCCAATTGGATAACTGATAAATGACCCCTTGATTGTATAATACAGAGTTCTTTTGTGCATCTTGCAAGAGCAGCTTCAATGGAGTGGAAAGTATAAACTCTGAATGAAGTGGGAACAAGAGGGCATAGGAAGAGAGGAGGGAGAAACTGACCTCAGAAGCTCTTTTTGAGAAATGTTGCTTAGAACTAGCAGAGAAATGTGGCACAAACTTTTAAAGGATATAGAATCAATGGAAGATTTTTTTTAAGACTGTATATATTTGTGTACTAATAGAAGTGAACCATTATAGAGAAAAATGATGTGATGATGCAAGAGAGAAAACAGGCCATAGCAAAAGCAGTGACCTTGATTATACTTAAGTGGATGGGTTCCAGTACTGAAGTGAATAGGTTGACCTTACATAGGAAAAAAAAGGGTAATTTGTTCCTTGACCTTCTGGCAGAGTATATGAGTATTGATGTTGGTAGGTAGGTGATATGGGCACCTGGAAATCCTCTGATTGCTTCCACTTCCTCAGTGAAGTCAGAAGCACAATCATTAGTTGAAAGTGTGGTAGGGGAGAAGGTGGTGGAAATTTTAGCAGAGAAAATCATTGTTAATGATGAGATTTAGGTATGACTATAGCTGAGGTGGGATGGAAGCAGTATCACTGGATAGTGAGGCCAGGTATTAGGGGTAATAAGTTTGTGGATATTGAAGTTACTAAGACATAGGTGAGGAAGAGTCAAGGAGAGTAGATAGTTGGGAACTAAAACCTCTAGGGAATTATGGCCAGAAATTCAGAGATTTGTAGTCAAATAGAATTGAATTAAAGAGAATTACTGGCTGTTAAACTTGTTGGATAGCATTACATTCATAGCAATGGGGAGTTTTAAGAAGAAGGGAAGGGTCATCCAATGGAAAAACAATAAGTAGGAAATCAGTCCTGAATATTCATTGGAAGGACTGATGTTGAAGCTGAAACTCGAATACTTTGGCTATCTGATGGAAAGAACTGACTCATTTGAAAAGACCCTGATTCTGGGAAAGATTAAAGGCAGGAGAAGGGGACAACAGAGGATGAGATGGTTGGATGGCATCACCGACTCAATGGACATGACTTTAAGTAAACTCTGGGAGTTGGTGATGGACAGGGAGGCCTGGTGTGGTTCAGTCCATGGAGTCACAAAGAGTCGACCATGACTGAACTGAACTGAACTGAGGAAGGAGGAGACCCTATTGTCAGCAACAATGGTACAAGAAATATTAAAAGATATTGGCAGATATCTCTTCTGATGGGCAATAGATGACTTCAGCAGGGAATTGTTTTGCAGTTCATTATGTGGATTTATTCAGAGCTCTGTGTAATGTTAAAATTTGATCTAGATCTTTGAAAATTAGTGGATATGAGAAACATCTAAGGAGCTTGCTTTAAAATGCAGATAGATACTCAGGTGATCAACTTCGACATCATAAGTGATGTCTTGATCATGTGTACCATAGCTATGTATGATGTGATGAGAATGGCCCTTCTCTTCAGTGGTCTTCCTCCTCCAAATCCATAACCACACTATAATTATGAGAAAAATGTCACACTAACCCCAATTGAGGAACATATTACAAAATACCTAGTTAGTGCTCCTGAAAATCATCAGTTCAGTTCAGTCACTCAATCGTGTCCGACTTTTTGTGACACCATGAATCGCAGCACGCCAGGCCTCCCTGTCCATCACCAACTCCCGGAGTTCACTCAGACTCACGTCCATCGAGTCGGTGATGTCATCCAGCCATCTCATCCTCTGTCGTCCCCTTCTCCTCCTGCCCCCAATCCCTCCCAGCATCAGTCTTTTCCAATGAGTCAACTGTTCGCATGAGGTGGCCAAAGTATTGGAGTTTCAGCTTTAGCATCATTCCTTCCAAAGAACACCCAGGGCTGATCTCCTTCAGAATGGACTGGTTGGATCTCCTTGCAGTCCAAGAGACCCTCAAGAGTCTTCTCCAACACCACAGTTCAAAAGCATCAATTCTTCAGCACTCAGCTTTCTTCACAGTCCAACTCTCACATCCATACGTGACCACTGGAAAACCATAGCCTTGACTAGACGAACCTTTGTTGGCAAAGTAATGTCTCTGCTTTTGAATATGCTATCTAGGTTGGTCATAACTTTCCTTCCAAGGAGTAAGCGTCTTTTAATTTCATGGCTGCAGTCACCATCTACAGTGATTTTGGAGCCCAGAAAAATAAAGTCTGACACTGTTTCCACTGTTTCCACATCTATTTCCCATGAAGTGATGGGACCAGATGCCATGATCTTCATTTTCTGAATGTTGAGCTTTAAGCCAGCTTTTTCACTCTCCACTTTCTCTTTCATCAAGAGGCTCTTTAGTTCCTCTTCACTTTCTGCCATAAGGGTGGTGTCATCTGCATATCTGAGGTCATTGATATTTCTCCCGGCAATCTTGATTCCAGCTTGTGCTTCTTCCAGCCCAGCGTTTCTCATGATGTATTCTGCATATAAGTTAAATAAGCAGGGTGACAATATACAGCCTTGACGTACTCCTTTTCCTATTTGGAACCAGTCTGTTGTGTTGTTCAAAATCATCAAGGTCATCAAAAATAAGGAAAATTTGAAGAACTGTCACAGCCAAGAGGAGCCAAAAGAGACCTGATGATTAAATACAATATGGTCTCCTGGGTGAAATCCTGAAACTAAATAAATCTCAGTGAAGTATGAGGTTCAGTTAATAATAATAGGTCAATATCAGTTTACTAGTTATGACAAGTGCAGCATTGTAATGTAATATGTTGACAATGGAGGAGATTAGGTATGGGATATACATCGACTCTGTATTATTCTAGAACTTTCTGTACATCTGTAAGAATTTTGAAATTAAAAGTTTATTTTGATAAAGGCAGATGCTTGGGTAGTGAGACACAATAACACTCATCAACCACAACTTTAGCTTTTCCTAGCCTAGAAATCCATATCAGTGTATCACATACTGTATACTTTTTGCCTCAGCTTCTTTCTCTCAGTACATTTGTGAAATTTATGTTAAGTGTAGCAGTTGATTCTTTTTATTGCCTAGTAGATTTCTATTGTGTGAATGTGCTACAATTTATTTAAAAATTATTCTCTTGATAAAGAATTATTTTTAACAACCACAGAAGTGATCCTAATGTAGGTGGTCCACAGATACCATTTTGAGAGACATTACTGTAAAAGTTGATGCTCTGTCTATTGTGTCTTAGTTAATAAACCTTTCCAAGCATGAAAAGATAACTGAGCATCTGAAAATGTTAATACACCTGTGAAATAAAGTGTCAAGCCTGTCTCACTAGCCAGATAAAGGTGAAAAATTAGCAGCAGTAGTCTCATAATGAAAAAGCAAGATATATTAGAATGTCTACATAGACAACAGAAGGAATTTGCAGTCTGAGAGGTCTCATTTGTCTTTAGTTAGTGGATAGTGTTGATTTGTTTATTGGCCTTCAGAGGCTGATGAGAGCAGAGGATGAATGCAGGCAATGTTTCTGATGAGGCAGTAAGATTTGGGTGGTTGGGCCAACACCAATGACAAGGTAACCTTTTGAGTTCTGTAGTACCATGTAATAGACAGAATATGCACTGTGTTTACATGAATGATGTGAGAAAGGAAACATCCTGATAAACTTCAGGGAAGGGAAAAAAAAGACAAACAGTTGGAAAGAATACACATCGGAATTTAAAAGACAGGAAGAAACAAGAAATTAAGGATGCAGACTTGTTCCTTATGGCTCTCTGAGGTGCAATAATTGAGACTAAGAACACAAATAATATTCTGAATAGGAAAAGAAGGCTGTTGCTGAAACTCTTGGTTAGAATGTATACTATTATGATGGTAAGCTTCTTTTGTTCCCAAAGAGACCCAGATTAAAAAATTAGAAGAAATCTCTTTGTCCTCTTTTTATATCCAGTGGTTGCAGTTTCTTCCTTATGTATATTTTCTCTTTTTCATTCTCATTATCTCTTTTTTCTCCTCTTTTGTTTGTATGTTTTATCTTGTGTATATCCTTTTAATTTTACATTTTTACTTTGTCAAAAATATTTCTAAAGCTGAGCTTGTATTTAAATGAAAATCATATTTAGCATTTTAAAGTAGATTTAGAAGAATTAGGAAACACAAAAACCTAAGCCATCAAAGAAATAATCTGCATGACTTTAAAAGAACATCAGTCTCCTCCTGTAGAATAGCAGCATGAACATGAAATAAGGATGCTTAGTAATAGACCTCGGTCCCTAGGGACAAACCTAGGTGGCTTTCCCTAAATTTCACAAGGAAGTGAGTTTATGAGAACCAGCCAAAATTAGCCAGCCTTGCTTTCCAGAAGCAAGCATGATCTCATTTGATTAGCTGTTTAGATTGGCTGCAAAATGCCCCCAAGATTATGTGATGGCTTAATGCTTAGCTTGGTTACACAGTAATATTTTGTTTTCTTAATGATTTGTGGCTATTGCACGTATGGCCTGACTTTGTCTGGCACACTAGATTCACGGATTATTCTTACATAGCTGGAAATAAAAAATCTCTAAATCCTGGAATTTATATAGATAACTGAGGTAATTTTAACTGTTGGGAGAATCAAGAATGATATGCTGAGAAAACCATGTCTAGAGTCAGACTTTTCAATGACTTCTCATTCAGCTCAATGAATTCTTACTTCTTGGGTGTAAAATAGTTTTTTTATGTCTACAATGCACATCTTTGCTGTGGCGATGCATATCAGGCTTAGGATTTCTTAAATTCTCTGACCATACAATGACTGGAAAGTCGGCCACAAGACTGTGCCTTACTCTGGGATTTTCTATTTTCCTTAGCCTCTGTGCTGCAGTTAGGACATATTTCCTCCTTTCCTACAGCTATCTGGCAGGGTTTAGTTAAGAGGCTCTATCTCCTGCTTAAAAATGAAGAGTCAGGAACCAGACTTGGGTTGAGTTCAAATCTCTCTCTGCTATTATCTCTATCTACAAGTACCCTGGGAAAATTATTTAAGTTCACTGTGTCTCATTTGCTCCCTCTTTAGCCAGGAGATTAAAATAATATATACAAATAATGTATAACATTGTTTTGATGATGGAATGAGTTATTACCTGCAAAACACTTGGAATAGTCATAGAGTGTAGGAAGGGCCTACCACATGCTAGTCAGTCATTAGTGTTTTTGATACTTTAATCTTTTTTTTTCTTTCTGTCACTTCAATCTTAGTTGGCAGGAAGCCTTTGGTGACTCTTGTCCTACTCAGAAGGCATCCCGTTAAATAAACGCATGTACACATCTCAAGATTTACATAGAGCTTATTGCAGCATTCGGATCTTGCTCATGATCATGTTTACAAGATTCCTTACTACAGCTCCGTGTGATGAATTGGTATTAGAGCCTCCGTTTCAGAGAATGAGAACTATAGCACCAGAGAGGTAAGGCATATTGAGCAAGGTTGCCCAGTTGGTTACAAGAGCTTTTCTCATAGCTAACATTTTTAGACCCCTTGTGGAAAGATTGCAGACTAATTAATGAAGAACGTAATTTGTAAACAATACTCTGAAAGAAAAGAGATCATTTGTTTGAGTGGAGTTCTTATGACCATTTTTTGTAATTATTTTCTGATACTGCAATGTCATTTGTACAATAAAAATTTTCAAGAAAGAATAGTGCTATTTTCCAATATGTATAATGACAGTAAAGGAGCTCAGTTAATTCTTTCTTTTCCTATGTGTTGTCTGTATGTTAGTCAGCTCAGAGTTGCCATAACAAAATACCATGGACCATGTGGCTTAAACAATATACATTTATTTCCTACGGGTCTGGAGGCTGGGAAGTCCAAGACCAAGTTACAGGCTGATTCGGTTCTTCAGTAAGGGCTCTATTCCTGGCTTGCAGATGGCCACCTTCTTGCTGTGTCCTTACATAGCAAAGTGAGGGAGAAACAGATCGTGCATGCAACAGAGAAGGCTCTGGTGTCTCTTATAAGGGCACTGCTCCCTTTATGAAATTCCCACCCTCATTACATCATGTAAACTTAATTACCTCCCATCCCCAAATACCATTGTATTAGGGGTATCAAATTCAACATATGAATTGGTTGAGGAGGAATATAATTCAATCTATAGGAGTTTGTTTATTGGTGAGAACCTGCAATAATTTGTGGCGGCTTTTTATAAAGCCAAAATATTGGATTTTTAAAGGATCCTATGTTTTTAAGTCCAAAAACACTGTATAAACATGAGCATCAATTCTACTGAGAGATGTTTAATAAAAGCTAAGTTATTGAGACATCTAAAAAGATTCATATTAAAGGGCAGGCACGTAAGATAGACACATTCCTCTTTTACAGTCGTAGTAAAAGTTGGCAGGAGCCTAGATGATATAACTCATGAGTTTCTTAAATTCCCTCTGTCTTTCTGAAAGCCAAATACTAGATTCTGAAATTACCAGCATGAAGATCAAGATTTCTTTGGGTTAATATTAGGTCTTCCTAAAGATGCTTCTATAGTGTGAATATGTTCCCTGGAGAGTAGGAGGTAGTGACTCCTCAGCACAGGAAATTTCTCCTTCATAAGAGAGAATCAGAGGAAGACTTCCCCGGGGGTCCAAGGTTAAGACTGCCCCTTCCAATGCAAGGGGCTGGGTTTGATTCCTGGTCAGGGAGCTGAGTTCCCACAAGCCTCACAGCCAAAAAACCAAAACATAAAACAGAAGCACTTTTGTAACAAAGTCAATAAAGACTTAAAAAATGGTCCACATTAAAAAAAAAAAAAAATCTTGAAAGAGAGAGTCATAGAGAATGGAACTAGGCAATGTGATGTAGTATTTTTAAGTTTGGAAATGGAGAAGAGAGGGCTCAGGGCATGACCCTGGGTTGTCCCTTTAGAATCCTGGGGCAGGCCAGGAATAGGATGGACAGAATGAGATCCTTGAGGTGCAGGATGGTGCCTAAAAGATAAAAAGGGCCCCTTATTGGTATTGTTGGTTTATTAATGTTTCACTGGGTGACCACCAGGAAACTATTGTAATATCCAAACTCCACAACTGTTGCTGTTTTTTTTCAAGTAAGCAAAAAATTGGAAATGTAGAGTTACAGTTCTCTTTGACAGGCAGTTAAGAATGTGACAATCAGATGAGAAAAGGCCTTAAAACTGAGAAGTATACACTTTTCTTGAAGGAAATCTTTGGGTTTATTTTCACTTTAAATGCTGAGAAGCTTAAATGACATTTTATAACAATGAGTGTCTCTCTATAAATCTTGAGTTTCCAATAAAAGATATGGCCTAATTAACTACAACTTAGTTAATTTCCAAATAATAATTCATATTTTAAAGTGGGCTTAACATATGGGAAAATACGAAAAGTGAAATGCTTTATATCTAATTTCATTATTGTAAAGTTGCCTCATAGTTAGAATTTCACCAGAAGTTGTGTTGTGGCATTTGCAAACTGGGACCTGAAATAGTAAATAACAGCTGTAAGGATTCTGGTAACTTCCTAAACTCTTAGTAATTAGCCATTCATAAAATTATTTAGAATGTCATTTTTATTATGTCACCAAGTAGTTAATATTTCAACATGGTAGTATCCCAATTAAAAATTTGAGTTTTCCAGTGAGAATCAGAGCAGTAAAAATACCTTTTCGGTTAATAACAGGATTACTCAATATCACA
This sequence comes from Bubalus kerabau, assembly GCF_029407905.1. Lineage (NCBI taxonomy): Eukaryota > Metazoa > Chordata > Mammalia > Artiodactyla > Bovidae > Bubalus > Bubalus kerabau. Next base: position 31,566,345 of record NC_073631.1, on the reverse strand, counting down.
GATTGCGACCAGCTGAAAGTTCCTGTGAAATGGGGTTTCTCAACAAGGGGATTATTGACATTTTGGAGTGGGTCAGTTTTTTGTTATGTGGGCTGTCCTAGGATGGTAAGATTTTTAGCCGCATCTCCAGGCTCTTCCCACTAGATGCCAGCAGCACCATCTTTTCAGCTGTGATAAGGAAAGTCTCTGGAGACTGCCAGCTGTCCCCCAGCCTGGGCCAGAGAGGAGGGAGATGGCCCCTTGTTGAGAAGTACTACTATAAGGGAATAAATACTCCTGGTTTTCACATGGGCGAATGGCTTAGCCTTTGGTGGTTGGCCCAAGAATACACTTAGGTTTTATGGCCCTGAGTCATACTTCAAGTAGTATTAACTCATCTGACTCATTCTGAACCTAGGCTAGAAGAGAACAGTGTGCCCAATTCTCCGGGTTACTGATTTTGATAACTGAGTGATTTGATGCTTCTGTCATTCAGACTGTCTCTGTTGTTTGCTGTATGGCACATTAAGGAAATTATAAATTTTAAATGGCATTTTTTCTAAGCCTCACAAAGAGCTACAGTGACTGTATGTTTCTAACAAATACACAAAGATGTAATTTTTAAAGTGTTTGTGTTCATAGATCTTCTTGGCATTTGGGGCTAGAATCTTTCTGGACCTCTTTAATTGTCAAGCTTTCTTTCTTGATTCATTTTCTCTGTGAAATCAAAAATACACAGACCTTTCTAATTTTACTGAAGATGCATTGCACTGAAGATGGTGTCTCATGGATCTGATGATGAATGTCTGTGTTCCTGTGTCTTTCTCTCTCACACGCACACACACACGCACACACACACACACACGCACACACACACAAACACACACACATACACATTTCCTGTGGTGATGGAAAGCAATGGTATATAAAATTTAAAAGAAAAGTCTAAAAAAAAAACAGCCTTTAAAGGTTTTTTTTAAATGACAATGGAAAGACAGTATGGAATTTTTTCTATATTAACACTAGTCAGATGTGAGTATACACAAAATGGCCAAATCTAGGAATAAAGTGCTCCCCCAAATAAACTCTGCTAAAAGAACATTACTCTTTAGTATTCACCAGGGTTGTTGTTTTTTTTTTTTTTTGGTTTTGTTTTTTTAAATTGCCCAATATAGTAGACTGGGCTTCCCTGGTGGCTCAAAGAGTGAAGCATCTGCCTGCAATGCAGGAGACCTGCGTTCGATTCCTAGGTCAGGAAGATCCCCTGGAGAAGGAAATGGCAACCCACTCCAGTACTCTTGCCTGGAAAATCCCATGGACAGAGAAGCCTGGTAAACTACAGTCCATGGGATCACAAAGAGTCAGACACGACTGAGTGACTTTACTTTAATATAGTAGACTAAAACTTTTCACTGTAAAGTTTTAATATGTTGTGTTTTAATGTTAGTAGTAAATGAAGCCTGTACAGGTGGTGTTGATTTTCTTAAAGACAATTATTTTAAAAATATCATCTGTCACCAGTGAAAGAGCGTGTGCGATTCTTTAAGGTCTTTAGTGTAACTACTTGCAGGGCACCATTGGTGGAGGAGTAGAAGGCAAGGCTGGGGAAGGAAAGAGAAGTTGTTTCCCTTTTTAAAAAATTCTTTACTTTGTATTGGGGTACAGCTGATTAACAAACAATATCGTGACAGTTTCAGGTGAACAACACAGGGACTCAGCCATATATATACATGTATCCATTCTCCCTTAAACTCCCCTCCCATCCAGGCTACCACATAACACTGAACAGAGTTCCATGTGCTATACAGTAGGTGTTGGTTATCCACTTAAAATATAGCAATGTGTACATGTCCATCCCAGACTCCCTAACTATCCATTCTCCCCATTTCCCCCACTACTACTACTACTACTAAGTCGCTTCAGTCGTGTCCGACTCTGTGCAACCCCATAGACAGCAGCCCACCAGGCTCCTCTGTCCCTGGGATTCTCCAGGCAAGAACACTGGAGTGGGTTGCCATTTCCTTCTCCGATGCATGAAAGTGAAAAGTGAAAGTGAAGTCGCTCAGTCGTGTCCGACTCTTAGCGACCCCATGGACTGCAGCCTACCAGGGTCCTCCGTCCATGGGATTTTCCAGGCAAGAGTACTGGAGTGGGGTGCTGTTGCCTTCTCCATTTCCCCCACTGGGAACCATAAATTCATTCTCTGTTTGTCTGTTTTTGTTTTGCCAGTAAGTTCACTTGTATAATTTATTTTTGGACTCCACATATAAGGAATGTCATAGGATATTTCTTCCCTGATTTACTTCACTCAGTATGGCAATCTCTAGGTCCATCCATGTTGCTGTAAATGACATTATTTAATTCCTTTTGACAGCTGAGTAATATTCCATTGTATGTACATACCACATCTTCTGAATCCATTCCTCTGTCAGTGGACATTTAGTTTGCTTTCATGTCTTGAGTATTGTAAAGAATGCTGCAGTCAACACTGGGTGCATGTATCCATTCATATTATTCTCTGGGTATAAACCCAGGAGTGGGATTGCAGAGTCGTATGGTAGCTCTGTTTTTAGTTTAGAAACCTCCATACTGTTCTCCATAGTGGCTGTACCAACATATTCCCACCAACTGTGTAGGCAGGTTCCCTTCCCTCCAATCCCCCCCACCTTTTTTTTTTTTTTTTTTTGATAATAGCCATTCTAGCTGGTGTTAGGTGATATCTCATTATAGTTCTGATTTGCATTTCTCTAATAATTAGTGATGTTGCACATCTTTTCCTGTGCCTATTGGCCATTTGTTTGTCTTTTTTGCAGAAATGTTCATTTAGGTCTTTTGCCATTTTTTTAGTGAGTTGTTTGATTTGATGCTTGTAAGTGTCATGAGCTGTTGTAAATTTTGTAAATTTACAACAAAATTTTTGGACACTAATCCCTCATCAGTCACATTGTTTGTGTATATTTTCTCCCAATCTGTGGGTTGTCTTTTTGTTTTGTTTACTGTTCCCCTTGCTGTGCAAAAACTTTTGAGTTTAAGTAGGTCTTATTTGTTTACTTTTGTTTTTATTTCCATTATTCTGGTAGAGAGAGAAAAAATATTTCTGTAATCTGTATCTGAGGGTGTTCTGCCTATGTTTCCCTCTTTGAGTTTTACAGTATCCGGTCTCCTATTTAGGTCTTTAATCCAGTTTGAGCTTATTTTTGTGTTTGGAGTTAAAGAATGATCTAATTTCATTTTTTTAACATGTTGTTCAGTGACTCAGTTATGTCCAATTCTTAGACCCATGGACCGCAGCACACCAAGCTTCCCTGTCCTACACTATCTGCCAGAGTTTGCTCAAATTAATGTCCATTGAATTAATAATGCCATCCAACCATTTCATCCTCTGTCACCCCCTTTTCCTCCTGCCCTCAATATTTCCCAGCATCAAGGTCTTTTCCAATGAGCTGGCTCTTTGCATCAGGTAGTCAAAGTATTTACATATAGCTGTCCAGTTTTCACAGCATCATTTCTTGAAGAGACTGTCTTTCCAACATTGTGTAGTCTTACCTTCTTTGTCACACATTAATTGACCATAGATACATGGGTTTATTTCTGGATTTTCTATCCTGTTGCATTGGTCTATATTTCTATTTTGTGCCAGTACCATACTGTTTTGATGACTATAGCTTTGTAGTATACTCAGAAGCTGCCATCTATGGGGTCACAAAGAGTTGGACACGATTGAAGTGACTTAGCAGCAGCAGCAGAAGTAAGGGAACTTGATTTTTCCATTTGTCTTTCTCAAGATTACTTTGGCTGTTTGGAGTCTTTTGGGCCTCCACACAAATTTTGAGACTTTTTTGTTGTTGTTGCAGTTCTTTGAAAAATGCCAGTGGTAATTTGATGGGGATTGCATTGAATCTATAGATTCCCTTGGGTAGTATAGTCATTTTGACAATATTCATTCTTCCAATCCACGAACATGGTATATCTTTCCATATGCTTATGTCTTCTTTGGTTTCTTTCATCAGCATCTTACAGTTTTCTGAGTACAGATCTTTTGTTTCCTTCAGTTCAGTTCAGTCACTCAGTCGTGTCCGACTCTTTGCAACCCCATGAATTGCAGCACATCAGGCCTCCCTATCCATCACCAGCTCCCGGAGTTCATTCAAACTCACGTCCATCGAGTCAGTGATGCCATCCAGCCATCTCATCCTCTGTCGTCCCCTTCTCCTCCTGCCCCTAATCCCTCCAAGCATCAGAGTCTTTTCCAATGAATCAACTCTTTGCATGAGGTGGCCAAAGTACTGGAGTTTCAGCTTTAGCATCATTCCTTCCAAAGAACACCCAGGACTGATCTCCTTTAGAATGGACTGGTTGGATCTCCTTGGAGTCCAAGGGACTCTTAAGAGTCTTCTCCAACACCACAGTTCAAAAGCATCAATTCTTCAGTGCTCAGCTTTCTTCACAGTCCAACTCTCACATCCATACATGACCACTGGAAAAACCATAGCCTTGACTAGACAGACCTTTGTTGGCAAAGTAATGTCTCTGCTTTTGAATATGCTATGTGGGTTGGACATAACTTTCCTTCCATGGAGTAAGCGTCTTTTAATTTCATGGCTGCAATTACCATCTGCAGTTTGTCTCCTTAAGTAGGTTTATTTCTGAGTATCTTATTCTTGATGCAATGGTAAATGGAATTGTTTCTTGAATTTCTTTTTTGGGTCTTTCATTGGTAGTATAGCAATCAACAGATTTCTGTGTATTAATTTTGTAAACTGCAACTTTACCAAATTCATTGAGTTCTAGTAGTTTTCTGGTAGCATCTTTAGAATCTTCTATGTATAGTGTCATGTCATCTGCAAACAATGACAGTTTAACTTCTTTTCTAATTTGGATTCTCTTTACTTCTTTTTCTTCTCTGATTGCTGTAACTCAGACTCCCAAAACTATGTTGAATAAAAGTGGTGAGAGTGGACATCCTTGTCTTGTTCCTGATCTTTAGAGGGAATGCTTTCAGCTTTTCACCACTGAGTATGATGCTGGTTATAGGTTTGTCATTTATGGCCTTTATTATGTTGAGGTATGATCACTCTGTGCCCAATTTCTGGAGAGTTTATATCATAAACGGGTGCTGAATTTTGTCAGAAGCTTTTTCTGCATCTATTGAGATTATCATATGGTTTTATGCTTCAATTTGTTGATGTGGTCTATCACATTGACTGATTTTCAGATATTGAAAAGTCCTTGCATCCCTAGGATGAATCCCACTTGATCATGATGTATGATCTTTTTAATGTATTGTTGAATTCAGATTGCTAATATTTGGTTGAGGATTTTTGCATCTATATTCATCAGTGATATTGGCCTGAAACAGAATTTTTTGAGAGCCTTCAATGGCATACCTTGTGATGAGGTATTCTTACTGTGCACTGTATCTTTCTAATTTATTTCGGTCATTGCTCATAAAACTGACTGTGCAGTGGTTTTCATGTTAAAATTACCTCCACACACTTCTGAACACTTGATTCTTACTATATCCCTTATTTGTGAGTATAAACTCCCATAGATTAAGTTTCTTATTATAGTTTATTAGTAATATGTAAAGATAGGAATTGAACACAAGTTATCTTGACCACAAATGCCCACTACCCTTGTGTTCTCTCATCATTTATTTTGAAGAACTGTCACCCATTTGGAGCCAGGAAAAGGAGATGTCTCATTTTTTTTCTCAGCATTCCAGTCAGACATCCATGTTTAGGAAGTTTTCTCTGAGGTTTGTCATAGCCAAACTTTTAGCCTTTGTTTAGGAAATAAGATTAATATTGTGCAGATGAAATTCTAAATTTAATATATTAAAAAGGAAAATAAAAGGCATACAAAAAGAAAATTAATGAGAGGACTATATATTATATTTTAAAGTCCATTAATTAATGTATAGTAATTAGTTACACTAATTAGAACGGTTTATTATCTATGAGTGAAGATCAGTGGAAACAAATAGAAACTCCAGAAACAATTCTAAAGATATCAAAATTTAGTATATGTTAAAGGAAGTACTTCAAATCAAGGTGAAAAGATTAAATTTAAAAAGTATTAGGAAAACTGGATATTCATCAAGGAAAAAGGAAAGTGAAGAGCAAGATGGGGAAGGATATTAAGAGGTATAAACTACTGGATTTGAAATAAGATAGAAGGATGTATTATACAACACAGGGAGTATACTTAATATTTTATAATAACTTTAAGTGGAATATAATCTATAAACATATTCAATCACTGTGTTGTACAGCTGAAACTAATATAATATTGTAAATCAATGATTCTTGACTAAAAAATAATAAATAAACCATAAAAATGTTTGAAGAAACCGTAAAAGAATTGCTTTATAATTTTCATTGAGAAAAACCTTCCTGGCATTATAACCCAGATGCCCTAAAAATATATATTTTGACAAATTACCTACCAAACACAAACACACACCATCGCACAAATCATTTATAGAAAAATACACTGTGAAAAAATAAAACCACAGGAAAAACTGGTAAAATATGTTTACAACTAATACTAGAAAAAAAGGCTAATTTCTTGATTAAAAGTAGGAGTTCTTATATTGATAAGAAAAAGACCAACAAACTTAATGGAGAAAAAGACATATTTTATAGAAAATAAAATGGATATAGCTAACACGCATGCAGAAACTTGCCCAACCTCACTTATAAGAGAATTGCAATTTTAAAAATATACTGGAAATACTATTTTACTCTTTGGAAAATATTTTAAAACATGTTTTATCATGAGTTGGTTTTCTTCCAGGATGTGGGAAAATGTGAACTCTCATGGAAATGTAACTTGTTACAACTTCAGTGGAAAGTCATTAGGCAATATCTAAGAAAATCACAAACACATGTGTCCTTTGACCCAGAATTGCACTTCTGAAAAATATAAAGCATATAAACTTTGTGTATGCAAAGTGACTTGGGTACATGGTTATTTATTGTAGTTTTATATGTCAAAGCCAAAATGGGAAATAATCCTATGTGCATCAGGATGGGAATGATTAAATATACTCGGTGTTATCTGCTGCCATAGGAAAGAATAAGAAAGTTTTTATGTACTGACATAAATTCATTTTCATGATTTAGTGATAAAAGTGTGTGTATACACATACATATACACTCGTCTATACATTTATTTGCATACTGTACACACAAAATTACTCTAGAACTATGCGTGGACAAATGATTCATAGTTGTTGCCTCTGTAAAACTGGGTGCTCAGGGACAGGTGTGGTGGGGTGATTTTTTAAAAATATAAACCCTTTAATACCTACGGGATTTTGTGCCATGTGAATGCACTGACTTTTAAAAAGTCAATTCTGAATTTTAAAAAAAATAATTTGAAACTGAGCCTAAGGAGACATGGAAGTTATTCAGAACCCACCATTGTTGAGGTGACTGCACAAGCTCAGTCTACTTGATTCAGTTCAGTTCAGTCACTCAATGGCATCCAACTCTTTGCGACCCCATGGACTGAAGCAGGCCAGGCTTCCCTGTCCATCACCAACTCCCGGAGCTTGTTCAAACTCGTGTCCATTGAGTCAGTGACACCATCCAAACAGCTCCTCCTCTGTCTACTTGGTGTAAGAGCTTTTTGCTAATCCGTCTAGCCATTATGAGCAATAAAAATCATGAAGTTACATTACTTGACTCTGTTTGATTTAGTGTTGTCTTGAGCTGCTTCTTTTACCACCAGTACCTCAAGTCCTTCTGAATCAATAGTTCTGATTCAAATCCTTCTTGAAAAACTGTAATATCGACTCAATTATTTGTTAGTACCACTATCTGGCTTTTTTGCCAGAGCATTATTGGCTATTGGTCAATCTATATTTTGCGTAACCTTACATCAGTGACTCATTCTCATGCAATCAGCTATGGCCAGGTTGTTAGTTAGTTAATTTCAGTCATATATGGTTGGAATCCTTTAGAGAGTGCTTGCTAAGAATTCCATTTCTCCTGCCAACCATCATCCCATGTGTTTGCTTCCTTTGCAGCAAACCTTCTCAAAAAGCAAAGAAATGAACAAACAAAACAATATCTTGCTCAGTTTCTTTCTCTTTCATTGTTATTAAATTTGTTCTAGTCTCACTGCTTATCACCCAGTCACCTCTGACCTTTGCCAATTGCTAAATTCAAAGAAAACAATCAGTCATTTTATTAGACTTCTCAACTGTCTTCATTGACTATTTGTCAGGCTAGGATTTGGAAATAGGGAAAGAAGAATGTCTATAGAGATTATACTTTATCTGTATTGCTTGAATATTTTAGAATATATGTATACATTACTTGTAAATTTTTTTAACTTTAAAAACAAAATACTTTTTTAAAGTCTTACAATATTAATTTAGAGCATGGCTGCATTCAGGGATTTAATAAAATCCTGATTACTAGTCCCTCATTCTCAGTTTTACTCATGTGTTTTAATTCATTTTTATACTGTCCCTGCTTTATTGCAGTGTGACTGCCATTTACCCCATAATTGTTATCTATTCTCAGAAGATCTGCTTTTCTCAAATAAGAGGTTCAAAAGAGTCCTGGAAATGCTGCTGCTGCTGCTGCTAAGTCGCTTCAGTCGTGTCCGACTCTGTGCGACCCCATAGACAGCCGCCCACCAGGCTCCCCCGTCCCTGGGATTCTCCAGGCAAGAACACTGGAGTGGGTTGCCATTTCCTTCTCCAATGCATGAAAGTGAAAAGTGAAAGTGAAGTTGCTTAGTCGTGTCCGACTCTTAGCGACCCCATAGACTGCAGCCCACCAGGCTCCTCCATCCATGGGATTCTCCAGGCAAAAGTACTGGAGTGGGGTACCATTGCCTTCTCCTCCTGGAAATGAGTCTCATTGAATTATCATTGGGTAGTAACCAAGCAGAAACTAATGACTTTAGTCAGGTGTGTTACTCTGATTGGTCAGGGCAGATCATATGCTTCAGTAATACTATATGAAGTAGGAGAAACAGAGGAACAGTTTTCACTACTGGTCAGTATGCAGGCACTAGAAGAGTGGTAGGATGTTTTAACTGCTACCAAACTTTAACTTATTTAACTTATTTTCCCTTAACTAATTTGAAGACTTACTAATGTGTGTGTTTTTCCAAACTTGTAAAATTCAGCTTAAATCAGTGTAAAAGGCATCCATCTACATTCCTACCAACTATTTGTAAATAAATGTTACACCCTAAAGCTGTCCTCCACCTGTAAGGAACCTATCTATTTTTTCTTATATGATTCTTAAGTGTCTTCTGACAATAAATTGGCAGTGAAATGTCTGATCCCTAAGGCATCATTGGGCCAATGGGAAGAAGTGGAACAACTTATCTACCAGCATTACTCTCTGGATAAAAATGTGAGATATTAATTTGACTGATCTTAAAGAAAAAGTGTTTTAATTTTTAGTTTCAAGTCAGATATGCCTAGATTTTAATCACCATGGATAAGAGAGTGATTTGGGTCATTCCTTGTAATTGGTGGGAGGTATATTGACTATAAATCCCCAGCCTGTCTCACCCCAATAAACTCTACATCTGTTTATCTTAATTGAAATTGGAATAAGTGCAAAGGGATAAATGTGATGAGGAAGATAAACTGCTAGAAGCTGTTAACATTTATTATGATCATCCCTACATATTGGCCAACAGATATTTTTAGAAAAACATAGATTAATGAATACAGGATCAGGCTGCCACAATTTAATGAAACCTATCATTTTTCTTTCCCTGTTGGTTTTATGTCAGTGTGGAGGGATTTGTTTGGCAGATGCATCTATTTATCTCATGGAGCCAGCCAAAGTAATCTCGTGTGCAGCTTTTAGGCAATTTCTGCCGTAAGTCAGGTAAATAAGGTTACCAAAAATTACACCAAAAACACAAATTTATGCTGAGCACCTCTTATGTTGTAGGCCTCTGGGATATAATAGTGGGACAAGAGAAAAACAGTCATGACCACAAGAAGTTGACAGTTTAGGGCTACTGAAGAAATAAAATTAGGGCAGAATGAAGCCAGCTCAGAGGACTCTTCAGTCTTACTTCAGGAAATCATGGAATAAATTCTCAGACAAATTGTCAATTTATATGATACACTTGCCTTTCCATCCTCAACAAGCACTGAGATGATTTTATATGAACAGAATTGCTGGTGATTTCCTAGTTCCAATAAGTGTGTAAGTCAAACTCCTAGGTGCTACAGGAGGTAGAAAAGGAGAAAGGATCCTTAGTCAGAGCCCAGTTAACCCTAGAGTCGGTCAGAAGGGATTCTTTTGCATCTGTACACTTATACACACACACGCACACACACCCCGAGATAACTTATTTTAACCTCAGCCTTAGAAAGCCACCGGGTGCTAGTGAAAACAGAATAGAAAAATATTTGCTTCCTGTATAGGAATAAAATCCTTAAGTGACATTGGACTTCAGACTTCATATTGTACTATTGACATCCCCCACAACAAGCAAAGCCTAGATCTCCATTCTGTGGTTGGAAGTTGGAACATGAGGAATTTACAAATGGAATCACTATGTAGATGGAAGGGGTAAGACATACATTGGCAAGAAACAATCCTTCCTTTTATTAGCTCATCTAAAACCTTTTAAAACTGAGACTTAGTGACTGGTAGTCTCCCCAAACAAACCAAAATAAAATTAAATTAAAACTTTGTATAAGGTACTGGGTGATGCACAAACTCCCTGATACTTCTCCAAAAATCCAGTCTGAGAATCCTTGCTCTAGACCTGGGGTGCTCCTCCTTCCTGAAAAGCAGAAGAATAAGGACTGGGGAAAAGAGTAGGTGAGGAAAGTAAATGGGATCAATGTTTAAACTCATATTTGTTTCAAAAATAACATAAGAATGGTGAAAAAACTTTTTCACATTAAAATACTAATTTTTAAAAAATAATCAGTCTGTTGGAATGTAACCAGCATATCATAAAATTCACTCTTTTAATATATACCATTTAGTGTTGGATTTTTTTTAGTGTATTTAGTTGTACAAGCATCACTAGTATTTAAACTATTTCTCTCACCCTCAAAAGAAACTTTGTGCCCCTCAGCAGTCACTCCCTATTTCACCTACCCCTTAATCTCAAAAATAAATATACCTATCTACTTTCTGCCTCTTTATATTCATTCTTCTGTGTATTTTTTGACATTTCATATAATGGAATAAAAGAAGGCATGCTTTTTTGTGCCTGGCTTCTTTCACTTATTATTTTCCAGGTTCATGCATGTTATAGGATATAACAGTACTTCATTCCTTTTAAAGGCAAAATCATACTACAGTTTTTCAGCTGATGGGCATTTGGGTGCTTTGACTTTTGGGTGATTATGAATAACACTACTTTGAACATGCATATAGAAGTTTTTGTGTGAGTGCATGTTTCAGTCCCCGTAGGTGTGCAATTAGGAGTACGATTACTGGATCATATCATATCTGTATATTTACATTTTGAGAATATCAACCTGGGTCACCTGTGAGTTAGTCTCTATTAATTGTGTCTTACCTTGAGAATGGATCACATTGTCCGCATTCTTTGTGTGCCAAGTACTTTTGAATTACAATCTAAGGTATTTGTCACCCTTGTAAGATAGATGTAGAATACGCACTGTGTGATTTCTATGCTGAAGGGCAACCACATACTGGCATATTGGGTTGAGGTCAAATTTTCATATACTTCTTTGAAGAGTATTATTTTTCAGTCAAGATTTGAATTCAGCAGGTTTTATTTGATTGGACTCAAAGAGCAAAATCTAGCTCTTAAATGGCAGCTCACATCTCATTTCAGATCCCATTCCTTTATCTGGATCCTGTTCTGCGTATGCACAGATCAGGAATTAGCAAGACATTTAGGGAGTGTTTACATTGATTTGAACTTTACCTTTGGCCTTCTTTTTAAAAATTTTTATTGGAGTATAGTTGATTTACAATGTGTTAGTTTCAGGTACAGCAAAGTAAATCAGTTATTTATGTAGTATATAAAACTTTTCTTTTCCCATATAGGTTATTACAGAATATTGAATAGAGAGTGAACATCCTGATCTTAGAGGAAATTCTTCAGTTTTTCCCCCACAGCCAGCTGTGGGTTTGCCATATATGGTCGACATTATGTTGATCTTTTTTTTTTTTTTTAAACACAGTGTACTAAGAGTTCTCTCAGATGAAAAACTTTAAAGAGAAGTCATCTTGTCTGGAGTTTATCCTTGTGTCTGGTCTCTATCAAGTTTGTATCTCTCTGCTTAGGGATGTCTCTCTCATTTGTATTTATGTTACTTCTAATGTGTAGACAGAGAAGACTTTTGCAACTGCACTAGGGCTCTAGAGGTTTTCTCTCAAACACTAGAGCACTTGGAATGTCTAATTTTCAAACATGTAAAATTGGAATTAGCTCATTTAATGTAACTAACAAATTCTGAAGTGATTTTTGCATTGTGATTTGTTTTCTAATAGCTTTAGAGCTATAGCTTCTTTCCTTGAAACTTCTATGGTCAGTGTTCCTAGAGGGTCTGATTTGATCAAGCCACTACAAAGCAGATTTTCTCTTGAGTTTACCTTTCTCTAATATATCTAAATGATCTTATTCATTGTCTGTCTTTATTTTTAAGTTTGTTCTTTCTCAGCAATTTCCCACACTTGCAGTACTTCTAGGCATTGATATTATGATTAATCCTAAGAGTACAGCTGTTCTGGATTACTTGTGCCCTGGGGGCCACCACTGTCCTGCGCCCCAGGTTCAACGACTGTCCTTAGACCAACTGGCCTAAGGATGTGCTGACACACCCTGAATCTATACTTATTTGTTCCAATCAGGTTATATATCATTGCAGAGAGAGAAACAAATAAGTAGAAGGATCTGCCAGGGTTCCCTCAAATAAATCTAATCTGCAGTTGGGAGAGGACATCGGTGGTTGGGACTAGAGGTTGGGTGGTGTTATGCCAGGGAAAGGGTGAAGGTGTGCCTATGCAGTGATGGAAAAAGTGTTTATTCTCATTAGGTTGAGATTACAGAGGTGTATAAATTTGTTAATCCACTGAATGTACACTTACAGATGGGTGAATTTTATTGTATGTAAATTATACATTCAAAAAGTGGATTTAAGCAAAGATATCCAGAAATATTACAGGTCTTAAAGAGATTAAACTATGCCAATAAGTAGTTTGAGGATAAAAATCAATGAAGCAACTGTGTCTACCACACAGCTCTAGAACAGTAGAAATTGACTTCTGCTGTAGGGACAGAGGTGTTGCCCAGATACAACTGCAGAGCTGCTGAGACCTCTTAGGGCTGCCTGATGTTTGTTTGCTCTGAGTCTTGATCTCCAGTCCCTTCTGTTCCATGAAGCTCGCCAGACCACCACATCCTTCTAATACTTTCCATTTTAGAGTTTGCCTCTATTATTCTCAACAGAAGCACCCTGATTCTCATAACCGTTTACCTTAAAGAAAACATTATTTAGAAATCAACGCTTCAGTAGTTAACAATGAATTGCCAAAGTCCCTCAACTTGCACATTCATGGATACTAGCATTAATTTTTTTTTGTAAGAATTTCAGTTCTGTTTTGTGGTGTGGATAAAGAATTATTAAGTACCAATTCAGTTTTGATTTTAGTGTTTAGTGAAGTGTCTGGCAAATGGTAGGTGCTCAGACTCTATGAACAAGCCAAAAATATTCCTGATACAAGGGACATCAATAATCAATTAACAAGGAAGGGACAATTGAAAACATTGGGGAAGAATTCGGGTGAATAACTTAATTTTTGAAAAAAAATAAAAAAGGAAGAATTGTCAAATGAAGCCAAAAAGTAATAAAGCATTTGGACCTTGTGTTTATGACTTGATTTCTTTGTTTAAACTGGGAGAGGCAGTGGCAGTAGTCTTTGAATTCTTTTTCACCACCCCATTTTCTGCTTTCAAAAATTTAAGTGGCATTTCAAAATCTTCAGTCTGTCATCACCATCTTTTGTACCCTGTAGGTGTAAACAAAGCCAGTTTAGGAAGAAAACCATTATCCTCCTGAGGGTTTGCTTTTAACAAATGATAGATATAATTTTTTTTAATCAATGTCTCCTGCTCAGACTCTTGGCTCCAACCTCCACTGCAGCACTGCGGACTCTGCATTCAAACTGTGCTGAGAAATAAGCTTCTTTGACATTTAGAGGCCTAAGGCTTCTTTTCTCTTTTCAAAAATTATGTAAGTTAGCTACAAGCAGTTTTGTCTGCTCATATGGTTTCAAAGCAGATGGTGAATTCTCACCTCAGCTGGATGGAAAGGCCCTCAAAGCATTTAGCAGTGTTTACCAGTTAAAATTTAACTGTTTGTGCTTGGGAGCCTTTGGGAACATATCAACAATCATGGATATCAAAATCTACTGGACAGTATCAGCTTCAAAACTAAAGCAAACCACTAACTCAGTTCTGTTCCTGATTTAAAGTCACTCTACTTATCCTAGGCAGATGCAATGAAAGCTCATTTAACTGAAATTTATCAACCAGGAGACCCCTGGGACTCCCTTTCCTTGCAATTGTTTTGCACTACCTTTGCAGGCTGTGGTAGTATGATTTCACTCTGATTGTGTTCACCAAGATAATCTCACCTTTGGCTTTCTTATTGCTGATATTCGATTAGAAATTAATTTAGTGTAAGAGTGTAGCTGTATGGACTTGATATCCTTCCACTTACAAGATTTGTATTTTTATCCATGTCCTGACAGCACCATTTCATAACTCTTTGGAGATAGGGACAGATTTTCTGTGCTGCAATGCAATCTAGAGGGTGTGAATATCTCTATAATAAATATATACCTGATGTACACCATACTGTTTGCACAATCAGTGTTCTTAGTGAGCAAAAGAAAAATACATTGTAACTCCACCTCTTCCCTCATTCTTAATTATAACAGGCACTAATCGGGGTGTATTATCAATCTAATCAGTCACCAATAAAGTAAGCAGTGTAATTTCTATTTAAGGTTTTATTTTGGTGTTTTGGTACTTGAAGCGAATCAGGACCACATGGTACCTGCTTTGGTCTGTAATCACATTGGTGATCTGTTGCTTTAAAAAAAAAAAACAAACAATGAGGACATGAATTCTTCTTGAATGAGAGGATGTTTATGTCTAGAGTTGGCAAAGCCCCATAGTTTGTGTCTTTAGAATGTTTCTAAGAAGTTTATATTTAAAGATTGTCTTCTAAGGACAACAGCAGAGTGGATATGGAAGGATTATGCTGAAAAGTTCAGGAAATGCTATTAGAATGCTGTCTCTACCATGGTAGAACATCTGTGCTATAGGTCTTTCATACAAAGTTGTATAGATGACCTCTTATAAAATGATTTAAAAAAGAAAAGATTTAATACTAAAAATGTATCACTATCAAAAGCAAAGATTAATGAGGAAAATTGTATTCATTCCATAAATGGAAAATTTTCAGTTTTCCTCTCAATCAGCTTATCATTATTTGATACAGCTGCCCATTCTCCTTTCTAACGTGAATTCTTCCTTTGGCCTCTTAGACACCATTATGCTGATTGAACGGTTACTTGTTAGTCTTCTGCACTTGTTTTTCCTTTTCTTCTCAACTTCTACCAATTAAAATATCCAGGATTCAGCCCTCGGGTGTCTCTTTCCTGTCTATACTTACTCCCTTTGTGATCTCTATTAAATATTCAGTTGTGAATTACATATGTGTGTTGACAACATTCAGATTTCTTTTATGAACCTCTTTTATGACCTTCAGGCTTTTTTATTAAGTTACTTACTAAAAACTTCTTATTAGATGTTCAATAAGTATCTCATATTAAATCTTTCCCATAGTGAACTCGTGATCACCACACTTACCTTGAATCTGCTAATCTCTTAGACTCCCTGATCTCAATAAATGTCACATTGCCATTTACTTAGTTATTGAAACAAAGTCTTGAAATCACTCTTGACCTCTTTAATTTTAGAGCGTACGTTCAAATAATCAGTTAATCCTTGTTAGTTCTTTGGTTCCAGTTTTTCTTTGTATTGAATGACTTTCTCATTTCCTTCAGTGTTAACACTCTAACGGAAACTACCATTATTTCCTACCCAGTTTACAATGGTCACACTACTTGCATTCTTGCCCACCAATTCTCCAGACAGCAGCCAGAGGAAATTTTAAATAATGTAAATCTGATCCTGTCATTTCACTTCTCAAACACTAAAAAGTCTTCCAATATTTCTTAGAAAAAAACTCAAATTCACCATGCTTTTAATACACACACACACACACACACACACACACACACACACACTGGACATTACCCATAACCAACCTCATTTCTTACAAACCTTCTTCTTTCTTTATCTATGCTAGTCATGTTTCTCCTTGGACTTCAGAAAGTTTCCACCTGAAAGCCTTTGTTTTCTCTATTTCCTTTGTCTAGAATGTATTGCCTCATATATAATCATGGGTCATTCCTCCATTGCCTTGAAGTACTCAAGTATTCTTCTCCTCAGAAGAGTCTGCCTTGAAACTCTATTTGAAATAATCTACCATCCCATCACGTTATCCCTCTCATTCCCTTATATTTCTTAACAATAGTCATTTCCTAGTATATTTTTTGTATATGTACATAGGTACATATTGTAGGTATTATATCATTTATGTATGTATTATTGGATTTCCTTGCTAGAATTTAACATTTTTGAAGGCAAGGACATTATCACCAGTGTGGTTTTAGTTGCTAACTTGTGTCCGAGTCTTTGGGCTTCCCTCATAGCTCAGTTGGTAAAGAATCTGCCTGCAATGCAGGAGACCCTGGTTTGGTTCCTGGGTCAGGAAGATCTCCTGGAGAAGGGAAAGGCTACCCACTCCAGTATTCTTGGGCTTCCCTGGTGGCTCAGCTGGTAAAGAATCTGTCCGCAATATGGGAGACCTGGGTTCCATCCCTGGGTTGGGAAGATCCCCTGGAGAAGGGAAAAGCTACCCACTCCAGTATTCTGGCCTGGAGAATTTCATGGATTGTATAGTCCATGGGGTCTCAGAGTCAGACACGACTGAGTGACCATCTTCTTTTGTGACTCCATGGACTCCCTGCCAGGCTTCTCTGTCCATGGCATTTCCAAGGCAAAAATATAGGAGTGAGTTGCCATTTCTTTCTCTAGGGGATCTTCCTGACCCAGTAATCAAACCTGTTTCTCCTGCATTGGCAGACAGATTCTTTCCTACTGAGCCACCAGAAAAGTCCAAGGATATTATTGTTTCTGTTCATTTGTATCCCCAGTACCAAGAATTGTGCCTGACCTATAGCAGATACTGAATAAGTAATCATTGAATGAATGAAACGCAAAAACATGCAGTTGACACCACTACAGTTATTGTCTACTAGGCAGAGCCTTCAAGTGACCGTGCAGAGGCACTTTTCATGCTGAGGAAAGTGCCCTCTGGCCTTTAGCAGAGTTTTCACATTGTTACCAACTGTTGAATCCACCTACCTGGAAGAGCATTGTCTAATGAAACTTCCTGTGATAATGTAAATGTTTTATTCTACCAATTATAGTAAGCACTAGGGACTTCCCTGGTGGCTCAGACTGTAAAGTGTCTGCCTACGATGCGGGAGACCAGGGTTCAATCCCTGGGTTGGGAAGATACCCTGGAGAAGGAAATGGCAACCCACTCCAGTACTCTTGCTTGGAAAATCCCGTGGACGGAGGATCCTGGTAGGCTATGGTCCATGGGGTCGCAAAGAGTCCGACACGACTGAGCCACTTCACTTTCACTTTCACTTTCAGGGGCTTTCCTAGTGGCTCAAGGGTTAAAGAACCCACCTGCCAATGCAGGAGACATGGGTTTGATCCCTGCATTGGGAAGATCCCCTGGAGAAGGAAATGGCAACCCACTCCAGAATTCTTGCCTGGGAAATCTCATGCACAGAGGAGCCTGGTGGCTTATAGTCCATGGACTATATAGCCTGGTAGTCTGTAGTCCATGGAGTCACCAGAGTGGGACACAAGCTAGTGACTAAACACCATCACCAACAACAAAGCCACTGTTTTCACACTTGAAATATGGCTAGTACAGCTGAAGAAGTGAATTTTTAATTAATTTTAATTTTTCAAGTTTAAATAACCATATTTGACTACTAAATTGGATAGTGCTGGTCTAGATAATAGGAGGCAAGTGATTGCCTGCCTTAAACAACCTTGAGCTAGGTCTTTTTCAGTAGATGTTAAATGAACCTAAATTTTGTGGTTCCATTTTCTTATTCTTTGCAGCTTGTGTGTGTTTAGCTTATACTCTCAATACAAAAGGAAAAAATGGAAAATATCTCTTTTTAAATGTGCTCAGAGCAGAAGGCCAATTCCCCAGCATGAGAAAGATGCTGTTGGCAGAAGGCTTCCTTGCAAATGCGGATTAAGCAAGAAAACACAGGGCACAGTTGCTTTCAGTGGAGCCAGTCAGCAAAGCCATGGGTTTTTGTAGATTCCCACTTAATTATACATTGCTTTCTTCTTCTACAGCCAGTGCTGATTTGAATCTGTGGATATGCCTGCATTTACTGAGCAGCCAGAAAAGGATATACAAAACTGAATATTTATTTAACATCTCCCTTATAATAGTACTCGGTTTCCAAAATTTGACACAATATAATTTAAAATATATGACCCTTACAGCTAGGGGCTAATAATTATATCACAAATAGTTCCACTCCATCCCCTGATAAAAAATAAATTAAAAAACAATCTTAAAAACATGTACAATGAATGGAAAAGGAGAAAACAATATCTATATAAATCATTTTCATGTAGAGTGAACACAGGGGAGAGAAAAGACACATGCTTCTCTTTAAGTCCTCTTTTTCCATCCAGCCTCCTACAGCCTGATCTGCCTTCTGAAGAAACAAATCAGAAGCTGTCCCAGAATAATAGAGTAAATTGTCAGATATCCTAACTTTCTCCTTTTAAATCAAGCTGATCTAGCATTTACCAGATGACTACCCTACATTAAGCAGTGTTTCTCAACCTCAGCACTATTGACAACTTGGAATGGATAATTTTTTGTTGTGAAGGGCTGTCCTGTGCATGGTAGGATGTCTAGCAGTAGCACTAGACTCTCCCTAACAGATGTGAAGAGCAGCCACCCTCTAACTTCCAGTGTGATTACCAAAAGCATCTCCAGATACTGCCAGATATCCCCACAGGTCAAAATCACCCCCAATGGAGAACCAATGAGGAATAAAGTTAGGACATCAAAGCCTGCTCTTTTCCTGTCTTTACCTGGATCTTGACCTTTTAAGCTTCATCTGTTCTCACCCCATGTTATTCTCTTGGACCTGAAAACGTCTTTTCTTTAATCATTTGACCTTAGACTCAGTTTTGGACTTGCGTACTGATATTGCCTGCCTTAAACAACCTTAACTGATCACCTTTTCCTCAAGATTTAACCAACAGGTACATTTGCAGGACCTGTCCTTAGGGTGGCTTTCCCTGATTTGTGTCTCTAACAGATCTGCTGGAGATACCGAAGGCACACTATATAACCCTCTGGAAGGAAACTGATCTAATTGCTGCTGACCTCAGTTCTAGTTTCAGCTGGTTATTAGCTTGTTGTTTCGATATTACTTTATGTCAATTAATAAATTGAGGCCCACAGAATTTATCTTCAGAAAGGGATTTCCATTAGAATTTCCATTCTAATTGCCTCAAAGGTTTACAAATTCTAGATAAGATAGCCAATATTAAAGTGCTTTGGAAAGATTTTAAAAAAAGAAACTTTCTGCAAATACAACTCAGTGTAATGGTAGCAATGTTCCTTACTCCATGGAAGGTTACAGCAAGGTAAAGGCAGATGAACTGGTGGCTCTCAAACATTCTGCTATAGCAATATACATTTTAAAGTGGACATGAACTTGCTCCCATCTTTTCTCACATTGTGATAGTTTGCTAAAATTTTATAGAATGGAAGTTGAGGAGTTTCTGTTTTACTGCTATGGCAGTGCTAAGCTGATCTGGCAAAATTCAACTTACCAACCCAGGTACCAAGGTCAAACAGGATTTGTGGACCACATCAGGGAGAAAACTCTTTTGGGTGCCCATATAGCTCTCCCAAAGAAGTGTGAGCTCCATACTCAGTGCTGGATTTTAAATGACTGCAAACCCCTCTCTCTTGTCTTCTTAACTCTCTCAGCCTCTAAACATGGAGGGATGCTCCTATTTCTTATCCTGATTATGGGATATAAAATGATAAATGCTTAGTAAAGCATCATGGGGCTTATTCCAACACATGGTTGTGCGATGGCTTCCTAAGTGGACATAATGTATTTCCCTCTCGAGGGAGTCGCCACATCCTCACCCCCAGCCTTTATAGCTGTTCCACTAGACCCCTGTGCGTGATGTGTGTGTGTGTGTGTGTGCTTCCACATCTACTTATATATTGGCACACTCAGAACTGAGATTCATTTAGGCATTTGGGAACTGCAGAAACCAGATCAAGCCTTCCTAGAACACATTGGTGATTTTATTTAAAAAAAGAAAGAGGAAAAGCTGACTTCTGTTTTCATGTGAATGATGTTTGAGAAGTGCCTCCTAGAACAACTGCGATATAAAGTGGAATTAGACTTCTCCACTCAAGAGACTGAAGCGACACCACGAGCAAAGCAGGAAAAGTAAACTCTACAAATCATGTCTGAGCTTGCCAAGAGGCTAAGCCTTTATTTTAGGATTGTCACCCACCTTCTTTTACCCAGTTTGGTAATGAAATATCTGCATAGTATTCAGATGAGTCATCTTTAGGAATGTGATCATTGAAGTCAAGCAAGCAAGGGGAAATAGGTCAAAAGATAGTGCATATAGTTAAAAATAGCCACCGCAGAAAATGTGTTTGTATTTGGCATCATGCCTTTTCACATTCACTTTAATTGGCCATTTGGCTCACTCTACAAAGCAGACAGATTTTCACACCTCTGGGACATGGGGGTTATGGTCCTCTGCTGGCTGCTCCAAACCACACAAATTGGAGACTAAGGTAATTATTTCTGCAATTTATGCTGAAATTGTTTTCCTTTCATATCAATAGTCTATGTCCAATGTGAAAAAAAACAATCACCCCTTCTCTGACAATCACTATTTGCAGAGCAACTCTTCTCTGTTAAGATCCCACTCTCTAGATCCCTTCCCCATGGTGTCAGATGATGCTACATGTCTAACCTGCTATTATATGCTGGCTGAGCTAACACAGCTGGATTCTCAGTCAACTATGAAGTTTAAATTGGTAACTTCAAAATCTGTTCTGTAAATTCCAGCAATAGCTGATTGGCTAGAATTTCAATATTTTTTGAAAACTGAAGTATAGTTGATTTACCTTGCCCTGTTAATTACTGCTGTACATACAGCAACGTGTGTCAGTATATATATATATATATATATATATATGTGTGTGTGTGTGTGTGTGTGTATATATATATATATATATAGCATCCTTTTTAATATTTTCTCCATTATGGTTTACCGCAGGATACTGAAAAGAGTTCCCTGTGCTATACAGTAGGACCTTGTGGTTTAACTATTCCATATATAAAAGGTTACGTCTGCTAACCGCAACCTCCCACTCCATCCCTCTGCCAAACCCTCCCCCTTGGCAACCGCTAGTCTATTCTCTGTATCTGTGACTCTGATTCTGCTTTATAGATAGGCTCATTTCTGTCATGTTTTAGATTCTTCATGTAAGTGCTATCATATGGTATTTCTCTCTTTCTTTCTAAGTTATTTCACTTGGTGTTATAATCTCTAGTTGTGTCCATGTTTCTGCAAATGGCATTATTTTGTCCTTTTTTATGGCTGAGTAGTATCCCATTGTATATATGCACCACATCTTCTTTATCCATTCCTCTGTCCATGGATGTTTAGGTTGTTTCCATGTCTTGGCTATTGTGAATAGTACTGTTTTGAACTTAGGGGGTGCATGTGTCTTTTTGAATTATAGTTTTGTCTGGATATATGCCCAGAAGTCGGATTGCTGGTCCATATGGTAATTCTGTTTTTAGTTCAGAATTTCAGTATCAATGCCCAAGTTAAGTCTCAGTGATTTACCTTATAAAATGTAAAAGCCATAACATCAACTCTTTTTCTTTCAAAAGAATGTTCCTGTATATTTTTGGTCCCTCTTGTGTATTCCAAAATTTATTATAAGTATAGAGCCACAAACTTTGCCAATGGCTTGGGAAACTCTGTAACTGTGTACTTATGACTAGACAAGTTCATAATGTGACCATACTGTTTTTTAATTTTATATTAGAGTTTATATATAATTTTATAAAATAATTTTATATAAGAGTTTTGAACTCAGGAAATAAAGGATTTTATTTTGCTGTTGCAGAGTCATAAAGCAGCATATGCTTAAGTAATATGCAGAGAACAGAACTGTTTGAGGGAAATTATCTATGATAACCAGTGAACAGAGCTTATGGACTAGGAATTTGGGGGCTTTATAAAAATTATTTCAGAGAACATTCTGGCATCTGTCCAAAAGGACATGGCTGTTCTAAGGGTAGCTGTCGGGTGTCAGTTTTTTAAATTACTAAACTCTCCCTCGGCATTCCTTCTCTACTTCTCAGGAGATAACATTAGGCCATAGCCCTATATCTTTGAAAACACATTTCATAGCATCTCAATCTGTGAGTTGTGGTCATCTCCTAACTAGCTACTGAGTATTACTGGATCTCATGGAATGAGGTAGTGGGACCCAGTCACCAGTAATCACCAACGGGTTTTGAAAAGGAAAAACTCCAAACTTGGGAATGATCTGAGGAGGACCATTGTAAAACTAGGAGTGGAATAACAAAATAAAAAAAAAACAAGCCATCTGCTGGTCTGTTGGGCTTCTTATTTGGAAACAGGAACTACCTTGAGAATTTATACTCTAATAAAAATTAAAAAAAAAATAGAACTTGCATTTTTAAGGTACAAAGATAATGTATGAGTATAAATGATATTCTATTCCTCATACTTAAAATAGATAATTTGTTTACAAGGCATTTCTGAATTTCTGTGCCACTAGAGATCCTGAAAATGGGTGACTTTTCTGGTTATGTCCACTTTTCTTAGTTATTTCACACATTTTCTTATAATACATGCTTAAATTGATCTGGTTGTTCATGGTTGTCCTAAAACCAATTTTGACCTATTTTTCATTGTAGTGGCCTATTTTTCCAGCATTTAATAAAATTACAGTTGATTCATATGGTAAGAAAAACTTAAATAAATGAAGGAAATATGAAATATAGAGGATGCTACACTTTCAAGTAGAACGTGATATGGCTAATTTTTCAAAGAGAAGCATTTGCAGAGTTTGCACAAATAATTGCAACCTTTTATGAGTTTTGAGTCATAAACTAACTGTATAAAAGCACTCTTCTCAGGAGAATCCACTAACCATTAGTGGTTTGGGAGGGAATGCTTAGTCAGAAATGCTGCTTTAAGACTGACTATACCATATTGGCTTGGAGTATAACTAATAATGACTAAGAATATGACTTGTTTGGACACTGCTTAGGCTGCAGGATTGAGAGCAAGGATAGTGACTTGCACTTTGTGAGGAAAACCAAGATATTCAAGAGATAAAGCATAGGTTGGAATCAAATAAGCAACTAAAAATAATAGTATTGACTTTATTAATAATACTAAATAGCTAATATTACTGGCTGGACTGCCCTGGTGGTTCAGTAGTAAAGAACCCATCTGCCAATGCAAGAAACATGGTTTCAATCTTTGAGCTGGAAAGATCCCCTCGACGAGGAAATGGCATCCCGCTCCAGTATTCTTGCCTGAGAAATCCCATGGACAGAGAAGCCTGGTGGACTACAGTCCCCAGGGCTGCACATTAAGAGTCAAACACAACTTAGTGACTAAAACCCAAAAACAACATTATTGACTACATTGTTTGTGCTAGGCACTGTGCTAAGTTATCGAATTATCACCACACATTCTACAAATTAGTTCCTTTTTCACTATCCAAACTTTATACAGAAAAGAACTAAGCTGTAGCATGTACTTAGGTTTGAACTTCTAGGGTTTAAGTTCTTATGTGCTGTGCTGTGGTCAGTCACGTCTGACTCTTTGTGACCCCATGGACTGTAGCCTGCCAGTGTCCTCTGTCCATGAGATTCTCCAGGCAAGAATATTACAGTGGCTTGCCATGTCCTCCTCCAGGGGATTTTCCCGACCCAGGGAGCCCACGTCTCCTAATTGCAGATGAATTCTTAACTGCTGAGTCACGGAGAAACCCTGTAAGTTCCTATAAGGGATCCAAATGTGTGTGTGTGTGCGTGCTTAGTTGCTCGTTTGTGTTTGACTCTTTACAACCTCATAGACTGTAGCCCACCAGGCTCCTCTGTCCATGGGATTCTCCAGGCAAGAATACTGGCACAGGTGGCCATGCCCTCCTCCAAGGGATCTTCTGGAGGCATCTAATAGGCAATCTGAAATAAGAGATAGAACCTTAGGAGAAAACATCAGGTTTGAAGATACAGTAATGGGAGTTATTAAATTATAAATTATCATTTAGGTCATAGAAGTATCTGATAGACAGTTTTATGCCACTGGATAATAAAAATAGGATGGGAAATTATCTTTGGATTTGATTATTGGTAATTATAATAAAAACTTTAAGAGTGGAAGGAACACAAGCCATATTGTACTGAACTAAAAATGAAGTATATACTCTTCAACTAAAAAAGGAGAGATGTGTACCAACTAAAAAAGGAGAGAAATAAAATGATTACTCTTTGTTTTTAATAAAATATGACTCTGGAAAAAGAGATTTCGAATAGATACTTTGATACTATTTTTCATGTGCCATCAAATCAATTTTTGTTAACCAAAGGCCTTCAATAACTTGTAAAAGTAGTAGAAATACAGAATTAAGGAATTATTATTTAAAATTGAGCTGATTCTTGCATCTGTCTCTTTTTAGTTTAGGAAATTCTTATCACTGAACAACCCCATGATGAAATGAATTATTAGCAGACTCTGAATTCTTTATACCTAGATCCTAACCAAAACAGTTATGAATTCCCCTGATCAGATTATTACAAGGAGTAGTGACAGATGGAAATTTGAAGAACTATGTTTATTCGATAGAGATCATCACTTGAAAATCTCATTATTTATGAGAAGTTACCCCTTTATTTATTTGCCTTGTTGAGTTTTATGACAGTCTCAATTTTAGTCATTTTGATATTCAAGTACTAAACAATGCTGTAATCATATTAGAAAATGATAATTCTTTCTCTAAGGTCTAATAGACAATGGCAGAGAAAAAAACAAACAGCAATTCAAAACCCAGTAGGAAATTTTATATATCCTACAGAATAAAAGGAGAGACATAAAATTATATTTTGCTCATCACTGGCAGTATAAAGATAAAAACTGCA
The DNA here is from genome assembly GCF_029407905.1 of Bubalus kerabau. Classification (NCBI taxonomy): domain Eukaryota; kingdom Metazoa; phylum Chordata; class Mammalia; order Artiodactyla; family Bovidae; genus Bubalus; species Bubalus kerabau. The sequence continues at coordinate 31,540,945 of NC_073631.1, read as the reverse complement.
TGAACGTGTTCTGTGGCTCTCTTATTTGGTAATGGGCACTCTCGTGTGTTTAGTACAGTCAGTTCTTTCATGCTTCTCTGGTAAATGAAAGTAACACAAATTACCACTGAAAGTTTATAACAAGGAAGAGTAAGACCTAATGAATGGAGTAGCAAAATAATAATGAAACAATATTAGATTTAGGAACCCAAGATTATTCTTTGGATATTAAAATCTCTTGGTCCTAGAACTTTTCTTAAGAAAATTTTACAAAATTGATCAAAACCCCCATAAAAATAGTTCCCATCATCCAATCCATGAGTATGTTTTGCCCATCTAAATAATACTGAAATAGGCTTTTTTTCCCCCAGAATCTTTTGATCTTTGTATAGCCACTGCTTTCATAATCAAACCACTTGGAACTAACAAAGCTGAAAGTTGTTTCTACCATTAGCCTTCATCTTTTTAAAAAGCTTTTTCATTCTTATCTAGCAATGACAAATTATTTGATGCTCTGTGTACAGAGCCTATCAGAGATGTTAGCTGTTGCAGAATGTAATATGTCAGCCAGTTTGAGTTTGACAGACTCTCTAGAAATGAACAGGCCAGAGGTGAATGGCAGTTTTTACTTTTCCTTCAGTGTCAAGCCACACTTTCAATCAGTTTTGTTTTTCAATCACCACTGACAGATTTCTACTTCCCACCTTAGTTTTTAGTACTAATAAAAACCCCAGACCCAACTCTATCGAATGAAGTCTTCTTTCCTGATCACCTAAAGTCATAACTTTCCTCCTAGAAATGCCAAGGGCAATTAAAACTCTTTTTACCCTTCCTCAAAAGTTTATGATACATCATTCACTTAGTCAACACATATTTATCAGTTTTCTTCTCAATATGGAACCTGTAGTAGTGAATCAAGCAGAAAGCCCCCTGCTGTCACATTGCTTGTAGTCTAGTGGAGAAGGCAGTCAAAAAGCAACTTATTGAAGAAAAGGGTGATGGTAAAAGGAAAAGTGCAGGGTACTGCTGATTGCCTCATCAGGAGGTTCCCAGGTGGTCTGTGGGATCAGAAACACCTCCCGGAAGAAATGAAGGTTTCAGGTAGAATCTGAAATGAAAGGAGTCAGCTAGGAGGAGGAAGGCAGAGGGCTAAGGAGAACAACCCAGGTAGAAGAAATAGCATGTAAAAATACCCAAGGTTGAACATCCCCCCCCCCTCCCACAAATATATGGACCTCTCTTCTCAACTAAACTGAGATTTTGTGGGCAAGAGGGTGAGAGCCATTTTATACTTTGAGTGTCCTACACATTTTGGAATAATACCTGACAATTAATAAACCTAATGGTTGTTTACTAACTGATGCAGAGTCAGACAGGACTTAGCTCCTGAATGACAGCAACAAACTGATGCAGAATAAGAGCATACAGAATTACAAAGGTGTGACAGCCACCACTCTATTTAAAACTACACTACAAAGCTACAGCAATCCAAGTAATATGTACTGGCCCAAAGTAGACACATAGATCAATGGAACAGAATAGGGAGCCCAGACAGGAATCTACCCTCATATGATCAATTAATCTGTAACAAAAGAGGCAAGAATATACAACGGGGAAAAAATAACCTCTTCAATAAATGGTGCTGGAAAAACTGGACAGGTATAGCAAGAGAATCAAACCAGGCTGCTTTCTCATATCATTTACAAAAATAAACTCAAAATGGATTAAAGACTTAAATGTAACAGATGAAGCCATTGCACTTCTAGAAAAAAACATAAGTGGTACCCTCTTTGACATCTGTCTTAGCAATATTTTTTGAATATGTCTCCTCAGGCAAGGAAAAAAGAAAAAAAACAGGACTACATCAAACTAAAAAGCTTTTCCACCGTGAAGGAAGCTATCACTAAATGAAAAGGCCATGAACTGAATGGGAGAAGATATTTGCAAATAATATACAGAATAATACCTGTTAATATCCAAAATATACAAAGAACTCATACAATTGAACAGCAACAAAACTGACAACCATATTTTTAAAAATGGGCAACCAGAAGACATGAATAGACATTTTCCCAAAGAAGACCTACAAATGGCCGACAGGCATATAAAAGATATTCAACATCACCAATCATCAGAGAAACATAAATCAAACCCACAATGCAATTATCACCTCTCACTTAGCAGAATGGCTATTATCAAACAGAAAACAAGAAATGTTGTCAAGGATGTAGAGCAAAGGGAGCTCTTATTCACTGTTAGTACTGCCACTATAAACACAGTATGAAAATTCCCCAAAAAACTAAAAATAGAACTACCACATGATCCAACAATTCCACTCATGGATATTTATCTAAAGGAAATGAAAACACCAATTAAAAATTATATGAACCCTTAGGTTTACTGTAGCATTGATTACAATAGTCAATATATGGAAGCAACCTAAATGCTCATCATAGAAGAATGGATAAAGAAGCTAAGTACTCATCATGGATGAATGGATATATATATACACACGCACACACACTAATACTGATACATACTAATAGCATATATATGTATTCATTTCACACAGTTGAATATTACTCAGCCATAAAAAAGAATGAATTTGTGCCATTTGGGAAAACATGGATGGAATAGAGGATATCATGCTAAGTGAAATAATTCAGACAGGGAGCGATACATACTATATGATTTCACTTATAGGTAGAATTTTAAAAACAAATGAACAAATAGGATCATAAATATAGAGGAAAAGTGGGTAGTTGCCAGAGGGGAGGGGAATCAAGGGAGGAGAGAGATAGATGAGGGAGATTAAGAGGTACAAACTTCCAGTTACAAAGTAAGAGTCATTGGTATGAAATGTATAATGTGGGGAATATAGTCAATTATGTAATATTTTTGTATGGTGACATGATAACTAGAATTATTGTGATCATTTCAAAATGTACAGAACTACTGAATCACAATGTGGTATAACAGAGACTAACATAGGATTGCAGGTTAGTTTACTTCAAAACCAACCATACAAACTCATAGAAAAAAAGATCAGATTGTTGTTAACAGAGGCTGGGGATGAAAGGAGAGGAAACTGGATGAAGGCTGTCAAGAGACACAAACTTTCAGTTCTAACCATAAATCAGCACTAGTGATACAATGTATAACATTATCAGATAACCAACACTGCTGTATGTTACATGTTAAAGTTAACAGAGTAAATCCTAAGTACTTAACTCTTCACAAAGGAAGTACGTTTTTCCTATTCTTTAATTTTATATTTATATAAGATGATGTGTGCTCACTAAACTTATTGTGATAATCATCTCAGGATTATGTAAGTCATATCACTACGCAGTACACCTTAATCAGTGCTGTATGTCAATTACATCTCAATAAAACTGGAAAGAAAAATCAGTTTTCAGATTGAGTTAAATGTGTCAACATTAGAGTCAGTGCTTATTATGGGAGCAGAGAAAAGAGGATTATGAGAAGGAAGAATATTACTGTGTAAAAAAAAAAAATGTAAGATTTAAGGTTTGAACCTTTTGGCCCAACCAAACTCTTATCTCTGGAATTATTGACATCTATGCTCATGCTAGTTTGGGCAAAAGAATGGAGGGGAAGTGACAAAAGAGGTTCATATGAACTGGCAGTCAGGTACCCAGCTAGTAAAAACTAGGGGAGATTATATGTGTTTGTTTATATAAACATTTAACATAATATTTTAGCTGTTGTCACTAAGTAGATATACAAATCAAATTAACAGAAAAATAACAAACTGCCTTTATCTCTTCAAGTTCATGGTAGAATTACATTCATATTTCTAAAAGAGTCCATGGAATGCTGAAAAATAGTACCATAGAGAAAAATATCAATCAAACTGATAGTAAGCAAAAACCAGTATTTAACAGGGATAGTTGGACACACATGCTCACAAGTAGATCTATCTTGAGCTATAGTATATGTGCTTAGTTGCTTCAGTCGTTTCTGACTCTTTGCAGCCTATGGACTGTAGCCTGCCAGGCTCCTCTGTCCATGGGATTCTCCAGGCAAGAATACTGGAGTGAGTTGCTGCACCCTCCTCCAAGGGATTTTCCTGACCCAGAAATTAAACCCATATCTCTGGCACCTCCTGCATTGCAAGCAGGTTATTTACCACTGAGCCACCTGCGGAGCCTGTAGGAGAGCATTTAATGTACTAAACATAGCTTCCACAAACTGTTTTTGGCATTTCAGTATAGACTCCATGACAGAAGCCTTTTGTGAATGTAGCTGCTCATAAGGGACCAACTTGTTGGCACTGCTTAGCAACAAGTCTCCTCAAATACCTTCTGCTGACAATACCATCTGGCCCAGGATATGTTGCCAGCAAGACCTGTTAATCAGTGTTCCTTAGTTCTCTCTCTCCTATTTATATATATATGGGATATATATATATATATCAGAAGTAGGTTTTGTTAGATTATTTCATATTTTCAGTACTAAATAAACCTTGGGTTTTTCTATATTTGACTGTGTGTTATTGTTCAATGCCCTCTGCATTTTAAAAACAGATATGCCTCTGAAAAATATTTAGCTGTTGTTGTTCAGTCACTTAGTAGGTGTCCAACTCTTTGCACCCCCATAGACTGCAGCACACCAAGATTCCCTGCCCTTCACTGTCTCCCTGAGTTTGCTCAAATTCATGTCCATTGAGGTAGTGATGCCATCCAGTCATCTCATGCTCTGTCACCCCCTTCTCTACTGCCCTTAATCTTTCCCAGCATCAGGGTCTTTTCCAATGAGTCGGCTTCTCATATCAATTGGCCAAAATATTGGAGCCCCAGCTTTAATCAGTCCTTCCAATGAATATTTAGGACTGATTTCCTTTCGGATTGACTGGTTTGATTTCCTTGCTGTCCCAGGGACCCTCAGAAGTCTTCTCCAGCACCACAGTTCCAAAGCATCAATTCTTCGGCGCTCAGCCTTCTTTATGGTCCAACTCCCACATCCTTATACGACTACTCGAAAAACCTTAGCTTTGACTATATGGACCTTTCTTGGCAAAGTGATGTCTATGCTTTTTAATATGCTGTGTAGGTTTGCCATAGCTTTTCTTCCAAAGAGCAAGTGTCATTTAATTTCACGGCTGAATCACCATCCTCACTGATTCTAGAACCCAAGAAAATAAAGTCTGGCACTGTTTCCTTTTTTTCCCCATCTATTTGCCATGAAGTGATGGGACCAGAGGCCATGATCTTAGTTTTTTGAATGTTGAGTTTTAAGCCAGTTTTTTCACTCTCCTCTTCCACTTTCATCAAGAGTCTCTTTTTATTTCCTGTTTACTTTATGCCATTAGAGTGGTGTCATGTCATTAGGGTGGTATCATTTGCAAATCAGAGGCTATTGATATTTCTTCCAACAATCTTGATTCCAGCTTGTGATTCATCCAGCCCGGCCTTAACTCCATGAAAAACAGGGGTCACTGAATTAGCATAGTCATGGACATACTCTTAATAAAACTAGAAGTAAATATTAATAAAATGTTTAATACTTATCATCGATTTCCTTAGTTAATATATTCTCTTACTGAGCACTATCTGTAAGCCAGGAGCCAAATTTAATCTTTCTAAAACTCTATTATATACTCATTATTAAACATATTTTATGAATAATAAACAAGATCTAAGAGAAATTGTGAAACTTAATTTCTCAAGGACAGTAAGATAAAAGATTAGGACTAAATCCATGGCCTTTTTGATTGCTTTTGGCTTATTTGGTAGTTTTTCTGACATTTTAAGATTAGAACAAATTCTTTTATTTGGCCTTTAAAAATTAAAATACATTTGAAGTAATATGTATTCCTTCAAAGAAAATTTTTTGGAATACCATTGGCTTTGGCAGAATATTGTATTAGTAAGGGCATGCTAATGGCTATAACAATCCCCCCAATCATAATGGTTTAAAAATAAAGTTTTATTTCTTGTTTATATTGCAGTTAATGTTTTTTAGTGGTAGATGCTTAGCTCCACATAGACACTCAGCTAACCAGGCTTTTTTCATCTAGAAGCTCCACTCATGTCTTCCTTGGGCCTGAAAGACTATTTGGAACACAGTAAACAATAATAAATTGAAGAATATACATACCTTTCAAAAATCTTTGTGTTTGAGACAGCAAAAGAGACACTGATGTATAGATCAGTCTTATGGACTCTGTGGGAGAGGGAGAGGGTGGGGAGATTTGGGAGAATGGCATTGAAACATGTATAATATCATGTATGAAACGAGTCGCCAGTCCAGGTTCAATGCACAATACTGGATGCTTGGGGCTGGTGCACTGGGACGACCCAGAGGGAGGGTATGGGGAGGGAGGAGGGAAGAGGGTTCAGGATGGGGAACACAGGTATACCTGTGGCAGACTCATTTCGATATTTAGCAAAACTAATACAATATTGTAAAGTTTAAAAATAAAATAAAATTTAAAAAAAAATCTTTTTTATTGACCAGTTGGTATACAATGCTGTATTAGTGTCTGGTGTAATGCAAAATGATTCAGTTATATATATGTATATTATATAAGTACAATATAGATATTCCCTTGTGGCTCCTTTTGCATTATAGGTTATTAATTATAAGATATTGAATACAATTCTTTGTGCTATAGAAGGTCCTTGAGGTTTACCTGTTTTATATATAGTACTTTATTTCTGCTAATCCCAAAGTTCTAATTTATCTCTCCTCCACCTCTCACTGTTTCCCCTTTGGTAACCCCAAAATTTTCACACATACAACACAAATTCAGTCTATTCTAGGGGATAGAGAAAATGTCAACAGTAGTAAAGAACTGATATCAGATAAAGCATTTTCTCTATTATAATGATTTAAGCTAGATTTTGAAATCTCAGAGGGGTGGGAAACATAGTTGGAAATTAATAAAGAAGTTATAAGTAACCTGTGGCCAAAAATTAAATAATATTGAAATTTTGTATTATTCTGAATTGAGAGATAATGCAAATAACATATGCCAAAATTGTAAATACAAAAAAACATTTCTTCCATGAAATATATAATTGTAAATATTTTTAGTAAGAACATTTAATTATTCTTGAATGTTCAGTATCTAACTATCTATTTAAGGTAGCTCAGTATCTACCTTAAAGTTTTTTTTTTTTTTAAATATAAACCTAAGAAAAATAGAAAAAACTAATAGGTTCAGTGAGTTATTACAGAAATTCAAGGTTTTCTTAACATTGAAATAATTAAGATAAAATATTAATAGACTAAAGAGAAAAAGTATATGATTGTCTTGATAATGATGAAAAAAATATTTGCTGTCATTCAACATTAGTAAATGCTTTTAAAAACTTTATAAAACTTATTTGCAAAAACTCTGCAATAAACATCAAAGTAAATTACAAGTAATTTTCTTTAAGGGACAATTTAAGATACTACTTATCATTATTTATTTCAACTTAATTATTTCAGAGTTGTTCACTTTGTTGTGAACAACAAACTAACCACATGCAGAGAAATACAATTGGACCCTTAACTCACAAAAACATTAATATAATTACTTTAAAGAACTAAATGTGAAGAGTAAAATTCTTAAAATTTTAGACAAAATATATGATGATCTCAAATGTAAAGACTATCTTAAGATGCAAAAATCTGGAAATTATGCTGAACTTTATTAAATTATAGATATTCAATATTTTTTGAATAAGGAACATGAAAACTGTGGTTCTTAAAAACAGAAAATGTAATTTGGAGTTTAAACTAATATAAACAAAAAAGATTGATAAATTTGACTACAATAAAATAAATTTTGTTTCTTAGTATCTACCATATAGAGAATTAAAAACAAACTATAAACTGGGAGCAAATATTTGTTACACATATACGAACAAAGTTGGCAAAAATCCAGAATGTATACAGAATTGCTACAAATCATTGACGTGCAATAGAAAATTGAGCAAAGACTTGAAAGTGATGGAAAGGGAAACCCAGTGGTCAGTATACGTATGAGATGTTGCTCAACCTCATTAATCATCACGAGATTGCATGTTTAAGCAAAATGAGTTGTTTACACACACTGCTGCTGCTGCTGCTAAGTCACTTCAGTCGTGTCCGACTCTGTGCGACCCCATAGATGGCAGCCCACCAGGCTCCCCTGTCCCTGGGATTCTCCAGGCAAGAACACTGGAGTGGGTTGCCATTTCCTTCTCCAATGCATGAAAGTGAAAAGTGAAAGTGAAGTCGCTCAGTCGTGTCCAACCCTCAGCGACACCATGGACTGCAGCCTACCAGGCTCCTCCGTCCATGGGATTTTGCAGGCAAGAGTACTGGAGTGGGATGCCATTGCCTTCTCCATACGCACACTACATTGATTTTAAAATTGTGTGTCTATATGGAGGGTTGGTCACAATATGATAGGAGTTCCCATATATTGGCTAGTAGAAGACTAAATCAATGTAACCACCCTAATTATCACTACTAGATAAATACTAGTATGTTGATACAACAAAATACTATGTAATAGTGAAATAAAGTTCATGCCTCAGAATGGACCAAACTAAAAAAACTAGTATTGTGCCAAAGAAGTATTAAGTCTCAGTGGAATGATAAAGTCCAATTCCATTTATGGAAAACTAATGAACAATCAAAATAAAACAATATATTGCTTAAGGAAAGCTACATCAATAGTGAAACTATGCATTGTTTTCAAAAAAGCAAGGGAAAGTTTAATAAAACTTGTGGAAAGTCACTGGTTGGTAGAGGGAAAAGAAGAGGCATATGATGAATGAAGAACCCAAGAGGACTTCTCAGCTTATAGGAATGTTCTGTTTCTTCACTCAGCTGGTGGATACATAGATGTCTGTTTTTATTATTTTAGTTTTTACGTGATTTATATATTCTTCAGGCCATATTTAATTGAAAAAGCAAAAATTAACTTCAAAGACTTTGACATACTAGTAAAATGCCTATCATTTTGAAGATCCCAAGAAGGCCTAAGTAATCGCATCACTGACCCATAAACATTTCAGCATGCAAGGAGATGTGTGTCCTAAGTTGCTTCGGTCGTGTCCAACTCTTTCAACCCCATGGACTGTAGCCTGCCAGGCTCCTCTGCCTATGGGATTCTCCAGGCAAGACTACTGGAGTGGGTTGCCATGCTCTCCTTCAGGAGATCTTCCTGACCCAGGGATCGAACCTGCGTCTCTTATGTCTTGACATTGGCAAGTGTGTTCTTTATCACTAGTGCCATCTGGGACACCCCATAAACATTTCATCATGCAAGGAGGTAATACACATTTAAAAGATCTTAACTCTGAAGCCTCTTGAAAATAAGAACTAAGAAGCAATACTATTACTGCATCAGAAATTATGAAGTATCTTAGACCCTGCACAGATTCACCGAATAGAAGATGCAGACATAATGTATAGTGTCCAGTCACTCAGTTCCTACTGATCTTAGGAGCCCCTGACTTTCTCCTCCATATGTTTTCTTCTTTATTTCCATTGGCTGATTCAAGTAGGGTCTTTGTTTTAGTGAACTAAGTGCGCAAGCTGATGGCTCTGGCTGTGGTTGCCATGGCAGTCATGTATTTTGAACCGAGGACTAGTGAAATGTCAGTACACCAAACTAACTATACACCCACTCTTCCTCCCATGGGACTATTGAGGTAGCCAACTCCGACTTCTCAGGATTCCCAGTCCTGAGAAGTCACCAGGAGCAAAGGAAAAACAGCAGAACCGAAAGTCAGTAGTCTTGGTCTTGGTTAAAGAATTGCTCATGACTTGCTTTAAGAAGCTATTCGTCTTCTCTGGGCTTCAGATTTCTTATCAGCATTTTTTTTTTTATTAAGTGTCCATTGGCTTAAATGATCTCTTTTCATGCCTCTAGGGATTCTGAAATAGTTTTTTTGAAGTCTTAGCCAATATTATATGGCCTATCGGGGCATATGGCAGGATTTAAAGTCATTTGGATTTCTTCGAAGTGATTCTAATCCAAAAATGTTCAGGCATCTTGCTTAGTATAAAGTGTTAAAGCCACAGCTGGATTTGGACCAAATCCCTCCTCATGTGTTTTATCCCATTTGAAAATTCAAAACCAGGTTTGTTTTGCTTTTTAATTGCTGTCCCCTTCTGGGAAAGGACAGACTTTGAGAGAGAATAAGACCGGCTGTTCTACTGCTGTGTGACTAATCCTAACACTATTTGCTGTTACTGAGTAAATCTTTCTGTTCCAGAGAAGAATATCTGAGGAAGGACAATAAAAATTGCTCATTGTAGCCTTACCTTTTATAGTTTACACATGCCCCCAAGATGTATTCAAATTCAAAGATTAAAATTATGCTCTCTTGGCAGAAGACACAGCAATGTCTGCATGATTTTTATTCTCTTGAGAGAAAAAGGTTTTTTGGAGCAAAATTAGAAGATAATTGTAACAAAAGACATTTTTAAAAGGTAAACAATTATATCCCCAGACTGGAATAGATCCCTTACTTTAAAATGAAACCAAAAGTTTTGTTAGTAGGTTTTTTCCCTGTTGAAGACCATATCATTGAGTCAGAAGTTTGTCAAATTTCCATCAAGCCATTGTTTTTTTTTTTGAGGGAGATTCAGAAAAACAAGGATTGGGGAAAACCAGCTGACAGTCATTAACTACAAGCCTGCATTTTTGTAAGCCTCTGCAACCCTAAATTACAGAACAAAGTAGAGGTCATATAATGTGTCAGTATCAATTTCCACTTTGTCCCTGACCTGCTTTCCCAAAACATAGTTGGCTTACATAAGCATTCTGTGATTTGCTATCAGACTCATGTAAGTTTGGAATAAAAGCCAAATCTAATTATTGAGAGTCTGAAAATAAATCATCTGTTACCCAAATTTTCCTCATGCCATTCATTATGGCAGAGGCTGCATTTCCTAGCCAATAACCAATGATCTGTACCTCTTGTCACCCTCAGATAATAATTGCCCAGTTTCTACAATACAATAATGTTCAGAGCAAAAGGGGATCAATACTCCTTGTATCTTTAAAATTGCTCCTTTTCTTTCAGAAAAGAAAATGACTAACTTTTTTTATACATGTAATATGCAAAGAAGTCAAAATATTAGGGGTAAATTAATTAAGTTAGAACAGGTTGCAGGATTTAGAAGAAAAGTCCAAAGACAGAAAATCTAATGGTGATAAGATCAGATCTTAAATTCAAATTAGTGGGATGTCTTAAGACAGTAGAAAAGACTTTACATTTTTCCCTGTTGTAGAAAATTTTACATAGAATTTATTTTACTAAACATGCTTAAAGCATGAAGAGTCATGCATTATATATGCCTTAATATAAAATACATTATATATATTTTTTCAAAAATATGCCTCCTGGGTTAAACACGCTGCTGCTGCTAAATCACTTCAGTCATGTCCGACTCTGTGCAACCCCATAGACGGCAGCCCATGAGGCTCCCCAGTCCCTGGGATTCTCCAGGCAAGACCACTGGAGTGAGTTGCCATTTCCTTCTCCAATGAGTTAAACATACTTAACTCACTGTGAAGTCTTGCCCTTTCTCTGCATTTAGTTTGAACAGCAAAGTTCCCATTTGGACAGTTGGATTAATGCTAATTTTGTTGTCACAGAGTTCACTTAATAAGACTTGTTTTTTTAGTCTTAAAACCCTCTCCTCCATACTTTTTTTTTTTCAATATTGAATCCTTCTTCCTGAAGGATGACCTCACAACTGCATGTGTTCAATGTTCCTGTAAACTAACCTTTTAAAGATAATTTTCAGAAGCAGTAGAAGACATACTTGATTATGAGAGCATAGACAATGTAGCTACAGACCCGGCTGACTTTTTACCTACGTGGACCACGAAAGATAAAGCAGTGGTCCAAATATGGAAAAAAGTCTGTGATTAATAAACAGCTATTGCTCAGAGTCCCAGTCCTGCCCTGTTTCCTCTCCTGGATCCCCATGGACCACCACATGACCCAGAAACAAAGCAAAAGACAGTGCCCAGCACAGGGTCCAGAACTCCACTGCAGCACTGTGGTCATTTCTGTCCTTAAGGAGCATGAAATCCCAGTTGGTAAATATTTTGAAATAGCTTTTAGCTATAGACAGTTAAATGACGATGATGATTGTGGTGTAGTCAGGCACTTGAAATATATACAGTGAAAGCATCAAGTATGTACTTAAAAGCCTCTGAATTTCAAACAACTTAGAATGACCCATGATCATCTCTTTAGAAAGGTTTTAGGTGAATTCAGAAATGAATTCACTGATTATGAACATTTCAAAAATGAAGATGCATTAGAGAGGCTTGAAAGTTGGTTTATGAATGCAAAGGGTAGATAATTGATATTTTAATTGATGAATTAATAAATTAATGTTTCTAATCCCTTATCCCAAATCTTTAATATGAGAAATATTTTGGAATTCGGACTTTAGAAAGTTTATATACTTTATGTGCCACCTGCATCAGGGTCTGGGGATACACTCTATAGTCTAATAATCAGTGTTTATGGAAATAAATTTATGGCTAGTCATAGCAAATGAGTTATAAAAATCTTAGTTCTCATGTCCTTATGAAATTTGGATATACAGAAGAGGAATTTTAGTCATATGTTATTTTATATAATTAATATGGGGCTTCCCAGGTGGCATTAGTGGTAAGTGAAAGTCACTCAGTCATGTCTAACTCTTTGCAACCCCATGGATTATATAATCCATGGGATTATATAATCCATGGGAGAATCCATGGGATTCTCCAGGCCAGAATACTGGAGTGGGTAGCCTTTCCCTTCTCCAGGGGATCTTCCCAACCCAGGGTTCGAACCCAGGTCTCCCACATTGCAGGTGGATTCTTAATCAGCTGAGCTACCAGGGAAGCCCTGCTAGTGGTAAAGAACTTGCCTATATTTGCAGAAGACATAAAGAGACCTGGGCTCAATCCCTGGGTCAGGAAGATCCCCTGGAGAAGGGCATGGCAACCCACTCTAGTATTCTTTCCTAGAGAATCCCATGGACAGAGGAGCCTGGCGGGCTATAGTCCATGAGGTTGCAAAGAGTCAGACACGACTGAAGCAACTTAGTATAATATGAGTTTTAAAATATGTATATATCAGTGTATGAACTGATTACCTATTACAAATAAACATTTGAGTATTTGAATTTCTAATGATTCTTACATATATTGTGGCTGGTATTATTTTGCTAAGGTGTTTTTGTTAGGAAACTTTACGTTTTTGTATATACTTCTTGGATATATCATTGAAATAACTTTTATTTTGTATTTCCATGTGCAAACAGTGTTAGAAACTGAGGAAATTGACATGAATAAGAAACACTGATGTGTTTTAAACTACTGAACCATAGAGCCAGCATGATGCCATATGATAAGACGTTAAGAACAAATTCTTTGTCTATACTTGTGCATATATTTCATTCACATGGTAAGAACACAAATGTGTAATGATTTAAGTACAAGAAATATGAGCAGAGTACTGGGAGGACTCCAGAAATAGTAATTACTCTACTTTGGAGGAGGTAATACTTGAACTGTATGTTAGAAAATAGAGTAGAAAAAAAAAAAGAAAATTGAGTAGGAACTCTCTTAAGTAAGGAATGACATTCTAGGAAGGGAAATAGCATGTGTAAAAGCATGATCAGCTGTACTTCACTGAGAAAAAAACAAATAGGCTGCTAGATATTTCTACAGAAAAAAAAAAGTTCTTCTGCAGTCAGCAAAGAATTGCACTCCAGGGCTGCAACTAGAGCAAGTCATATACAAGTCTTCATAAACAAGGGAAGAAGTCTGTTACAGAGTGGGAAGAGGAAATGGGGGTGGGGTATGGATAGTAAACAGTCCTTGGCTTTTCATTGGCTGAGTTGTTGCCAGAAAAGGAGTCTTTCTTGTTCCTGTTGGACTCTGGTATCATCGCAGAGCATGAGAGCTCCCCCTTCTGGTTTCCCAATCCTATTTAATTAAGGTTTCTGTTTAATAATTTTTTACCTGTGACTGGAATACCTGGGAAATCAGGGCCAGAGGAGTTGAAAGGACAAAGGACAACATTTTTTTAGAACCTCAGACCTTATTCATCTTACAAATAAAAGTCTGTGAACTTTTACCAATCTCTTACTATTTCTCCTACCCTCCAGCACCTGGCAATTGCTTTTCTCCTCTGTTTGTATGAGTTTTATTGTCTTTGTTGTTTTGTTTTTTAGATTTAATGAGTAAGTGATACCATGTATTTGTCCTTCTCTGTCTGGTTTATGTCACTTAGCATAATGCCTTAAGTTTCATCTGGGTTGTTTCAAAGGGCAGAATTTCCTTCTTTGTAACTACTGAATAATACCCCAATGTGTGTGTATGTATGGCTATGGATATGGATATATATACGTGTGTATAAACATACATACGTGTATACATGCATACATAGGGTATCCCTGGTGGCTCAGCAGTAAACAATCTGCCTGCCATGCAGGGCATGCCGGTTAGATCCCTAGGTTGGGAAGATCCTACAGAGAAGGAAATGACAACCCACTCCTGTTTTCTTGACTAGGAAATCCCAGGGACAGAGGAACCTGGCAAGCTATAGTCCATGGGTTCGCAAACAGTTCAACATGACTTAACAACTAAATAACAAAAATAACAACATACACATACATATGCACATTTATCTGCTGATAGACACTAAGGTTGTTTCCACATCTTCAGTTCAGTCCCTCAGTCGTGTTTGACTCTTTGCGACCCCATGGACTTCAGCATGCCAGGCCTCCCTGTCCATCACCAATTCCCAGAGCTTGCTCAAGCTTGTGTCCATTGAGTCAGTGATGTCATCCAACCATTTCATCCTCTATCATCCCCTTCTTCTCCTGCCTTCAATCTTTCTCAGGGTCGTTCCCAATGACTCAGCCCTTCCCATCAGGTAGTCGAAGTATTGAGCTTCAGCTCAAAATCAGTCCTTCCAGTGAATGTTCAGGACTGATTTCCTTTAGGATGCACTGGTTGGATCTCCTTGCAGTCCAAGGGACTCTCAAGAGTCTTCTCCAACACCACAGTTAAAAGCATCAATTCTTTGGTGCTCAGCCTCCCTTATAGTCCAACTCTCACATCCATACATGACTACTGGAAAAACCATAGTTAACTAGATGGACCTTTGTTGGCAAGGTAACATCTCTGCTTTTTAATATGCTGTCTAGGTTGGTCATAGCTTTTCTTCCAAGAAGCAAGTGTCTTTTAATTTCATAGATGCAGTTAACATCTGCAGTGATTTTGGAGCCTGAAAAAATAGTCTGTCACTGTTTTCATTGTTTTCACATCTATTTGCCATGAAGTGATAGGCACCGATGTCATGATCTTAGTTTTTTGAATGTGAGTTTTAAGCCAACATTCTTTAAGCTCTCTTCTTTCACTCTCATCAAGAAGCTTTTTAGTTGCTCTTCACTTTTTGCCATGATGGTGTCATCTGCATATATGATGTTATTGATATTTTTCTTGGCAATCTTGATTCCAGCTTGTGCTTCATCCAGTCCATCATTTCTCATGATGTACTCTGCATATAAGTTAAATAAGTAGGGTGTCAATATACAGCCTTGATGTACTCCTTTCCCAATTTGGAACCAGTCTGTTGTTCCATGTCCAGTTCGTGATGTTAAATGCTTTTTAATATACCTGTTGATCATTTGTTCATCTTCTTTAGAAAAATGCTTACTCATTTCCTCTTCCTATTATTTAATCAGATAGTCTGGTTTTGTTTTTGTTTGTTTTATTTTTTACTTTTTGCTATTTAGTTGTATGAATTCTTTATGCATTTTGTATATTATCCCTTATCAGACATATAATTGGGAAATATTTTCTCCCATTCCATAGGTTGCTTTTTCATTTTCTGTTCTGAAGTAGCTTATTTTTGCTTTAGTTGCCTTTGCTTTTGGCATCATAACAAAAAACAAAGAAAAATCATTACCAAGACCAATGTCAGGGAGCTTTTTCCCTATTTTTTTCTAGGAGTTGTAAGGTTTCAGGTCCTACATTCGAGTCTTTAATCCACTTTGAAGTAAATTTTCTGTATGTTGTAAGATAGGGGTCTAGTTTCTTTGCATGTGGCTGTCCAATTTCCCCAGAACCATTTATTGAAGAGACTGTCCTTTCCTTATTGTATATACTTGTCTTCTTTGTCACAAAGTGACATTTGAATCCCTTGGTTTTTACACTTTTCCCTTTAAGATCTCCACATACATAGGTTGAGGAAGTAGTGACTTAACTTTCAACATATGCTTTTGCCATGATGTATGTATTTCACAGAAATAATTAATAGTATAGCAAATAAAACCAGTACAGTTTTATTTTATTTTTATCAACTGAAAGTTTTATGAGCTATATATGAATGATTTCTCCAGATAACTCTCCCAGTGTTTTACACCCTATTTTAGTCTGCCATATGTATATATGTTTTTTAGTCCCTGTTTTATATATATATACACACACACACATATATATGTATATATACATATATATGTATACACATATATATATAGTTCAGGTTTGTCAAGCAATTCCTAATTGCTTTTGTCACATATGTTAACTCAGTCAGTTCCTAATTGCCTAAAAGGTTTCAATGATGGAAAAACACATTTTTAAAGGCAAAACATTATGGGTAGTCAGACCATTTATAGTTCCTAGTTTATACTTGGCAAAAGCAAAAAGAAAAATCACACACACATGCAACCCAAACAACTTTTGCAGCGCATTTAAATGAAAATAACAAAATTGCAGTTTGGCTCACTTCTAGAAATTTAAATACATTATTGTTTAAATGCATATATTCCATAAACTACCCCCAAATCACTTAGAACTATCTTCATAGATTTTTTCTGGGTTCTATATAATGTGAATACTAAACAAGAGGTTATTCCTAGAAATTCACCTAGACATGAAACACCATATAAGATTATTGTCAACAGCAATTATAGTTGTTGCTGTGTTCTCTGTACTGCCTAACTCTGGTATTGGTGTTAATTTCATTGTGGGTTATGAAACCAGAATAGTTACTGAAGCTAAGTTTTAGGAAATCAGAACCCAAAAATTCTAGCAAAAATGACCAGTGCCATGAGCAAAAGGGAAACAGATATCCTGCGTTTCTCTTTTAAATGTTTATCTTCTTTTTTGACTGTTCTGGCTCTTCACTGCTGCTTGGGCTTTTCTCCAGTAGTGGCAAGTGGGCACTGCTCTCTAGCTGCTGTGCATGGGCTTCTGATTGTGGCTTCTCACGTTGCAGAGCATGGGCTATAGGGAAACACAGGCTTCAGTAGCTGTGGCTCCTAGACTCCAGAGCACAGTCTTAGTACTTGTGGTGCACGGGCTTAGTTGCTCCATGACATGTGGGATCTTCCCAGATCAGAGACCAAACCGGTGTCTCCTGCATTGGCAGATGGATTCTTTACCTCTGGGCAACCACGGAAACCTATACTGCTTTTCTTAATGTACCCTCAGTGGAGGAGATAATGTGTTAAAGAGCCTGATAGCTAAACACTTATTTATATTTGTGAAAAAAAAAAAAATGCTTTCACAGTATTTACTTTTTCCTCTAGTTCAAAGATAATATTACAGAAAGAAACATGAGATTGATATCTGAAATATTGCAAGTCACAAAACTGTAGTCCTTTATGCTTTTTATAAAAATATATAATTGAAGACAGTTTTTCAGTAACCATGGACTTGTTAATAACTAGAAAAAGAGAATGAGGTTATTCAAGATTTTCATCTGGCACAAAAATATCTAGTTTTGTTTTTTTTTTTAAAGAGCCAACTTCAGTAAAGAAATTATAAGGGAGAATATGGTGGGTGGATTAGTATAAATAATTATATTAACCAGATCCTTAAAGATGATAATAAGGAAGCCTTGACTAAAATATTAGTATCCAAGATTATGTATTCACATTACATAACATCTTTTTTAGAGTTCGTTGACATGAAAAATCTGTTCTTGTAACTTACATAGAACATTGAGTAAAATAGCCATTGGCCAGGAACCAGAAAATAGCTCTGTGGTGGTCATCTCCAATATTACATCTATAAAATATGTGTGTCTAAGGAAATCCTATTGTTAAGCAGATGTATAAAGCAAACACCTAGGCATATATGTGCTTTGTTTGTTTGTTTCATCAAATACAACACTTCTGCTTAACTTTAGCTTAATGGGACAAACTATTGCCCAATTCCCTATGAAACTTCTGCCAGACCACTTTCTAGAGCTCAGTTCCAAATTACCAAAATATAGAACCACTGAGAGTTTCCATGGTAAACTTTGTATATTCCCATTTGAATATGCCATGGCTCCAGACCCTTAATCATCTATCAGCTGATTCAGAAGACCCAGAGCTTCTAGAGAGTCCCATTGCCTTGGACCAGCGGTACTAGATAAAGATATGCAAAAGGCAGGTTTTTCAGCAGTAGTTGAAGACATGGCCTTGCTAAAATGGTATGTCAGTACACTCATAGGACCCATATATATAGTTGAAAATTTTCCCTATTTCCTTCTTATGGTTATTTTAAGTCCAAGAGTGTCGGTTTTAAGTTTGTTAGAATAGTCAGCAAACCCTACATTTGGTTTAACAGAATTATATGGATTCAGTGCAGAAGTAAAAAAAGTATGGCCCACTGGACACATTACTTTTCTTGTCCTAGAACAATAATGAAGGAGGAACCCTCTCTCTTTTCTTCCCACTTCTTGTGATTTTTTTTAGAGCCTTTATCCATTAACCTAAAAGGCCAAAGTCTTTAACAGTAGGTTCATTCTCCTTTTCGTAAAACCCATTTCCCCAAAACAATATGAATTTCTTATGCCAAGAAGTGCATATGCATGAGTGAAAATATTAGTTCTTCTTCCTAGATTTCAAGAATTTCTGTTTCATTGGTCTTTGAGGGCTTATAATGTCTCTGCATTTGGGGTGAAATTATAGGACCAGCCAAGAATGATGATGCCCTGTAGTTTTTAACATGCAGACATTCCACTGACAACCAGGACAGGTCAGAACTCAAGGGGCACTAAGACAGGAAGCAAAAAAGATGAAAATTTTGGACTGAGCCATCTATAAATATGTCCTTATTCTATCCAGCTAATTTCTTAACCAATACGTGGACAAGAAGAATGAAATATTTGCATCAGAGCACTTCTAAATATCCACTGTATTGTTCTTGTACGTGTCATCTTTATAGCATGGTAAGCTATGCAGTTCTGAATCTACTGGACTTAAAGGAACAAGCGGAATAAATGAATCTTCTTGCTATTTTACAAAATTCCAAGTTGTGGAAACTTTCAGATATTATTATTGATAGTCTTACTTTGTTTTGCTTTCTGCTTTTGTCATTGTTTTCCAGTTGAGTGTGTCTCAGATTTACTAATGATACCAAAGTTCTAGTATCCAGAATGGGCAGCTAGGCAAACATTTACTTCTAAATAGCTCCTCATTATAGACACAGGAGCTGAAGGAACAAACTTTAATTTGGAGATTGCAGGGAGCAGTGAGGAAGCAAGGAGATACAAGAGTTTCCTAGGAGAACAATTCCCTCCTTTACCACAGAATAAAAATAATCAATTTGTATGTCCCAATTTTAATACTCTTAGCTAACTAAATAGAATACTTATTTCTCCTTATGAGAAACATAAAAAGTACATAAAAACAAATGAACAAATCCAACTTTAGACTTACAGAATATACTTTTAGTCAGGACTCTGGTTGCAGTTGGCAGAAAGTTAGCTCAAACTAAATAGAAATAGAAAAATATATTGCTTCTTGCAACCAAGCTTCAGGAATTGCTGGCTACAGCTAATCTCAAAGTCTGTCAGTACCAGGGCCTAGAGTCCAGAAGGATTCTCTCTGCAGCCTTTAATTTCTGATTCTCTTTGTGGATTGCTTTTGTTTTCTTCAATTTTTCTCACATTGTTGAAATAGCCACCAACAACTCCAGATTCATTTATTCTCACAGAGAATGACTACTCACTTTATTTCCAAGCTAAAAAATGCTTAGGAAAGAATCTGACTAGGCTAACTTCAAACAGGTACCCATACTTGGATCAATCAATGGTGACCATAGCAGCAGGGTCTGAAAATGGGACCACACACTCTTGAACCATCTTGTTAGCAGAAACATTTCTCAGAAGAAGGAGGGTGGGAAAGTGATAATATCCACTACAGGTTATCATGTTCTGTATTGGATAATGTCCCATGCATATCAAAAAATTTTTTAAAGATGAGTTAGAACAAACCTAATAAACCAAGTATTAGAAACTTGGGGAAATTCTGTCTGTCCAGATGTAAATATCTGTGCACATATAAGTGATTATGTGAGAGAGACAGATGAATGATAGGAATAAGGTGAAAGAGAAGAAAAGGGGAGGGTAGAGGAGAGATCAGGTAGATCAGGTTAACAATGGCGTTGGAGAAAGCCCATATTTAGCACAGCCTAGTAATATAAATATTGAGGAATCATATGTAAGCTGCGCTTACTGAGAGATAAATCATTAAGCAGAATGGAGTTCAAGCATATTCCTCTAGCATAAGGAGTATAGGTTTCAGTTCATCTCTTGCAGAAGTAAGGCATAGTCCAAAAATGAAAATATTTTAACACGAATCCATTCATATGTAGGTGTTTGTGTTTGACTTTTTCAGATAGAAGTACAAAATGACAGATCATGGTTTACAGGGTACTGTAGCCTATACTTTTGGAATTATTTTGTAGTTTTATAAGAGAAATTGATTCTAAATCTTGCTATCTTGATTTTTAAAATAGTACTTTTCTAAACATAGTGTTGCTACTTCTTTATAGCCCTACTCAAACACAAAGAGTCAAAATATAGTTTCCTGCCAATTTAATCATTGACTAATTGGCCTCAGCATGTAAAACATTGTGGGTTTTTTCCTGTGTATAATTACTACACTGGAAGTTTATAAACTTCCTGGATAAAAAGAACAAACATGATATTCTGCTTTATTTTCGTTGCTATTGTCAAGTCTGGAATGAGAAATTTGAGACCTATGAGCGTATTGATAGCAATTGAAATGATGGGAGTAGATGAAATATCAAGGGAGATTTTGTAGATTGAAAAGAAGGGAGCAAAAAAAAAACACCAGAAACATGGAAGGTTAACCCAATGAAGGTGCTTTCTTCAGAGACTAAGAAGGGGCAGCCAGAGAGGTGGAAGGGAATCCCTAAAAGAGATGTATCAGGGAAACACAGTGAAGGAATTTCTTGTAGTCAGATGTGGTGAATTGTAAACAATGCTGAAGAGAAAGCTAATGAGAGCTAAACTGTGTCTACTGCAATTAACAACTGAGAGTTACTTGGTGTGATATCTTGGGAGAGAAGGACAGTGGCGGTAGATGAGTGAGGGGAGGTAGGATTGCAGCTCAATTTCAGAGGACTGAGCAAAGTGAAACAGTGAATATGAATTCTGTTGTCTTTAGTATCTTGGCATGAACAGAAGGGAAATAAGAGAGCAGACTCTGGAAGGGAGTATAAGCATGAGGGATGTTCATCTTATAACATGGGGGAGGATGGGAGAACCAAGAGGATGATAACAATCATGAGGATGCTGAGGCAGTAGGGCGAAGGCATAGAGGACAGGAGGAGGACCTAAGCTGAAGTGGGGAATGGGGGTCTTCTTTCACAGAGGAGGAGGAAAAGAAAGCAAGAATGAGGGCAGATGCATAAATTTGTGAGAATTTGAAAAGAAGTTGCTGCTGCTGTTGCTGCTGCTAAGTCGCTTCAGTCATGTCTGACTCTGTGCGACGCCATAGACGGCAGCCCACCAGGCTCCACCGTCCCTGGGATTCTCCAGGCAAGAACACTGGAGTGGGTTGCCATTTCCTTCTCCAATGCATGAAAGTGAAAAGTGAAAGTGAAGTCGCTCAGTCGTGTCCAACTCTCAGTGACCTCTTGGACTGCAACCTACCAGGCTGCTCCATCCATGGGATTTTCCAGGCAAGAGTACTGGAGTGGGGTGCCATTGCCTTCTCCTTGAAAAGAAGTTAAGTAAGGTCAAACAAGCATTTCAAATTTGGGGAAAGAACAATAAGATCACCCGATTAATGAAAGCAGAAAGGAACTGATAACTAAATTGAAGTTACATATGTTTCGTACACGTTACAGACAATAAAAGAATCTGTTTATCTGCCTTCCTGTATGTCTGTCTGTTGATCTACTATTTGCCCCGAGTGCCCAACTGACATTGTTTGAGAATGGAAGATTGAAAATATTACTTATGATTGAAGTGTACCCATACCTCATAGACAGTAACTTTGAAATGGAAATGAGTAACAGTAACAAATGAAAGAAGAAAGAAGAAATTGAAGGCATAGTTAATGTTGAAAAGCTGTAAGACAGGTAGTAAATATTAGCCCCTAAGGTATAAAAGTTATGACCAACCTAGATAGCATATTGGAAAGCAGAGACATTACTTTGCCAACAAAGGTCCGTCTAGTCAAGGCTATGGTTTTTCCAGTGGTCATGTATGGATGCGAGAGTTGGACTGTGAAGAAAGCTGAGCACCAGCGGA
Source organism: Bubalus kerabau (assembly GCF_029407905.1). NCBI lineage: Eukaryota > Metazoa > Chordata > Mammalia > Artiodactyla > Bovidae > Bubalus > Bubalus kerabau. The sequence continues at coordinate 31,518,431 of NC_073631.1, read as the reverse complement.
TTGATGCCTTTGAACTGTGGTGTTGGAGAAGACTCTTGAGAGTCCCTTGGACTGCAAGGAAACCCAACCAGTCTATTCTGAAGGAGATCAGCCCCGGGATTTCTTTGGAGGGAATGATGCTGAAGCTGAAACTCCAGTACTTTGGCCACCTCATGCGAAGAGTTGACTCATTGGAAAAGACTCTGATGCTGGGAGGGATTGAGGGCAGGAGGAGAAGGGGACGACAGAGGATGAGATGGCTGGATGGCATCACTGACTCAATGGACGTGAGCCTGAGTGAACTCCGGGAGCTGGTGATGGACAGGGCGGCCTGGCATGCTGCGATTCATGGGGTTGCAGAGTTGGACACGACTGAGTGACTGAACTGAACTGAAGGTATAAAACATTGGAAATTACTCATTTCATAATGATATCAAGGTTGAAGATGTTGATGTTATGAGAGTGGATAAAATTCCATACAGGTAAAAATATTTGTAATCCAGGAGGTTAAGAAGCTTTGAGGCTAAGGTTTTAGGTGGGTCAAGTGCTTGGGCACTGAAATTGCCCAAAACCACCTACGGAAGAATGGAAAGGTAGAACATAAGGCAGATATCAAAGTCCGCAGGGATTAGAGAGCATGGGAAGTCCATAAATGGCAATGGTAAGAAAGAGTAGAGACAGAGGTATTGTTTAGGGGATCAGTCTCTCAAAGAGGAAGGGCTTTGCATGAGGGAGAAAGGTTACTGAGCTGGAAGTGCTAACAAAAAGGTGGGAGGCAGAAGACAATACATCTGGGCTCTGTAGGAAATGAGTTGGCTCTGATAGGGCTTTAGGGTAGAGGAAGAGCTAGGTTTGAACAAAGCAAGGAGATGGATGGAGTAAAAAGGCCATGAATAAAATTTTTATTTTTGTTTGTACATTGTTTTGCCAATATTTATAATGGTATGAGGATATCTGAGGAGTAGAGGTTGGAAGGGAAATCAGCAAACACATACGTTCTCACTAATTCTCTTTTGGTGGGAGTGGGGTTTTACCCATTGCCATTTTGTTTAAAATCTTTGTAATCTTTCCCTATTTGGTAGTATCTCAACATTTTGGGGGGGTCTTATTTTATTAATAAAATATTGTATTAGGATTCTTCAATCATGTATTTTATTATATAAAACTCTTAAATAGATGTTTGCTCCTTAATATCAAAACTAGCTTATTCACCTTTACATCCCGGACGGCACTTAACAGAGTTCCCTGAATTGCAATAGGTACTCAATAATTCCTTAATAATTTTAGTTGAAAGTACACATATACAAATAATTTTAGAATATATACAGAGTCAGTTATTAACAAGTATCTGTCCCTAGTTAAACTTGAAAGTTTTGCACAGCAAAGGAAACCATTAACAAAATGAAAAGACTAATTACTGAGTGGGAGAAAATATTTGCAAATGATAAAATGGATAATACTCAACATACACAAAAAGCTCATACAACTCAATGTCAAAAAACAAACAACTTGATTAACTTGATTAAGTTGTTTGTTTTTTGACATTGAGTTGTATGAGCTTTTTGTGTATGTTGAGTATTAATTAAAAAATGAGCAGAAGGACTGAATGGACATTTTTCCAAAGTGGAAATGTGTGGGGGCAAGAGGCGTGTGAAAAGATGCTTAATGCCACTAATCATGAGGGAAATGCAAATCAACACCACAGTGATACTACCTCTTACTCATCAGAATATCTATCATTAAAAGAACACAAACAAAAAATGTTGACACTGATGTGGAGAAAACGGAATCTTTGTATACTGTTGGTGGGAATGTAAATCGATACAGCCATTGTGGAAAACAGTTTCTCAAAAAACTAAAAATAGAACTAACATATGACTCAGCAGTTCCAATTCTGGGTATATTTCTGAAAAAAGAGAAATACTAATTTGAAAAAATACACGCACCCCAGTATTCATAGCAGCATTGTTTACTATTGCCAAAGTACTGAAGCAACCTAAGTGTCCATGAACAGAAATGGATAAAGAAGATGTGACACACACACACACATATATATATATAAAATGTATATCATATCTATATATATGTATGAAAATGAAAGTGAACTCGCTTAGTCATGTCCGAGTCTCTGTGACTCCATGGACTGTAGCCTACCAGGCTCCTTGGTCCATGGGATTTTCCAGGCAAGAGTAGTGGAGTAGGTTGCCATTTCCTTCTCCAGGGGATCTTCCCAACCCAGAGATTGAACCCAGGGCTCCTGCATCTTGGAAGGTATTATGCTAAGTGAAATGAGTCAAAGACAAATACTGTGTGATACACTTTTATGTGGAATCTAAAAAATACAACAAACTAGTGAACATAAGAAAAAAGAAGCAGAATCATAGATGCAGAGAACAAACTAGTGGTTACCAGTGGGGAGAGAGAAGGAGGGGGCAATTTAGGTATAGGGGCTTCAGAGGTACAGAATTTTATGTATAAAATAAGCTACAAGGATATATTGTACAACACAGGGACTATAGCCAATCCTGTGTATCAACTATGAACGAATATGCTCTTTTAAAACTGTGAATCACTGTATTCTATATCAACTATGATGGTTTAGTTGCTAAGTCATGTCCAACTCTTGCAACCCCATGGACTATATTCCTCCAGACTCTTCTGTCCATGGGATTTTCCAGGCAAGAATACTGGAGTGGGTTGCCTTTTCCTTCTTCAGTGGATCTTCCCAACACAGGGATTGAACAAACCTGCATCCCCTGCATTGGCAGGCGGATTCTTTACTGCTGAGCCACAGGGAAGCCCAATGCAGGATTCGGTTTGGTAGAATTTTGTTGAGGATTTTTACATCTATATTCACCAGTGATACTGGCCTGCAGTTTTCTTTCTTTTTTGTGTGTGTGATATCTATCTGGTTTTGGTATCAGGGTGATGGTGGCCTTATAGAATGAGTTTTGGAATGTTCCTGCTTCTGCAATTTTTTGGAAGAGTTTGAGCAGGACAGGTATTAACTCTTCTCTAAGCATTTGCTAGAATTTGCCTGTGAAGCTATCTGGCCCTGGTCTTTTGTTTGTTGGAGGATTTCTTTTTTAAAATATTTATTTATTTGGCTGCATTGGATCTTAGTTGTGGCATGTACATTTCGAGAGCCTTCATTGCAGAGCACGGAGTCTCCAGTTCTGATGCACAAGCTCAGTAGTTGCCGTATGCGGGCTTAGTTGCTCTCAAGCATATGCGATCTTGGTTACCTGACCAGGGATCGAACCTGTGTCCCCTGCATTGCAAGGTGCAGTGTCCTTTAGGATAAAGGACACCTTTATCTTAACCACTGGACCACCAGGGAAGTCCCTGTTGGAAGACTTTTGAACACAGTTTCAATTTCAGTGCTTGTGATTGTTCTGTTCATATTTTCTGTTTCTTCCTGGTTCAGTCTTGGAAGGTTTTACTTTCCTAAGAGTTTGTCCATTCCTTCCGGATTGTCCATTTTATTGGCATACAGTTGCTTGTTGTGGTCCCTTATGATCCTTTGTATTTCTGTAGTGTCAGTTGTAAATTTTCCTTTTTCATGTCTAATTTTATTAATTTGAGTCTTCTCCCTTTTTTTCTTAATGACTCTAATGGTATATCTATTTTTTTTTATTTTCTCAAAGAACTAGCTTTTAGTTTTATTGATCTTTGCTATTGTTTTCTTTATTTCTTTTTCAATTATTTCTGCTTTGATCTTTATTATTTCTTTCCTTCTACTAACTTTGAGGGGTTTTGGTTCTTCTCTTTTTAATTTCTTTAGGTATAAGGTTAGGTTGTTTATTTGGGATGTTTCTTGTTTCTTGAGGTAGGATTTTATCATCATAAATTTTCCTCTTAGAACTGCTTTTGCTGCATCCCATAGGTTTTGGGTTGTAATGTTTTTGTTATTTGTTTCTAGGTATTTTTAAAAATTTCTTCTTTGATTTTTTTCAGTGATCCCTTGATTATTTAGAAGTGTATTGTTTAGCCTTCTTGTGTTTGTGTTTTTTATAGGTTTTTTTTTTTCCTTCTGTAATTGATATCTAGTCTCATAGCATTGTGGTCAGAAAAGATGCTTGATAAGATTTCAATTTTCTTAAATTTACCAAGGCTTGAAAATTTAAAAAAAGAAGAAAACAATATGAAAATAGAATAGAAATAGTCATCCTTAAATAGTCTTCCTTAGAAATAGTCATCTCTATTTAGAATGGAAATCTGGCCATGCAGAACAGCCACTACTTTTCCCAAACTTTTATAACTTTTCCCTACTTTTATAACCATGTGATTAAGTTGTGGCCAAAACAAATCAAGCAAAAGTCTTCTTGTGAAAATTCTAGGGAGTGCCCTTAAAAGGAGAGGGTATGCCCTTCTCTGTCCCTTCCTCCTGCTTGGAAGGGATGAGTGTGATGACTACCACTCGAGCAGGCTTTAGGGATCACAAGGTAATATATATAAACAGTGTGAGAAACCAGTAGAAAGAGTAACGCTTTGTGGAACTGCCACTCTACTCCTTCTGTGTACCTCAGGAATTTTCCTATGTTCAGTTCAGTTCAGTTGGTCAGTCATGTCCGACTCTTCGCCACCCCATGGACCCCAGCATGCCAGGCCTCCCTGTCCATCATCACCAACTCCCAGAGTTTACTCAAACTCATCTCCATTGACTCGGTGATGCCATCCAACCATTTCATCCTCTGTCATCTCCTTCTTCTCCTGCCTTCAATCTTTCCCAGCATCAGGGTCTTTTCCAAGAGTCAGCTCTTCACATCAGGTGGCCAAAGTATTGGAGTTCCAGCTTCAACATCATTCCTCCAATGTGTCAGCTTCAACATCAGTCCAACACTCAGAACTGATCTTCTTTAGGATGGACTTGTTGGATCTCCTTGCAGTCCAAGGGACTCTCAATAGTCTTCTCCAACACCACAGTTCAGAAGCATCAATTCTTTGGCACTCAACTTTCTTTATAGTCCAACTCTCACATCCATACATGACTACATGAAAACACATAGCCTTGACTAGATGGACCTTTGTTGGCAAAGTAATGTCTTTGCTTTTTAATATGCTATCTAGGTTGGTCATAACTTTCCTTCCAAGGAATATGCGTCTTTTAATTTCATGGCTGGAGTCACCATCTGCAGTGATTTTGGAGCCCCCCAAAATAAAGTCTGCCAGTATTCCCACATCATGTTGCTGCTGCTGCTGCTAAGTCGCTTCAGTCGTGTCCGACTCTGTGCAGCCCCATAGATGGCAGCCCACCAGGCTCAGCCATCCCTGGGATTCTCCGGGCAAGAACACCGGAGTGGGTTGCCATTTCCTTCTCCAATGCATGAAAGTGAAAGGTGAAAGTGAAGTCGCTCAGTCGTGTCTGACTCTTAGCGACCCCATGGATTGCAGCCTACCAGGCTCCTCTGTCCATGGGATTTTCCAAGCAAGAGTACTGGAGTGGGGTGCCATTGCCTTCTCCACCACATCATGTTACTTGTAGCCAAATATCATCCTGATTGACATTATGGATATCTTTTGGTTTATCTAGCTTAAGTGTAGTTTTATATAAAAATCAATTTTCAGGCTAATCTGTATAAATTTTCATCAAGATTTCACATAGTGTATGACTTTGTTTCTTTTTGCAACATCTTTGAAGAGTTACTTCCCTGTTGCTGATGTGAAAAACTACTGCAATGTAACTTACTCCTTTTAGAGTTTTCATTCTTAATGTGTTGCTATTCAGTCGCCCAGTCATGTCCTACTCTTTGTGACCTCATGGACTACTACACACCAGACCTCCTGTCTCTCACCTTCTCCTGGAGTTTGCCCAAGTTCATGTCCATTGCATCATCACTGATGCCATCCAGCCATCTCATCCTCTGACACCCTCTTCTCCTGCTCTCAATCTTTCCCAGCACCAGGGACTTTTCTGATGAATTAGCTGTTCACATCAGGTGACCAAAGTACTGGAGCTTCAGCATCAGTTCTTCCAATGAGTAATCAGGGTTGATTTCCTTTAAGATTGACTGATTTGATCTTGTTTCTGTCCAAGAGACTCTCAAAAGTCTTCTCTAGCACCACAGTTTGAAGGCATAAATTCTTCAGGACTCTGCCCTCTTCACGGTCCAGCTTTCACAACTGTACACGACCATTCTTATGTTTGAGACAAAAGTTAAAATTATGGAATCCACTGCAGAGTCCTTTCAAATTTAAGCTCTGGGAAGCTAATTAGAAAAGGAAAAAACAATAGAAATGAAGGTTTTTTCTAAAAAAAAATAAATTTCTCTTGAGTATTCCACCTCTCATGTTCAAACTTACTCCTTAACATTGAATTTGCTCCCTTTTAGATATTTACCTTGATTTTACAAAACCTTCACATAGATCTGTTTAACATTTATACAACTTTTAATATTCTTAAACACAGTAGACAAGGGAATTCATCAATTCTCTTGATATACCTATGAAGTAGGCAAATATTTTCCTCTTCATTTCAAAAGGTCTGGAGAGGTCAGACAACTTCCTTAAAGGAACTGGGTAGAGTCAGGGCTGGTCCTTGGCTGTCATGATAATCTATTAAAACAGCAGTCTTTTTGGTATTTCTCGTGATTCAGAATCAGGAATCAAACAGGCACTACGGGCATGCTAAGTCTTTGTTCCACATGATGTCTACTGGGGCCCTAAAACCTAAAGTGACTTTTTAGCTCACATATCTGGTGCTTCTGCTAGAATGGTTCAAGTGCTTTAGAGCTGACTGGAGCATTTCAGCTGGGGTTATTTGCCTAGGGCCTCAGTTCTTGGTGTCAACTAAGTGAACTTCTATGTAATCTCATCAGGGTGGCTGGAGTTCTTATATGATGGCTTGGCACCACAAACCACAAAAGCAGAAGCTGCAGGTACCGTCAAGGCTTGGGCCTGAAACTGGCAATTATCACTTCTACCATGCTCTTTTAGTTTGCAAGCTGCAGGTGCAGCCCAGATGAAAGGGACGAGGGCTCTACGAGTGTGTGGATTGGAGGAGATGTTTTGTCAGGAGCCATTGCTGTGTTTGCTGGGTAAAATACAAGATACTTAACTTTGAATTTCAGATGACAGAAATTGTTTTAGTATAAGTATGTCTCATGCAAAACACACAAAACACGTGTGTTTTGCCTATTCTGAAATATTATCCATTGTTCATCTGAAAGTAAAATTTAACTGTGTATGCTGAATTTTTGTTGGCTAAATCTCCTAATCCTAGAATCTACCAATGTAATAACAGATCATCAGTGAATATAGATTGATATCTCTGTAAACTTTCTAGGGGCACATGTGTAATGTGTAGTTTAATGAGACCATTTGCCAGCCCTACCTGTATCTCCTAGTTCATGCAGTGTGTACAGGTACTTAGCTCCAATTCTGAATTTGATTAAAGTGATCATGGTAGTCAGATGAATTAATCAATGAAATGGGACTAAACTACTGGGAAGAAAGGTGTTGCATTCATAAAAACATAAACTAGAAAGATAATATCAGTTTCATACTTCTGTTCTTCTGAAAATTGTTTTTAGGCCCACCAAGTATTTTTCTTGTGCTTTCTGTGTAGGTATTAGGTAGCATTGTAAGGCAATGATATTTTTTGTTGTTGCTCTTCCATTCAAAGTGAGAGAGATTATGCAAAAGCAGTAAGAAGATAACTGCAGGAGGCTTGCAGTTCTTATTAAAGAATCCCTTAAAATTTTTGTATTATAATTTAGTGCTTTATGGAGCTCCTCAGAAAGAGCTTCTAATCCAAAAAGTTTGTTTTTTATTATGCTTCTGATAAATCCTGAGTTAGAAATCTTGGTTTCAAAGATTTTCAGAAGAGACTAACTGATCTGCCAGTCATGTGATCTAACCAACACTGTTTAAATCCCCAGGAGTCATTAGAAATCTTCCCAGCTCTGTCAGGAGCCTCTTCTCCATGTAAAGTCACATGGGTAGATGCCTTGAAAATTATGCGGGAGACTGTATACAATTTTCTGGCACTTGTGTAAATTTCAGCAGTTATTTGGCATTTTTAAATTTAAAATATAATTGCCTCTCACTGGGTTAATATTTATTTAACTAATATTTACCAATCACCTACCACACTTGACTTAGTTTTATAATCACATTTTCAAAAGAAAGACACAGTATTACATAAAAAGAATAAAGAAGTAGCTTCAGCAAGTCTAAAATATTTTCTAGGACAAAACTGTCCTTTCTAAATCTCTGTTCTTACCACATCTCCCATCCTTCCTGTTGTAAGTTGATACGTCTAGCTAGGCTTGATATTTAAGAATACTTAAGACTGGTTATTGAGCCTATCCATGGGAATGACCCACTATGTGCTGTATAGCCTCCCTAATAAACATGGAACCTCTCCATCAGGATTTGGGAGTAAGAACATAGTGCTGTATAGTATTTGATTCTGAAGGAATTCTTTGTGAATCTTTCTCAGCTTGCTAAAGACATGCTCTCCCAAAGATATTAATGAAAACAATTTAAGTGCAATGATACAAGAGGTTATAGAACTTTTGATAGCAATAGGTTCTGAAAGATTTTTTCTAATGAGAAAAATGTCACTTGAAGAAATTCAGGGACTTGTGCAAAATCATGACAACACTGAGACCAGAAGGCAAGGCTTCTTCAACCAAATGTTCTTCGAATTAAAGCAAATTCCACTATTGCTACAACAGTGTCTCCTAACTGAAATCAGTACTCCTAAAAGTTCTTTTAATGTCTACACATTTTGTGCCTTTGTGGAAAATGTCTGAGAAACACTCTGAAACCCTTGTGTTCATAACTTTCCATTCCTTGAAGGTACTCTGTCAAAAAGCTGAAGTTTCAAGTTTATGTGTTTAGTTGAAATTTATAACCAAGCATGAGCATTCATGGGATTTCATTGTAAATGTGTGTTAATTTTTATTTAAACAAGGTCCTATTGATGATCATTTAGACTTTTCTCTTGCTATTAAATAAATTGTTTAACATATGTAGAAATGTATCAGTAGATATTTCTGAGAAAGACAGCTTAGTCTAAATTAAGAATTAATTTAACCTGTCTTGTGTGATATTTTTACTATTTAAGCAATTAATAACAAGATATTATGATTATTATTAATATCAAGTTTTTCTACTTAAGAAATGAGATAATCAGTTGTCTTCATTTCGTTCTCCATGGATAGATAACTAATATTTAAAAACATTTCTCATTTGAATTACCGTCTCCATTTGGTACTAATTATTCAACTGGTAAGCCAGCTTTGCATGGAGGTAGAACTGTGAATTTTCATAGCTCATGAAATATGGAAAATGGGCCACCAGTGACAGTACAAAGACACAGTTTCAGAACTTATTTTGGATAGAAACTCATTTAGTTCTCAGCTCAAATTAAGTGACTTTTATGTGACATAGCAGTTAAAATCAGTTTGAGAGCTTCCTGGAATACCATTTAGAGCAAGTATGCAGACATCTTCTAATTTAAAACCTGGAACACTGACAAGCTCCGGAAGATTGGGTCTCATAGGCATTGAAACTATGGAAACATGCACAGTAATGGTTGATCTGTTTCTCATTTTCTAGATTCTTAATGATTTATCCATGAATATGATCCAGCTATATGCTTATTGACTATTGCTAAGTTGACTCTGTTACTTAGTTGACTCTATTGCTTAGTTGAATCTATTGGTTAAAATAAAGCTTTGGATTAACTGGGGATTTCAGTTAGCTGTTCTATCCATAGGTAGTGCATTGGTAAGTAATCCACCTGCCAATGCAAGAGATGTGAGTTTGATCCCTGGATAAAGAAAATCCCCCGGAGGAGGAAATGGTGACCCACTCCAGTATTCTTGCCTGGGAAATCCCATGGACAGAGGAGCCTGTCTGCTCCTGTAGTTCTGGTGGGCTACAATCCATAGGGTTGCAAAGAGTCAGACATGTCTGAGTACATTGGCACATTCTATCCTTACTTCTTTAATTAAAAATCTAATTTGTCTTGATTATAGCCACATTTGCTAAGCATTTTACAAAATGAAGAAAATAGAGGACAAATCAGCATATGTTGGCACATTTTATAAACTTAGAGTTATTTAACCACAAGATAATTTTTTTGAAAAACTAGATTTCAGCAATAATTACTTCAAGGAATTAATTTATCCATTTAATATGAATGTATTTTTAAAAGTAGCAAAACTAATACAGTTATGTAAAGTTTAAAAATAAAATAAAATCTAAAAAAAAAAGATATTGAATATAGTATATTGAATAAACTGTATAGCTATACATTAAAAAATAAATAAATAAATAAATAATAAAAGTAATGACCTTATTTCTTAATGTGGTTTTCTTTTTTTTTTTTTTAAATTTTATTTTATTTTTAAACTTTACATAACTGTATTAGATTTGCCAAATATCAAAATGAATCCGCCACAGGTATACATGTGTTCCCCATCCTGAACCCTCTTCCCTCCTCCCTCCCCATTCCATCCCTCTGGGTTGTCCCAGTGCACCAGCCCCAAGCATCCAGTATCATGCATCGAACCTGGACTGGCAACTCATTTCATACATGATATTTTACATGTTTCAATGCCATTCTCCCAAATCTTCCCACCCTCTCCCTCTCCCACAGAGTCCATAAGACTGTTCTATACATCAGGGTCTCTTTTGCTGTCTCGTACACAGGGTTATTGTTACCATCTTTCTAAATTCCATATATATGTGTTAGTATACTGTATTGGTGTTTTTCTTTCTGGCTTACTTCACTCTAAATGTATGCCTTTTGTTTGACTAAAGGAAAGAAAATATCATTAGGTATAATTTTGAACTAATTCCCAGTTCAAATAGCATTCTCCAAAGCCCTGTTTTATTTATCAAGAGTATTTCATTGAACACAAACCTGAAGAGATGCTTATGTAAAAAGTTTCTGTGGTGAAATGCATTTGCGAACTGCCACCTAACGCACTAAAATCAAGGAAATTATCAGTATAAACTAGATTTGAACTCAACAATTTCCCAGGTAATGCTTATGCAGCTGGTACTTTGAGGACCATTGTTGGCAAGCTTCCCTCTCAGAAAGGTACTAGACTTCTAGAAGCTCCATACGAATGCATACCAGTTAAGTAGGAAAGTTGAGCAGTCCTGGTCAAGTGTGGAGGTGGTTGGTCAGAAACAGAGGCTGCTGGCCCCCTGTGCCGTACAGTTGCTCTCTACAGAATCAGGCCTCATTATTTCTAACATGCTGGAGGAAGATCTGGTCTTCATCCATAAATCCTGAGTGCCGAAATAGGACTGGAAGCAAGATTTCCATTATGCATGGCCATAGTTTCAAGGCTTCCATGCCAGTCTCTCATAAACCAGGGAGGGGGGCAAGGTGTTTTCCAATAATAAATTCTGAGGTGGAAAAATTGGGTTAGAGGCCAGATTTTCTTCATTCTGTCATCTGTTGGCTGCCAGATCCTACCATGTCTCATAGCCATAGGCTTTAGTCTCTTGCTTAATTCTACTAAATGATGCACTTCAAGATAGCTCAATACTTAGACATAGGAGTGTGCACGCCACAAACATTAAAGGGATGAATGTGATCCAATTATACATAAAATAGGAAGAATATTATGGGGCATATGATGAAAAGTTAAAGGCAAGTTCAAACCCACAGTTTTATTCCTTCACTATGAAATTTAAATTGCAAAGAAATTAATTTGATGGAGTTGCTCCCAGGGCAATCAGCAACCAGTTGACCCTGTAATCTGAGGAACATGTGATAATTCAGCTCCTAAGTTAGATACTGTTTTTCCAAAGGCAGGTGTCTCCTCCATAGATCAAGCATTAAATACATGATTTCACTTATTGTTGGCATTTAAGATATTATTCAAATAGAATATAGAATTTTCTATGCAATTGAAATTGTTGATCATTCAAGCAGATGTGTTTCACATAACCAGTATGTCCTATAGAATATGAATTAACCAGAAAGATTGAACAATTGTCTTTCTGCACGTAGGCTATGTAATGTAATTTTCTGAGGCTTTTGGTGTCACTGTTGCCCTGTCTTGCCAATATTTTATGCTAATCATCCTTCAGTGTTCTTGACAGCAGTATTACCATTATAATCTCAGACAGTATCTATTGAAATGGTATAAACTGGTCAAAGAGTATAGCATAGTGCCCATCCCTTGGGTCAGGAGAGTGGTATCAGAGGTAAGGGTTGATTTGATTGATTCATTGTGAGTAGGACTCTCAGACAGTTGACTTTTGTATTAATATTTATAGAACTATATACAAATACCCATTTTACCATTATGATTTTTTTCTTCCTGTTTTTTATGTACTTTCTTTTTCTTGATTTACTAACAGTGTCTAAAACTTCAAATACAATATTGCATAGTTATTGCAGAAGTTGACATTACTGCCTTTTCCTTGATCCTAGTGTGGGAGAGGGTGAATAATTTAGTCTTTCCTGAGTAAGTTTAATATTAGCTTTGGCTTTTTGTTAGAGACATTTTTTTAGATTGAGAAATCTCTCTGCTATTCTTAATTTATGATGTGTTGCTAAACATTTTTATGCATCCATTAAATTTATAATATGGGACTTTTCCCTTTTCCTGTGAATTTTGTGAATTAAATTTTTGATTTTCAAATGGTAAGCCAACCTTGCAGTCCTGGAAAAAACACAACTTGGGTTTATCATCCCTTTCATGTATTGTTAAACTTGATATGGTAATATTTTGTCAAGTATATCAGATCAGATCAGATCACATCAGTCGCTCAGTCGTGTCTGACTCTTTGCGACCCCAAGAATAGCAGCACACTAGGCCTTTCTGTCCATCACCAACTCCCGGAGTTCACTCAGGCTCACATCCATCGAGTCAGTGATGCCATCCAGCCATCTCATCCTCTGTCGTCCCCTTCTCCTCCTGCCCCCAATCCCTCCCAGCATCAGAGTCTTTTCCAATGAGTCAACTCTTCGCATGAGGTGGCCAAAGTACTGGAGTTTCAGCTTTAGCATCATTCCTTCCAAAGAAATTCCAGGTATGATCTCCTTCAGAATGGACTGGTTGGATCTCCTTGCAGTCCAAGGGACTCTCAAGAGTCTTCTCCAACACCACAGTTCAAAGGCATCAATTCTTCGGCGCTCAGCCTTCTTCACAGTCCAACTCTCACATCCATACATGACCACAGGAAAAACCATAGCCTTGACTAGACGAACCTTTGTTGGCAAAGTAATGTCTCTGCTTTTGAATATGCTATCTAGGTTGGTCATAACTTTCCTTCCAAGGAGTAAGCGTCTTTTAATTTCATGGCTGCAGTCACCATCTGTAGTGATTTTAGAGCCCAGAAAGATAAAGTCTGACACTGTTCCCACTGTTTCCCCATCTATTTCCCATGAAGTGGTGGGGCAAGATGCCATGATCTTCATTTTCTGAATGTTGAGCTTGAAGCCAACTTTTTCACTCTCTACTTTCACTTTCATCAAGAGGCTTTTTAGTTCCTCTTCACTTTCTGCCATAAGGGTGGTGTCATCTGCATATCTGAGGTTATTGATATTTCTCCCAACAGTCTTGATTCCAGCTTGTGTTTCTTCCAGTCCAGCGTTTCTCATGATGTACTCTGCATATAAGTTAAATAAACAGGGTGACAATATACAGCCTTGACGGACTCCTTTTCCTATTTGGAACCAGTCTGTTGTTCCATGTCCAGTTCTAATTGTTGCTTCCTGACCTGCATACAAATTTCTCAAGAGGCAGATCAGGTGAGGTAAATATTGTATTGTTTGTATTAATGAGGGGTATCTTTTCATATTTTTTAATGCTTTTTTGTGGTTTTATTGAAGTAAACTTTACATATGGTGATGTCCATAGATTTAGGCAAAATTAAATGAATTTTTATATATGATTATACCTGTGTAGCCCACACTCCAATAAAGAAATAGAACATTTCTATAACTCTATAAAATTTACTTATGCCTCCTATTACCCAGTTCCTACTCCCTATAGATTACCCTGTTGTAATCAATTTCTGTTAAGCTAAAGGCATTCCACCTCTTGATCTCCTTATAGATAATACAGCATTCTTCTATGTCTGGCTTCTTTTGCCCAACACGTAGTTTTTGATATTTATCTATGTTGTTGCTTACATAAGTAGTTCATTCATTTTTATTACTGAGTAGTATTTTATTGAATGAATATTTTTAAGTCTTTTATCCTGATGGACATTTGTATTGTTTCCAGTTAGGCACTATTATAAATAAAGGAGATAAACATTTTAATGTAACTCTTCCATGAATAAATTGTTTCCTTTATTGGAGTAAGTACCTAGGAGAGAATTTCTGAATCACAAAATTGGTATATGTTTTATTTCATAAAAAAATACCAAGTGGGACTAATATAAATGAAGGCCACAGAAATTAAAAGATTCTAATGAAAGTCATCCCATCACCTGATAAAGGTGTATTAAAGAGGAAGGGTTGGAAAATATAGCCCATGGACTAAACCTAGTATTCTACCTACTTTTCTGTGGCCTGTACCTACTTTTGTGTGGCCTATAAATGAAGAATTAAAATATAAAATGTAAAAAGACTATTAGCTCTTTGGCAATAATAGTTGTTTAGTTTTGCTTCTTAGGACCCCAAAACATAAACATTTAACATTTTGCTCTTAGAGAAAAAATTTTCTGACCAGTGGGCATAGCTGCAGTAGTAACACAAATGACTATTTTTTAAAAATTCTAAGAATGATACTTTAGATTGTCCAAAGTAAAGAATATAATTTTGAATCAAAGAAAAAAAATTGCATCTTAGATATATTGATCCGGAAATAATAAATGAAAAATTGTATCCAAAGATAAACTAGATGGTCTACCATCACTAACAATACCAGAATTATTAACCATTAAGAAAAATTAAACACAGAAAATGATAAAGACATAACAGTGATTAAAAAGAGGAGGGTGATACAGAAAGACCACACCCAACTAGAAATGCTGTCTCCAGAGCCACGCTGGCCAAAAGCTAAATCAATAAATGGGAATTTAGACCAATTATAAGGGTGATCAAGTGGAGGAGAAAGAAGATGAGTACTCCTCAGAATAATCAGGATTTTAAGATGAGAAACCACCCGAGTTATATGAATAGTCACCAAGTTAAAGTCATGACAGGGACAACTGCAGCCCTACTGTGCTGATCATTTGTATATAAACACACTAATCACCTTTTTAAAATTCCCAAATGTGTAGATTCAATAGATAAAAGATGTCCAGTAATCATAGGTGAATTTAGTCATTGGGAAGAACCTCACGAACCAAGCAGAGCAGGGTTGGAAGTATCTGTAATAAAAAGGAGCATATAATATCTTTACTAGATTGAACTGAGATTATCAATAACTCAGTAATAGTTCATAACTCATATTGATAAAATGTTAGTAATTTTAACAAGGTACTTACTGTAATATACTTTGTTATTCAGTCACTAAGTTGTGTCCAACTCTTAGTGACCCCATGGACTGCAGCACACCAGGCTTCCCTGTCTTTCACTATCTCCTAGAGTTTGCTCAGATTCATGTCCACTAAGTAATACTATCTAGCCTTCTCATTTTCTGCTGTTCTCTTCTCCTTTTGCCTTCAATCTACCAGCATCAGGGTTTTTTCCAATGAACTGATTCTTCCCATCAAGTGGCCAAAGTATTGGAGCTTCAAGCTTAGCATCTGTCCTTTCAGTGAATATTCAGGGTTGATTTCCTTTAGGATTGACTAGTTTGATCTCCTTGCAGTCCAAGGGACTCTCAAGAGTCTTCTCCAGCACCACAGTTCAAAAGCATCAATTCTTGGGTGCTCAACCTTCTTTATGGTCCAACTCTCACATCCATACATGATACCGGGAAAACCATAGCTTTGACTATATAGACTTTTGTTGGAAACTGATGTCTCTGTTTTTTAATATGCTATTTAAGTTTGATCATAGCTTTTCTTCCAAGGAGCAAGCCTCTTTTAATTTCATGGGTGAAGTCACCATCCATAGTGATTCTGGAGCCCAAGAAAATAAAATCTGTCATTGTTGCCACTCCTCGCCCCCATCTATTTGCTATGAAGTGTTGAGACCAGATGCCATTATCTTGGTTTTTTTAATGTTGAATTTTAAGGCACCTTTTTCACTCTCCTCTTTTATCCTCCTCAAGAGGCTCTTTAGTTTCCCTTCACTTTCTGCTATTAGAGTGGCATCATCTGCATATCTGAGGTTTTTGATACTTCTCCTGATGATCTAGATTCTAGCTTGTGATTCGTCCAGTCCAGCATTTTGCATGATGTACTCTGCATGGAGGTTAAATAAGCAGGGTGACAATATATAATCTTGACATATTCCTTTCCCAGTTTTGAACCAATCTGCTGTTCTACATTCAGTTCTAATTTCTTGCTTCTTGACCTGCATACAGGTTTCTCAGGAGACAGGTAAGGTGATCTGGTATTCTTATCTCTTTAAGAATTTTCCAGTTTGTTGTGATCCACACGGTCAAAGGCTTTAAGCATAGTCAATGAAGCAGAAGTGGATGTTTTTCTGGAATTCCCTTGCTTTCTCTATGATTCAAGGCAATTTGATCTCTGGCTCCTCTGCCTTTTCTAAAATGTCTTAATGAACTGGATAACTATGGTGGTGTGCTCACTGAGCTAGAGCCAGACATCCTGAAGTGTGAAGTCTATGGGCTTTAGGAAGCATTACTATGAACAAAGCCAGCAGAGGTGATGGAATTCCAGCTGATCTATTTAAAATCCTAAAAGATAATGCTCTTAAAGTGCTGCACTTAATATGTGAGAAAATTTGGAAAACTCAGCAGTGACCACAGGGGCTGGAAAGGGTCAGTTTGCATTCCAATTCCAAAAAAAGGATATTGCCAAAGAATTTTCAAACTCCTGTCCAGTTGTACTCATTTGACATGCTAGTAAGGTTATGTTCAAAATCCTTTAAGCTAGGCTTCAAGCAGTATGTGAACTGCTGCTTCCATAGAACGTATTCCATGTAATTTTCCATAACTTCTGTATAATTTTCATGATCATGAGAAACATTGTGGGGAATGGTCATTAGCAGGGGAAAAAGTACAATAGGCAGAAATCTCAATACATTTCTTAAGAATAATATGATTGCTCAAGAAAGGAAAAATATCCTCATCTGTTAAGCAGAAAACAATGGAAATGACTTTTCTAAAAGATTAAAGGAACTTGAAGTTGTGTCATCTGTTGTTATACAAATAACTTCTTACTTGGGGATCCTTATATAGGTTAATAAGAAAATCTCAACATTTTAAATGCATAAAAAAGGATGCACGAATATTACAGAGAGTCAAACATATGTTACAATTTCTCTGTACCTCTGATCCCTGCACTGAAGTATAATGACTTTAAATTAAAGAATGTAACCTTAAGTAAGAATGGATCCTGGTCTTCATAGCTGTGACTGTTAGGATTCAGGCTTGAACTATATTGTCCATTTGGTTTTTTGAAGCAAAAAAATGGATTCACTTAATAGTCTGATACTCTCTATTAGGAAAAGTTGGCACACGCCATTTATAAATAGCCACTGAGTTCTTAACTGACTCTACCTCTTGTTAATTTTAGAACTCAAGTGCCAGCCATACAAATACCAATATAACAGGAGCTAAGATATCTACTCAGGAGCTAAGAGAACTACTCAGATTTTTCACCTTTTGCAGCTGTTGTTTTCCACTAGACTTCTTGGAGTTTTCCTTGTGATTCAAATGTCAAGCGAGGATTTGAGGAAAGTGTATATCCTGGGTTGGAAACTCATTGCCTCTGGTGCCTTCCTTCTTAGGATTTCCCCATTCGATTTATAGCTCATGTGTTCTCTGACAACTCAACCTAATGAAATAGCAGGTTTCTGCTTGAATAATTCTTCCCCTGTGCTATATGAAGTGGGAAGTGCCTTTGGGGAAAAGGCAAATAAATATGAATCTGACCTAGTGGCCATTTATTCTTTAAAAAGTTGAAATATTCCATGATGCTCCCTGCCTTTGGACATTCTAAAGTGCCTTCAACTTGGTTTATATATTATTTTATAATAATTATTTGTAGGAGAGTTAGCCTTATATAAGCTATTTATCTTTATCACATTCCGAACTCATTTTTTCTCCAATGGCATCTCTCCATAGCCTTCCAGCATTGAAAGTTCCTTTGGATTTGAATCCAGATAAATTTTTGTTCACTATCATGGTTAGCTTCATCTTTTTGCTGTGATTTCAAAAAGATTTTCTCTTTATACTCAAGTAAACTGACTCGGTATCTCTTGGCACGTATTGCCACATACCAGTTCATTCATTCTGCCAATATTTATCACCTGTTAGTGCCAGCTCTTAAAAAGATTGTCAGGGATACAGCAGTGAAGAAAACAATAAATTTTTATTAATATTATTATAGGAGACCTATTTTATAGTTAGAAGAGAGAAAACGAAACAAAAAAGTTTAAATGATCTTAGAAATAATAAGGTTCAAGGGTTATAAGCGCTATGAGGGAAAACAAAGTGGAGAAGGATATTTTAGACTATGTTTTAGTGGTTTTTTTTTTTTTACTTTCTTTCTTACTATCACTATCACTTTATAAATATACCATAACTGATAATAATTCAAAGTAGCATACCAGTTCCCTCCTTATGTTTATCTAGAAGAATCATAATTTATCAGTGGCATTAAATATATCACTCGCTTCTGTGGTGTTGGAGTTTTTCTGAAGGTTTTTTTTAAGTAATATAATATCCTTCCACAAAAATTATCCCATGACTTTTAGGAAAGTTGACATTTCATATTTTATATTCTTCAGTCTATGCATGAATATTCATCAGTTTTTCTTCAAGAAAATCCCCATGCTTGAATCTACATTTTTTTTACTGTGCTAAAAAAAAAGTCAGCCTTTTTAGAAAAACAAATAAGGTGGTTTTGTTCACTTACAGTGAAACAAAGTGGAATTTAAAACCAAGTAGAAACAACTCCTTCCAGAGTTACCAGGACCCACTGATGCATGAACTATATTGGTCAGATAGCACACTGAAAGAATGCCATGAAGAAATTTTCCTTGGCTTTGGAATAGACTAAATGTTTACACATGTGTATATATATGCATGCATGTGTGATATTAGCACATTTCCCAACAATTTGGCTTTCTTTTTGCTTTATGTTAAAAGTTAGTACTGATATATACATGAAACATCAGAGAATCAAAATTAATTATACATAGTGACAAGGAAGATTATCTTATTCTTAGTGATGAACAATATATTAATTGCTGTAGTTTTCATGTTTTAGTCTTAAATTAGCCTCTCCTTCTATCTGCCTCATATAATCTCTGTTCAACAATTCTTCATTTTAAAATTGAAATCAAGTATTGTATCTGGGACTCCTGTGTAAGGTGCTGATTGCTCCCTTGCTAATTCTTCATCTACCTATCCTTCTCTTGCATTTTCCCTGCCTCCTCCTCCTTTTGCCTTTTCTATCTCTGGACAAGGAAAAGTCAAAGTTCTGTCACCTTTTACTGACTCTCAGGCTGCGTCCACATTATACTAGAAACAGCTCAGTCAATTTAGCCAAACATCTGGTCAATTCAGTCACACCATGAGTTTAAAAGATGTCTGTTCTAAATCTATTGATTGGTTACATAAGATGAAGTAGTAAAAGTGATAACACGGAATAGATATAAACTGTCTGACTCAGTCTGAGCTTGAGCCATTTAGGAGCACAGACTGTTAGCCCAGGCTTAAGCCAGTTAGGAGCACAGATCTGTTAGACCAATGAGCCCAGTTCCAGGCTCTCGTTCATTGTCCTGTTTCAGCGTTTCCTGATTTTCCTCTACCACAATGCCCCGAAGCTGAGGGGGACTCTGCAACGCTATTCTTTTCTTTTATTTGTCTCTGTTTCAAAAAGTGATGGGTGAAGATAAGAATGCAGGGTCTTCTGAACTTCAGAATCACAGTATTATGGAACAATGAGGCAGGAGCAGAAGCTGGTGTTTAGCCTATCCATTTCCAAAGTTTGGTCAGTGAATTTCTAGCGTTTTCCTGGAGTTGTCTCAGAGGCTAATAGGTTTGTGTGTGTGTTCAAGGTGGGTGGGAGTAGGAGGTGGGAAGTGTGACTTAAAGGATGCTTAATAGTCTGTACTTTCTACCTCTCCTGGGGACACAAAGGCCCACTCCCATACACATAGAGAAACATAGACCCATTTCATGCACTGGTTCTGGTTTTATCAGTTTTATCTAGCATAGTTCCATAAGGGATTATTTTTTAGAACATTTCTTCTAAGAAAATATTTTAGTCCCAGTGATTTAGTTCAGATCTGTCATTTTACAGACAGAGATAGTCACAGGGCTGAGACTGTCCCAGGGTAATGCTACTATTTAAAGTTCATTCTATACCTTCCAACACTGAAGAAAAGCTTGCTCATTCAGTAATTGAACTGAATCATAAGAACTTTCTGGGGCACAGATCTCTATATAAATAGGAAAACTAAAGAAAAGACAAAATTGTTCATTTAAGTAATGTGCTCACTGGAGAGGCAGAAATTGCTCTTGTTACCTGTTCAGCTTCCATCACATACTCACTTCATTAGGTCTAAATACTCACTCATTCATTCCTTACACAAAGTTGATCATGTATATACCATGCATCTAATGTTGAAGTCATGAATATGAGAGAAAAAATAATATAATCTCTACCTTTATAAAGCTTACATTTTACTGATAAACTGATACCTAAAATTATCTGTATATGTACTTGAAGGCATACATGCTTTTAATTTGAGCAATAATAAAAAATAGCTACTATTTTTTGAAAGTTAGATTTTGTATCAAGCTATATTAGATGTATAAGATATACATACTTATTATTCTATAAGATAGTTAATATTTCCATTTTACAGGTGCTTAGAGGGTCATGTGCATGTGTGTTATTCTGCAGTTGTGTCCGACTCTCGCTGACCACATGGGCTATAGCCTGACGGGTTTCTCCGTCCATGGGATTTCCCAGTCAAGAATACTGGAGTGTTACAATGCCCTCCTCCAGGGGATTTACCTGACCTAAGGATCGAACCCGTGTCTCTTATGCCTGCTGCATTGGCAAGTGGGTTCTTTACCACTAGCACCACTTGGGAAACCCCACTAAATACCATATCTAAGACTTTACAACTAACTGAATGCTTAATCTTGGAGTGAAATTCAGATTGGTCCATTTCTAAACTCTTAGCTAGGTGTAAGGGACTTTCTGTCTGTAAGAATCACTAATAAAAGTTTTATAAGGAGAACATTTTGGTTTTGAATTGACACATTGGGGAAGGTAAGGGAAAAGCATAAATGGATGTAGTGTTATGTCTAGGTTTGAACATTTAAAAAGGCAATAGGATATGTAAATCTATAATGAACCAATGAGGCAACCCTGGAATTTCAGCTTCTGGAAATTAAACACTAATGGTACAACTTTGCTCCACAAATGTATTAAATCCTCTTGAAGTGCTCCACACATTTGCAAACTGTAGCTAAATCATGGCTCTTTGAACATATTAACCCTTTTATTTTCTTTTGCTGTCAGTTCTTGGGGTTCAGTATTAACAGGAAACAATTACAGATGATTAGTTAAGCCTCTATCTCCAGGCACCTAAAATAACTCCTATGTCTATAAAGGGAATGACTCTATAAGCAACTAGAAAGAAAAAAATAATTTCAAGGACTGATGAGAAGATTTTCTAGATTCCTTTTTTTTTTAAACCATGATTTGAAAACAGCTTAATCTAATATTAAGATGACATTAATCTAGCCTCTAAATTTTGCTTTTGTAAGTGTACGAGTCCATGTTTCATATAGCCTTAATATGTTTACTATGATAATTGGTACAATTTATGTCTTATACATTTTTGTTCATATGAAATAACATTTTTTATTATCGGCAGTATGATATTTAAATAGATCTCAATTATACAGTTGATAATGTTTATTTTATCAAATTAATATGTTATTGACTATAGACAAATTCTCATTTTATATATTCCTTTAAAACAGGCACTGCTGGTTCAGCTATAATTCTGTATCTCTTAGCATTTTATATTATCCTTAAAAATATTTTGAGTGTATTTAGACATGAATTTTTAATCATGTATCACTCTTATGCCCAAATGAAGAGAAAAATATAAGCAAAACAATTTGCTTCACTTTTCACTTTCATGCATTGGAGAAGGCAATGGCAACCCACTCCAGTGTTCTTGCCTGGAGAATCCCAGGGACGGGGGAGCCTGGTGGGCTGCCGTCTATGGGGTCACACAGAGTCGGGCACGACTGAAGTGACTTAGCAGCAGCAGCAGAGTCTTGTTTTTGGCTGTTATCTCCAAGCACACAAAACTGTGTGGAAGCATGAGTGCCATGCCTTCAGATCATGCCCGCAGGGCACATGGGAAGCACACAGAATAAAATAGGACCTTAGCATGAGTATCACAGTTCACAATGGAGACATGCAGAAAAAGCTTTTCCCCCCAACTCCCAAAGCAGGTACACTTGGCCCTTCATATTCACAGGTTACACATCCGTAGATTCAACCAACCATGAAACCAGAAAGTTCCAAAAAGCAAAATTACAAATTTCTGTGTGCTGGCAACTATTTATGTAGCATTTTCATTGCATTTTGTATCATAAGTAACCTAGAGATGATTTTGCAGCTAGATGAAAAGTCATAAATGGTTTACTAGAGGCATTGGTTAATTCTATTATGCATCTAATAAAGTTCTAAATTGTGGGCCTTAGAGTATGTATCTCAAACCAAATATGTGCATTTGAAAAAATGAAGGATTTTGTTCAAACCAAATTCTGATTTGGTAGGTCTGGGATGAGGACTGAGAATCTGCATTTCTGATAAGTTCTCTGGTGTCCCCCAAACTGCTGGTCTGCAAGCTATACTATATATAAGGAGCAAGGCTTTAACTAGAACATCCTCTTCCCCTTACTGGATTTGAAACCTCTAGTCTTCTCTACATGTTTAACTCTTCTGGTCAAGTTTTCTGTTTTGTTATGAACTGAATTGTGTCCCCTCCAAAAGAGATGTTGCTGACCTAGCTGTCAGTAGCTGTGAGTGTGACAGTATAGGGAAATAGGGTCCTTACAGATGTAATCAAGTTAAGATGAGGTCATTAGGATGCACCTCAATCGACACAACTGGTGCCCTTATGAGAAGAGGGGAATTTGAACATAAAAACTCAAAGGGATATTTGGCAAATCTAATACAGTTATGTAAAGTTTAAAAATAAAATAAAATTAAAAAAAAAAAAAAAACTCAAAGGGAGAACACCACGTGAAAACTGAGGTAGAGATTAGATTCACGCATCTACAAAACATGGAGTGCCAAGGATCACTGGATGTCCCTAGAAGCTGAGAGAGAGGCATGGGGCAAAGTCTCAGGGCTCTAAGATGGAACCAACCCAACTGACACCATTGTTTTGGACTTCTAGCTTTCAGAACTGTGTGACAAATTTCTGTGGTTTTAAGCCTGAAATACTTTGTTGCAAAAGACCTAGGAAATGAATATACTTTTGTATGCTGTAATGTCATATTGCTATGATATTTAGCATAAAACTTACCCATGAGAGAATGGAAGAAGACAGATGAATATTTTTTTTCCTTTTCTTTGTAAATAGTAAAGGGATTTAAAATGATTCATATCTTATCACCCACACAATTTTTTTTTTAAATCAGTGAATCATTGATTACCTAGAATGTCAAGAATGTTTGACTTCATCATGAAAGTTGAGCATGAGAAGTCTTTATGGGGATTTTTTTTCTGACATAACAATTTACTTTGTTTTCTACCCAACTACGCCCTTTGCACTGATAATAGCAGAATGACCTAAAACTGCCCCATGGGCTACAAAACTGCTGATATGCTTTTAAGAAATCAGGCCTTAATTTTTCTGATTCACAAATTATAAAGATATTGAGTATATTTTTTCCCCTTTTTGGTAGTGAATCAAACAGACATCAGTTCACTGAAACTCTCTATTCTTGTTCTATTCCTGCTGTTTCCTGGTGCTTTCACACAGGTATAGCTGTGTAGGCAAAGAAGGATGAAATAATTTTTCTTCTCTCAGTTGCATGGAAAACAACTATTGTCCTTTTCTCTATAGAAAGGGGGACATTTGGTGGAATTAAATAAGAAATCCAAGGTAATATAGCATTGAGAACATTTTTCCCTTTAATATCCAAATAACCATCCTGGAGGGAACATGATAACACATTTTCATAATTTAAATACAAGTGATTAATTGCAACAATGAAAGCGATATTTGTTCTTATTGTTTTGGAAAAATGCCTATCATTAAATACTTTCTCTAATTGAACACATAAGCACTGGTAAAAGACATCATTTTATTTCAAGCGGCACTTTGCAGCTAGGGAAAAAAAAAGAGGAAAAATAATAAACAGTGCCTGTGGGAATAGATTATGCCAAGGAAGAACAAGAAACTAAATTCAACTTAATTTATGGATGTTGGGTTCTTTATATTGATCTTTGGTGAATATATTTAACTCAAAGCATTTTGCCCTGGATTTTCCTATAATAATGAATGGTGGCATAAGCATGGCACCTGAATCGGTTTAGCTTGTGAGCTAGATGCTGCACAGCACCCGTTCAGGATGGAGGCTCTCTTCCTTTCAGGCCCTGGGAATCTTGGTTGCTTGGGGCTGTCAACCGAGTCCTTCTGTTGATGTTGATGCATCCAAGGCCACACCTGCGCTCGGGAGGGTTGGAGAGGCAGCCTCTAACCAGTGACTGGTCGATGTAGGGCATCAAGGCCCAAACTCTCTGCCTCAAAGTGAGAGAACCCTGAATCCCTAGCTCCCTGTGGGGATGGTCCAAGACCTTGATTGTAATTGGATCACAGTTCACCATGCATCCTGTGTTCTTCACTCACTAAATGATGTTGATCCTAGGAATGCTTCCAGCAAAAATCTTAGAATCTCAGTGTGTTTTTCAGGTAACCAAGTTTCAACCGCTTATAAATTAAAGCAACATGATATAAATAGTCAAGGATACTGAGTAGTGATAGTGAGGACTGGTACTGGTAGTGATACTAAATACTGATAGTGAAGGACTCTGATACTTGATCTAATATGTATGTTAGATAAAATAATGATCTCCCCAAAGA
Source organism: Bubalus kerabau (assembly GCF_029407905.1). NCBI lineage: Eukaryota > Metazoa > Chordata > Mammalia > Artiodactyla > Bovidae > Bubalus > Bubalus kerabau. The sequence goes on along the minus strand of NC_073631.1, from coordinate 31,493,305 downwards.
TGTCTATGTGCTGATCCCTGAAACATGTGAATATGCCGCCTTCCATGTCAAAGGGACTTTGGAGATGTGATTATCATTAGGATCTCCAAATAGGTAAATTATACTGGATTATCCACACAAGTCCGATATAATGTCAAGGGGCTTTAAAGTGGAGAAAGGAGGCAGAAGAAATCAGAGAAAGATATGTGACAAGGGAAACAAAGTCAGAATGATAAATAGAGAAGGTCTCAAACCACTGCTGCTGGCTTTTAAGACAGAGAAAGGGAGCCACAAGCCAAGGAATGCAGGGCAGCCTCTAGAAACTGAGAAGTCAGAGCCTCCAGCCTCCAGAAAGAAATGCACCTGACACTTTGGTTTTAGGTATTCTATCCCAAAGAACTGTAAAGTAATATCTTTGTGTTGTTTTAAGCCATGAAGTCTGTGGTCTTTTGTTAGAACAGCAATAGCAAATGCCACAGTATATTTCCTATGCATGTTCAGTTGTGTAAACTATAAAATTAGCATCATTATTTCATGGTCACTAACACTGGCTAAAACGGCCTGCCTGGGGAACTGAAATGCTCTGTGTCCATTCTTCCCTGTCTGCCCATTTGGTGATCACACTTTATTCTCAACCCTGAATGTTTACACTGTGATTTATAGCCAGCAGGATCATATATGGCTTTGTCTTGACAATGAACCACAAATTCAAAACACAGTGGTGTTCGAATGAAAGTGTTATAGTCTTTGTAGTTTTTTGGACCTGGGTTCAAATCCCAGCACCATAATTTACTGGCTTAGTGGCCATAGTCAGCTATCCAGCTTCTCTGAGCCACCTTTCCTCATTTAGAAAATTTTAGTTTTGTGTGTGTGTGTGTGTGTGTGTGTGTGTGTGTGTGTGTGTATTATGGAGTTGTTATGAGTATTTAATTACATGTTCTTACACATTGGTGCAGAACAGGAACTTAATAAGCATTAATTATTTATGGTATTACAACATGGTTCAATGATTCATTCATTCAAGAAATATTTCTTGAGTTCTTACTGTGTGCTAAGATTTGTTTTCCCAAATTGCTGAATGATCACATAAAGATAGAATTGAAATTTGTCTTCAGCATTTAAGAAGCTTAGGTAACAGGTACAATACCTGTTACTGTATCCACAACTAACATGTCTTTAACATTTAATAAATGAATTAATTCATTAAGAAATGGCTTGGACAATTTTTATTCAGTGTGAACTGACCGTGTTACCCAGTGGATTATGAAAATACCTTGGACCGGCCCCAAATATGTAAAACACACAGAGCAACTAAAGAATATAGCATTTTCCCAAGAGTGCTTGGGGAAAACATGTGATTGTAGTAGACTTCATTGAAAATGCAGGAGAAAACTCTAGAACATTTGAGGTTATGACCTAATATGTATTTTTACCCTTAGGTTATTTGACTAGAGCAGCATATGCACATTCAGTGTTTCATTAAAAGGCACATTCCTGCTCAGAGACATAACAGATATATTTGCAGTAAAAGAATTTTATTTATTTTCATATTACAAAGTCTGCCAGAACCACATGGAAAAAGACCAAAGGATTTATTACCTTTAAAAGCCATTCATCTAGTTTTGAAAGATTTTCTCAAAATACCAGTTGAAATGATGTTGTTACTTTCAGTTCTTACTGAAGTGCCTATAATTAAAGTCATCAAAGAAACAATTATCAAAATATAAGACAAAGAAGAGTATAATTATATAAGTTCAATAAATTATATGCAGAGCAATGCCTTTTATTAATGCAGATTATTAAAAAAAGGAATTTGCAGAAACTATTTTGTGAAATGTAAAAGGAGTCATTATAGGAGTGAATTTAGGTTTAGTGTTTGATTATAAGTAACCTTCAAACATTCTTTTTTTTTTTTTTAACAAAGAAAGGACCCAGCAAAATCAAACGTGTAAGGGTAAAGAAATAGTAGAAAATATTTTCCTTAGTTGGCTTGTGTTACGATAGTTAAACTCTCTGTTCTCAGTGGAGAATACTGCCATTAATAGATGCAAACAGAGTTAACATAATTCTTTAGGTATTTCAGCAGATTCCAAAACCAATTCCACAGTATTATACTGTGAAGGCCAATGTAAATTATTTATAAAATTACAAAGAGAAGTGACACAGCCTTCAAAATATGCTAGCGAGACTTCTCATTTTATAGAAAAGGAAGTTGAAGTCTGAAGTGATGTACTACAATCCAAATGATGAGTCATCCCAAATTAGAAGACCCAGTGTTTAGTTCCCGGCCCTTGTTTTTGATTGCTAACGTGTTGTCTAAATTCATCACCACCTTACTTAACAGGCTTTGTTCAAAATGCCTTCTGACTATTTTCCAATATCCAGTCCACATTCAAGTGAGATTTGCTTCTAAAGTTTCCTGGGAATGTGCCTCAAGATTTTGAAAGTAATTCTAAATAAAAGTAACAAAATGTTTCCAAGGCAAGTCAGCACTGTCTAGAGCAACACTATCCAATAAAAATATTTTCTAATAGATACATTGAAAAAGTAAAAAGAAACAGATGAATAAATTTTAGTAATCATGTGTGTAACTTAATATATCAAACATAATTATTTCAACATGTAATAAATGGTAAAAAATTAACAATATTTTATAGTCTTGTATTCATACTCAGTCTTTGAAATCAGTGTGGATTTTACATTTATAGCATGTATCCATTTAGACTAGACTTATTTCTAGTGCTCAGTAGATAATTGTGCCATGTGGCTCCCACATTGGACAACATGGATCTAGCGTGGTAACCATTTAAATTCTGCATTAAAATTAAACTGCTGCTGCTGCTGCTAAGTCGCTTCAGTCGCGTCTGACTCTGTGTGACCCCATATACGGTAGCCCACTAGGCTCTCCCATCCCTAGGATTCTCCAGACAAAAACACTGTACTTTAGTCTAATTATAAGCATGAATAACTTTGAATAAATAAAACAACTGGCAATTTTTATTCCCTAAATATTAGAAATCTCTCTATATTTATATTCTGGATTTCATATTGCATGTATATTGAATTTCTTGTGTTTCTTCTCTTCTGCTTTTGTCTCTTTCTTCTTTTCTGCCATGTCTGGGAGGATTCCTCTAATTTCCCTTTTAGTTCATTGGCTTAATTTTCCATAGTATCTAATAAATTCTTCAAGATATCTATTGCATATTTAAATTTGATAATTTTTTTTTATTTTTTTTTTTACTGAGGCACTGTTTCTTAAGCTCAGATGATTCTCTGATAGATTTATAGGGTAAATTAACACTTCAATCTCCCTGATATTATAAAATGTTCATTATTAGTTTTCCCTTCTTTGGACTTATTTCATTTGATTACTTAGAATACATTTCCCTTCTTTAGTACTGTGTAATCTTGACTGCAGCCATGAAATTAAAAGACGCTTACTCCTTGGAAGGAAAGTTATGACCAACCTAGATAGCATATTCAAAAGCAGAGACATTACTTTGCCAACTAAGGTTCGTCTAGTCAAGGCTATGGTTTTTCCTGTGGTCATGTATGGATGTGAGAGTTGGACTGTGAAGAAGGCTGAGCGCCGAAGAATTGATGCTTTTGAACTGTGGTGTTGGAGAAGACTCTTGAGAGTTCCTTGGACTGCAAGGAGATCCAACCAGTCCATTCTGAAGGAGATCAGCCCTGGGATTTCTTTGGAAGGAATGATGCTAAAGCTGAAACTCCAGTACTTTGGCCACCTCATGCGAAGAGTTGACTCATTGGAAAAGACTCTGATGCTGGGAGGGATTGAGGGCAGGAGGAGAAGGGGACGATAGAGGATGAGATGGCTGGATGGCATCACTGACTTGATGGACATGAGTCTGAGTGAACTCCGGCAGTTGGTGATGGACAGGGAGGCCTGGCCTGCTGCGATTCATGGGGTCACAAAGAGTTGGACACGACTGAGCGACTGATCTGATCTGATCTGAATCTTTGTATAATAAATATTTAATTGGTAATTTGTTTCACAGTGCTGTAGCAAAAATATGGAGTACATGTGTGGAGGTCATCAGAGTGGCAACATATCTCTGGCATGAACAATATGTAAATATCCCATTTTCTCAAGTGCTGAACATCTTTAGAGTAAAACATCATATTAGAACTCTACATAGTGCAAGGTCTTTGTTATAAAGAAGACTGTAGTCAAACCCAATGAAAACTAGGCTGATTCTGCTGTCAGATGTGTACATTCTTGTCAGTGTGCCTAAGGACAGAAAATAACACCCCCAACTTTGAAAAAGTATGTTGTATGTTTTGTATCTTCATATTAATAAATGTGGTATATTTGGTTGAAATTTTTATTTTAACAGACCAGCTGGTAAACCAGATAACCAGATACTGTGCAGCAAACACTTAACTGTGATCTCTGAAAGTCACCGATTGATGAACAGCCAACTGGATCAGGTCAGTTTAAAATGATTGGTTTGGTCTTTTTGCCCACTGCTTTCTGAATCCTTATGAAGGAAAGTCTGCAATTTTGTTACCGTCATGTAAGTACCTATTAGATGTTATGTGGTTTTCTGTTAAGAATGCTGTTGCTGCTGCTAAGTCGCTTCAGTCGTGTCCGACCCTGTGCGACCCCATAGACGGCAGCCCACCAGGCTCCCCCGTCCCTGGGATTCTCCAGGCAAGAACACTGGAGTGGGTTGCCATTTCCTTCTCCAATGCATGAAAGTGGAAAGTGAAAGTGAAGTCACTCAGTTGTGTCCGACTTAGGGACCCCATGGACTGCAGCCTACCAGGCCCTCCATCCATGGGATTTTCCAGGCAAGAGTACTGGAGTGGGGTGCCATTGGGAAAAAATAAAGTTTCTCTTTTCTTTAGTTTTATTTGGTGGTTTATATTACTTGTGTGGTGTGGAGAGGAAGTATCTAGTTAGGACTAGATACTAACTAACTAGATGCAAAGTCTAAAGGGCAGGCTGAGGAGTCTCAGTCTCTGATTGGCTTGCCTGACTTTGCTGGAGGTGTGCCTGAGGCCGATGGCTATTCCTCTTCCAGGACTGGTTGAATCACCACAGCTTAGATATGGTCACAATTGTCTGTCTCCACCACATCCTGCAATAGATGCTCACCGTTTCTGCTTTAGCTGTTTTCTCCTACCTGTCGTGGGGTCCTCTCCATGTAGCAGTGACTACCGGGTGTTCCACAACATTATGAACCAGACACAGACAAGTAAACTCTAAGGGTTTTCATTGACCAAATGGTAAATTTCCATTCCATGAGGGAAGGGCAAGAAAAGATTTTTAAAGCCTTGATATTACAAAGTACTTCCCGGTGTCATTTCAGTGGTGATTCTTCCTATCATATTGTGATCCAACAAGATTCCATTAAATAAGGTCAAAGGTGTATAAATGTCCTATTATCTGGTTCCACTGCAGTCTCCATCCTTGGACCACAAGTACAACATAATATTTGAGATGACCTTGGATTACGTTGATCCTATAGATCCCAGGGGATGTGTTCCTGCAGAAAGTCATAAATGAAACGTCTGTAACTCCATTCCTGCTACCTTCAGAGATGTAACTGAGATGGCAGAAATACTCTAAAATGTTTACTAGCTTCCAATAAGCAAAAGTCATTAAACAAATGTTTACCCATTTACAGAAAATATTCATCTTAAAAACATGTTGGCAAATTAGATCAGTCCTTTGCAAAAAAAAAAAAAAAAAAAGGCCCAAAGGATTTAAATTTTGTACTTGAATTTACATGTTTGCTAATTCATACCAATTATATTTTAAGTGTAAGCATCCTATAATCAATACTTTATCTTCATTATTTTAGCCTTCAAAGTTTTAACTAATAGTCTTCTACATTTTCAAATATAATAGTTATTCTTTTATTTTGTATTTATATAATAAATGTAAAGGAATTTAGAAAGGAGGAAAGTTTAGTGTTAAATGGAATTAAAATCCTAAGTTGAAAAACATGCTAAAGAGCACTCACAATTCTTGACTTTTTCATCAGCTCCAATTTCAAATATTGGTTGTATGATAACTTTACTCTTCCTTTTCTCTGCCTTGAGAGAAAGGCTGGAAATATTTTAATATAATGAAGTCTTGTATTCTCTCTTTCATTTGATTCTCAGAAAATGCACAGTCTCATTGTATGCCCAACACGCAGAATTCTTTCAAGGTGTTGGTGTTTTTCTTCAGGCATGCATTTAATAATATGAAAACTGCTTGATTACTAAAAGACTGAACTCAGAAAAGAAACTGATTTCATCTTCTCAGATCTGTGGTTTCATTTGTAAAATGCTGAAAATATATATTCCCTATGCATGAAAAATAGCCTGACACATAATCTTTTATTTCCTCAACACAGAGTTTCCTGTTTTGAATCTGTGGATTCTAATAGGATCAAATTGTTTCCCCTTGTGACGATCTTTTAAATGAGGATGCTGTGTAATTGGAGAAGTAATTGATTCAAAACAAATGGGAGTCTCCGAAAATATGTTAAAAAGAATTCCTGAAACGATTTACCTAAATGACTCCAAGATTATACTTTATATTCTAAATGAAGATAAAAACAAAACATGATGCTATTTTTTGCTCAGAAGATTTTAAAGCGTTGTATGTGAGGCCCAGTGAAAGAAGAGCTGGTTGAAAGCTGTTTGTGAGGATTGCAGCAACAGAAGCATAAGTGTAGAGTTCAGGTAGAATGAACAGGGATGTCAAAAAAAGGTTTCTGTCGGGAGGAAAATTCTCAACCCTGATAGTTCTCACTTTCAATTATAGTACAGATCAAGTATCAAGAAAAGGCTGCAATGAAATTCAAGTGCTATACTCAGCTGACAGCTATTCTTGTGCTGCTTTCTCTTGTAGCAAATTAGTCCTTCCAGGAGCTGCTGTTGTGTAGCAAGTCTTCCATTTATGCATGTTGATTTTCCCTCTTTGCAGTGTGTTATTATATGTGACCAACTAATTTTTTCCTTGAATCTGTTTTGTATGACAAAGTAGGATTCTGGACATTCAAAATTAAATGCCTCACTGTTTGTTATATTTCCTGTAACTTCAGAACAAGCTTGAAATATGAGAAATATAGGTAAGACTATCTGAAGGATGATGAATCTTAATAGATCATCATCTATTAAGATGCAGAAATAGCTCAGCAAATACCATTAATACTCCACTCTACTAAACCAAAGGAAAAGCCATTAAGATAAAGCTCAGCAGAAGGTGAATATTTTCCCTTCAAGTATGTAATTATTCTATAACCGTAGGTATTTAAACTATATGCTATTATTTCATTTACAGTTATATATGCCAGTGTACTAAAACTCAGTGATAAAAGAAATTAATTTTTTTAATTAAAAGATTTATTTTCTCTTTGGCCGCGTGGGGTCTTCATTGCTGCAGTTGGCTTTCTCTAGTTGCAGTGGGCTGGGGCTGCTCTTTGTTGCAGTATGCTGGCTTCTTATTGCAGTCGCTTCTCTTAATTGCAGAGCATGGGCTCTAGAGTGTGTGGGTTTCAGTAGTTGTGGTGCATGGGCTTAGTTGCTCTACAGCCTGTGAAATCTTCCCGGACCAGGAATTGAACCCATGCCCACTCCATTGGCAGGCAGATTCTTAAACCACTGGGTCACAAGGGAAGTCCCACGGTATTTTATTGAAATGTTTCTTATCTCTAATTTTCGGGCAAGGGGACAAAAGTAAAATAAACAAATTAATCCAAGAATTCTTTTTTTAAATATAGGCATTTGTAAGTGTAGTGAAACTTTACATTTGCCCTTCAACAACACATGAGACTGACTACATAAAAATATAGCACGATGACACTAAGTCCTTGATTAGTTAATAAAAGTTAACTATGCTTAATATTTATTCTTTGTTACTATGACAATAAAGCAATAAAATAGCTGATAGATAGAGATCCAACCAGTCCATCCTAAAGGAGATCAGTCCTGGGTGTTCATTGGAAGGATTGATGTTAAAGCTGAAACTCCAGTACTTTGGCCACCTCATGCAAAGAGCTGACTCATTAGAAAAGACCCTGATGCTGGGAAAGATTGAGGACAGGAGGAGAAGAGGACGACAGAGGATGAGATGATTCAATGGCATCGCCGACTCAATGGACATGAGTTTGGGTAAACTCTGGGAGTTGGTGATGGACAGGGAGGCCTGGCGTGCTGCAGTTCATGGGGTCGCAAAGAGTCAGACACGACTGAGTGACTGAACTGAACTGAATTTTAGTCAGAAGGTTTGAAATCAAAGGGTAGCACAGAATTTATCAACAAAATTAAACTAAGCATGCTACTCAGTTGAGGTTTAAAATGGTACTGGACACTGAGACTTATTTTATTATCTTTTAAGGTTATTTTCATTGAGTTACATGAAGTTAACTATGTATTTCAGAATATGAATTTTTTTCAGCCAAAATTATGTAAAGGGTAAACACATGGGCTCATAACTGATGAGTATAATAAAATATTTTTCTCTTGACCTTTTCTATTTTATCTAGTTTCACCATCTATTTGAGGAAAAGCTCCTAAAAAGCCATTTAATAAATAATAGAGTATCCCTTTCCAAAATGCACAGTCCTAAGGATTTAGAATGTGGTACTGAGGATTAGAAAGAATCTACTTAGGAGGGAAATTATACAGCAATTAAAGCACTCAACCACTACAAATTCTATGTAGGGTTTTAAAAAGGGATTCTATTTAATTCCTTAAATACTGCAGTATTAAAACTTGGAGTATGATGTTACCAAAGAGATTATATTATTAAAAAGACTGGTAAAACCCAGTTACCAGTATGAGAGAATGACACTAACGTTTTAAAGGATAACCAGATTATTCAATATTATTAAAGTCAATAGTAAACAGAATAGAAAGTAAGCAAAGGAAATGCATTTATCTTGTACAACTGGAAAAATATCTTTATAGTTTGAATTCCCAAGTTATGGAATTTACACACATATAAACACATATCCTTTTTATTAACTCATTCACAGAGACCAGTTCAATATATTTGAAAATTAACACTAGTTATACTGTCAGTAACTCAGCTCTATAAATTTTAATCCTAGCATAATGAGGAATCATTACTAGGGAAAAATAATATTTTAAAATAAATTTCTTGCATTTTCAATGTTTAATAAGCCTTTAGATGGAATTTGGATTCTTCAGTTATTTAGCTTATTCAGATAAACCAAAACATCTTTAAAAGACTATAAATTATTTAAGTCTAAGAGCCAACCTAAACAAATTTTGACCTTTCATATCTGAAACTTACTGTTCTCGATGCTGTTCAGTTGCTAAGTCATCTCTGACTCTTTACAACCCCATAAACTGCTGCAGGCCAGGTTTCCTTGTCCTTCACTACTTCCCAGAGTTTGCTCAAACTCATGTCCATTGATTTGGTGATGCCATCCAACCATCTCATCCTCTGTAATCCCCTTCTTTCCCTGCCTTCAATCTTTCCCAGCATCAGGGTGTTTTCCAGGGAGTCAGCTCTTCACATCAGGCGGCCGAAGTATTGGAGCTTCAGCATCAGTCCTTCCAATGAATATTCAGGGTTGATTTCCTTTAGGATTGAGTGGTTGGATATCTCCTTGCTGTCTGAGGGACTCTCAAGAGTCTTCTCTAGCACCACAACTCAAACGTCAATTCTTTGGCACTCAGCTTTGATTGGTCCAAATCTCACATCCATACATGACTACTGGAAAAACCATAGCTTTGACTATATGGATCCCTGTTGACAAAGTAATGTCTCTGCTTTTTAATGCACTGTCTAGGTTTGTCATAGGTTTTCTTCCAAAGAGCAAGTGTCTTTTCATTTTGTGGATGCAGTTTCTGTCTACAGTGATTTTTGAGAACCAAAAAATAAAATCTGCCATTATTTCCACTTTTCCTCATTTATTTGCACCAAGTGATGGGACTGGATGCCATGATCTTCATATTTTTTCTTTAATGTTGAATTTTAAACCAGCTATTTTACTCTTTTCTTTCACTCTCATCAAGAGATTCTTTAGTTCCTCTTCAGTTTCTGCGGTTAGAGTGATATCATCTACGTATCTGATAACTTTCCTGGCAATACTGATTCCAACTGGTGCTTCATCCAGCCTGGCATTTCGCATGATGTACTCTGCATATAAGTTAAATAAGTAGGATGACAATATATACCCTTGACGTACTCCTTTCTCAATTTTGAACCAGTCTGTTGTTCCATGTCCAGTGCTAACTGTAGCTTCTTGACCTGCACACAGGTTTCTCAGGAGGCAGGTAAGGTGGTCTGGTATTCCCATCTGTTTCACAATTTTCCACACTTTATTGTGATCCACACAGCATAGTCATTAGCATAATCAATGAAGAAGACATAGATGTTTTTCTGGAATTCTCTTGCTTTCTGTATGACCCAGTGGGTTTTAGAAATTTGATCTCTGGTTCCTCTGCCTTTTCTAGTTCCAGCTTGTACATTTGGAAGTTTTCAGTTCATGTACTGTTGAACGCTAGCTGAAGGATTTTGAGCATTACCTTGAGCATGTGAAATGAAGTGAAGTGAAGTGAAAGTCATTCAGTCGTGTCCGACTCTTTGCGACCGCATAGACTCTACAGTCCATGGAATTCTCCAGGCTAGAATACTGGAGTGGGTAGCCTTTCCCTTCTCCAGGGGATCTTCCCAACCCAGGGATTGGGCCCAGGTCTCGGGTATTGCAGGCGAATTCTTTACCAGCTGAGCCATGAGGGAAGCCCTGAGCATGTGAAGTGAGTGCGATTGTAAGATAGTTTGACCATTCTGTGGCTTTGCTTTTCTTTGGGATTGGAATGATAACTTACCTTTTCCAATTCTGTGCCACTGCTGTGTGTGCTGTGTTTAGTTGCTCAGTTGTGTCCAACTCTTTGCAGAGCCCATGGACTCCAGCCTACCAGGCTCCTCTGCCCTTGGGGATTCTCCATGCAAGAAAACTGGAGTGGGTTGCCATGCCCTCCTCCAGGGAACCTTCCCAACCCAGGGATCGAACCCAGATCTCCTGCATTGCAGGAGGATTTTTTTTTTTTTTTTTTTTACCATCTGAGCCTCCAGGGAAGCCCAAGTTTTCTAAATTTGCTGCCATATTGAGAACAACACTTTAGTAGCAGCATCTTTTATGATTTAAAATACATGAGCTAGAATTCCATCACTTCCACTAACTTTGATCATAGTAATGCTTCCCAAGATCCACTTGACTTCACACTCCAAGATGTCTGATTCTACGTGAGTGACCTCCTCATCATGGTTATCTGCATCATTAAGACCTTTTTTGCACAGTTGTTCTATGTATTCTTGCCATGTCTTCTTAATCTCTTCTGCTCCTAAGGTCCTTGCCATTTCTGTCATTTATAGTGCCCATCTTTGTATGATATGTTCCCTGGGTATCTCCAATTTCCTTGAGGAAATCTCTAGTCTCCCATTTTATTGTTTTCTTCTGTTTCTTTGCATTGTTCACTTAAGATGGTTTTCTTATCTCTCCGTGCTATTCTTTGGAACAGCATCATTGTCAACAAAAGAGTCCTGAAATGCAATACTTAGATGCAGTCTCAAAAATGACAGAATGATCTCTCTTCATTTTCAAGGCAAACCATTCAATATCATGGTAATCTAAGTCTATGCCTTGACCAGTAATGCTGAAGCAGCTGAAATTGAACAGTTCTATGAAGACCTACAAGCCTTCTAGAACTAACACCCAAAAAAGATGTCCTTTTCATTATAGGGGACTGGAATGCAAAAGTACAAAGTCAAAAAACAGCGGGAGTAACAGGCAGTTTAGCCTTGGAGTACAGAATGAAGCAGGGCAAAAGTTAACAGAGTTTTGCCAAGAGAACACACTGGTCATAGCAGACACCCTCTTCCAACAACACAAGAGAAGACTCTACACATGGGCATCAGCAGATGCCCAACACCGAAATCAGATGGATTATATTCTTTGCAGCCAAAGATGGAGAACCTCTATACAGTCAGCAAAACAAGACCAGGAGCTGACTGTGGCTCAGATCACGAACTCCTTATTGCCAAATTCAGACTTAAATTGAAGAAAGTAGGGAAAACCACTAGACCATTCAGGTATGACCTAAATCAAATCCCTTATGATTATACAGTGGAAGTGAGAAATAGATTTGAGGGACTAGATCTGATAGACAGAGTGCCTGATGAACTATGGGCAGAGGTTCGTGACATTGTACAGGAGGCATAGAGCAAGAACATCCCCAAGAAAAGAAATACAAAAGAGCAAAATGGTTGTCTGAGGAGGCCTTACAAATAGCTGTGAAAAAAAAGAGAAGTGAAAAGCAAAGGAGAAAAGCAAAGATATACCTATTTGCATGCAGAGTTCCAAAGAGCAGCAAGGAGAGATAAGAAAGCCTTCCTCAGTGATCAGTGCAAAGAAATAGAGGAAAACAGTAGAATGGGAAAGACTAGAGATCTCTTCAAGAAAATTAGAGATACCGAGGGAATATTTCATGCAAAGGTGGGTTCATTAAGGGGCAGAAATGGTATGCACCTAACAGAAGCAAAATATGTTAAGAAGAAGTGGCAAGAATACACAGAAGAACTGTACAAAAAAGATCTTCATGACCCAGATAATCATGATGGTGTGATCACTCACCTAGAGCCAGACATCCTGGAATGTGAAGTCAACTGGGCCTAAGGAAGTATCATTATGAACAAAGCTAGTGGAGATGGTGGAATTCCAGTTGAGCTATTTCAAATCCCCAAAGATGGTGCTGTGAAAGTGCTGCACTCAATATGCCAGCAAATTTGGAAAACTCAGCAGTGGCCACAGGACTGGAAAAGGTCAGTTTTCATTCCAATCCCACAGAAAGGCAATGCCAAAGAATTCTTAAACTACCACACAGTTGCACTCATCTCACACATTAGTAAACTAATGCTCAAAATTCTCCAAGCCAGGCTTCAGTAATATGTGAACTGTGAACTTCCAGATGTTCAAGCTGGTTTTAGAAAAGGCAGAGGAACCAGAGATCAAATTGCCAAAATCCACTGGATCATTGAAAAAGCAAGAGTTCCAGAAAAACATCTATTTCTGCTTTATTGGCGATGCCAAAGCCTTTGACTGTGTGGATTACAATAAACTGTGGAAAATTCTGAAAGAGATGGGAATACCAGACCACCTGACCTGCCTCTTGAGAAACCTATATGCAGGTCAGGAAGCAACAGTTAGAACTGGACATGGAACGACAGACTGGTTCCAAATAGGAAAAGGAGTACGTGAAGGCTGTATATTGTCACCCTGCTTATTTAACTGATATGCAGAGTACATCATGAGAAATGCTGGGCTGGAAGAAGCACAAGCTGGAATCAAGATTGCTGGGAGAAATATCAGTAACCTCAGATATGCAGATAACACAACCCTTATGGCAGAAAGTGAAGAAGAACTAAAGGGCCTCTTGTTGAAAGTGAAAGAGGAGAGTGAAAAAGTTGGCTTAAAGCTCAACATTCAGAAAACAAAGATCATGGCATCCGGTCCCATCACTTCATGGCAAATACATGGAGAAACAATGAAAACAGTGTCAGACTTTATTTTTCTGGGCTCCAAAATCACTGCAGATGGTGACTGCAGTCATGAAATGAAAAAACTTTTACTCCTGGAAGGAAACTTATGACCAACCTGGACAGCATATTAAAAAGCAGAGATATTACTTTGCCAACAAAGGTCCATCTAGTCAAAGCTATGGTTTTTCCATTAGTCATGTATGGATGTGAGAGTTGGATTATAAAGAAAGCTGAGTGCAAAGAATTGATGCTTTTGACCTGTGGTGTTAAAGAACACTCTTGAGAGTCCCTTGGACTGCAAGGAGATCCAACCAGTCCATCCTAAAGGAGATCAGTCCTGAGTGTTCATTGGAGGGACTGATGTTGAAGCTGAAACTCCAATACTGTGCCTACCTGATGCAAAGAGCTGACTCATTTGAAAAGACCCTGATGCTGGGAAAGATTGGGGGCAGGAGGAGAAGGAGACGACAGAGGATGAGATGGTAGATGGCATTACCAACTGAATGGAGATGAGTTTGAGCAACTTCTGGCAGTTGGTGATGGATAGGGAGGCCTGGCAGGCTGTGGTCCATGGGATCGCGAAGAGTTGGACACGACTGAGCGACTGAACTGAACTGACCTGCATTCAAATGGGTATATCTTCCCATTTCTCTTATGCCTTTCATGTCTTTTCTTTTCCCAGATATTTGTAAGGTGTCTTCAGATAAGCACTCTGCCTTCATGTATTTCTTTTTCTTAGGTATGCTTTTGGTCCTCTCCTCCTGTACAGTGTTATGAAGCTCTGTCCATAATGTTTCAGACACTCTATCTGCCAGATCTAATAATCCCTTGAATCTATTTATCACCTCCAGTGTAAAATCATAAGGGATTTGACATAGGTCATACCTGGATGGTCTGGTGTTTTCCCCTACTTTCTTCTACTTAAGCCTGAATTTTGTAATAAGGGGTTCATGTTCTGAGCTGCAGTCAGCTCCAGGTCTTGGTTTTGCTACTGTACAGAGATTCTCCATTTTCAGCTACAAAGAATATAATCAGTCTGATTTTGGTATTGACCATCTGGTGATCTCCATGTGTAGAGTCGTCTCTTGTATTGTTGGAAGATGGCGTTTGTTATGACCAGTGTGTTGTCTTGGCACAACTGTTAGCCTTTGCCCTGCTTCATCTTGTACTCCAAGGCCACACTTGTGTGTTACTCCAGGTGTCTCTTGACTTCCTACTTTAGCATTCCAATCCCCTATGTTGAAAAGGACATTTTGGGGCAGATTTAGTTCTAGAAGTTCTTGTAGATCTTCATAGAACCATTCAACTTCAGCTTCTTCAGCATTAGTAGTTGGGGCATAGACTTGGATTACTGTGATGCTGTATGGTTTGCCTTGAATATGAACTGAGATCAGTCTGTTGTTTTTGAGATTGTACCCAAGTACTGATTTTTGGATTTGTTATATCAGACTTATTTATAGAAAATAAGCAACGTAATTGAAAATTAGGACATTATAAAGAGAACAAAACTGTATTTAGTCTATTGAAGCAGCTTATCAAAAAAATTAACATGCAAAGCATTTTTATTATAAAATTTTCAAATAATATAAAGCTTAATGTTCCATTAAGGAGCAGACTCAATTAAACCTGTTTATAATTTTATATCTTATAGTTTCCACTGGAAAATCATCTCTATAATTATAGGCTTGTTCTTTCATTAGATGTAAATATACAATATGTATTCATGTATCTTCAATATGCAACTTGGGAAAAAAGAGTGCTTTGGCTCTTTGAAATAGTACAGATTTTTTTTTTTTAATCAGAAATTCCAACATCTGAGAGGGATTTAAGTCTGCTTTGTTGTTACATGCCATAGATTTGGAAAAGTTTCTGACAAGAGTGTAGATATCAAAGAACCAGGCTACTAATTTTCATTTCTATACTGACAGATATAAAGATAAAAGTTGAGTCACATTTGTCAAGTAACATAGATCCTCTTTTGATTTTCCTTTTCTTCAGTCCATGAGCTTGGTAATAGGTGCTGTAAAAATACATATTGACATTTTTTAAAGGGTACAAGGACTATCAATCTTATTAATCTTGAGGAATAACACAATCTATAAAGGGGATCAGGGGCATCCTATTTCAACCAAGCTCATGGTGATGATACCTTTGTAAGAGCACAAGACATTACTGACCTCAGCCTGGTGAGTATTTGAGAATATTCTATATATTCCTTACGACACCTCAATTCAATTAAAAAAAAAAACAACAACACTGCTCTAGGGAGGTATAGCAATATGCCAGAATGTGGCTTTTTTACCCAGTTCCATAATTGCAGTTTATTTCTGTCTTTGACTTCAGTACTATTGATGAGGCTAGGAGTGCTTGGCTTATCTTCCATATTTTCTACTGTCAGATGATTCTCAAGTCATTATAGCTCTCTCTGCTGCTGCTAAGTCGCTTCAGTCGTGTCCAACTCTGTGTGACCCCATAGACGGCAGCCCACCAGGCTCCCCCGTCCCTGGGATTCTCCAGGCAAGGACACTGGAGTGGGTTGCCATTTCCTTCTCCAATGCATGAAAGTGAAAAGTGAAAGTGAAGTCACTCAGTCGTGTCAGACTCTTCGTGACCCCATGGACCACAGCCTACCAGGCTCCTCCATCTATGGGATTCTCCAGGCAAGAGTACTGGAGTGGGTTGCCATTGCCTTCTCCATAGCTATCTCTACTTTTCCTTTTAAATTGAATTGATTTTCCATTGGATATTTGTACACCTGACCAATATTAATCATCTATTCCTTAATACCAACAGTATGCCATGTTCAGTATATCCGAAAGTAAATGCATTAACTCTTCCTCTCCCCAACGGTATCCCACACCTGATATTCTTTCACTATAATTTTTCTTATTGATTACAAGGTATTTGTAAAGAAAATAAGTGTCCTTCTAACCCCTATTTCTCCTCCTTGTTTGGTCACTGAACACTAAAAACAGTCAGAGTGGCAAAGTGTTCAGACAAAGTACTTCCCAGCCATCCTTGAAGCTGGGTGTGGCCATGTACCAAGTTCTGGCCAAAGAGATAAATGTGGACATTGTTAGGTGAGTGTTCTATGGGCCTCTTAAAAGGGAGTAGAAAAGCTGTGCTGTGCTCATGTGGGGTCTTTCACTTTCTGCTCCTTGCTTAATATATGGAAATTGTACTTGAGCTCCAGCATCCGTGTTGGACAATGCAAATTGTAATGAAGAAGCAAAACAGACCGTGGAGTGGCAGGTGGAAGGAGCCTGGGTCTCTGTGAGCACTGCACAGCTATCGTCTAGGCCGAGAGTGCTTCCTTCACACTTGGCCCAAGGCAGAGAGAAATAAATTGTTACTTACTTTAACCACAGTTATTTCTGGTATCTGTTACTAGCAGGAGAAAGTAATTCCTTGTTAACACAGTACACAGAGTTCCCAAGAATTTTTCTAGAATTTGTCTCCTTTGTAATCCACTCCAACAGCCAATTAATCACCGAGCCCTGTCAGTTTAATTTCTTAAATTTATTTCAAATTTTCTGCTTTTTCTACATCCCCACTTTTATTACTTTACTTCAAACACTTGTCATCCGACACCACAGCATTGCAGCGGACTCCAGCTCATCTTCTTTCAGCCTCACTTCCCTAGGGTGTATCATCCCAACTGCTGCCAGAAATGATGATCTGATCATAGTCCTCTCTGCTCCCCTTCAGGTTCACATACCTTCAGTGACTAATTTCCAACCAGGTAATTTTTTTAGTGTGCCAAAAAAGCATGAGTCTTGAGTATTGGCTTTGTCTCTATTCTTACACTCTAGAAATACTGAAACATTGCTAGTTCCCTGAATACTCACCTCTTCAATTCCTTGTCAATGCTGCTTATTCTCTAAATAGCTTTTGTCAGGCTGTTGGTTACAAAACTCTTATTCATCAATTTAAAACATGTTTAAGATTCTCTTTGAAGATTTCATGCCTCCCTGACTTGTTAAACATAGTCTTCACTCTGTAAAATTATACACAATTCTGCATATTGTTGCATATCACATTATACCATTATTATTTTTAGATGCCTGTTTCATTTACAAGACTTATGCACAATCTAAGGAAAGATGGGGTGGATTGCTCATTTTCATACTTGGTCCCTCCCATTTCTGTCTTGGTGCCTGGGGAATAGTTGTACTAGCCACCCAGGAAGTATTTGAGGAATTTGAATTGTATTGTGGCTCCTTTATAGGATATTGTTAGTTGACAGACCTTCAGGAGTTGGTGGCTTAGTGGGTCATCCTAATAGAAGCCAAAATCATTCAGGATTATTAGCCACATTAAATGACCATTGGGATTATCTCGTGCTAAACTACTGTTATGGTTGGCTACTCAAAGAAAGCAAGGATCTTTGAAAGTTAGAAGTAAAACAGATAGTGGTGTAATGATATCAAGACTGTTTTGCTACTGTGAATGACAGCCAGCAACTTTGCAAGGAAATAGAACAGGTTAACTATGGATTAATATTTTACTAAAATTCTTATCTATCAAGCTTCATTGAAGAGAATTTATCATTAAGTCTTGTTTTCATAGGTTTATTTCTTCTTCATATCATTTGGTTGTGGTTATATTATCATTGAGATCCACCATTTCTTTTTTTTGAAATTAAACAAATTTAGCTACTCTTAATATACTTAAATGTCTCACATGTTTAGAAAATACTTAAAATAAGCTTTACTGTTCTGAAATAGTTGCAGTTCCCTTATCAGACACATTTTTAAAAATTACTTTAAGAGAAATAAGTTTATTAGATAAAATCTTTGGCATTCAATCTTCAGAATTTATTGGTTAGTAGGAAGGCAATGATTTTCTAATAAAGCTGTACTTATTAGAATTAGATGTTTGATTTCCCCTATTCTGATCTATGATAATCACTATCACAGTGGCCCAATTTTGAGAGCAACCCATTATTTCCACGACACTATTGATGTCCTCTCTGTATGGTAAATCAGGAAATCAAAAAATTTAATTTGGAATCTTACTCAACAAATAACCTTGCTGACTGATCTACTCATTACACTGCTTTTGCATAAATACTGTTGTGACTGAAATCTGATGTAATTAAAGATAAATCAAACATTATTTCTTAGACCCTCAAAGACTCCAGGCTATATACTTTTTATTGTAAATAAAATATATTTTTTCAAAATCTGCAGAGATACATATTTTATATTTGTGGTAGAATATTTTTTCCCTCTGTGCTTCAATATTAAATTTAATAGCACAAAAATTACTGGTAGAGAAAAAAATTAGTCTTAGCCCCAGAAGAAAATGAAATTTAAGCAAATAGGTAGGAGGATTATTTAATATGTTATAATATTTGAACCTGCTTTGTAACCATATGTCACAGTAGTTTTCCTGGCTGAATTTTCAGTGACTTTCCCAGGGTCGTAGAGCAAGTAAGTGTTGGAAGTGGGATTCACTTCAAGGTGAGCTAGTCCTGCTGCTGCTGCTAAGTTGCTTTAGTCGTGTCCGACTCTGTGCGACCCCATAGGTGGCAGCCCACCAGACTCCCCCGTCCCTGGGATTCTCCAGGCAAGAACACTGGAGTGGGTTGCCATTTCCTTCTCCAGTGCATGAAAGTGAAAAGTGAAAGTGAAGTCACTCAGTCGTGTCCGACTCTTAGCGACCCCATGGACTGCAGCCTACCAGGCTCCTCCACCCATGGGATTTTCCCAGCAAGAGTACTGGAGTGGGTGCCATTGCCTTCTCCAGAGCTAGTCCTGGAGTCTCCACATTAACTATTTTTTGCTGTAATGGTGCCAGTGGACATTACATTGATATTTAACAAAGCATGTTCAATTCAAAATGATTCAAAAGAATTTACTGAGCCCCTACTATGATCTAGGCCCAAGATGCCTAAATCTTTGGTGGTAGTGGTTTGGTTGCTAAGTCGTGTCCGACTCTTGTGACCCCATGGACTGTAGCCTGCCAGGCTCCTCTGTCCACGGAATCCTCCAGGCAAGAATACTGGACTGAGTTGCTGTTTCCTAACTCTGTAGAGCTCATATTTAAATAGGGAGAAACAACAGACAGTTAACTTAATAAATAGGTAATCTACTCTTTTAGAAGACTGTAAGCACATATGGAAGAAAAATAGAAAACAAAATGGAAAAGCAGATGTAAGGGAGACATTTTAATATTTGGGAATGGATTATTATTTATTTGTTTCTTAGTTGTTAACCCATATCCTTTTTTTTTTAATTTTATTTTATTTTTAAACTTTACAAAATTGTATTAGTTTTGCCAAATATCAAAATGAATCCGCCACAGGTATACATGTGTTCCCCATCCTGAACCCTCCTCCCTCCTCCCTCCCCATACCATCCCTCTGGGTCGTCCCAGTTTTGAATGTATTCCCTGATGGCTCAGCAGGTAAAGAATCCACCAGCAATATAGGAGACACAGGTGATGCAGGTTTGATTTCTAGGCCGGGAAGATCCCCTGGAGTAGGAAATGACCACCCACTCCATTCTTGCCTGCAAAATTCCATGAACAGAGGAGCCTAGGCTACAGTCCATGGGGTCACAAAGAGTCAGGCATGACTAAGTGACCAAGCACAGCAGCACAGTAACCTCTCTGAGTAACAACTTTATCAAGCGGGCAACAGTACTTATGTACAGTCTATATAGATAACATAAAATGAAGTCTTACAGTCTTCACTCATTTCCAGAGTTACTCATGTTAGCATCTTTTCTCCAACCCCATTCAGTGCGGTTATGCCATATATTGTATCTAATTAGATTTTTAAAATCACAGCCTGCATTCCATCCCGTAATCTGATTTCCTAAGCCATTTTTATTTAAAACAAAATTTTTACACCAAGGTACACTTTTGTGCTAAAAAGTTCTATAAGTTTTGACAAATGGATAATGTCATGTAGACATCACTACAGTATCATACAATATAAATTTCCCCCACAGCTATGGGCAGGCCTCCTGCTGGAATTTGGAATGCAGTCAGCAGGACCCAACCACATCCCTTTAAAGCAAGGGCTCTTCTTCTGTCTTAAGCCTGATAGCTTTCAGAGTGCAACTATACCATTGCTTTTTCTAGTTTCAGGTCTTTGGACTCAGACTTGACCTAAACTTTAATTTTCTTTAGCTTACCCACTGTAGATCTTGGGATATATCAGCTTTCATAACTGTTTGAACCAATTCTACCTTCTGTTGTATATTATTCTGAATATATATATACACACAGACACACACACACATATCTCCTATTAATATACTACATTTATCTGGAGAACCCTAACTGCTAATACAATAGCTGTTTATTTTTGGATTTATATTGTATGGATGTACCCATTTGTTTATCCATTCATTTATTTTAAAAAAATCTTGGTTGCTTCTAGCTTTTGGCCATTATGAATAAAGCTGCTGTAAACATTCATGTTTAGCTTTTCATGTGGACAGAAGTTTTCAACTCATTTGAGTAAATACCCAGGAGCACAATTGCTGGATTGCATGCTAAGACTTTGTTTAATTTCCTAAGAGGCTTTCTTCTGAAGAGGCTATCTAGTTTTTCATTCCCACAAGCAATGGATCAGCTCTCTGCATCCTCACGGCATTTGGTATCATTTGCTTAAATTTAACCATTCCAGTACTTGTGTGATTGTGTCTTATTGTTGTTTTGACTTTAGCTCAGTTCA
Source organism: Bubalus kerabau (assembly GCF_029407905.1). NCBI lineage: Eukaryota > Metazoa > Chordata > Mammalia > Artiodactyla > Bovidae > Bubalus > Bubalus kerabau. The sequence goes on along the minus strand of NC_073631.1, from coordinate 31,472,102 downwards.
GTCACTCAGTCGTTTCTGACTCTTTGTGACCTGATGGACCGCAGCATGCCAGGCCTCCCTGTCCATCATCAACTGCCGGACTTTACCTAAACTCATGTCCATTGAGTCGATGATGCCATCCAACCATCCTCTGTCAGTCCCTTCTCCTCCTGCCTTCAATCTTTTCCATCATCAGGGTCTTCTCAAATGAGTCAGATCTTCGCATCAGGTGCCCAAAGTATTGGAGTTTCAGCTTTAGCATCAGTCCTTCCAATGAACACCCAGGATTGATCTCCTTTAGGATGGACTGGTTGGATCTCCTTGCAATCCAAGGGACTCTCAAGAGTCTTCTCCAACACCACAGTTCAAAAGCATCGATTCTTCAGCGCTCAGCTTTCTTCACAGTCCAACTCTCACATCCATACATGACCACTGGAAAAACCATAGCCTTGACCAGATGGACCATTGTTGGCAAAGTAATGTCTCTGCTTTTTAATCTGCTGTCTAGGTTGGTCATAACTTTCCTTCCCAGGAGTGAGCGTCATTTAATTTCCTGGCTGCAATCACCATCTGCAGTGATTTTGTAGCCCCCCAAAATAAAGTCTGACACTATTTCCACTGTTTCCCCATCTATTTCCCAGGAAGTGATGGGACCAGATGCCATGATCTTCGTTTTCTGAACGTTGAGCTTGAAGCCAACTTTTTCACTCTCCTCTTTCACTTTCGGATTCATTTTGATATTTGGCAAAACTAATACAGTTATGTAAAGTTTAAAAATAAAATAAAATTAAAAAAAAAAGAGGCTTTTTAGTTCCTCTTCACTTTCTGCCATAAGGGTGGTGTCATCTGCATATCTGAGGCTATTGATATTTCTCCTGGCAATCTTGATTCCACCTTGTGCTTCTTCCAGCCCAGCATTTCTCATGATGTACTCTGGATATAAGTTAAATAAGCAGGGTGACAATATACAGCCTTGACGTACTCCTTTACCTATTTGGAACCAGTCTGTTGTTCCATGTCCAGTTCTAACTACTGTTTCCTGACCTGCATACATATTTCTCTAGAGGCAGACAAGGTAGTCTGGTATTCCCATCTCTTTCAGAATTTTCCACAGTTTATTGTGATCTACACAGTCAAAGGCTTTGGCATAATCAATATAGCAGAAATAGATGTTTTTCTGGAACTCGCTTGCTTTTTTGATGATCCAGCAGATGTTGGCAATTTGATCTCTGATTCCTCTGCCTTTTCTAAAACCTTGAACATCTGAAAGTTCACAGTTCACATATTACTGAAGCCTGGCTTGGAGAATTTTGAGCTTTACTTTACTAACGTGTGAGATGAGTGCAATTGTGTGGTAGTTTGAGCATTGCCTTTCTTTGGGATTGGAATGAAAACTGACCTTTTCCAGTCCTGTCGCCACTGCTGAGTTTTCCAAATTTGCTGGCATATTGAGTGCAGCACTTTCACAGCACCATATTTTAGGATTTTAAATAGCTCAACTGGAATTCCATCACCCCCACTAGCTTTGTTCGTAGTGATGCTTCCTAAGGCCCACTTGACTTAATATTCCAGGATGTCTGGCTCTAGGTGAGTGATCACACCATCGTGATTATCTGGGTCATGAAGATCTTTTTTGTACCGTTCTTCTGTGTATTCTTGCCACCTCTTCTTAATATCTTCTGCTTCTGTGAGGTCTATACCATTTCTGTCCTTTATTGGGCCCATCTTTGCATGAACTATTCCCTTGGTATTTCTAATTTTCTTGAAGAGGTCTCTAGTCTTTCCCATTCTATTGTTTTCCTCTATTTCTTTGCACTGATAACTGAGGAAGGCTTTCTTATCTCTCCTTGCAAATACAAATTATATTGAGTATTTTTTTTTATATACCTATTTGGAATCTTTCCATCTTCTTTGGTGGGATCTTTTCCTTGTTTCCTTATTGCTGAATCTTAGTTTTTGGTATATTTTGAATACATATAACATGTAAAAATATGTCATGTAACACATTCAGTTTTCTGTCTTTGGGTGTTTTCACAACATATTTTTAAAAGGTTAACTTCCCAGTTTCCAGGATTGTAATCGTTTGGAGCAGCCAAGAAGAAACAGTACTGAGGTGTCAATGGACTTGTTGACAATAACTTTATGGGAATAATTTTTTCCAAGGATGAGAGTTCTGGTCCAAGGCCCAAATAATGCAGCTGCTTATCCCCTGGTGGTTTGTTCAACATTTCTACAATGTTATTATCCCCAGTGTACATAGGGAACAGTAATTCCGTGTCAAGCAAAGTCAGGCATCACAGTAGGGGAAGGACGTGATCTATTGGTCCTACAGGAGGAGAAAAGGCCTTTTCTGCTGATTCAGAATCATGGTCTGTTTAGGTGACTGATGATACATAGAGAAGCCATTTAGATATTGTAAGAGTGAAAACTGTGACCGTGGGTCAGAAATGCATCATCTTAAATACTTTAGTGGGGAAATCATACCGCCTCAGAGTCTCACTTTAAGCCTCAAATAAATTTTAATCTTTTCCTATTCTCAAGAAATAACTGAGATGTGAATTCTTTAGGGAGCCTCACACAAATTCACAGAGGAAAATCATTAGAGACATAATAGTCTCAGGCTGTACGGTTATGTGTTATCACTTAGGGATGAAGCTTAGACCTCTTACCATACGAGACAGAGGCAGTCATTCTTCCTCCTCAATTCCCTTCAAGCTTTTACATTCAGATGATCAGAAACAAGGTGAAATGCAAAGTGTCTTTGCTCACTATTCAGCCTTATCCTGTGATTTCCATATTCACACTGCCCCATCTGAGAAAGTAAGAACTTTGCTACTTGGAGTTAGGGAACCTGCCAAATAGCTAGAAACGAGGTAGTTCATATTCATTCCATATTTCTGGCCTTTTCCCTATGAAGTGCAAGCCAAATCCATGATGCTAGCCACCGCCATTATTTAGAAACAGACGTACAACTAAAGCCTCATGGACATAGTAACACCTTCATCTGTGGTTTATATTTCTCTTTTTGAGGGGTGGCATAGGGGAGAGGCTCTCTGCTTTATTAAAACAGCTATAAAAGAACTTCATTCATTAATTAGATGCTTTCTGTCATATCATCTCATTATTAAGCTCACCAGGACAAAAATAATGCATGAGAAATTACTGCCTTAACCAGAAACTGATGCAAGGAACATAGTATTATGAACTACGTCTTTTTTTTTTTCTTTCTTTCTTTCTTTATTTTTTAAATTTTATTTTATTTTTAAACTTTACAATATTGTATTAGTTTTGTCAAATATTGAAATCTTTTAAAAAATGGAAAATCAATCCATATAAACAATTAGAATGCCAGAGACTAAATTTACAACCTAGAATCCTCAGCAATATGCCCCAAAATGCTAGCCATATCTTGATGAGCTACACGTGATTCCATAGTCAGCATGCTCATGGTATGAGTTTTCCCCAAGTGCCCACACCCAGTCATTCAAGGGCGGAAGCTTGAATTCTTAGGCAATTTTTTTTTTTTCCTGAGATATGGCTGCTGTTCCATGAAGATTTCAATTTATCTTGCCCACCCTATGAACACCATTTACAAGCTCTTCTTAAATTAGATATTTAACAACGTCTCCTTAGCGCAGCAGAACTGTTGTGCTGAACAGAAAGAAGAGAATGCAGATGTGTGGAACTCAGAAACTAATTTTCAGACTTGCCAATCAGGACTCCAGCTCCCATAAGAGTAGTGACTGTCTCCACACCTGATGTCATTAAACATCATATCGTGGCCTGTGCCAAAATAGAACCTGAGCTGACCTTGGACGTTCATGCTTTTGCAAGCACCTGGGATAACATTGCTGCAAAAGTAAATTTTGTTCTCTAAGTTTATACCACTATCTTTACACATAAGGAGTAAATGAACACTGCCTGTTGCCACCACTTAACTGATAAGACTTCTAATTCAGTTAGAGGAGGTGTTTTCTACCATTCTCTTTACTAAATAAAGTCTTTAATAAAATAAAAATTAAATAATCATCTTATGTATTTGATCACAGTAGACGTGAAAAGTTCTAACTAAACAGCACTTCCAAGGAGTTGGGCAGTAATATTGTTCTTGATGCGTATTTTAAGTTTCCTGACAGCACTTGCCTGGAGAAAAAAAAAAGAATGTATGTATAAATTAGTGTTTACTTTCCAGTTTCCCTCCTATATTCTCTGTATGACAGTGTTTCCAATCAGGAAAAAATATTACTTCCTTCAGGGAAGTATCAGAATCTTGAAGGGAAGTAAGTATAGCCTGTTTGATAAAGTACATTCAAATTAAACTATTATAAATTTGGAAAAAATAATTCTTGCTCTTTTAAGTGAAACAGATAGTAATATTCAACAAAACAAGCCCTATGCCCTTCACAGGGAATACATCAAAATCTCATGGGAGAAAAACATGATATTTTTTATATTATAATAATAATGTACAACCAAGGCTTAAAAGAGTTTAAAGTAATTTTACTGCAAAGTGTGACTGTTTTTAAATAGCACTCGCTTTTGATATTTGGCAAAACTAATACAATTATGTAAAGTTTAAAAATAAAATAAAATTTAAAAAAATAGACATATCACATTTTACATATTTTCAAGGGCTTTCAAAGTTTTCAAAGGACTATGACCTAAATGTTACCATTTCAGTGTTGCTCAAAACATTTGGAAACTTTTTTCTGGAAAAGTCTAGTGCAAGATAATAAAATTCATCCCTTTGTTTCATAGCCATATATACCTATAGTCCATTTTTGTTAAACTTTGCAGTCATTGATATGTCCCCACAGCATTCTCTGTTTACCAAATCATCTTTTTTTTTAATATAGTAGTTTATTAAGAGCTTGATTAGCCTATGAAATGCAAACCACTGTGCCCTAACCTGAGAAATTCCTATTCATCTTCCCTGGTGGCTCAGATGGTAAAGAATCTGCCTGCAACGCAGGAGACCTGTGTTTGATCCCTTGGTTAGGAAGATCCCCTGGAGAAGGGAATGGCAACCCACTCCAGTATTCTTGCCTGGAGAATTCCATGGACAGGGGAGCCTGGTGGGCTACAGTCTAAGGTGTTGCAGTGAGTTGGATGTGACTGAGTGACTATCACTAACCTGAGAAATTCCCATTCATCAAGGTATTTTAGATGATTCTCAGGTAATTTATGGGAAACTTTGGTAATTATTCCATTAATGGGTAGAAATCTGCTTCCATTAAGGAAAGCTAGATGGTTATGCCAAAGGCTCTGAAGACTTTTCCGAAGAAATTCCCAAATGGTTTTGAGCACTGACACCATTCCAATAAGTGCATATGGTCCCTCTTGTTAACAACCTTCAAAGGCAACATTTGCCTGAATCTATGAATTGGAGAAGGCAATGGTACCCCACTCCAGTACTCTGCCTGGAAAATCCCATGGATGGAGGAGCCTGGTAGGCTGCAGTCCATGGGGTTGCTAGGAGTCAGACACGACTGAGTGACTGCATTTTCACTTTTCACTTTCATGCATTGGAGAAGGAAATGGCAACCCACTCCAATGTTCTTGCCTGGAGAATCCCAGGGACGGGGGAGCCTGGTGGGTTGCCATCTATGGGGTCACACAGAGTTGGACATGACTGAAGCAACTTAGCAGCAGCAGCAGCATGAATGGTTAAAAGTTTATCTTTCTAAAAAAATCCACAGTGTAGCCATTTATGTTATAGACTGTGGTATGCTACTTCTTGCTAGTGTGCTAGTTGCCTCTTTCTTCTTTGCCAGAAAACTTCTAGACCTAGCTGGTAATCCCACATCAACTGCTGTTCTCTATGATTTTTGCTACCTGCCCTCTGCCTGGCCTTCTTCTTTAGCTGCACAGATGGATTACCTCTACCCCAGCTTCCCCTATCCCTGCCTTCTTATTTGGAGTTTCCAGAACTATGAACAATGACCACTGTCCATTGACTAATAAGCAGGGAAGCAACTAGATAGTAGCTACTGAGTATACACCATCTTCCTCAGTATACCATGTTGACTGGAGGTGAAAAAAGAGAAAGTAGCTCTAATGATTTTTATAAGTTAAGCACTTGCATTAGATGTAGAATAACTTTGACAATAAGGATCATAAAACCCTGATTGTTTAATAGCTTTCTCCAGAAGTCTCTAGGGTAAAACATGAAATTTTGCTGGATGTCATGGAGAGAAGTTAAGAGTTCGGTTTTCTTATTTCCTTTTACCAACTGAGAATGATTCAGTTTTTTATCAATAAAAGTGAAACATCTTTGGATTCCTTAGAGTGAGAGTTAGCATCAGGGAAAGAGAGGAAATGAGGAATCAACTTGGAAAAAGTTTATACTTTCTAATGTACGTTTTTAGGGCATGTCATTTGTCATTTATTATTTGAATTATAGCATCACTGAATTCAACAAAGTCATAATCTGAAATTGATTTTTAAACCCATCCCTCTAAAGAATATTGTTGATTACCTCTAAAAATATCTGTGCATTTTGTTTACACAGAAAATTTATTTATTTCTAGATGTGTTTTATAATACCAACTTTTGTATATTAGAGGACTTCCCTTGTGACTCAGATGGTAAAGAATCTGCCTACGATGCAGGAGACCCAGGTTCAACCCCTGAGTTGGGAAGATCTGGAGAAGGGAATGGCTAGAGAATTCCAGGGACAGAGGAGTCCATGGGGTTGCAAAGAGTCAGACACGACTGAGTAACTTGACTTTCACTTTGTATTTTAAAAAGTCAATAGCCTATTTTTTCCCTTAGTTTAAAAATAAGGTTTTTATATTTCATAGAGTTTTACAGCTAACAATACATCTTGATACATTTCTAGCATCTATGATGCTAATTAATATATTCCTGATAACAGTTTTGATACTAATATTTATAGTGTTATAGGGCCACCTTCAGAGCATTCACTCTTAATTAGGAATCTAAGACTCTAAAAATCACTCTTAATTAGGAATTTAACACTCTAAAAACCAGGTTTCGATTAAAGTAAATTAGAGCACACTGTTTATTCTGAAGTATTTTAAAATAAATCAATATATAAATAACAATCCTAAGAACATCAATTAATTAAATATAAATTGTAGAACAAGAGCTATTTGATATTTTAAAATTTAAGTGTCACGAGGCATCTTCAGATTATTATCAGGTAATTAACTGAATATTATTATTTAGATTTTGATGTATGATTATCAGTTTTAGTTCAGTTATAAGGAGTTTATTCTACTTCAAGAGGATAAATGGACAAAAATGTTTATAAAATTGAAATTATAAAACTTCGCTGAAAATAAAGTGGTATCTCTAGTTGGAACATAATAGTTACATAATGGTATTGATAATAAAAGCAATAATGATAATTTACCATTATTATAATCACCTATTGTTTTTATTAGTGGTAGAATTTAACAAATAAGATGCCAAATATAATGCATATCTTGCAGATCATATTTTATTTAACTTCTCAATGCTTATCTCCACTCCATCCTTCTTAAAGTATAGTTTATCTTGCTTTATAGAATCCTGCATCATCCTGCTTTTCTTTTCCTTGAATTTCTGGTTACTACTACTCAGTATTCACTATAGCCACTGCTTCCTCTGTCAATTCATCACATATTGGCTGTTCTATCCAAAGTAACTGTGGATAGTGACTGCAGCCATGAAATTAAAAGATACTTGCTCCTTGGAAGGAAAGCTATGGCAAATCAAGACAGTACATTAAAAAGCAAAGACATTTTCTTACCCATAAAGGTCCCTATAGTCAAAGCTATGGTTCTTCTAGTAGTCATGTAGGGGAGTGAGAGATGGACCATAAAGAAGGCTGAGTGGCAAAGAATTGATGGTTTTGAATTGTGGTGTTGGAGAAGACTCTTGAGAGTCCCTTGGACAGCAAGGAGATCAAACTAGTCAATCCTCAAGGAAATTAACCCTTGAATATTCATTGAAGGACTGATATTAAAGCTCCAATACTTTGGCCACCTGATGCAAAGAGTTGACTCATTGGAAAAGACCCCAATGCTGGGAAAGACTGAAGGCAAAAGGAGAAGGGGGCAGCAGAGGATGAGATTGTTAGATAGTATGACTGACTCAGTGGACATGGATGTGAGCAAACTCTTGAAGATAGTGGAGGACAGTGGGAAACATGGCATGCTGCAGTCCATGGTGTCGCAAAGAGTCCAACATGACATAGCAACTGAACAACAATGATTCTGTGGGTTCTTTCTGTCTGGGGTCCTCTTCTCTCATTGGCTGTTTTATCCATTTCTTAAGTCTTCAGCTGTTATCTATATGACTCCCAAATCAAAATTCCTACCCAAAATGTAAGTCTGACTACCCAACTGTCCATCCATCAACTTACTTGAGTGGTCCATAACAACTTCCGTGTTCCAAACCAGCCAATCCTGTACTCCATTTTATAGGGATCAAGACACTGACAAAGGCATTATATTTATTTCCTCTCTTTCACCTCACACATCAATAATTTCCAAAATATATCAATTCCAACATCTAGACATAAGTATCTTTTCCCTCTTTCCGTTCTCAAGGATACCTTCCTAGTCCTAAGAAGCCAGTATTTCTCCACAGTGTTTCCACAGTATCCTCCTGAATAAGCTCCCTGCATCCAATATAATCTCTCAAAATTATATTAATTCTGTATTTCTGAAAGCTCTCTAAATAGGAATCTCATCCTTTCACTCTTCTTCTTGAGCCACTTTAACTACCTCCACATAGAGTCCTGAGGTCTAAGGGCCTCCATGATCTCAACTCAGCTTAATTCTCTGGCTTTGTTTACTTCCTAGTTCATTGTTTATGTAAATTTTTCCATATTTTTTGAGATATAATTGACATAAAAATTGTGTAAGGATGTGTACAACATGATTTGCTATATAGCAAAATTATTACACAGGCTTCCCTGTTAGATCAGCTGGTAAAGAATCCACCTGCAATGCAGGAGATCCCGGTTCAATCCCTGGGTTGGGAAGATCCCCTGGAGAAGGTAAAGGCTACCCATTCAAGTATTCTGGCCTAGAGAATTCCAGTCCATGGGGCCACAAAGTCCATGGGGACATGACTGAGTGACTTTCACTTCATTTTCACTGAAATTATTACACAATAAGGTCACTTAACACATTTATCTCCTCAGATAATGACATTTTGCATTTATGGTGAGAATACTTAGGATCTACTCTTTTAGCAACGTCCAGGTATATAATGGGGCTTCCCTGGTGGCCCAGTGGTAAAGAATCTGCCTGCCAATGCAGGAGACACAGGTTTGATCCATGGATGTGGAAGATCCCCTGGAAAAGGGAATGGCCACCCACTCCAGTATTCATGCCTGGGAAATCCCCTGGACAGAGGAGCCTAGCAGGCTGCAGTCCATAGAGTCACAAATGAGTCAGACATGTCTTAGTGACTAACACAACAACAAGTATATAATACACTGTTAATAACTCTAGTCCCCATGCTAAACACTAGATCCCCAGAACTTATTCATCTTATTCAGTTTGTGCCCTTGGATCAACATCTCTCCATTTCCTCCATCTGAGTCCCAGTAATCATTCTTCTACTATCTATTTCTCTGAGTTTGACCGCCACCCCCCCCACCTCCTTTTTTTAAAGGTTCCATACATAACTGAGAATTTGTCTTTCTCTGACTTATTTCACTTAGGAAAAAAAAAATGCCTTCAGGGTCCATCCATGGCTTGATTGCTCATTTATTTTTAGTGCTGAATAAATTCCATTGTCTCTATGTTCTACAGTTTATGAATCATTCAGTTGCTGGAGGACATCTTGGCTGGCTTCCAAGTTTGGGCAATTATGAATAAAGCTGCTGTAGACAGTCATACACAAGCTTTTCTGTGGACATAAACTTTTGTCTCCTTTGGGTAAATATCAAAGAGCACAATTGCTGGGTCATATGTATGGCAAAAATATGCATAGCTGTGTAAGCACCTGCCAGAGTGCCTTCCTAAGTGGCTGTACCATTTTGCATTCCTACCAGCAACGAATGAGATTCCATATTGGTCTACATTCTAGCCAGCATTTGGTACGTTGGTGTTCTGGATTTTGACCATTATAATAGGTGTGGAGTGGAATGGCTCATGTTAAGTATCAATTTAGAGTTTATAAAACTTGCCTCTTCTCATTTGATAATAATGAGTGGGTTATACACTAAATGTATGCTGCTGCTGCTGCTAAGTCACTTCAGTCGTGTCCGACTCTATGGGACCCCATGGATGGCAGCCCACCAGGCTCCCCCGTCCCTGGGATTCTCCAGGCAAGAACACTGGAATGGGTTGCCATTTCCTTCTCCAATGCATGAAAGTGAAAAGCGAAAGTGAAGTCGCTCAGTCGTGTCTGACTCTTAGTCACCCCATGGACTGCAGCCCTCCAGGCTCCTCCGTCCATGGGATTTTCCAGGCAAGAGTACTGGAGTGGGGTGCCATTGCCTTCTCCGACACTAAATGTATAAATAGAAACAAATGTAATTCTGTTTTAAATAAGACTTCAGATTACTAAATAAATCAAAATGCCCTATGTATTGAACATAGAGTATGTGTTACTATGAATACTTTATATTTTTCTTTGGAACTTTTTATATCATATTGGGGTACACCGATTAACAATGTCATGATAGTTTCAGGTGAACAGTGCAGGGACTCAACCATACATATACATGTATCCATTCTTTCCCAAACTACCCTCCCATGCAGGCAATCATGTAAGAGTAAGCAGAGTTCCATGTGCTATACAATAGGTCCGTGTTGGTTATCCATTTTAAATATATCTGTGCTCAGTTCAGTACCTCAGTCATCTCTGACTCATTGCAACCCCATGGACTGAAGCAATCCAGGCTTCCCTGTCCATCACCAAATCCTGGAGCTTGCTCAGTCTCATGTCCATCAAGTCAGTGATGCCATCCAACCATCTCATCCTCTGTCATCCCCTTCTCCTCCCAACTTCAGTCTTTCCCAGCATCAGGGTCTTTTCTAAAGAGTCAGTTCTTTGCATCAGATGGCCAAAGTATTGGAGATTCAGCTTCAGCATCAGTCCTTCCAATGAATATTCATGACTGATTTCCTTTAGGATTGACTGGTTTGATATCCTTGCAGTCCTGGGACTCTCAAGAGTCTTCTCTAACACCACAGTTCAAAAGCATCAATTCTTCACCTATCAGCCTTCTTTATGTTTCAACGCTCACATCCATACATGACTACTGGAAAAAACATAGCTTTGACTAGATGGACATTTGTTGGCAAAGTAATGTCTCTGCTTCTTAATATGCTATCTTGGTCTGTCATCTGTCATAGTTTTTCTAAAGAACAAGCATTTTTTAATTTAATGGCTGCAGTCACCATCTGAAGTGATTTTGGAGCCCCCCAAAATAAAATCTGTCACTGTTTCCATTGTTTCCGCATCTATTTAACATGAAACAATGGGACCATATGCCATGATCTTAGTTTTCTGAATGTTGAGCTTTAAGCCAGCTATTTCACTCTCCTGTTTCACTTTCATCAAGAGGTTCTTTAGTTCCTTTTCACTTTCTGCCATAAGGATGGTGTTATCTGCATATCTGAGGTTACTGATGTTTCCCCCAGCAATCTTGATCCAGCTTGGGCTTCATCCAGCTTGGCATTTCACATGATCTACTCTGCATTTAAGTTTCCCTGGTAGCTCAGATGGTAAAGCGTCTGCCTGCAGTGCGGGAGACCTGGGTGCAATCCCTGTGTTGGGAAGATCCCTGGAGAAGGAAATGGCAACCCATTCCAGTACTCTTGCCTGGAAAATTCCATGGGCTAAGGAGCCTGGTAGCAAGAATACTGAAGTGGTTTGCCATTCCCTTCTCCAGTGGACCACATTTTGTTGGAACTCTCCACCATGACCCATCCATCTTGGGTAGTCTTACACAGGCATGGCTCATAGTTTCATTGACAGGGCTGGGATCCATGTGATCAGTTTGGTTAGTTTTCTGTGATTATGATGTTCATTCTGTCTGCCCTCTCACATATAAGGATAAGAAGCTTGTGGAAGATTCCTGATAGGAGGCACTGGCTGTGGGGAATCTGGGTCTTGTTCTCATGGGTGGTGCTGTGCTCCCTCCCTGTTTTTTGGCCTGTGGACAAACTATGGTAGTTCTAATGGTAGTTATGGCCACCTCCTTCAAAAGCACTTATGCCAGCACTGTTCTATTCAGTGCCCCTGACCCCGTGGCAGGCCACTGTTGACTCACGACACTGCCAGAGACTCCTTGACACTCACAGGCAAGTCTGGCTCAGTCTCTTGTGGGGTCACTGCTCCTTTCTCCTCGGTCCTGGTGTGTACCAGGTTTTGTTTGCACCTCCAAGAGTCAGTTTCCCCAGTCCTGTTGGAAGTTCTGTAATCAAATCCCACTGGCCTCCAAAGTCAAATTCCTTGGGGGTTCTCAATGGCTTTGCCCAATCCCCACGTTGGGAAATCTATTGTGGGTCCTAGAACTTTCTTAACAGTGTGAGAATTTCTTTGGTGTAATTGTTCAATGTGTGGGTCGTCTGCTCTGTGGCTCTATGGTGGGGCTAATGGTGACCTCCTCTACAAGGACTTAATGGCACATGCTGTATGTTCCAAGTCTGCTGCAGCCAGAGCCCCTGTCCCCGTGGCAGGCCACTGGCTGACTGGTGCCTCTGTGGGAGACACTCAAATACTCAAAGGCAAGTCTGGCTCAGTTTCTGTGGGGTTTCCGGGTGGGTATGGGGTTTGATTCTAAATGAGATTTCACCCCTCCTTCCATCTTGTTGGGATTTCTTCTTTGCGCTTGGACATGGGATATCTTTTTTTGGTGTGATCCAACATTCTCCTGTCAATGGTTGTTCAGCAGCGAGTTGCAATTTTGGAGTTCTCACAGGAGAAGACGAGCGCATGTCCTTTTACTCCACCATATCAGTGTAGGACTTTATTTTTATATTTTGGATGGAAACATCAGATATAAAAGTGTGATTTGATTGCATTAGAGGGATAATGAACCACTACTCCACTAGAAACACATAGGACTGTATTTTAAAATACATCTATAACATTCAAACATTGGGTTTTTTTATCAGACAATACTGAAAATGTGGGGAAAAGAAAAATACAGGAAATATTAACACATTTTGAAAGAAAAAATTTTAAAGAAAACTTAGAATTTTCAAAATTGTAAGTTATTTCTTATAATACTGAGAAAGTTCTTACTCCCAATATTACAAAAGCAAAACCAAATTTCAGCCAGTGTAATCAAGGACTTGAAAATCCCTCAATATCGTATAACTTAAGTGATAGCTGAAGAGTCAATATGCCTCTTTAAGATTCTATAAGCTTAAAAATTGCATACACTCTCCAAAAAGACAGAGTCAGCATTTGTTGCATGTCCTAAGAGTGACATGGAGAAGGCAATGGCACCCCACTCCAGTACTCTTGCTTGGAAAATCCCATGGACGGAGGAGCCTGGTGGGCTGCAGTCCATGGGGTCGCTAGGAGTCGGACACGACTGCGTGACTTCACTTTCACTTTTCACTTTCATGCATTGGAGAAGGAAATGGCAACCCACTCCAGTGTTCTTGCCTGGAGAATCCCAGGGACGGGGGAGCCTGGTGGGCTGCCGTCTACGGGGTCGCATAGAGTCGGACACGACTGAAGCGACTTAGCAGCAGCAGCAAGAGTGACAGGTAACCTCAAAGTCCTAGAAATAAAGTTCAAATGGTAATGGATACAACTATAAAATGAAACCTAGATAAATTATTTCTTCCATCTTTTAAAAAAGTTTCTATTTGCTCTCTTGCATCCAGGCACTGTGGTAAGCATTGAAGGAGTGCAAAAGTGAACCAGCTACAACCCTTCCCGTCTAGGTGCTAATAATGTCTCACAGAGAAGCTAAAAAGTACTAAAATGTAATCTAATAAGGGATGTGGCAAATGTCATCAGAGGGATAAAGGGAAAGTATTAGATTAATTTAGAGCAGGGAGGATTACTTCTGCTTGCAGGAAGTCTTTGTAGATCAGAACTCCTGAGCAAGACCTTTAAGTATGGGTTATGAAAAAGTTATATTAGAGGAAAGAAACAACTTGAGCAAAGGAAAAGGAATAAAAGTGGGCAAGTGTGGATGTAGAGAGAAAAGAGCAAACACTTCAGTTAATTTAGAGCATGGAATGATTGAAATGCAATAGTAGATGATATTTGGAAATATGTATTGGGTCCAGTCTTTAGAGTACCTTGAGTAGCATTGTAAGTCTAGTTCTGTAATTCAGGAACAGTGACTAAAATATGAATCATATAAGAAATTTGATTGAGAGCTACCCTAAAGAATGGGCTTCCCAGATGGCTCAGCAGTTAAGAATCTGCCTACAGTGCAGGAGACCTGGGTTCTATCCTGGGTCAGGAAGATCCTCTGAAGTAGGAAATGGCAACCTACTCCAGTATTCTTGCCTGGAGAATCCCATGGACAGAGGAGCCTGACGGGCTACAGTCCATGGGGTAGCAGAGTTGGACACAACTGAGCGTGCACTCAACTACCCTAAAGAGTACATCAGTATATGGTCCAGTTCTCTTTTAAATATGTAGCAGTCCTCTTCAGAGGAGTGTCAAAGATGAATGCTTCTCAAGCCAGCATTAGCAAGGGTAAGGAATATTTGCACAATCCTTTATTCTCATTTCCTATTAATCCTGCAGTGCATGAGACCCCGGTTCAATTCATGGGTCAGAAAGATCCGCTAGAGAAGAGATAGGCTACCCACTCCAGCATTCTTGGGCTTCCCTTGTGGCTCAGGTGGTAAAGAATCCACCTGCAATGACTTGGGTCCAATCCCTGGATTGGGAAGATCCCCTGGAGAAGGGAAAGGCTACCCTCTCCAGTATTGTGGCCTGGAGAATTCCATGGACTGTATAGTCCATGCGGTTGCAAAGAGTTGAACACGACTGAGTGACTTTCACTTCACTCACTTCCTATTTATCTTAGTTTACTAAAAGAAGAATGTATCACCTTCAATTATTTGACATTTCTTCTCTTGTAGGAGGAATTTGTTTACATGCTCATGCCAAATATCTGCTATCAAAAAAGTAATTTCAACTATTAATAATATTACAAAAAGCATGATTCATTGTCTGTAATATCCCAGACACAATTACTAGCCTATTATCATATATCATTTCATTTATTTCTTATAACAAGTCTACTACAAGCATGGTATTATTGTAATAATTTTACACATAATGAAACCAAGGATCTGAGGGATGAAATCAGTGTTTCTCTGTCTTAAAACTAACATGTTAAGAAAGATAAGATTTGAACACAGGGTACTCTGACTCCAAAATAAGTATAGTCTATCCACTCTGACAGTGATTGAAAATGCAGTAAATTCAACCTCCGGTTTTTCTTTCATAAAATTTTATTAGTCTGGAGTGCATCATCCAATCAGTTGTCATTTTTCCATTATAGAGATCTTAGACAAAATTTCTTTCATCTCTACATGTAACATGGATCTTCTATGAAGATCCATTGCTCCAGACTCAGTACCTTGTATGATATTCCTGAGTTCTAGAAGAAATGTTCAAAATACATACTGATATGGCATGGCAACAGTCAGAACAGACCACTGAACAATCAGGCTCAGCCATAAACTAACATAATGGCAGCTCAGATATTCCACTAGAATTTATAAACAGTCCTGCCATCCAAATTCCCAATTGAGTGTATACAATTATACTGAATTGTCATAACAAATTTTGAATCTTGAAAGATGCATTCACTGAGTACTGGAGAGACTTTGGAGAGACCTATACTTCATGCTCTCTGCTTAGAGCTACAAGTCCTCAGGTAATCCCTCAGCTCTCATAGTTGCCTCCTGTGAAAGCAGAGATCACAACACCTGCTCTTTGGGTGTTTATAAGGATGAAATTAATGTAAGTCTGCTGCTGCTGCTAAGTTGCTTCAGTCGTGTCCGACTCTATGCGACCCCATAGACGGCAGCCCACCAGGCTCCACCGCCCCTGGGATTCTCCAGGCAAGAACACTGGAGTGGGTTGCCATTTCCTTCTCCAATGCATGAAAGTGAAAAGTGAAAGGGAAGTTGCTCAGTCGTGTCCGACTCTTCGAGACCCCATGGACTGCAGCCTACTAGGCTCCTCTGTCCATGGATTCTCCAGGCAAGAGTACTGGAGTGGGTTGCCATTGCCTTCTCTCAATGTATGCCTAGGGACTCACAACTGCTGGCACAGAGGCACAGTCCTGGATGCTGTTCTTTATTCCTTATGGTCCCTGTGTTGGTTCTCTTCTCCCTGTTTCTCCAGGCTCTACTTCTTCAATGGACTGATCTAGAGAGATAGTCCAAAGTGGGGAAACTTTGTTTCAAAATAAACAGATGAGCAATATATTTTCTCTATAATTCTTTTTTATTAACCTTATTCTAAATTCTATTTTTTTTTTACTCTCAAATTTGTGATCGTGGCTGATTTTCATCATGCTTATGTGTGTAAAATTTTGAGAAAAAAATGGGTTAAAATTTCTTTAGACAATGGTTCAGGATACTATGTCCTATAAAATTTAGCTTGCAGAGGAATTCGCTTGACGGACCTTTTCTTGTAATTCCCAATCCTTAAACAATCGTTCCCCAAGGATCTGTTTTTAGCCATTTTTGCTTGCCTAATGATTTTTATGAGGCTCAAACCAGGCAAACATAAAAATTGTGCAGTACTCTATTCTGCCTTTCATTGTAGTTTGTCATATATGTGTCTTTTCCCCTCCAGATTATAAGTAAAGGAACCTTGTATCATCTCAGGAGAGTGTCTGTGACCTACTCCATGATGAAGAAATATGTACTGAATTAAAATAGTGAGATGGAATGAATTCTGAAGCGGAAAAAAAAATGACCAGATATGATAAATAATCTCCCTTGAGATATACATACACAAATTTTCCACTTCAAGCATTTAAAAGTAAATATAAGTTATTAATAGTCCATTCTGCTGTAATTTGAAGCATCCATGAATGGGGTGATTCACGGGTTTAATATTTCATGGAGCAAAAGTCAAGGAAAGTGAGCTGAAATATGCCTTGAATCACCACCTGGTTTCAGAAAGAGTGAAATATTCCCTTTCAGTATTCCAACACTTCCCTAACTGGGTTATTTTTAATGGGCCTTCTCCCCTGTGGTAGAAAGGCATCATAGTCATCAAGCAGCTGAGAGCAAGGCATGACCTCTGTAGATCCCACAATAACAGCCTTCTAGACACATGGCTTCCCAGACAACGGAAAAAATCTGCTTTGTTTGTGGTCGCAACAGGGTAGCACAATTATTATTTGCCCAAGCATAAGGCTCATGTCTGGCTGCAGGGAAGAATAACTAATGAGATAAAAGAATTACTTCTCCATTCTTTGCACCTGACAGGATATATTATTCTTGTGTTTTAAAACATGAGATATCAGTAAGGACAAAGAGTTGAAATAATGCTGAAGGAAAAAAAAATAATGTGTGTTCCATTTCGGATCACTGCTGATTTGTAAACTCTTCTGTAACCTGCTTATTGCTTTCTGGACTGTTACAAAAATAGTATGTTCAGTGCACTTTCCCTCCTAAGGATACTGGAGGAGCTTAGTGAGAGTGAAGGGAATAGAATGAGTGATGAAATGTTTACCATGCAAACTTCAGCTCAACAAATAATGTGATATTTCTTCTCTTCTCTAATTCACATTTTATGAGAGCCATTTTTAAATGTGTGCCTCCTTTATTGGCTTTGCCTATGTTCATGGGAGTTTGCCACAAACAGAAAACATCTGCATTGCTTTTTCTAAAATGAACTTGCTCATTCATTTCATAGAGTATTTCTGATTCATCCATATCTGCTCCCTTGATATGTAGTAACGCTACTTTGATTAGATATTCGTCCACTACTCTTTCTTCACTACACTTAGAAATTTTACTTGTAATTGCTTATTAAGGAGATAATATGCTCATCTGTGCTTCCTCCAAAGAGAAATAGCTTAAGTAAAATTTGTTTTAAAAAACATGCATAGTGAAATGTGTCAGACATGGCAAGACACATACTGTATGATCTCACATGTGGAATCTTAAATAAACTCGTAGATATAGAAAACAGGTTAGTGGTTGCCAGAGGCAGAGGCCTTGGAAAGGGGGTGGGCAAAATGAGTGAAGATGGTCAAAATATATAAACTTCCAGTTATAAGATAAACAAGTCCTGGGGTTGTATGTACAGCACGGCAATTGTAGTTAACAACTGCTATTGCTGTTCGGTTACTTAGTCATGTCCTACTCTTTCTGATCACATGGACTGTAGCATACCAGGCTTCTCTGTCTTCCACTGTCTCCCAGAGTTTGCTCAAATTCATGACCATTGAGTCGGTAATGCTATCAAACCATCTCATCCTCTGGTCCCTGCTTCTCCTTTCACTTTCAGTCTTTCCGAGCACCAGGTCTTTTCCAATGAGTCAGCTCTTCGCATCAGGTGGCCAGAGTATTAGAGCTTTGGCTTCAGCATCAGTCTTTCAAATGAATATTCAGGGTTGATTTCCTTTAGGGCTGACTAAAGGAAATCTCCTTGCAGTCCAAGGGACTCTCAAGAGTCTTCTTCACATTCACAATTCAAAAACATCAATTCTTTGGCGCTCAGCCTTCTTTATGATCCAACTCTCACATCCATACATGACTACTGGAAAAACCATAGCTTTAACAAAATGGACCTTTGTTGGCAAAGTCATTTCTCTACTTTTTAATATGCTGATTATAAAGCATATTAAACTTTGGAAGGTTTGTCATAGGTTTCCTTTCAAGGATCAAGGGTCTTTTAAATTCATGGCTGCAGTCACCAACCACAGTGATTTTGGAGCCCAAGAAAAGAAAATCCATCACCGCTTTCACTTTCCCCACTTCTATTTGCCATGAAGTGGTGGGACGAAATGCCATCATCACAGTTTTTTTTAAGCCAGCTTTTTCACTCTCCTCTTTCACCTTCATCAAGAGGCTCTTTAGTTCTATTTTGTTTTCTGCCATTAGAGTGATACTTGTGTATCTGGAGTTGTTATTTCCCCCAGCAATCCTGATCCCAGTTTGTGATTCATCCAGCCCAGGATTTCACTTGATGTGCTCTGCATAGAAGTTAAATAAGCAGGGTGACAGTATACAGCCTTGTCACACTCCTTTCCCAATTTTGAACCTATCCATTGTTCCATATCTGGTTCTAACTGTTGCTTCTTGACCGGCATACAGGCTTCTCAGAAGACAGGTAAGGTGGTCTGGTATTCCCAGCTCGTGAAGAATTTTCCGCAGTTTGTTGTGATCCACACAGTCAAAGATTTTAGTGTAGTCAATGAAGCAGATGTTCTTCTGGAATTCCCTTGCTTTTTCCTTTATCCCATGAAAGCTGGCAATTTGATCTTTGGTTCCTCTGCCTTTTCAAAACCCTGCTTGGACATCTGGAGATTCTTGGTTCATGTACTGTTGAAGCCTTGCTTGAAGTATTTTGAGCATAACCATGCCAGGAAGAGAGTTGTAACATTCTTTGGCATTGCCCTTCTTTGGGCTTGGGATAAAAATTGACGTCTTCCAGTCCTGTGGCCACTGCTGAGTTTTCCAAACTTGCTGGCATATTGAGTGCAGCACTTTAAAGCATCATCTTTTAGGATTTGAGATAACTCAGTTGGAATTCCATCACTTCCACTAGGTTTGTTTATAGCAAAACTTCCTAAGGCCCACTTGACTTCACATTCCAGGATGTCTAGCACAGTGAGTGACCATGCCATCATGGTTATCCAAGTCATTAAGAACTTTCTTGTATAGTTCTTCTGTGTATTCTTGCCACCTCTTCTTAATCTCTTCAGCTTTTATTAAGTCCTTACTGTTTCTGTCCTTTATTGTACCCATCCTTGCATGAAATGTTCTCTTAATATCACCAGAAGAGATCTCTAGTCTTTCCCATTCTGTTGTCTTCCTCTGTTGTTTGCATTGTTCATTTAAGAAGGACTTATCTCTCCTTGCTAGTCTCTAGAACTTTGCATTCAGTTGGATTTATCTTTCCCTTTCTCCCTTCTTTTGCTTGTCTTCTTTCCTCAGCTATTTGTAAAGCCTCCTCAGATGTCCACTTTGCCTACTTTTGTTTCTTTTCCTTTGGGATGGTTTTGGTCATTGCCTGCTGTACAGTGTTATGAACCTCCGTCCATAGTTCTTCAGGCACTCTGTCTACGAGGTCTAATCCCTTGAATCTGTCACCTCCACTGTATAATCATAAGGGATTTGATTTAGGTCCTTCCTGAATGACCTAGTGGTTTTTCCTACTTTCTTCAATTTAATTTGCTCAGAGAGCAAATCTTAAAGGTTCTTTAAGAAAAATTAATATGTAACAATGTATAATGAGAATATTATGTATTATATACCTACATGCAAGGAGATCCAACCAGTCCATTCTGAAGGAGATCAGCCCTGGGATTTCTTTGGAAGGACTGACGCTAAAGCTGAAACTCCAGTACTTTGGCCACCTCATGCGAAGAGTTGACTCATTGGAAAAGACTCTGATGCTGGGAGGGATTGGGGGCAGGAGGAGAAGGGGACGACAGAGGATGAGATGGCTGGATGGCATCACTGACTCGATGGAGGTGAGTCTGAGTGAACTCCGGGTGTTGGTGATGGACAGGGAGGCCTGGCATGCTCCAATTCATGGGGTCTCAAAGAGTCGGACATGACTGAGTGACTGAACTGAACTGAACTGATACTTACATGTAATATGTTTATAACTTTTAATATATAATGCTTAGCATGGTGCCTGGCTGATAATCATTACTCACAGAATGATAGTGATGATGATGGGAATCATAATTGAACACATAATCAGTAACAGTAATTATTTAATAACAACAAAAGTTAGGCAGTATAGAACCTTTTGGCAACCTGTTGGGTAGTATCTTTCACAGATGAATATTTGTACAAGCTATCCCTCATTAATCCCATTCCAGAAGACGTGTGTATGTGTGTATATGGGTGTATCTCTGAAATGGGTACATATTTCAGCAAATGGCATATAATAAAATGTTCATAATAGCCCAAACTTAGAAATTCCCAAGTACCCATCAAGAGTGGAGTGGATAAATAAACTGTGATGTATTTATAATTTATGGAATAGCATATAACAATTAAATAATGATATAGAACTACATGTAAGTGTATGGATGAATTTCATGAATATAATGTTGTTAAAGAAGTCAAATATAAAAGAGTATAATATATGATTCTGCTGATGTGAGGTACAACAGTAGGCAAAAATGTGTGTTGTTAGAAGTCAGGGTTCTGGTTACTTTGAATTGTTACTAGAAATGGACATGGAGGAGCTCTGAGGCTCCTGGTCTGGGTGTTCAATCGACAAAACCCTATTGGTCTGTACATTTAAGTGCACTTTTCTATTTGTATATCACACTACAAAAAATGTTAAAAATATAAAAGATACTATGAAGTCATATAAAGGTCATTGCATATATGGAAGCTTTCAGTATCTAGCTATAAAAACCCGAGCTACTTGACTTCTGAAAGGGAATATACCCATTTACAGTATATTACAGGGTTATTATAAAGAGTAAATGAAATATATGAAAGTATCACAAAAAAGTATCAGTATTAACCATGGCTACCTTTGTAATAGGCTTCAGACTGCTGAACTGTCAGTATGAGTGATGTGGTGGCAAAATGAGTAGTATATTGCTCATTTTCAATTACTTCCTATAGTCTTTATCCAGACAATGATTATCTCAGGCTCAGTCATCAAGAAAGTTCTGTTTTTATGAGTTTGTGTCACTTGGCATGACTGCCAAGTGGTCATAAAATGAAATAAAATAAAATATGCTTTCTCATGGTGTCAAAGAATGCCAGTACTATTTTGGGCACTGTGTCATGGTGAGAGGATTATTATCACTTTCAACATGACTGTGTTAAGATTGCACCTGAAAACTATTTTTTTTCTTTTTTGTACCTCAGGAGCCTCCAGAAGTAGAGCAAGTGGTAGGAAGCCTAGGAAATATGAAGTTCCATGTCTGTAAGAAAAAGAAAAAAAAGAAAGATGATGAATTAAAATGCATATAGTTTTGCTTTTTCAGTGAGAATGAACAGAGTAGCTTATAAATATGGGAAAGGTATAAATTCCAAAAGATAAAGTAAAATAAGGATAAGGGCTTCCCTTGTAGCTCAGTTGGTAGAGAATCTGCCTGCAATGCAGATCTGCGTTCAATACCTGGGTCAGGAAGATCCCCTGGAGAAGGAAATGGCAACCCAGTCCAATATTCTTGCCTGGAGAATCCCATGGACAGAGGAACCTGGCAGGCTACAGTCCATGGGGTCGCAAGAGTCAAACACCACTTAGCAACTAAACCACCACCAAGATAAGGATAAATGATTAAAATCAAGTGTAAAAAGTTCTATGAGTGCATGCTAAGTCACTTTAGTCATGTCTGATTCTTTGCAACCCTATGGACTGTAGCCTACCAGGCTCCTCTGTCCATGGGATTCTCCAGGCAAGAATACTAGACTGGGTTGCCATTCCCTCCTCCAGGGGATCTTCCTGACCCAGGCATTGAACCTGAGTCTCTCATGTCTTCTGCATCGGCAGGTGGGTTCTTTATTACTAATGCCACCTGGGAAGCCCCCTGCCTTTGAGAAGTAGGATATAATTTTTTTAAAGAACAATTTAGGTTTAACATCAGAAAGAAAAGTCTCCATAGAGCAACAGCAATTCAGCTGAACATACATTTAAGAGAGAAATGTGAGCCCCATTTCTCAAGACAGTGCCAACAGAAGCAGCCTAAGCAGACAAGGGATGTTATGGGGAGTAACTTCCTGACAAGAACTTAGTTTGATCTCTCATAGTTTTTTTTTTTTTTTCTTATCAAATTATTATTTATGAAAATATTTATAGAGTGTAGATCATTTTTAAAATTTTTAAACAATTATATTGGAGTATAGTTGATTTAAAATGTTATGTTAATTTCTGCTGGGCAGCGAAGTAAATCAGTTATACATGCACATATATCCATTCTTATTTCCTGTATATGTCTTTACAGAGTATTAAGACAAGTTCCCTGTCCTATACATTAGTTGTCTATTTTATATACAGTAGTATGTATATGTCAATCCCAATCTCCCAATTTGCACCCCCCAACCCCATCCCCCGGTAACCATAAGTTTGGGTCTGGCATCTGAAATTGGTCTAATTTAAACATATACTAAGAGATGCCTGAGTTTGGATATATTTATTTTGCCTTTAATTTGTCTTGTTTCCAGTTATTTGTCTCTGAGTGGGAAGATAAGAAAGATAAAATATCTGTATTATGGAATATGTTAATGTATCTCTGTTGTGGCATTAAAACTAATGATTTTTTTTTTAAGTTTGGGGAGGGGTGGGAAAGCATAGGTCTTTCTGTTCTGTTCTCAGCTCATAAAACAGTGCATTGTAGGAAGGCAGTAAATATTTTTTGGATAAATGATGATAAGATTGAACATAGAAGGTAATACGTATACCTAAATTAGGTTCAGTATTTAAATAGAAAATGGACAAATTATTAGGCCATGCCAAATCCAATTTTCCACACCATATTGAACCCTAGATTCTATTAGGGTATTTAAGTGCCATTGAATAAGTTCAGTCCTTATATATTTGGAAATCAATTATTTAGTCTTTTCTTTTTCCTTAAATCTCTTTAAGGTCAAAGAGTAGTACAGGATTACATTTCCTATTTAGAAATAAAAAGATAACAAGAATTTCTGATTCTACTAAGCTCTACCTACCAAACCTTTTTTGTGAATAGTATTGTTTACATAAATGTATAAACAAAACCATTCTAGGTAAAATAGACAAGTTACTATTTTTGCTGGGATACCTCATGAAGGAAACCTGTTTTGCCAGGATTTTTCTAAATCTCCTTCTGTAAGCAAATGCTTATAATGCATTTGCATTATAGATATATAATGCAAAGTATCATGGTAACACTCTAAGCCCAATTAATACCTTATGGGACAATTAAATTCTCATAAAAGAAGCATTAGTTTACTCTTTTACTGCCTTCTGATTTATAAATAGGTATGATCATTCTCCTCAAAACTTATATATAAGAAATATCACAATGTGTTTTAATTCATAAACTCTGACTTACATCACTATTTCCAGAGTTTCTAATAACACTCATTATGATGGAGGGCTAAGGAGAGATTTTTGTTTTTTTCCAAAAATTGTTGTATAAGAGTTTAGAGACCATACACAATTCAGAAAATTGAAAAATCATTTTGTCCCTCATTCATCATCATCCACCCTCACAAGGTCGTTATCCAAATCAACCCTTCCCAACCAAGGGTTTCATAAAAGTTATGTCCAAAGCCCTAAATATTAATATTTCATTGTATGTAATGATTTAACTTTTTGTTTGCTCCAAGAATAGGACTACCTATAATTCATACCTGGGAGGACTGACAAAAAATTCATGTCCTGTTAAGCATAACTTTCTTGTTGAGCCTTGGCTGAGAGAAAAGTGATCTGAATCCATGTGGTCTATTTTAAGCCTATTCCTTGACTATTTACAGCATCCAGTCCTCTCTCAGCCACTGGGACTTTTCAACATTTCCAAGGCCTCTGTACCAGCCATCGTATATAACAGTTCCATCAGATCTATCTCTTTCCACCTCTCAGGCCCGTTAGTGAGCATAAGGCCCAGGTTTCATAACTCAGAAATCACTCCTCCTTTATTCTTCACCCTGGCAAATCCAGTCTTCCCCAGTCTTTTTTCAACCCTTTCATGGGTTCTCCAGTTCTCCCTGCTATCAAAACAAAGCCTCTTGGCTCTGTTGGAGCAAAGGGAGTCTTAAGATCAATTGGCTCTTTTGAGAGAAGAAATAGACGTTGCCTCTTATTCTTTCTTGAAGTACCTAAGGAGCAATAGGGCAAGATTATTTCTCAGTTACTCTGAATAGACATGAATATCTGAACTGGCTTCATGCTCCTAACTATTCCTTCCAGTATTCTTAAGTTTCAAGACCTTCTTCAAGTCATGGCACATAGAGAAAATTATGGAAGATGTATGGCCCATTGGAGGAAAACGAGAGAATTTGGGGCCATCTCTATAGGATTTATTTTAAAACTCATTGCATTTCATTTATATGGCTTCAGTTCAGTTCAGTCACTGAGTCGTGTCCAACTCTTTGCAACCCCGTGGAATTCTTATTATATGGCTTAATTATGATTAAAAACCATTTAAAGTGTTAGAGAAAATATTACACTTTGAATTTATGTAAAATTTCTAGATATCTGACAAAAATTTTATGGAAAATAATATTGTACCATTTTTTTCCCCATGACATGTATACATAATCCCTGATCAAAATTTTGCTGAAATTCAATTTCTTGACAAGCAACTTTATTTGGATCAGTTCAGTTCAGCTGCCCAGTTGTGTCCAACTCTTCTGTGCGACCCCATGGACCACAGTATGCCAGGCCTTCCTGTCTATCACCAACTCCCGGGCTTTACTCAAACTCATGTCCATTGAGTTGGTGATGCCATCCAACCATCTCATCCTCTGTCGTTCCCTTCTCCTCCTGCCTTCAATCTTTCCCAGCATCAGAGTCTTTTCAAATGAGTCAGCTCTTCACATCAAGTGGCCAAAGAATTGGAGTTTCAGCTTCAACATCAGTCCTTCCAATGAACACTCAGGACTGATATCCTTTAGGATGGACTGGTTGGATCTGCTTGCAGTCCAGGGGATTCTCACGAGTCTTCTCCAAGACCACAGTTCAAAAGCATCAATTCTTCAGCACTCAGCTTTCTTTATAGCCCAACTCTCTCATCCATACATGACTACTGGAAAAACCATAGGCTTGACGAGACGGACCTTTGTTGGCAAAGTAATGTCTGCTTTTGAATATGCTGTCTAGGTTGGTCATAACTTTCCTTCCAAGGAGTAAGCGTCTTTTAATTTCATGGCTGCAGTAACCATCTGCAGTTAGTAATAATTTTATGTTTTATTTTTATGTGCTTCTAATTTTTATTGAAGTATAGTTGATTTAAAATATTATATTAGTTTTAGGTGTACAATGTAGTGATTTGTATTTTTACAGATTATAGTCCATATAAAGTTATCATAAAATATTGGCTATATTCCCTATACTATATATCTTATATATTGAAAATATATATGCATCCCAATGTTTATAGCAGCATTATTTATAATAGTCAATATATGGAAGCAACCTAAGTGTTCATCAGTAGATGAATGAATAAAGAAGATGTGGTATGTATGTATTTGTGTGTATATACACACGCACACACACACAATGCAATATTACACCCCCCCCCAGAAAAGAATGAAATTTTGCCATTTGTAACAGGGATAGGACTAAGAGTGTATTATGCTTAGTGAAATAAGTCAGACAGAGAAAAATAAATACTGTTTGTTCTAATTTATTTGTAAAATCCAAAAAGTGAAACAAATGAATATAACAAAATAGAATCAGATTCACAGACATAGAAAACATACTAGCAGTTATCAGATTGGAGAGGGGTGGCAGGAAGAAAAGTAGGAGAGGGAATTAGGAAGCATAAACTACTAGATATAAAACAAAAGAGATAATTTTAAATCATTACTATGAATAATCATAAATGAAACATTTGTAATGTAAAAATTCTGCATTAATTTCTATAATTTGCAAGTGTACTTTTGAAATTTCTTACAATAATGTGACTGCTTCTCAAATGCAAGTAGTTTTTTTATATCAAGTATTTCCTAATAATTATCTGTAATTGTAAAACTGCTTTCAACTGGCTCTCATGGCACTAATAGGGCACAAGTGCCACCAAAGGAATTTTCCAGTAAACATGAACACACTATGACCTAAAACTGCACCCTTCAAAGCTTCCATTGGCCACCGTTCCTTTTCCCTGACTGTCACCTTGTAGTATTTCATTGATCCTTAGGTACCTAGAGTAAGGGTTCCGAGGGAATATGCTTGCACCTGGCCAATTAAATAGATGTCCAAAAGCCAGAGCTCCTCCTTGGCAGCGCTCACTATCGCATGCCATACCAGCAAGTACTGGACTTACTGAATATTCTGCTGCTGCAGCAACTGCAGATTCACTCCCCAGTGAGAAGTATCCAGCAGTGAGTAGGGAAGGTGATGAGCGAACGAAGGAAGGATTTCTACCCAACACCCCACCCTAACAAGCACTCTGAAGACTGAGAATTCAGATATTTCCTGGCACATATGTAATACATTTACCATGCAGCAAAGTGGTGAAATACCAGTACCAACCTTTGCCTTAGGCAGTTTTACAAGAGTCACTCTTCCTGTCTCCTCTTTTATTCCTTGGCCTGGCTTCAGTTTCTCAGACCAGCACTATAAAATAAGATTGCAGCTGAATGTTCTACTTAAAAAAAAAAAAATTCAGATTTCTTCTTTATATTATATTGTCAAAATGTATTTCTCACCACCTCCAACACTACCTTTCTAGTTCAAGGTTTTATTTACAATTTTAGTAGATTCCAGTTGCTTCCATCTCTACCCCATCCCTCAGTGGATTGTATCTAGTCAGCAGATTAGGAAGCTGATTTTATTACAATATAAATCATATTATGTCACTTCTTTTCTCAAGAATGCTCAATCTATCCACTTAGAATGAAATGCAAAATATTACACAGCCAGGCAGGTTTAAATAATCTAGTCCCTGGCTATCTCTTCAACTTCGTTTCCAGCCACTTTCCCCCCTAACTCACTAGGTGTTAGCTGTTCGAATGCTTAATGCTCCTTTCTCCCCTTTGTCTACTATACTTTTTCTCCAGTTCTTCCTTGAGTTCACGTGCTCACTTTATATCTCTGATCATGTGTGGTCTTGTGAAGACTATAAACTACCCATTTATCATTTCATTCCCATAACTTGACTTAATTTATCTGAAATTAAATTTATTTTTCACTATCTGAAATTATATAATTATGTGTTGATTTGGTTGGTTAAATCCCACACAGAATGTAAACTGTTTTAGGGTAGATGTTTCTGTATTATTTATGGGATACCCTCAGTGGCTAAAATAGTGCCTGGTACATGGTAAGCACTCCATAAATATCAGCTATTGTTCATCTTTAACTATTAACTCATGGGTCAGTAAGTACTACTCTGTCCTTTTGCTCAGAAAATGTTTCCGGAATCTGAGCCCATACATAGTACCCCAAGTCAAGATCTGATGTGGGTGTGGGTGATGGTAAACTAATTAGAAAAATTCAGAATAAAAATTAATCAAACTTTGAAAAATAATGTGTAATATATTTCTAATTCAAGGCCCTCAAAATAAAGTTTGACCTACTTCTTTAAACTTTCTTTTGTTATAGACAATGCCAATGTGACTATCTCACCAATCAGTAAAACTCAAATGTTTAGTTACTGTTGGCTATGTACAGTGTTCTGAACTAAGAACTAATCCTATGTTAGCAAGGAAATGTAAAGGCTACTTTTATTCCTCAAGATTTTCTTAATGAAGATACAGGAAATAAAATATTAATTTTATTCAGGTCTAAATGGCCTGAAAAATGAACAGAACTTTCAGTGTTTCCTTGTTTACTCCAATAATTGGCATCTTTGCTGAGCAAAGAAAGTGTTGATGGAGCAGAAAGAGTTTCCTTTGCAATCTCAGAAACTTTATGCTTATTCAACCCCTGCAGCTGTAATCTACTACAGTTAAAGTCTATCACTGGAGGAATAAACTCTTCCGTATTATTGGATTTTCCTTTTTCCCTTATAATCCCTTAAGGGTTGAGGAATACATTTTGTCAAGCTTTAAAATTTCTGATTAAAAAAGAAAAAAGATCTTTTTAAAATTTGTAATTCATTCCCCTGGCTTCTTAAGCTGGGAATTTTTAACATGACTTCAGTTTCCAAGCACTGTCATTATTAACTTAAATTTCTAAGTGAAAGTTTCACAAATGATGTCCTCTGGAGGTTTTGAGATTCACATGCATTTTCTTACCCATGTTAAGTGACCACAGGTTCCTGTGCTTTTTAGTTCCTATTTCTTATTTGTATAGCTTTCCTGATTAAAAATTAATGCAAGTTTTTGTTCCCAAACTGAAAAGTACAGAAAGCATAAAGGAGAAAAGCATAACATCTAAAACATGAGAGTACTAATAAAACTAATAAAAAAAGCAGAGACATTACTTTTCCAACAAAGGTCCATATAGTCAAAGCTGTGGTTTTTCCAATAGTCATGTATGGATGTGAGAGTTGGACTATAAAGTAAGCTGAGCACCAAAGAATTGATGCTTTTGAACTGTGGTGTTGGAGAAGACTCTTGAGAGTCCCTTGGTTTGCAAGGAGATCCAATGAGTCCATCCTAAAGGAAATCAGTCTTGAATATTCATTGGGAGGACTGATGCTGAAGCTGAAACTGCAGTACTTTGGCCACCTGATGCAAAGAGCTGACTCATTTGAAAAGACCCTGATGCTGGGAAAGATTGAAGGCAGGAGGAGAAGGGGACAAGAGAGGATGAGATGGTTGGATGGCATCACCGACTCAATGGACATGAGTTTAAGTAAACTCCAGGAGTTGGTGATGGACAGGGAGGCCTGGCCTGCTGCAGTCCATGGGGTCGCAAAGTGTTGGACATGACTGAGCAACTGAACTGAACTAATAAAATTATTGTGTAATTCCTTATAGTGTTCTTTATATTCATATTTTTAAAGAAAATTAGGTTTGTTTACTTATATGATTTTAAAGTATACTTCAAATCATATTAATAGCTATTTAATAGATAATATATGATTTTAATATATGATCTTAACCACTATGAATTATTCTCTTATAATTTTATGATTATTTCATTATTAGTTTTTAATTGAAAGATTAAGCTAATTTTATCTTTTTTCTATAATAATACTGTTGTTAACATTCTTATATGTAAACCTTTTAGATCATCAGTGAGTTTTTTTATTAGAGTAAAAATGCAAATTTTATCACTGAGGTAAAGTTTATAAGCATTTCCAATACTCAATATGTATTATTAAATGTCTTTTCAAAATATTGTGTCCATTTATATCTCCATAGTATTTATGAGACTAACCATTTAACTTTACCCCAGTAACATTAATTACTACTTTGAAGGAAATTTTTGCCAGTCTAATAGGAGAATTAATGACCACTTGCACATTTTGTTTACTATTGAGTCTGAACATTTGTAAAGATGTTAACTAGCCATTTGCGGTATTTCATTTTAGTGTGAAAAGTGCCTGTTCATACACTGTGATCCTCTTAATCAGGTTGTTTTCTTTTCTATTTGAAACGGGTATTTATATGTGAAGATGAAGACTTTATCATAAATGTTTCACTTTTTTTCCCAAGTAATTATTTTATTTTATCCTAAATGAATCAGTGAAGGAAGCAAGGAGAGGCAGCAGTCACCATGACGATCAGATTTTTTTTTTTATAACTAACTATAAGTAGGTGAAGAAGTTGAAGTAGATAGTCTCGGAAAAATAACATTTTATCTCAGTTCTTCATCAGTTCTTTAAATTATCACATATTTGTTAAGCAGGTATTTATTATTTGTTCAGTATGTTTACAAGTTAGTATCAACTCAAAATATAGCAAACAAACATTGATATAGTAAAATATATACCCAAATCGCTAGAATACATAAGATGAGGCACTGGTCAGATACTCTAGTTGTAAGATAGCTGACCGGGACAGGATTCTCTTAAAACCAACATTGTAATTATAACTATAAATTCCTCATTTGGGAGAAAATAAAAAGATTAAAAACTATTAAGTCTTGTGTCTGCCCAGGAACTACTCAGATAGGCATGTATTTTGAGGGAAATGCAAAAAGCTAAAAGAAGGATCATATACATGATGATAAATCGGGTGACAGAAATCTGGAAATACAGAAGCAGAAGCAAGAGACACAAATGAGCAGAGCCTTGTTAAAAATGCCAAAGACAATAAAAGTTACATCTTTAGGAATGTTCAGAACAAGAGAAATGAGGCTAGAATAGGCCCATTGCTTGGGGATATGACATACATAGTACTGGAAAGAATAGCTAATGCATGGGATGACAGAGGATTCAAAATGATCTCTACAGGAAAGAACAAAGGGCCAGAGCTAACAAGATGAAATTAGATAGTGATAAACAAATCAACCTGTCCTTAGGTTAAAAAAATCAACTGTACAAGTGTAAGATTAGGGAAACAGGAGAGTCTACAGGAAAAATATTCTGGGATTTTCATTGATTGAAAATTAAGTATGAATTGGTCATGTAGAATGCAGCCAGAAAGTGGCCACAATCATTGTAGGGCACATTTACAAAAATACAGAATCACAGAGATAATTATCCTCCAGTACTTAGCCCTTATAACACACCTATGTTTTTTCTTTTCTTTTCTTTTCTTTTTTAACATAGATATAAGTGTTTTTACTCTAGAGAAACAGGGACAAGTTAAGACTCACTAGTATAGGTAGAGAACGGACTTGTAGACACAGTGGGGGAAGAAGGCAGCGATGCATCGAGAGAGTAGCATTGCCATATATATTATACACTGCCATGTTCAAAATAAGATAGCTAGTGGGACGCCGCTGTATAGCATAGGGAGCTCAGCACAGTGCTCTGCGATGACCCACATGGGTGGGATAGATGGAGGAGGAGGGAGGCTCAAAGGGGAGGGGATATATGAATACTGAGAGCTAATTCATGTTGCTGTAAAGCAGACACTCACACCATTATAAAGCAAGTATCCTACAAATAAAATCAATTTAATAAAGGACTCAGTATCAATGATCTGGAGCACTTTCTATGATCTTTAAGGAACTTAGAAATTTCTCCTGTAAATGTTGAACAAATTTTCACAAGGCATGAAAATTGTAAACTATTTGAATACCTGTGATAACAAAAATAGGTTTTACATGTTCTCTGTTTTCCAAAAGATAGAACTGAGTGCCATGGATAGAATTCACAAAAATATAAATTAAAAAAAAAATACTTAGACTTTTTAATGCAGTGTGTTCCTAGTCACCAGAAGAATTAAGAAGAGGTCAGAAAGGTGGTAAAAAAGGATTTAAATATAGGATGTAATCTAACAAGAGGGATTCTTATGACCCTATCAAATCTATCATTCTGTGCTAGCCTATTTAAAAAAATAATAATTTTATTTTTTTTTTATTTTTGGCTGTGTTGGGTTTTCATTGCTGCACAGGCTTGTCTCTAGTTACAGTGAACTGGGGCTACCCTCCAGTTGCGGTGTGCAGGCTTCTCAGTGCTGCTGGCTTATGTTATTACGGAGCACAGGCTTGAGGGCTCGCAGGCTTCAGTAGCTGCAGCACGTGTGCTCAGGTGTAGTTCCCAGTGTCTCGAGTACAGGCTCAATAGTTGTGGCCCATTGGCTTAGTTGCTCGGTGGCATGTGCAATCTTCCTGGACCAAGGAGTCTCCTGCATTGGCAGGTGGATTCTGTACCACTGAACCACCAGGAAAGCCCTAGCCTACTTTTTGTATTTGTTAATGTAACCTAATAGCTTGCTCTCATCAGTTTGTCTCTGAAATAATTATGTAAATAGTTGCTCAGTTAATGAATGCATAACAAAATGATTATTAGATATCTGAACACTCAGAAGTTGTTTAAGAGTAACAGAAATCAGAAATAAGTGTGAAAACTGTTTCTGGCAGCAAAATTTGTGGAGAACTGCATTTCATTGAACTTCAATAGTGAAGCAGCTGGTTCTTTATATGGTAGAACAAATCTCAGCAGATATTATTATCCCTGGTGTATTGATTAGGACAGTCAAGTGATAGTTTTGTTTATTTCTTCTACGTATTTGCTGAGTTTTTCCTCAAATTGTTCTATCAACTGGGTATTTAAAATCTCCAAATGTGGTAGAATTTTCCATTTATTTTTTAAATTCCATCAGTTTGTCTTACATGATTTGGCAGTCTCTTGGGAGTTTTTACTTTTATGATTGTTATAACTTTGTATTAGTCTATTGCTCTGTAAAAACAAAACAATGCCAAAACTCAATGGCTTGAAACAACCTTATTATCTCACAGTTCTGGAAATTAGAAATGTGCACGTATCTTAGGTGGTTCCTCTCTTGTAGCCATGGTATTGGCTAGGTATGCAGTCATCTCAAGACTTAGATGGTCAAGGATCAGCTTCCAGGATCAGTCACTTTGTTGGCAGGGTTCATTACCTCCTCCTGTTGTTGGACTGAAAGTGTTAATTCCTCATTGACCATTGCTCTGAGGCTGCCCTCAATTCCTTGTCTTGTGGGCCTCCCAATGTATCAGTATGCTTTCTTAAAAATATATAATCAGAGAAGGCAATAGAGATTATCATCAGGTGGTAGTCAGAGACTTTTATAACCTAGTCACAGAGGTGACATTCCATCATTTTATCAAATTCTATTCGTTAGAAGTAAGTCACTAGGTCTAGGGAAGGGGAGTATACATTCAAGGGAATGGCGTATACAAGCATTGGAATACTAGTAGGCAGAAATCGATGGCACCCCACTCCAGTTCTCTTGCCTGGAAAATCCCATGGACAGAGGAGCCTGGTAGGCTGCAGTCCATGGGGTCGCTAGAGTCGGACACGACTGAGCGACTTCGCTTTCACTTTTCACTTTCATGCATTGGAGAAGGAAATGGCAACCCACTCCAGTGTTCTTGCCTGGAGAATCCCAGGGACTGGGGAGCCTAGTGGGCTGCCGTCTATGGGGTCACACAGAGTCGGACACGACTGAAGCGACTTAGCAGCAGCAGCAGGCAGAAATCATTGTGAGACATTGTGAGAAGCTAACTACCACAGTCTATTTGTTAATGTAACTCTATTCTTTTATTATGTCTATTCCTGATTCTGATACATATGACTTTTTTCTCGTATTGCTTTTAAGAAATGCTCTTTATCTTTGGATTTCAGCTATTTGACTTTGCCTTGTTGTGCTTTGTTGTTAATGTTTTTACGTTTTCTCTGCATATTGATTTAGCATCTCAAATATGTGATTTTCTACCTCTCATAACTTTGTAAAATTTTAGCCATTGCATTTTGAAAGACTTTTCTGTTCAATCCTCTTACCCCTTCTTCTTCTAGTCCAGTTTTGCCTGTTTTTGACCATTTGCTATCATTTAGCAAGGTCCTGCACCACCATTTATTTTTAAAAGTTTCTATTATTTATGAAAACGAAAGTTGCTCAGTTGTGTCTGACACTCCACGACTCCATGAACTGTAGCCTGTCAGCCTCCTCTGTCGATGGAATTCTCCAGGCAAGAATATGGAGTGGGTAGCCATTCCCTTTTCCAGGGGATCTTCCCAACCCAGGTCTCCCACATTGCAGGCAGATTCTTTACTGGCTGAGTTACCAGGCAAGTCTTACTTACTGTAATGTATTATTTATATAATTATCATTATTTGCTCTAAGTATTATATTATTTACTATAATTACTACTATAACTATTGTATTAAATACTGTAATTATTAATCACTATAATTACCATAATTATTACTACATTATTTACTAAAATTATTAATATTTATTTATCCTTATTCAAACTAACTTACTCTTCTCTGTCATGTCCATTGAGCTTAGTCCTTCCAGTTTTATTTCAAATATTGTAGTTTTTACTTCTAGAATTTCCTTATTTAAATTTATATTACCTTTGCTAAGATTTCCCATTTCTCTACTGAAATATTCATTGGTTGAAAATGTTTTCTTTTAGTTCATTGCAGATAATTGTAAGTACTGTCTTAAAATCCTTATCTGTTAGTTTCAACATCTGCTTTATTTTCTGGTCTGACTTGTTTTTTCCTCTCTCTGTTGAGAGAAGGAAATTTATTTGGGGGTCCTTCATATTTTGGATAATGTTTTTTATCATATATAGGATAAGAATATTAATTTGTAAAGATTCTAGATTCTGTGATTTTTCTTCTGTAAACATTATATCCTTTGTTTCAACTGTTAATTTTTATGGCTGTGCTGGAACTGCAGATTCTGTTTCTTGCATGGCAGCTCTGTTTTCAGTACATATTTCTTACTCTATTTGAGACTAAAACTGAGAAAAAATACTGTTCATGGATACTCTTCTATGTTGCATTATGATGCTCAGCATTTGTTTGTGTAGGTCTGAGTTTCCTTCTAATATATTTTAATTCTGTTAGAAGAATATTTCTTTTAATACGTCTTAAAGTGAAGATCTCATGTCTTCACTGAGTAAATTTACTAAGCAAATTGTCTCAGTTTTTGTTGGTCTGACAATTTGTTTCTCTTTCGCTTTTTATGGTATTTTTGCTGGGAATATAATTCTAGATTAATAGATTTTTTTATTGTTTTTAAGTTTCAGTACTTTAAATTATCATTCACTTGTCATCTGGATTGAATAACTTTAGATGAGAAGTCTGGCATCCTTGCCTCTTTTTCTCTATATATAGTGCATCCTTTTTCCTCTGGCTGCTTTTAATTTTTAATCCTTACCACTATTTTCCAGAAATTTGATTGTGGTATGCCTTGTTGTGTTTATTCTATTTACAGTTTATTGAGCCTCTTGGATATATGCATTTGTAGTTTTCATCAAATCTAGAAAATAATTGGTCATTTTTACTTAAATTTATTTTTTACATACCTATTTGTCTACAACTTATATTATGTCCATATAACACTTTTTGAATTTTTCTGCAGGTCACTGAATCTTTTAATTTTTTTCAGTCTTTTTTTCTTCTGTGATTTAGTTTGTGTTGTGATTTTCTCTGTAATTTTAATTTCTATTGTTATGGCTTAATGTTCACTAACTTTCTTCTTCAGTGTCTAACCTAATAATTTCAGATGTACTATCTTTCATTTTACATATATAGTTTTTTCATCTATAGAAATTATATTTTGTTCTTTGTTACAAATTCAATTTATATCTTTATTACATTAATTTTTTTCTCTTCACCTTTGAACATATTTCTAATATTTACAATAGAAATATTTACGTGTTAATAAATTCCATTATCTCTGAAATCCTAGTTAGGGATCACATATTCCTGGTTTTTAATATTTCAGATATTAATTGGATAGTAGAGACTGTGAGCATTACATTGTTGAGAGATAGGTTTTGTCATTTTCTTTAAGATGTGCTAGAGTTTGTTACTTATAAAACAGACTGATACTTTAAAAGCTCGTTTTAAAGCATTTTTAGGTCTGAAATAGAGTTGCCTTTACTACAGGCATAGTTTAGCTCCACTTCGTATATGTGCTCTTCCTGTTATCTCCACCAAAGGCTGAGTATTCAACAAGCACTCTCACTGGCTATTATGAAAGTGAAAATTTTCCCAGGATCATGTAAGCTTCAGATTTCAGTTCACTGGAAATGAAATTTCATTTCTAACCTTGTACATTGCACTCCATGATTTTGTGGCTTAGATTTAACAAAGACACAAGGAAACCATAAGGAGATTTATGGATCTCTTTATGAAAGATCCTCTTCTCTAGTACTCTGTCCTGAAAATACTGGCGACCTCAGCCTCCAAGAACTCTGCTGTTTGTCCCATGAATTCTGTTAAGATTACTGTGTTGTTGGATTCTGATTGTTAGAATTTTGTTAAGGATTTTTACAGACACAGAGGGGTGGTACAGGGAGGGAGGAGGGAGGAGGGTTCAGGATGGGGAACACATGTATACCTGTGATGGATTCATGTTGATAGATGGCAAAACCAATACAATATTGTAAAGTTAAAAAAAAAAGATAACTGTGCTCTGCTTTATACTCTTCTTGTGAAACAGCTTGTTAGATGCCTGTAGTCAAAAAGACCACAAGAGAAAACCTTGCTCGTCTTCTCACAGGGATTACACTTCTGCACTGTCTCTCGTGCACTGTTTATTTAAATCTATGTGGTAGGAGAGTAAATCCAGGACCAATTACTCCATACAGGTTAGGAGTATAAATACTCACACTCTTTATTAAAAAGTAGATATCAGTATAAAATACACAATTGAGGTTTTATACATGCTTTAAAGTCATTAATAATCAAAAGATATTTCAGACATAAATGGAAAATTGTGATAAATACAATGCCAAGTACTATAATTTCTCTAATTTTCATAAACACTGATGTTACTAGTAGATATTACCACTAGAAGACAAAAGGCAGAAGATAAATTTAGGTTTAATTACCTCTTCTTCTTGAGATTTAAATAAGGAAAAAAATCCTCAACATTTTTTCCCCTTGCACAGCAGAATTACTCTATAAAATCCAAACTAAGTTTTAGGTACCATTATTTTTAGCCACACTGACTAGAGTATTGAAATATTAAATAGACTTGTAGCACTTTAAGAACTGCTAAATGGTTTGTAATAATTTTGTGATTTTTTTTTTTCTTAATCGTCTGTACTGCTTTGGTCATTCAGTACAGGTCTAAGATCACAGTAGTACAAACTATAGTTTTTAGATCTTTAATCTTTAGATCAAAGATCTTGTAACTTTTGTGACTTTAGATCACAAAACTAAAAAATTTATAATAGCTTGAACACTTTAACCCAATTTTCAAAATTAATCAGTTTAAATTTTGACCTTTTCATTTACTAACCTTGTATTAAGACTAAACTGATTATTTCAGCAACTTACTTGACCATATTAAGACAGGTGGAATTTATTTCCCAGCTCCTGGATTTTCCTTTATCCATGTACTAAAATTTCTATATATGGCACAGGGAATATAGTCAATAATATTATAATAACTTTGTATGGTGAAAGATGATTACTAGACTTGTGGTAGTCAATTCATAATGTAGATAAATGTCAAGTCACTATGTAGTCTGCCTGAATCTAATATAATGTTGTATGTTAACTATAATTTAATAAAACAATTCTATAAATCTAACTTATTTATAAACCTAGACAGCTTATTAAAAAACAGAGACATTACTTTGCCAACAAAGGTCCATCTAGTCAAAGGTATTGTTTTTCCAGTAGACATGTATGGATGCGAGTTGGACTATAAAGAAAGCTGAGCACTAAATAATTGATGCTTTTGAGCTGTGGTGTTGGAGAAAACACTTGAGAGTCCCTTTGACAGCAAGGATATCCAACCAGTCCACCCTAGAGGAAATCAGTCCTGAATATTCATTGCAAGGACTGATGCTGAAACTGAAACTCCAATTCTTTGGCCACCTGATGCAAAGAACTGACTCATTGGAAAAGACCCTGATGCTGGGAAAGATTGAAGGCATGAGGAGAAGGGGATGACAGAGAACGACATGGCTGGATGGCATCACCGACTCAAAGGACATGAGTCTGAGTGAACTCTGGGAGTTGGTGATGGACAGGGAGGCCTGGAGTACTGCAGTCCATGGGGTCACAAAGAGTCGGACACCACTGAGCAACTGAACGGACAGATAAATCTAATTTGGGTAAATGGGTATGTGAAGATCTCAGAACACTTAAATACTTTTTGGCAGAGCTTAGGTCCTTAAAGAAAGCAATTATGGAGGATTTTTTCTGATTAGCTAGTAAATTTAATAAGAATTATTTTGAGTTGCCCTACAAATTCATATTCATGTGTCCTATATGAGCCAGCAGGGGGCAAACTTGAGAGTTTTTGCACTATTGTTCCTATTGAGGAAGTATAAGTATTGAATGAACTATATATGTATCTATACTATACTATATATGTAGACTTCTCTGGTGGATCAGACGGTAAAGCATCTGCTTACAATGCAGGAGACCCGAGTTCAATCCCTGGATTGAGAAGATCTGGAGAAGGAAATAGCAACCCACTCCAGTATTCTTGTCTGGAAAATCCCATGGATGGAGCATCCTGGTAGGCTACAGTCCCTGGGGTCCCAAAGAGTCGGACAAGACTTCACTTGAGCGACTTCACTTTCACTTTCTTTCATATGTGTATCAATGGATCTTATGAATAGCTTTTTTGGTGTACCATAGCATAAGAAAAATTAAAACCTCTAATTGTAGAGCCACTGGTGTTAGGATACCAATGTATTTTTTGTCTGTTTGTTTTTCTCTAGATTTATTGTTTTTCCTATAATTCTTTCCCTAATAAATAATTTTGAGAGAGAATGCCTACTGAACCTATTTTTTTGCTATGATGATTTCCACAAATAAGAGCAAAATGTAATGATCCTGCATTTACTTGGAGGCGGTGATCTTTCCAACATTTAAAAGGGCATGCAAAATATATTTTGTCTCCCAGAATAAGTAATATAAGATTTTTTTAAAGTTCTAATAACATTGATCTTCATGTTTTTAAATATAAAGCAGTAATTTGTGGTGATGATTGTTTTTATTTTATTTCTATAAATATTTCCATTTTGGGGTGGCTTTTTGTTAGTCATATATAAATGAGGATGGATTTAATTTATTTCTTTTTTTTATTGGAATATAGTTGATTTACAGTTGTGTCAGGTATACAGCAAAGAGAATCAGCTATACACATATCCACTCTTTTTTAGATTGTTTCCTCATATTGGCCATTACAGAGTACTGAGTTGAGTTCCCTGTGATATACAGTAGATCCTTATTAGTTATATTATATAGAGTAGTATGTATATGTCAATCCTAATCTTCCAGTTTATCCCTCTCCCCTCTTACCTACTGATAAGCATGTTTGTTTTCTATATCTGTGACTCTACTTCTGTTTTGTAGATAAGTTCATTTGTACCCCTTTTTTTAAAAAAGATTCTAAATAGAAAGCCCAGAGATAAATCCACGCACATGTGGACACCTTATCTTTGACAAAGGAGGCAAGAATATACAATGGATTAAAGACAATCTCTTTAACAAGTGGTGCTGGGAAAACTGGTCAAGCACTTGTAAAAGAATGAAACTAGAGCACTTTCTAACACCATACACAAAAATAAACTCAAAATGGATTAAAGATCTAAACGTAAGGACTGAAACTATAAAACTCCTAGAGGAGAACATAGGCAAAACACTCTCCGACATACATCACAGCAGGATCCTCTATGACCCACCTCCCAGAATATTGGAAATAAAAGCAAAAATAAACAAATGGGTCCTAATTAAACTTAAAAGTTTCTACACAACAAAGGAAACTATAAGCAAGGTGAAAAGACAGCCTTTAGAATGGGAGAAAATAATAGCAAATGAAGCAACAGACAAACAACTAATCTCAAAAATGTACAAGCAACTCCTACAGCTCAATTCCAGAAAAATAAATGACCCAATCAAAAAATGGGCCAAAGAACTAAATAGACATTTCTCCAAAGAAGACATACAGATGGCTAACAAACACATGAAAAGATGCTCAACATCACTCATTATCAGAGAAATGCAAATCAAAACCACTATGAGGTACCGTTTCACGCCAGTCAGAATGGCTGCGATCCAAAAGTCTACAAGCAATAAATGCTGGAGAGGGTGTGGAGAAAAGGGAACCCTATTACACTGTTGGTGGGAAGGCAAACTAGTACAGCCACTATGGAGAACAGTGTGGAGATTCCTTAAAAAACTGAAAATAGAACTGCCTTATGATCCAGCAATCCCACTGCTGGGCATACACACTGAGGAAACCAGAATTGAAAGAGACACGTGTACCCCAATGTTCATCGCAGCACTGTTTATAATAGCCAGGACATGGAAGCAACCTAGATGTCCATCAGCAGATGAATGGATAAGAAAGCTGTGGTACATATA
This sequence comes from Bubalus kerabau, assembly GCF_029407905.1. Classification (NCBI taxonomy): domain Eukaryota; kingdom Metazoa; phylum Chordata; class Mammalia; order Artiodactyla; family Bovidae; genus Bubalus; species Bubalus kerabau. The sequence continues at coordinate 31,431,451 of NC_073631.1, read as the reverse complement.
CACAATGAAGTATTACTCAGCCATTAAAAAGAATACATTTGAATCAGTTCTAATGAGGTGGATGAAACTGGAACCTATTATACAGAGTGAAGTAAGCCGGAAAGAAAAACACCAATACAGTATACTAACGCACATATATGGAATTTAGAAAGATGGTAACAATAACCCTGTGTACGAGACAGCAAAAGAGACACTGATGTATGGAACAGTCTTTTGGACTCTGTGGGAGAGGGAGAGGGTAGGATGATTTGGGAGAATGGCATTGAAATATGTATAATATCATATATGAAACGAGTCACCAGTCCAGGTTGGATACACTATACTGGATGCTTGGGGCTGGTGCACTGGGACGACCCAGAGGGATGGTATGGGGAGGGAGGAGGGAGGAGGGTTCAGGATGGGGAACACATGTATACCTGTGGCAGATTCATTTTGATATATGGCAAAACCAATACAATATTTTAAAGTTAAATAAAATAAAATTTAAAAAAAAAGAAGGGGAAAAAAAATTCTTTCAAAATTACCAAAAAAAAAAAAAAAGATTCTATATATAAGTGATATTATATATGTATATTTGACTTTCAAAAAATGAAAATTGGTTATATTCAAACATATGATTAGGCTTTGGGGTTATAAGAAAACACATTTCTACCTATTACATTCAAAGATGAAAATTCAATCATAATACATTACATCCCTTCCTTTCTCTCTGGGAAATTCATCCATTGTTAACACTACCTCTAAGAATTAATTTCCCTTCCTGTGAGTTACACTTCTTTTTATATGGTTGCATTAACCAATCTATTTTAGCAATGACTATAAATTTCTCTTTTTGTTGGGGAAGAAGGAAAAAAGGAAAGCAATGGCTAAAGATACACAAAAAGTAAGAGAACCTAGATGTTCCATTATTTCTACATATGAATTGGATCATTAAATGACTTTTATAAGATTTAAATAAAATAAACTATTCTTCACTAAAATAAAAAACTATATGAATGATTGTTAGTGGGCTGTTTTAAGAAATGGAAAGTAAATTCACCAATTATTGAAAATAAATGCTTGAGTTCTTTTCCAAATACCACAATAACTGAAGACTCTTTAAGACTTATTAAGTTTCTAATACTATATAATTCTTCCTTCCTTGCTTTTTTTAAGGGAAGAAGATTCCAGTGTTTAAAAAATATGAAATATAAATATATCATAAGGAAAGTAAATTATACTATACAGTTGAATGTAACCAATGAAACAAGTTCTGAAATTTAAGAAATGTAGAACTGGCACTTATTTTATAGATTGTATATCACTCAACTTTAGTGTTCTCAGCACTGGGGTTTAAAAAAAAAAAAAGAAGAAAAAACTTCTAATCAGAAGTAACTACTGTTCTAGTCTACATGCATTCAGAGATTCCCTGATCTTGTGCAGTGTGTTCTAAGTCCTCTTTTCTTCTGTTTTCCTTCACTCCATTTCCAAGTTCCCCAGAAACCAGTTTTTGAGAAAGATGACCCACAAACACTTATCACCCCCACTCCCCACTCTTTGCATCTTCCTGATGGAACACCTTGGGATTTTTGAAATCAAATCAGGGACGTGAAACAGCCCAGACTCAGTGATTCCCAGACTTCCATGTGCATCGGATTACAACCCCAAAATACCTGAACCATGGCTGGCCCTTGCTCTAAGGATTCTGATGAGTGCAAACTGTCAAAGTGTGCAATGAGGTAGGTTTTTTTTTTTTTTTTTTTTTAAGAAAACCAATGTTGTTTCTATTTAGTACTTAAATGTACACATCTCTTGAATTTGAGTGAGAACGCCTGGTCCCGGGCATGTGGTCTAGTGATGCAACCCAGAACGTGCTCAGGGAGAGCTAGGGTCTGCCAGCTGAGGAGGAACCACAGCCACTTCCCTGGTGAAGTGTGGCCCCAGTCAACTGCATCTTCCCCACGTTCAACAGGGAGGATGACAGGTCATGGCAGCTCTTTAAAACATGCTGGAGAGTAACTCTTCTTGAGAGGGTAGTTCCTCTGTGAAGGTCCTTTGGAGTCCTGTTGAATTTCGGAGTCTGTACCTTCTCCATCCCCTGTGCTCTCTCTGCCATTCTTCACTCATTGCGCTCCCACATCACCCCGTGTACACGAAAAAGAAAGTTTCACACAGAATGAGCCCCGTGTTGACGCAGGCATCACCTCCCTTCCCATCTGGACAGAAGCCCAGGAGGGAGCAAACAAGGGTGGAGGTGGTGGGGGTTGGTGGGAGAGTGCGAAGGAAGGTATCGCTTGGATCTCTGTGGTAAGGGTCCCCAAGTGGGGCCGAGCAAGGGTCATTCAAGAGCATTGGTCCTGCACCCACAAATACATCAAGCTTTTCCCTCCTCCATCAGCCTCTTAAATCCCAATGAGGTCACTGCAATGAGAGAGAATCAGATCCAGAGAGGGGGAGAGGAAGAGGACGACGACGAGGAAGAACAAACCCAGACAGAAAAAGGCCATCAGACAAGGTCGCTTTTTCTGGCGACACAGCAACTGTGAGGAGCGTGGTGCTGAATATCATCCGCCCGCTCAGCCTGGGGACCGAGGGACTCGTAGAAGCACTTCGTGTTACCACGAAAACAAAGGAAAGGAGACCGAGCGAGAGGGTGAGAGATGCTCTGAGCGGTCCCGCTTAGGATCTGGGGAAGCAAAGCTCGTGTACTTGCGGGGAAAGAAAAGGGAGCCTGAAAGGGTCCCGGAAGCAGAGGAGAGAACGGGATTTCCCTGCGGAGACTTGGGACGCGGCAGAACTCTGGACAGCGCCTGGACTCCGGAGCAGAGCTCCCAGCTCCCTGGCTCCCCCAGGCTTCTGGCTCCTTATTGAAAGCCCTTTCTACCAGTGTGCTCTCCTCTCCTGGACTCCGACCACCGACTGGGAAAATCCTTCTATGATCCCTGTCTGAACGTGCCAGGGGTGGAGCAACTCTGCTTCTGACCCAGTCAGGGAAGAAGGTCTCCGGTTCTGGAAATCCAGTCCTTGTGGATAATGCTTCTCTGGTGAAGAAAGAAAAGTTTTGGGGTCTGGTAGCGGGCAGAGGGGATAAAGAGGAGAGTGGAAGGAAGAAGGTGGATGGTCGGCTTCCCTCTCTGACCTGGAAGGAATGATGACCGAAGAAGGATGTGCACCAGCGGCCAGATTATTGGGAGCCTCCTGGTGCTCTCCGTGCTGGAGATAGGGCTGGGGGCGTCCAGCGTGGCAGTGGGGGCGGTCAGCTTCAGCCTGGCCCTCCGAGAGCACAAGCCGCAGCTTGGAGACTCGTCCCCGGTATGGAGCGGGGTGTGTGTACGTTGAGCCATTTCACTCTCTCTTTACCTCTTTACGGTGATGGTCAGTGTGCGCGCGTTAGTCACTCCCTCCCTGGGGTTGAAAATCATGAATCTCCTCTGGCTTGCATGTAGGTTCATGTCGCAGGCTATGCCTCTGTATGTTGTCCTTTAATTATTAGTATTTTTTTTTCCCTTACGTTGACTTGATTCCAAATTAAATGGCTTTGTTTAAAGTTGGGGAGGGCAGTTTCCACTGGCTGAATCTGCAAAAGGTTGCCCAGTGGGGCTGATTGGGGTGGCGGGGGTGGGGGTCACACCTGTCAAGGGCAGGCTCAGCCTCCATACTTTTACAAGGAAAATCAAAATGAAAGTGTTACATCATTTTCTTACACCAGCAACAAGCAAGGGTAGAGTTATGCATTTATTTCTCGGTAACAGTGCCCAAAGTACACTAAAGACAACACAGATGTCACAAAGAGAAATATGATGTGAGTATGAAAGGAGGATTTCATCCCAGAAGACACTGCTCTTAATTTTCCCTTTTTAAAACTCTTTCCTAAGTTCTAGGGAATAAGGTAAACAACAAATGATATGTAGCAACATTCTAACTCAAGAATAACTCAGCTTAAAGAGTACCTAATGCTCAGAGAAAATGTCATAATTTTCATTAGATCAGAGGGCAGACCCAGTGAGCTTCTAGTTTATTTACTGTGGGTGAATCTCCAGGAAAACCTTAGAGACCCATTCCTTCCACCCAGGATCAATAAAATAACTCAGCACTATTCCTAATGTGAACCTACTTGTGAAAATCAGTTTTTCTTCTCCTTTAAGTTATATAGCTCTTCTATCCATATCCTTCTGGATCTTTAGCTTGATTCTATTTTCTAAGATAATTTAATAAGATGTTATTCTGTCACTGAGAATTAGTATAATTAACAATCATGGCTTAGTTATTTGTGCTTTAGGTGTCTGAGGAAAAAAATGATAATTTATGAGTTCAAGAGTAATTCTGAAGCAATTTATTTTTAAGTGAAGTTCTAGCATTCTTAAAACTGGCATAATTATGCTTTAGAAAATTAGTTTTTATCATTTAACTTTTCTAAGTGAGAATGTTTTTAAATTGCAGAAATTAAAAGAAAAATGGTATTCATTTCTAACATTGGATTCTTCTAAGTATCCTTGTTCTAAATTCAGTAAGTCCCAGCAACCATAAATAATTGCCTTTTGCTGTATTATTTTAAATATAAGTATGAAAGACTAAAAGGCAAATCTTAAAGCTAGTTATTTTACATCTTATATGTAGTAGTGATTATTTTGAGAGTTGTAGTTAGCATTATTATGATTAAACATAAATAAACTTGAAAACTTCTACCAGACAGCTTTCAAAATGAAATGTAATGTCAACATTTAAATCAAGCGAAAGAAAATGTGATCTTTTGGTGGCTTATGAGGAAGAACGCTTAAATACTCTTCAAATTAATTTCCCTCTGAAGTTCAGAAAATTGAATAAGTGAATGTAGGTTGTCTCAAAATAGCATTGAAGTATCCAGTTTACCTTCATGAATAAAAAGGTGGTTGCATTTGCTTGGTGTCATGTAAGAAAAATTATTTTAAAATGTTTTTTTTCTCTCTTTCTCAGCTATTTACTAATTATCTAGGTGAGTTGACGTGTATGTACAAAAAAAATGAAAATTTTGAAGCAGCTCAGTGAAAAGCAAAATAATAAAAGCACAGTCATTATTATAAATAATTATGTCCTTTTTAAACATTTTGCTTTTAAGAGTAACCAAATTCACCTATGATTCTGAAATAATAGGTTCAAATTCTGTTTTCTGATTCAGTAAAAAATAAATCCATGTGATTGAATGAACCAATTTGAAATTTGAGTGCCAAAAGAGTTGATAACTTTTATAAACTCAATAAATCAAATTGGCAAAGAAACAAATGTCTAAATTTGACCATTGTTTACCAAATTATAGTCTTGCTAACTTGATTCTTAAGATAATTTTTCAGAGGTCATTTGTAATACATTTTGGATTATCACAATTCTGGCAATGATGAATTCATGTAACCAATATTTATAGAGGGCTTACCACATGCAAAGCATTTTACTATTTAACACAAAGACTATTAAGATGAATCAGAATGCCGAGCTGTGGAAGTAAGATGGATAGATATGTCACTTCCTTTACCAGTGATGAGAAATTAGAGTTTAACTTCAGGGAGTCACAGATACAGGGGAGAGAAGAAATATCCTTGGGACAAGTATTATTTTTCTCTTGATCTTTAAAGTTTATTGAAACTTAGAAGGAATGTATCATAGTATGAAATCTGGAGTCTGCCTGGGAGTAGATTCCAGGTCAGCCTTTAGCCATTTACTATCTGGTTGACTAGCCAAAGTTTCCTCATACTCTGTCAAGTAGGGTTGTTAGATGGCACAAATATAATCATGTTCTTAGTAAAATGTATGCTATGTAGTACACACTGAATAAATGCACATGGCTAGTATTGGGTGCACAGAATGGCAGTGAATGCCTGAGAAAGAAAACCTTCTAGGCAGCAAGGCTGAAAACAAAAAAAAAAGGCAGGTTGGGTTGTGTTTCAGGAATAATAAGTTCTTATGTTTTTCTGAGGCTTAGGTGTGTGAGGGAGAGATAAGGATGGAAAGAATGGTAGGGACCAGACCATGAGAGGCTGTGTGCCAGTCTCAGATTATTTCCTCATAGTTTTAATAAAATAATAATAATAACAATTCTTAATTTCCAAAGAGACCCCAGGAATATGCAGCAGAACACTAGACTGATAACTACTCATCTCTTTGGTATTATAAATTAAAAATCTTATGTTATTTATAAACACTAGATGGGATTGTATAATAATTAACTTTTCAGGTCATAATCCATAATCAGAGTGTATTTCGATTGGTGCCATGAAGTTTTTTTCAATACATAAATATCATTATTACCAGATTTTGCTTTAAATTTTAGAAGCCAATGGAAATAAAAACTACTATGGAGGGATTGCTCATTATATATGGACCTCAACATCATAAGCTTTTTATCTAGGTCAAATGCACTAAGAATTTAGGCAACTATTTTGATTATTTGGACTTAAATTATTGTTGGACATTTTTGGATTATTGGAAAAATTACTGGACCAAAATTTTAAGTGGCTTAAAAATAAAACAGTATGAAGAAAAAGGGCTTAAAATCCATAAGATGGATGTTTATACAGGTTATTGCCAGTCACTATTTCATAGTAAGGTAAATGGTTGTTATGGGACCTGGGACCAGTCTAAAAGATGTGGGCAATTAGAAGGAAAAAAAAAATTTAACTATAATTTCATAGCAAAAGAAAGCTATAAGTGCCTTATAGGATTTTGGCCTCTTCTTGACACTTTGTTGTAGTTTATATAGATACCTCATTGAAAACATGAAATAATACTACTAGGTAACAATAAATGAACCGTTGAGTAAACTGCTTTGGAGAAGACATAGGCATATGAAATATAATCGATGTGTAAGATACATTGGCAGAGAGTTAGACAGGACTGTGTCTCCAAGCGGCTGTAGGATCGTCATTTTTCTCAGTCTCTAGCATGTCATCTATAATGTGAATGGATTGTATTCAGTGGTACACAGATCCAAGGAAATTTTATTTTGTTACTCTAAATTGGCACTTTGAAATCTAAAGATTCAAATGGTGGTGTCCAGAAAAACATCTGATAGAGTTTTATTTTATACATACCATGGTAAATTCCATCCATCTATATCTGATATTCATTCTATAGATGTATTAAAAGAACTTTCCTTAAGCTCCTTTACCCCACATGTAAAATAATCTTTTAAAATATTCACAATTTTCTTAACAAAATCATAAAGTTTGAGTGATTTTTATTGATTCTGGAGCATTCTTAATTTGTATACCATAACTTTATCTGCTTCAAAAATCTGATATTTTAATGAAATTTATAGCCTACTCAAGTCACATACTTAGTATGTGGATTTCTGATTGTGGATTCCTGATTCACCATGGCAACAACTCAGCCAACTGTGAGATTGTGTTGAAATTCACCTACTGTACATCCTAATCCATACCAGAGCAAAAGAAATGAAGTGCTGTATATAAATGATACTTGCTCCAAAATGTTATTTCTAATATTTAAGTCTATTCAGTTCATTTAAGGAAAAATAAGACAAAGTGAAAGAAATCCCTCAAACAGTTACTTCAAATTTACAAATTTGAAGCTAGTATGTCTCCAGCTAGATAATGCATCATTTTTTCCAAAGTTAAAATATATAACATAAAGGACTCATATTATTTATCATGAGATGAAAACAGTGCCCTATCCTCAGAAAAAAACACAACTGTACATTTATATCCAATTTTTAAATGAATTTTAATTATGTAAGTAATTTATAATTCCTGTTGCAAAGGGTTAAAAAAAAATCAAAACTGAAGTTCTCTTCCCTACCACATCATCAAAATTAGCCAACATTATAAATTTAGTGTATAACCTCACAGATATTTCTCCATACATACCTATTATTGTTTGAACATATAGACTAATTTTTATATCAAGTTTCTGGATATAATAAAGCCCCTTCATGGCTATCTAGAGCCCAGGTAAAGAATATTTTCTTTATCTGAGCCATACTCTTATTCTCAAGTGCTACTTGTTATTTACTGGAATCAGGGCAGTTAAATAAGTGGCAATTAGATAAGTTTAGTTCAGTTCAGTCGCTCAGTCGTGTCCAACTCTTTGTGACCCCATGAATCGCAGCACACCAGGCCTCCCTGTCCATCACCAACTCCCGGAGTTCACTCAGACTCACGTCCATCGAGTCAGTGATGCCATCCAGCCATCTCATCCTCTGTCGTCCCCTTCTCCTCCTGCCCCCAATCCCTCCCAGCATCAGAGTCTTTTCCAATGAGTCAACTCTTCGCATGAGGTGGCCAAAGTACTGGAGTTTCAGCTTTAGCATCATTCCTTCCAAAGAAATCCCAGGGCTGATCTCCTTTAGAATGGACTGGTTTGCTCTCCTTGCATTTCAAGGGACTCTCAAGAGTCTTAATAGTTGGAATATGTAGTTATTATTCAAGGAACCATACTCCGTCCAAAAAAAGAAGTAAAATGCCTATTTCTGGTGTTGATTGATAATGACATGATGGGAGGAAATCAGTGAATTTTGTCATTATCTGACAGTAGTTTTTTTGTTTGTTTGTTTTAGTCAATATTTCACCCATATGTAAGTGACATGCATTGAAATTTCTATCCAGAACACATGACAAATTCCGTTTCAGGATTTTGGCCTTTATTCAAGGGTAAAAGTGGTCTTGAAGAATTTGCCATAGACATATTAGGGAAAAAATGATTATAATGGCATCAATCACCTATTTGTTGACAGTGTGCTTCATGCAAACATCATCTAGACAAAGTCATATCTTTAATTTGGATGTTTTTGCATAAAATGTTCAAATTAGATCTCTATATTGACTTAATTGTTAGCCAGGTCATACATTATGTGCTTTGAATATAGCTAAGCAATTTAACCTTCCTGAATAGTCACTCAGCCCTCAGATCATACTTAATTATATTAGTAGATGGGAGAAATAACCCAGCCATCCAAACTGAAATGCCTGTCTTTAAAATTCAGTAAAAACTAGAATAGATTCACACACACCAAAGGGGGAAAACTCCGACAATTCTCTGTTCAAACGATGCTGGGTCATTCATTTATGAAGTGAAGAAAAATTCAACCTACTGTACTATATATATTTATATATAATTCTGTTCATTCAAATGGCATTTCTATACCTAAATAACCAATCCCAGAGTTCTTCAAAATATTTAACTTTATTTTCCTAATGTAATTTCATCAAATTACATACAAGGTGGTTACACTGAAGATGCTTCCCGGGTGGCTCAGTGGTAAAGAATCTGTCTGCCAAGGCAGGAGACACAGGAGAGGTGTGTTAAATCCCTGAATTGGGAAGATTCCCTGGAGAAGGAAATGGCAATCCACTCCAGTATTCTTGCCTGGGAAATTCCATGGACAGAGGAACCTGGCGAGCTATAGTCCATAGGGTTGCAAAGAGTTGGATATGACTGAGCACAGAGCACCACTCTGCAGATAGATTTCCATGTTGAAGTACATGGACAATGGAAGAATAATTAGGTAATAGTATAGAAAGACTCATTGAGCATCTTTCTAGCAGAAAAAGAGAAAGAAGAAAAAAAGTTATGCTATTACTTTGCTCTGTGATGTATAAAGCCTTGCAATCCTTCTCATGAATGCAGATCTAATCTATATGTATACTGTACTCATAGTAAATGGTAGATGGGATTCATACATCTCACTCTATATTACTGTGGCTCTGGATAACTTATGCTTCTTCACCAAGTCAGGGAGAGAAATAACAGTACCTATTATATGGGTTACTGTGAAGTTGTTGTGAAGCTAAGGCAATGCTTATAAAGCTGTCAGTACTGAGCCTGGCCAGAAGTAAGTGCACAGTGAACATTAGCTGCTCCTTCTACTGCCCTTTTCAGCTCCATGACAACCAGGACCTATAACCTGCTAGTGATACACTGGTTCTCAACATGTCTCCAACATCCTTAACCAGCTCTGGTTTGACTCATCATTTTTGCTTTTGTTTTTCTTTCCATGTATTGTTGGTTGGTTGGTTTAGTCACTAAGTTGTGTCTGACTCTTGTGACCCCATGGACTGTAGCCCTCTAGGCTCCTCTTGTCCACAGGACTTTCCAGGCAAGAATACTGGAGTAGGTTGCCATTTCCTTCTCCAGGGGGTCTTCCTGTCTCAGGGATTGAACCTGGGTCTCCTACATAACAGGCAGATTCTTTACCAACTGAGCTACAGACCCCGCATATTCATGAATAGCATCTAGTTAGTTTTTGACTTACATTATATACATTATACATTAGCAACTACAAAAATATACCAAAATATATTTGGAAAAGTCATGTAGATATTCAGCTTAAAACTGAATGGGGGAACTGCTGCCATTGTAAGACACTTGTCTCTGTCTGTTTTTCTGTTGGAGGTGGAGAGGGTAGTGGAAGCTCTATGATAAAAATATTTGATAATCAGATAAATTAGACAGTTATCTAAATTAGGCATGTCAAACAGGGAGGATATGATAACTACTTTTGTACCATGAAGTCCTCAAAACACATATGTAAAACAATATAAGTTATTGTTATAAAGTCAGAATAAAAGTGCAAATTAACACTTCTGACAAAGATGCTCAGTAACTTGGAAATTTGTATGGTTTTGCCTGAACTACCCAAATAGCTTTTAAAGCATAACTAACTCTCATGTTAATTAGTGACCATGATTTTTAGCAGTAATGCAACTCAAGAAGCAATAGAAACTTCCATGAGTTCATGATCTGTTATTAAATACTGGGAAAAAATAAGGCAGAAATAAAATCAGTGGTTAAGCATATTACCGTGGAGGACAGGGTGCCTTGAGCTACTTGTCCTGCATAGTTAACTATGGTCCATATGCTTTCATATACATTTTATTTCTAATATTTACAACTTCATGAAAAATGTTTTGTTTTGTAAAATTTATGTAGGAAAAAGAACTTAACTAGGGTGGTACACCATTATTTAATCAGCTGAGTTAGTATTTAAAGCCAGGACAGTCTTATTTCATAATCAATAGAGAAAATTTCTTTGTGTGAAACATAGGAAATTTTCATGAAATGAAAAAGTCATTCACTGAGGCCTGACCTCAATATTTGCTCCCAACTCTCAATCTGTGAGCCAGGCAGGATGGCATAAAGGCCAAGTCCTGATCACTGTTTGTTTTCCAGAAGAGACTGATAAAGCCACCTGATCAACTGTGCAAGCTCCCATGTTCTCAAAACAGTGTGAGATACTAGATTAAATTGTTCCTACCCATAAATCTTAAGCTTTAGCCTTGAAAAATAAAGCTAAATAATGCATCTCAAATAATCATTAAATATTATAAGCCCAATCAGGAAGACACAAACTGACATATTTGTTTAAATACATTCAAAGTGAGAGGTATCAATAATCAAGGATATCCATCCTCGTGGAGGAAGAACTTTACCCAGGCCTTGTAGATCAGGCAGACTTACAGTGGGCAGAGGGAAGAAGATGATGTGCTAAGCAAAGTTATTAACATGTGTCAAATCATGGAAGGGACAGCAAAATGGAGAGTTTGGCGGGAGCGGGTGGGGGGTGGGGGGGGCAGGGAAGGGGCGGGGATTGAGGAGACCAAACTTGTTAGAGCAAAGATATGTTCAAACAAAAACTGGTAAGTGAAGCTCTACCTCACCTGAATAGGATGTGGCCAGCTTCAAAAGGGTCCTGAAAGAATCGCAAGACTAGTCGGCTCTTAAATCCCAGCTAAACTTTTTAAGTTCTGCTTTTTAGAATTTGATGGGCTTGAGGCCAATGTATTGCTGCTCAATTTCAAGGCGAAACACCAGCCCTTGGTTCCCAGATGTGTACGTGGGATCAAAAGAAAGACTTGAGAGAAATCTTGAGATGTGTGTGTGTGTGTGTTAGTCACTCAGTTGTGTCTGACTCTTTGCAACCCCATGGACTGTTGCTCACCAGGCTCCTCTGTCCATGGAATTTTCCAGGTAAGAATACTGGAGTAGATTGCCATTTCCTTCTCTAGGGAATCTTCCAGACCCAGGGATTGAATCCACATCTCTTATCTACCTGCATTGGCAGGCTGGTTCTTTACCACTAGCTTCACCTGGAAAGCCCCTTTGAGACTCGAGGGAAGTGAAAATCTTACATCACAAACCGAACTCCAACTTCAAATGGCTTTCCTATTGTTGATGGTAGATTTGTAAGATCATAAGTTCCTTATGCTCAATTATTCTTACAGCTGCCTGACGTACAAGAGTTCATTTGTATAATTGGTAGTATTCAGTTCAGTTCAGTTCAGTTCAGTCACTCAGTCATGCCCGACTCTTTGCGACCCCATGAATTGCAGCACACCAGGCCTCCCTGTCCATCACCAACTCCCGGAGTTCACCCAAACTCATGTCCATCGAGTCAGTGATGCCATCCAGCCATCTCATCTTCTGTCGTCCCCTCCTCCTCTTGCCCCCAATCCCTCCCAGCATCAGTCTTTTCCAATGAGTCAGCTCTTCGCATGAGGTGGCCAAAGTACTGGAGTTTCAGCTTTAGCATCAGTCCTTCCAAAGAACACCCAGGGCTGATCTTCTTTAGAATGGACTGGTTGGATCTCCTTGCAATCCAAGGGACTCTCAAGAGTCTTCTCCAACACATTGGTAGTATTGGCATGATACAAATAAATGAAAACAGGTTTTGGAAGTATTGAGACTTGGGGTCAAATTCTAGCTCTAGCAGTTTCTAGTTGTTTAAGTTTGAATGAGTTAAATTATCTCACTGAGCAGTCAGCTAACTCATCCATAAAATAGCAATCCTACTAACTATTTCATGGAGTTTTCTAAAAATTAAATGTAGTATTTATATAAAGGGCTTGATAAATGTTAGGTATTCAGTAACTGTGACTGTCCCACAATAATAACCACATGCTTTTGCTATATTTCTGCAAAATTCATTTTCTGTATGTGGCTTCTGTTGTGTATTACAGACATTCTGTTTTTACATATTCCTAAAGGGGAGGTTTATTGTAAGACTGTTGATGAAATTGACCTTGGAGTCAAAACTAAGTAACATTTAGGTCATATATCTGGTCTTAGAAAACATGTACTTGTCATACCTAGTTTTAGGCATAGTAACAGTTGTGATTTAGTGTGCTTATTCCGGGATCACAGGAATATTATCTAGGTCAATATTGGGATAAAGAGGTGTGTTTTTGTTTGTTCTACCAAATACAGATGTGTTATTGATTTTCTCATTATTTTTGCTGGGTTATTGGAATTTTTAGTTCTTTCATGACTTTTTTCTGCCAGTTAATTTCCTACATGGATAACTCTGAAGAATTAAAATAATTAATGATAATAATGATGACATAATAATGGCAGTAGCAGTTTATATTTACAGTATTCTATGTTGCCTAAGAATTCCACCTGCTTTTGTTATCCACTTATATTAGCAGGTGAGTTTCTTCACCTAAGGTATAAGAACCTAAAGGATTTAGGATTTAGTGACTTAAGATCAGAAAGTGAAATCAGTTACAGGAGCAAGGTAGAAACCTAAATCACTTGAAGAAAGAATGTGTGTGTGTGTGTGTGTGTGTGTGTGTGTGCACGTGCGCATCCATGCAGGTGCTCATACTTGTGCAGTGGAGATGAAAAAATAAGTAATTCCTAGAAGGAAGTTGATAACTGTTGCTGATATACAATATAAGCTACATTCAGGCTTCTGTTGCCCTGATTTGGGGGCAGTTCAAAATGTTGTGAGCCCTCTGTCAGCTGCCTCTTATTTCCATAACTGGCTGGCTTTCGAAAACTGCCAGGCACATTGGATGGATATTTGTGCATGGTGTTGACAATTCTTAGGAAGATCATAACTTCTACTCTTTATTCCTCTGGAGTCCCTGTACCTAAGATTTAGTTGGACAATTGCCACTTAAATATACTGCAGATTCAGAGTTCTTCTTGATGAAGATTTACAAGTTTAGTTAACATTTTCCTTGCTACTTAGGGAGCAGAAATGGCTCAAACATAAAAAAGCCTTATTTACTTAGCACACTCAAAATATTCAACAGATTATTTTTTGAAAATAAAAACTATCACAAAGCATAATTGTAACAGAATACAGTGCATGATTCGTTAAATCCCAGAGGGATTGCATCACAGGAACTGAGTGGGGGAGTGAAGGGCTGAATGGCATTCTGAGAATCCAGGCTGATTCTTAAAAAGAATTCCACACTGAAGGATCTGGGTCCCAGGCCATTGGAAAGTTCCTGAGAGTTTTGGACTTTGGTTCATTTAGAAGAGCCTGACCTGCCAGTCAGTGACATGCTATGTTTAATGCTTTCTTCTGAAATTCAGTTTTGTGTGTTGTTGGTTTCATTCAGTTACTTTACAGTCTCTGCAAAGGTGTCTTTCACTGCTTGTTATGCATCTGCATTTGCCACTGTCGGGGTATTCTTTCCATTTCTCCCTTGAGTGCTTTGGTTTAATTTCTTTATTTGCTATAGTTACCTCTTATTCCATGCTGTCTGTTAAGCTACCAAGACGGCCTGTGCTAATGGAGGACTGGTTGCTCATCACATCAACATATCTCTTGTACATTTTATCCTCTAGGTATTTCCTATAAAGTTGATTGTAATTGTGAGAGCTCATGGTTCTTTTGAAAAAAATATGTACATTTACCCTTTCTCAGTTAAACTTTACTTTTTTTTTTTTAGGTTTCAAATTTTCCTGGAGTGGAAGAAACATACTATAGGGATCAATATATCTAAAATGCCTTGCTTTATTTCAGTGTTCTGTTTTGGGATGGAAAATAAGAAATTAGATCTAGCTTAAGGGGAAAAAAGAACACTGCATAATTAGTAGGGTTTTCCATTGACTAAGAAAAAAAAAGAACTATGAACAGGAAAGTATAAAAGTGATTTATTTTTAAAATGAACACTTTGCTAAAAATGCAAAAGAACTGGGAAAGGGGAAAGAGAGGCCATTGATGAGATCTATAAATCTAATAAAGGCTGAAAAAGTCCAGGAAACCAAATTGTCAGATAGCACAGTCAGGTCCTAGGACCCCCAGGGGTTAGGCTTATGAAAATGGGGCCAAATCGATGTTGAGGTAAATGACAGATTGCTGCATGGTCTACACTGGGTTAGGATGAGTCAAGAATAGGAATGAGCTGTGAAAAATCGGGAGAGTCGAGTTCCTGTTCCTGTTCTCATAAGCCAGATGCTTATTTTCCTCAGTTCGCTTCCCTATTAGATTTAGTTAATAACTATTGATTCCACAGTTACAACATTCTACACTCTGAATTAGGTTCTGAGAACTTAGCAGTTAATGAAACTATAACGGTCCCTGATCTTCTGAAGCTTAATTTTAAAAGGAATATGAGGATGGAGACAGTGGGATGAATGGAGAAAGTAGCATGAAAACATATACACTTCCCTATATAAAATAGATAGCCAATGGGAATTTACTGTATGACTCAGGGAACTCAAACTGGGGCTCTGTAACAACCTGGAGAGGTGGAAAAGGGTGGGAGGTAGGAGGAAGGTTCAAGATGGAGAGGACATACGTATACCAATAGCTGATTCATGTTGATGTATGGAAGAAACCAGCACAGTCTCGTAAAGCAATTATCCTTCAATTACAAATAATTTAAAAAAAATAAAAAGGAATATAGAAAATGAACAAATAATGCACAAATTAACAATTAAAGTTTGTACCTGGTAAATAGGAGAAATATAGGCTTATGCAGACTATAACAGTTACCAATAATGGGAGAATCAGAAAATGCATCTCTAACATTTCTGAAGGAAGATGAGGTATTTCCCAGATGAAGAGGGAAAAAAGCATTGTCCCAACCAGGGGGAACATCTTGTGTAAAGACTCTGAGATAGAAAATGTTTCATATGCTTGAGCAACTGAAAGAAGGCCAGGTGACTGGAGGATGACCAGCAGGCAGGAGGAGATAGAAAGCGCTGGGTGAGGTGAAGAAACAAACGGGGTAAAAATCAGTTAAGGCTTTATAGACATGATACAATGGTTTTACTTTCTCCTAATTATAATAGGAGCCACCAAAAGATTTTAAGTGGGACAATGACAAGATTATATCTGCATTTAAAGAAGCTCATTTGGGGCTGCAGTTTAAAATGTATTTTGGAGTCAGACAAGTTCTTGTCACAAATTAAGTCACAGGTCTATTTAGGAGGCTACTGATTGGAGAAGGCAATGGCACCCTAATCCAGTACTCTTGCCTGGAAAATCCCATGGATGGAGGAGCCTGGTAGGCTGTAGTCCATGGGGTCGCTAAGAGTCGGACACGACTGAGCGACTTCACTTTCACTTTTCACTTTCATGCATTGGAGAAGGAAATGGCAACCCACTCCAGTGTTCTTGCCTGGAGAATCCCAGGGACGGGAGAGCCTGGTGGGCTGACGTCTGTGGGGTCACACAGAGTCGGACATGACTGAAGTGACTTAGCAGCAGCAGCAGGGCTGTATGATACAGTGGTTACATGGATGAGAGTTAAGGAATAAATAAAAACAGAAGAACAGATACTTGAGATACAGAGTTAACAAGGTTTTGTTTCATGAGATCCCACTGTAAAACATTAAGAATGAGTTTCAGATTTCAGAACTGAGCATCTAAGAGGATCCTATTTACTCTTTGAAACTAGAGGATTAGAGGAGGAAACCTGTGTGTGTGTGCGCACGTGTGTGTGTGTGTGTGTGTGTGTGTGTGTGTGTGTGTTTAGGGAGCAACTGGTATAGCATGGGAAGAGATCAAGGATTTATTTGTGATCTGTTATGTTGGAGGGGCCTGTGAGTTATCTAAATGGAGATGCGAGGGGCTATTATATGGGTCTAGAGATCAATGCTGGAAATCTAAAAATGTATTAAATGCATTTAAAGGTATTTAAAGCCACATGACTTGTTGAAACATCCAAAACAATGCCTTTAATCACTATTATATTCAGAAGCTGGACATTCAGAATTAACCATAATACTCAGGAGTAGAAAAAAGAGACTGAGAAGATGTGATGAGAAAAAATAAGTTGAAGTCCAGGAAAGTATGGTATCAGAGAAGCCCAAAGGAGAGGGGTTCCTTGTAGGATGAGGACTGAAATGTGGAAGTCATTACTTATTTTAGCAAGAGTTGATGAAGTAAAAACAGAGGGTTTAGAAGCCAGTCTGGAGTCCGAGAGAGAAAAGGAAGTAAGAATATGGAAACAGTTAAGTGTAGAAGCTTGGCAGTAAAGGGAAAATGGAGTAGAGAGATACATCAATCAATGGAAAAAGATTTGGAGTCAAGGAGGTTTTCATTTTTTAAGGAAGATTTTGGAACACTTTGGCAAGCTGATGTGAATAATAGAGTAGAATGAGAGAGATATAAAGGGAGAGAAAAAAGACTGAGTAAATGAAGGGTGATGGAACTAAGAGCTAAAATGGAGGCTTTGTGTTGGTAAGTTTTATCTTTGTTTCTTGTAATAAGGCAAGATAATATGAGTGAAGATGCAGAGTTTGTCGCACCTAATGGCAAATGGAGAAAGGATTCTCTGATGGCTTCTGTGTTTTCTAATTTGAGACCTGTCAATAGCTAAAGGTAAAGAATACACAAAAGTCTGGTTGACTCTGAGAACATGATTAAAATGCCTTTCTCTTGGTTGAGAATTATAATTAAGTCACAATATGAACAGAAAAGGGACATAAAAATAATTTATCCCAGACTTAGGATTTTACAGGTAATTAAATTGAAGCCCACAGAGTTAGCCCTGGTGGCTAACTGTAGAACCAGGACAAGAGTCAGGTCACCTAATTCTTGGTCTAACGCTATTTCCACAGACACCGCAAGACATTAAGTATCCTTAAAATAAGTGTTCAGCCAAAAGGATAATAAAGTTATCTGGCTACTGCCCCAAACTGAACAGGAATGATCTCAAATCATTGGCACTGCTAACTATCATGGAGATGTAATAATTACTTTAACAGATTTCAGGAGTTCCCTCCCAGTTTGGAGTTCCAAGGAAACAACTTTCCATAGAAATTGTAATGTGTTCTCCCTGGTGCTTTTCCAAAGTAACTGGGAAATTAATCAAAGTTAATTTTTAGAAGTTACTAGCATTTCCAAACCCACAAAAGCTAGTGATCAATTTAGGTAAGTAAGCAGAGTGCCTTTAAGAAGACTTTAAAAACAAAATCCAAAGCTCATTTGCTCATTTTTCAAGCTTTACACATTTGAAGAGCTTGGAAAGGGAAAGCCAAAGTCCTATAGTTCTAATATTTTCTGTCTGATGCTTTTCTTTTTAATTCAAACATCTAGAAATCGAAATTAAGATTTAGTACACAGTTTGCCTGAAGCAGCTAGAAACAATATGTGTGAGTGCACACACACATATAATGTCTTGATCTAACACTGTTGTAAGAATTGTCAAAGTATTTTGTAATGATAAATTCATTTAAAGGGGCACACACACACATAAAAAGGGGCTCTTTTTTGTAAATATATCCTTGGCCGTGAATATAGTACAGTGTACTTACTAGTGATAGGATGAGCTATGTTTTCTAGTGTGACATTAAGAAATTAAAATATTATGAAATATTAGCGATTTTTGCCACCTTTATACCCCCATTACTAGTAGTTGAAGAAAAAGATTTTCTCAAAGGAACAGTTCTTTTGAAGAAAGAGGTGTAACTTTAACTGGTAATTTTTTGCTGATGTCTTTTCAGCTCTAGCCAAAGGGGTATCTTCGACCTCTCAGACTTTCAAAATAGTGTCTTAGAGGGCTACTTAGGAGTTATGAAATATTAAGTTGAAATTATCTATTGCATTGAAGATTCGAGTTTGGCAGACATCATGCAATGGGTTACCGGGAAAAGTGGCCCAATAGAGAGCAAATAGTCTCCAGAGCTCTCACATATGGAAATGAACTAATTTAGGAAATCATTGTATCTCCTGGGTGATATTTGGGGTGGGGCAGGGTTGGGGGGGGGGCTTGTTTTTCTTTTACTTGGGACCATAGCAAGAATTAGGTGTTCTCTAGATTTAGAGAGTAGCTACTAGCCACATGTTGCTACTGAGAACTTTAAATGTAACTAGTCTGACTTTAGATATATTAATAAGTATAAAGTACACACTGGATTTCAAGGACTGAATATGAAAGAACATGAAGTATCTCAAGTTTCTTAGAAGTTTGATTTCATGGAGAAAGAATAGCATGAATACACTGAGTCAAATCATTAAAATTTTCACCTTTTTAATGTGACTATTGTGCTCAGTCATGTCTGACTCTTTGTGACCCCGTGGAATGTAGCCCACCAGGCTTCTCTGTCCTTGGAATTCTCCAGGCAAGAATACAGGAGTGGGTTGCAATTTCCTACTCCAGGGAATGTTACTATTAGAAAATGCAATTATGTATCGACCCACATCTGTGGCTTACATTAGATTTCTATTAGCTCTCATCTAGATACATTTTTCTCATTACAAAAAAAAAAGGTCATTAGCTGGTCAAGAGAAGCGTCATGCTTTGTCTGCCTAAAACATGAACTATAGATGAGGAAAGTCTTTAAGATAATTTGAGTTATTAGTGAATTGGGAAGGCTGAGTTGTAGTTGTCTGGTACAGATACTAGAAACAGCTAAGTGTTATAGCATAGCATTTTCCAAAATGGACACTTAAATTGCCTGGTCCTATGACACATGCCTTTTGGCCTCGGGTTTTTAAATGGTGAAATCAAAGACTCTGTGTGACTTTCTGTTAAAGGGATTTTAAATATGTTTTTGGAGAGGAGAGGATTTTCCCACTTCCTTTAATAACCCGAAATCCATTTCTTCATTTATCTATTCATCAACAAATATTCAGTGAATTTTTTGTATGTGTGAGGTCCTGTTTTAGTGCTAAAGTTTTAAAGATTAAAACATAACATTTGAACTCAAGAAGGAGTTCAAGAACTTTTAGAATGACCGATATATAGTGAATAATTACCATAAAATGTGATCAGTGCATCAGTGTGTTATAACAGACATGAATATAATATTTTTGTTAGATCCTAGCTAGGAGTACATAGATGGGTTGAAAGGCTTCACAAATAATAGATCTTTATATTTAAAAAAATAATTTTCCGAATGGAGGAAATATTTATTGGCACTTTCCACGTGCCACAGTCAAGACTAAGCGCTATCATGTGGGTTGTCTCTTAATTCCACATGTTCTTAATTCATGTTATATTAGTCTCCTCATTCTTATAGAAGGAGTGGAGAATGTCTTTTTATTATAAATGGTATTTTCAGTGTCAGAGAGCTGTGCTATGTGTCGTGGTACGTGCTGGAGAAACAGCTGGTACATACGGTCAACACTGGAGAAGTGTCTGCTTAAAATGAGTGGAGGAAAAACAAGGTTGCTGAGATTACTGATCACAGAATGTCAGAGCAGGGAGAACAGCACAAAGCCCATCCAATTAAACACTTTCCTTTTAAAGATGAAGCCCAGAGAATTCAGTTGACTCACCTAATATAATTAAATGACAAAGGAAGACTGAATGAGAGCCTAGGGCTTCTGTTCTGAAGTGCACACCTTCCCCCACCCCACCCCCCATAGTGGATGGCCACAGCTTCCCTGCAGGCTCAGTGATAAAGAACCCTCATGCAATGCAGGAGACCTGGGTTTGATCTCTGGGTCAGGAAGATCCCCTGGAGAAGAGAATGGCTACTCATTCTAGTGTTCTTGCCTGGAGAATTCCGTGGAGAGAGGATTCTGGCGGGCTACAGTCCATGGGGTCACAAAGAGTAGGACAACAACTGAGCGACTAACACTTTCACAGCTTGTTAAACCCATGACTACAGAAAACAGTTCTCTCAGGAGCAAGCTTTGATAACAATGCATCATTTACTGCTCATTGTTCACTGCAATTTTTCAGCTTGTTTGTACACAATTCCTTTCTGTATTATACTGTTTAGAGTCGCAGTTACAATATTTTGATAATTTTTCACTAATTTCTCCAATTTTGAAATCCTGATGCTTTTCTCTCCTCTTTCCTTGCTTTCCTGAATACTTGTTCCTTTAACAGAACAGAAGTGGTCTTACTGAGATAGTTGTGCTAATACTAATATAGGGCTTTAAGATATACACAGGACCCTAGAGCTTCCCAGGAAATCAGCTTGACACATAATTACTGGTCTTACTTTAAATGAAGTGCTTTGCTGAGAATCTGAAGATAGATAATTATCTGGACTCTGGATTCAGGGGCTTTATAGCTGGTGGGAAAATGCATGTAAATATTAATAATAACAGATATTGAACACATATTCATCTAAGTGCATTACCCCTATTATATTATCTAATATTTATAGCAATTCTATGAAGTATATTCTCTTATGTATCTAATTAAAGGGGAAACTGTGGCAAATTATTTAAATAACTTTCTCAAAGTCTCACTGCTGGAAAAGGATGGCGCCATGATGCAAACCCAGCCAATTTGATTCTAAAGCAGTTATTCTTAATCTCTAAACTAACTGACTCCTACTAACCCAAATAAATACAGAATGCAGAGTATGAATATTCTGTGAATGCAAAAGTGAACTGGGAGACAGATGACCTCAAGGAGGATGTGTTTTGGTGGCCAAGTCTGGGAAAAAATAAAGTAGGGAGAGCTTGATGGGAGGTGAGGAAAGAAAAGCATTTCAGGTTGGTGGAGACATGATCTGTGGAGAGCTTGAAAGTGGTAGAGGATGTTGGTTTCAGAGCCCAGAATGTTCAGAAAGAAGAGGGTCTGAAGAGGTTGGCTTGAGCTGTTAGAAACCTCAGTATTATACTATAGGATGTGAACTTACAGTTTTAAAGAAATGGACAGGTACTAAAAACGTTTTAAAAGTTTTGAGGAAGGAAGCAACAGGAACCAATGTATTTTAGGAATAATCACCTTAGAAGCAGTTTTAAGAATTAAAGCCTGGAGATTATGACAATCTTTTGTGTTAAAATTTGGAATCAAAATGAAGATAACACCAGTAGGAATGGAAATTAAAAGGGCGTATGTGAGCTTTATGGACTTAAATGATAACAAAACTTGGTGGAAAGCAGGTTATAAAAAAATGAGGGTGGAAGAGATTGGAAATTAAGGCTTCTTTTCTGCCTGAGTTGAAGAGAATGAGAGAGTTTCCCTGAGGTCTGGAAAACAATAATGGAGGCATGTGTGGAAGGCAAGAAAACAAAATTAAGTTTAGACAAGTTGTGCTTTGTTAAGTCGTTTATTCATGAAATACGCATGCATCAGTTTACAATAGACTTTGTGTTATGTCCTAGAAATACAGTAAAGAACAAGAAGATAAGGTCCCTGCCTTCAGGACACTTACAGTCTACAGTAGGGAGACAGACAGTAAACAAATAACTATAGAAATAGGTATTTAATTACAGTGCTAGAAAGGAAGGATGCCATCAGACCTTCATGGGAGCTGAATCCAGAAAATTCAGGAATCCTTCCATGAAGTAGTAATTTAGGCAGTCATATTTAGGTAATATTTAAATCAGGAATAGTCTTGAGCCAGTCTGAGAAGAATGGCCTGATTTCAGGCTAAGGAAACAGCATATTTCAAGCCATTTCCTCGAGTGGGAAGGGATCTGTTGAATTCGAAGAAGTTAAGAGAAAGTGAAAGTGGAGAGTGAAAAAGTTGGCTTAAAGCTCAACATTCAGAAAACGAAGATCATGGCATCCAGTCCCATCACTTCATGGGAAATAGATGGGGAAACAGTGGAAACAGTGTCAGACTTTATTTTTCTGGGCTCCAAAATCACTACAGATGGTGACTGCAGCCATGAAATTAAAAGACGCTTACTCCTTGGAAGGAAAGTTATGACCAACCTAGATAGCATATTCAAAAGCAGAGACATTACTTTGCCAACAAAGGTTTGTCTAGTCAAGGCTATAGTTTTTCCAGTGGTCATGTATGGATGTGAGAGTTGGACTGTGAAGAAAGCTGAGCACCGAAGAATTGATGCTTTTGAACTGTGGTGTTGGAGAAGACTCTTGAGAGTCCCTTGGACTGCAAGGAGATCCAACCAGTCCATTCTGAAGGAGATCAGCCCTGGGATTTCTTTGGAAGGAATGATGCTAAAGCTGAAACTCCAGTACTTTGGCCACCTCATGCGAAGAGTTGACTCATTGGAAAAGACTCTGATGCTGGGAGGGATTGGGAGCAGGAGGAGAAGGGGACGACAGAGGATGAGATGGCTGGATAGCATCACTGACTTGATGGACGTGAGTCTGAGTGAACTCCGGGAGTTGGTGATGGACAGGGAGGCCTGGCGTGCTGCGATTCATGGGGTCACAAAGAGTCGGACACGACTGAGCGACTGATCTCATCTGATCTGATCTGAAGAGAGATATCAGTGAAGGTTGATGCTGTAGAAGAAGGCAGATCATAAAACACTTTGTAAACTATATAAAGATTTTTTTTCTTAAAAAGGCAATGTGATAGCATTAAATGATATGAAATGTGAAAGAAACAAGTTCAGACAAGAGTGGATTTATGAAGGCAAGGTGAAATAGACAATTTAAAAGTTTTTGCTGTAATACTGACGAGAGATGATAGTGGTTTGACAGAGAGTAGAAGTATATTCTGGAGACAAAATAAAAAAAACTGCGTGGCTCACTGACTCGTGGTTCATGACGATAGGAAGGAGGTGTCAATAAAGCCTTCCCAGATGTCAAGAATGAGAACTGAGTGCATGGCTGTGCTATTTCCAGAAGTGAGAAATATTGGAAGAGAAAAATCTTTTCAGGGTGAAGACTACAGTGCCTTCAGGAGAATACGCTCACAGCCTCACAGTATTTTCAGGGGAAGATGATTAGGATATTCTGAGTGTAAAGCATTTTCGTGAGACACCTTAGCACCTCATTCTTCTAGTTGTCATCATTCTTAGTTTCCACACTGTGGCCCCCAGCAGTTCTCAGGTCATATCATCGTCAGACGTAGGCCAGTAGAAAAGATGGTCTGCTTCCTGGCTGATGAAACAAAATGTCTAAACTTCATTCTCTTTTTCTCAGTTGACCTTACTTGTATCTTGTGGTCACATCTGAAGCAATCACTGTGACAAGAGGACAGAACCTGCTAATTTATTAAACGTGGATCACAGGTCTGTGGGGGATGAGATGCACATACCTAACAGTGAGGGATGGATGGTTTTCTAGCAGAAAAATGAAGTGTAATTGCCGGAAGGTGGATAAATACATTCTGAAGAGCAAAATAGCAACTTTCTACCACCACACATAATAAGTAATGCCATGCTGCTGCTGCTAAGTCACTCCAGTCGTGTCCGACTCTGTGCGACCCCATAGACGGCAGCCCACCAGGCTCCCCTGTCCCTGGGATTCTCCAGGCAAGAACACTGGAGTGGGTTGCCATTTCCTTTTCCAATGCATGAAAGTGAAAAGTGAAAGTGAAGTCGCTCAGTCGTGTCTGACTCCCAGCGACCCCATGGACTGCAGCCCACCAGGCTCCTCCGTCCATGGGATTTTCCAGGCAAGAGTACTGGAGTGGGGTGCCATTGCCTTCTCCAAGCAATGCCATAGTAGCGAAGAAAGATAAAAATGTATAGTTTGGAATTCAGAGAGGACATCATGAGCAAGATGGTGGGAACTCTTATTTCTGAGCTCAGATATAGATGTGTACTTGATATACA
This sequence comes from Bubalus kerabau, assembly GCF_029407905.1. Taxonomy (NCBI): domain Eukaryota; kingdom Metazoa; phylum Chordata; class Mammalia; order Artiodactyla; family Bovidae; genus Bubalus; species Bubalus kerabau. Next base: position 31,406,853 of record NC_073631.1, on the reverse strand, counting down.
GTTGAGAGACATTGTTGGCAGAGAAGTAATGGTTCTTCTACGCAGAGCACAGAGTGAGATGAAAACTGAAACTTTGGGAATAGCATCTGATACATGAGGGGGAAAAAGAGTCCAACTATAGAGACTGAGGAGAGATGGATAGAAAAGTAAGAGGACAGCTGGTGAATTCGATGTCATGGAACCCAGTGAGGAGAGACCATTTTAAAAATAAAGGAATGACCAGTTAAGTGGCACTGATAATCTTTGAATGGGCAATTTTAGTGAAGTGTGGGAGTAAAAACTATATGTAGTACTTTATTTATACAACAAATAATTACTAAGAACTTACTGATTGTTGGGCTTCCCCACTGGCTCAGTGGTAAAGAATCCACCTGCAATGCAGGAGATACAGTTTCTATCCCTGTCTCAGGAAAATCCCCTCAAGGAGGACATGGCGATCCACTCCAGTATTTTTGCCTGGAGAATCCCATGGACAGAGGGGTCTTTCAGGCTGTGGTCTATGGGGTCTTAAAAAGAGTCAGACATGGCTGAAGTGACTGAGCACACACTGATTGTTAAGTACTATGGTCAAGGACCTTGCTCTTCCATTCCAAAAATTTAGTGTGTGTGTAATGTAAACCAGGTTTCTGGTGGGAGTAAGGTACTTTGTTGTCGTTCAGTTGTAACCCCATGGACTGCAGCATGCTAGGCTTCCCTGGCCTTCCCTATATCCCAGAGTTTGCTCAAACTCATGTCCATTGAGTTGATGATTTCATCCAACCATCTTATCCTCTGCCGCCCCCTTCTCCTCCTTCCTTCAATCTTTCCTAGCATCAGGGTCTTTTCTAGTAAGGTGCTGGTGGTAGTTATAAACCAGAAGAAAAAAGAGTCTCTTCCTTAAAGAGCTTACTGTCTAGTGATATAGATAACAAACATATAATACAAGAGAAATATAATAAGGACCATAAAAAGAGACACATAAAGTAACTGTGAGAATTCAGGGGGAAAGAAGATGGAATCACAACTGCTGTGATTAGAGATGGACCCTGGAGAATAGGTAAGAATGAGAAAAATTTTGTTAGCAGAGAAGTAAAGACAGGCAAAAACAATAAACTGAAAGTTTCCAGGGATTATTAACTCTACTGTGGTTGTTAGGATATCAGTAGGAGATCAGCTCACAAATTAGGTTGGAACTATCCATCTGGGGCCTCATGACAGGCAAGAATTTTGTGGAGCCACTGTAAGGAAAAAAAAAAAAGTGTGAGGTACTAAAAATTGCGCTTAGAAAGAACTTCAGATGACATTGGAGAAACAGAAGGCAAAGGGACTCTCCAGAAAGCTCATAGATAATCCAGGGGAGGATGGTGAGGACTTGAACAAAATCAGAGGTTCATTGTGGATGTAGAATTAATAGCACATGGTCATTGATTTGATAAAAGTGATATGGAAAGGAGGAAAAATCAGAAGTGCCTCTGAGTTTTAAAGAATAGTATTAAGAGTGATAGAAATAGTAAAGTGATGAATGAAAGCAGACTGAAGACTCATTTTGTGAGTATCTCTGCTGAATCTCTTTGATGTCCATGTATTTGGTTGTGAGCGAACTGAATTGCACAGTGATTGCAAGCTGAGTGAAAAACAGATGAAGCTTTCATGATGACCAACATCATACGTTATTCTCTGGTCTCTTGGAACATGAGCCCATTTTACACATGACATTTTATTTCAAAACATCATGTTCAGAAGGGAGTATTGTTGGCAACACTTAGAATACTGCCCTTGCATCAAATAGAAATTAGTACTTCAGATAATTACTTACTAGAATGTAGTCCACTGACAAACTCTGAAGTCTTGTTCATTGCAGCTCAGCATATCAGGACTAGAACTCTGAGAGAATAATAGTGCCCTGAGCACACAGGTTCCTTACTACTAGCGACACCTTTGTTGTTGTTCAGCCACTCAGTCCTGCCTGACTCTGTGACCCCATGGACTGCAACACTCCAGGCTTTCCCATCCTTCACCATCTCCAGGAGTTTGCTTAAATTCATGTCCATTGAGTCAGTGATGCCATGCAACCATCTTGTCCTCTGTCATCGCCTTCTCCTCCCGCCTTCGATCTTTCCCAGCATCACGGTCTTTTCTAATGAGTCGACACTTCACATCAGGTGGCCAAAGTATCAGAGCTTCAGCTTCTGCATCAGTCTTTCCAATGAATATTCAGGATTGATCTCCTTTAGGATTGACTGGTTTGATCTCCTTGCAGCTCAAGGGACTCTCAAGAATCTTCTCTAACAAAACAGTTCAAAAGCATCAATTCTTCGGTGCTCAGTTTTCTTTATGGCCCAACTCTCACATCCATACATGACTACTGGAAAAGCTGTAGCTTTGACTAGATGGACCTTTGTTGGCAAAATAATGCCTCTGCTTTTCAATATGCTGTCTAGGTTTGTCAGGGAGAAGGCAATGGCACCCCACTCCAGTACTCTTGCCTGGAAAATCCCATGGACGGAGGAGCCTGGTAGGCTCCAGTCCATGGGGTCGCTAAGAGTCGGGCATGACTGAGTGACTTCACTTTCACTTTTCACTTTCATGCATTGGAGAAGGAAATGACAACCCACTCCAGTATTCTTGCCTGGAGAATCCCAGGGACAGAGGAGCCTAGTGGGCTGCCATCTATGGGGTCGCACAGAGTCGGACACGACTGAAGCGACTTAGCAGCACAAGCAGGTTTGTCAGAGCTTTCCTTCCAAGAGCAGCCTTTAATTTCATGCTTGCAGTCATAATCTGCAGTGATTTCGAAGCCCAAGAAAATAAAGTCTGTCACTGTTTCCATTGTTTTCCCATCTATTTGCCATGAAGTAATGGGACTGGATGTCATGATCTTCATTTTTTGAATATTGAGTTTTCAGCCAGCTTTTTCACTCTTCTCTTTTACCTTCATCAAGAGGTTGTAGTTCCTCTTCCGTTTCTGCCATAAAGCTGATGATATTTGCATATTGGAAGCTATTGATATTTCTCCTGGCCATCTTGATTCCAGCTTGTACTTCATACAGCCTGGCACATTGCATGGTGTACTCTGCATGTAAGTCAAATAAGCAGGGTGAGAATTTACAGCCTTGATGTACTCCTTTCCCAATTTGGAACCAGTCTGTTGTTCCATGTCCAGTTTTTTTTTTTATTTTATTTTTTGATGTTAATCATTTTTTATTTTTATTTTTTTATTTATTTTTTAAACTTTTTTTTTAAACTTTACAAAATTGTATTAGTTTTGCCAAATATCAAAATGAATCCGCCACAGGTATACATATCCCCATCCTGAACCCTCCTCCCTCCTCCCTCCCCATACCATCCCTCTGGGTCGTCCCAGTGCACCAGCCCCAAGTATCCAGTATCGTGCATCAAACCTAGACTGGCAACTCGTTTCATACATGATATTTTACATGTTTCAATGCCGTTCTCCCAAATCTTCCCACCCTCTCCCTCTCCCACAGAGTCCATAAGAATGTCCAGTTCTAACTGTTGATCTGCATATAGGTTTCTTAGGAGGCCAAAGTAGTATGGTATTCCCATCTCTCTAAGAGTTTTCCAAAGTGTGATGTGATCCACACTGTCAAAGGCTTTTGTGTAGTCAATGAAGCAGAAGTAGATGTTTTTTCTGGAATTCTCTTCCTTTTTCCTATGATCCAGTGGATGTTGGCAATTTGATATCTGGTTCCTCTGCCTTTTCTAAATCCAGCTTGAACATCTGGAAGTTCTCCATTCATGTGCTGTTGAAGCCTGGCTTGGAGAATAGTGAGTATTACTTTGCTAACTTGTGAAAGGCATGCCCCTGTGCAGTAGTTTGAGCATTCTTTGGCATTGCCTTTCTTTGGGATTGGAATGAAAACTGACCTTTTCCACTCCTGTGGCCACTGCGCAGTTTTCCACGTTTGCTGGCGTATTGAGTGCAGCATTTTCACATCATCGTCTTTTAAGATTTAAAATAGTTCAACTGGAATTCCATCACCTCCACTAGCTTTGTTTGTAGAGATGCTTCCTAAGGCCCACTTGACTTTGCACTCAAAGATGTCTGGCTCTAGGTGAGTGATCACACCATCGTGATTATCTGAGTCATTAGGATCTTTTTTGTACAGTTCTTCTGTGTATCCTTGCCACCTCTTCTCAATATCTTCTGCTTCTGTTAGGTCCGTACCATTTCTGTCCTTTACTGTGCCCATCCTTGCATGAAATGCTCCCTTGGTATCTCTAATTTTCTTGAAGAGATCTCTAGTCTTTCCCATTCTGTTGTTTTCCTCTATTTCTTTGCATTGTGCACTGAGGAAGGCTTTCTTATCTCTCTACGCTCTTCTTTGGAACTCTGCATTCAAATGGGTTTATCTTTCCCTTTTTCCTTTGCCTTTCACTTCTCTTTTTTTCTCAGCTATTTGTAAAGCCTCCTCAGACAACCATTTTGCCTTTTAGCATTTCTTTTTCTTAAGGATGGTTTTGATCACCATCACCTGTACAGTGTTACAAACCTCCATCCATAGTTCTTCAGGCAATCTATCACATCTGATTCCTTGAAGCTATTTGCCACTTCCACTGTATAATCATAAGGGATTTGATTTAGGTCATACCTGAATGACCTAGTGGTTTTCCCTACTTTCCTCAGTTTAAGTCTGAATTTTGCGATAAGGAGTTGACGTTCTGAGCCATAGTCAGTTTCCTGTCTTGTTTTCGCTGACTGTATAGACCTTCTCCATCTTTGGCTGCAAAGAATATAATCAATCTGATTTCGGTGTTGACCATCTGGTGACGTCCATGTGTAGAGTTGTCTCTTGTGTTGTTGGAAAATGGTGTTTGCTATGACCAGTGTGTTCTCTTGGCAAAACTCTTGTTAGCCTTTGCCCTGCTTCATGTTTTACTCCAAGGCCAAACCTGCCTGTTACTCCAGGTAGTTCTTGACTTGCTATTTTTGCATTCCAGTCCCCTATGATGAAAGAACATCTTTCTTTGCTCTTAGTTCTAGAAGGTCTTGTAGGTCTTCATAGAACCATTCAACTTCAGCTTCTTTGACATTAGTGGTTGGGGCATAGACTTGGATTACTGTGATATTGAATGGAAACAAACAGAGATCATTCTGGAAACAAACAGAGATCATTCTGTTGTTTTTGAGATTGCACCCATTTACTGCATTTCAGATGCTTTTGTTGACTACAAGGGTTACTCCATTTCTTGTGGGGATTTTTGCCCACAATAGTAGATATAATTGTCATCTGAATTAAATTCGCCCATTCTACTCCATTTTAGTTCACTGCTCCCTAAAATGTCAATGTTCACCCTTGCCAACTCCTGTTTGACCACTTCCAATTTACCTTGATTCATGCACCTAACATTCCAGGTTCCTATGCAATATTGTTCTTTACAGCAGTGGACTTTACTTCCGTCACCAGACACATCCACAACTGGGTGTTGTTTTTACTTTGACTCGGCTTCTTCATTCCTTCTGTAGCTGTTTCTCTACTCTTATTCAGTAGCATATTGGGCATCTACCAACCTCGGGAGTTCATATTTCCGTGTCATATCTTTTTGCCTTTTCATACTGTTCTTGGCATTCTCAAGGCAAGAATACTAAAGTGGTTTGCCATTCCCTTCTTCAGCGGACAATGTTTTGTCAGAACTTTTCACCATGTCCCATCCATCTTGGGGGGCCCTATGCAGCGTGGCTCACAGTTTCATTGAGCTAGACAAGACTGTGATCCATGTGATCAGTTTGGTTAGTTTCCTGTGATTGTGGTTTTCATTCTTTCTTCCCTCTGATGGATGAGGAGAAGAGGCTTGTGGAAGCTTCCTGATGGGAGGGACTGACTTAGGGGAAAACAGGGTCTTCTTGCTCTGGTGGGCATGGCCATGCTCAATAAATCTTTAATCCAAATTTCTGTTGATGGGTGGGACTGTGTTTCCTCCCTGTACTTTGGCCTCAGGCCAAACTATGATAGGGGTAACGGTGGTAATGGCAGCCTCCTTAAAAAGTACTTCTGCCAACATGTACCACCTGGGAAGCCCTAATAATGATGAGAGACACCAGTGATCTGAAAATCTGCTAGAAAGAAATCCTCTCCTGGATGAAATAAGATCTGCCAATTTATTGATTGTTTTTAAGGCAGTTCCATTGCTATCAGAGAAGGAACATTCTGTAGAGAGTTTTCAGAACATTCAGGAGAGAGTGACCAGGAGCAGGGCTGAGGAGCCAGGGCTTGTTTGCCCCTAGAGAAAACAGAGTTAATGGTGTCTTTGTCTTAAAATGTGGATAGTGGGAAGATACCACAGAGATAAAGCCCTCAGGCTTACTGAAAGAAAGACCTCTCTGACAATTTGAGTCACTTAATGATGAAAAAGGCTGACTCTTGATGGAGCAGATTGATCCAAAACCGTAAACACTTTTGTCAAGCAAGGGATGCAGATACTAGAATGATGTTGGTTGGGCATGTTATGTCCGTATGATTCACTAACATCCTAGGTTTCAGAGCAACAGATTGAGTTTAGACCCAGTAAATAGGAGGACTGTTTGTGAGCATTGTTTACTTGGAAGCAGAAAGATAAACAAGAGAAGATCTGGAGGAGTTGTTCAGGAACACAAGGCTAACAAAACGCCGTGACCTCCTTTTTCATGGGAAACAGAGCTCTCCAGGACACTGAGTACTGTTCTGGATTATCACCAAGGGTTTATATATATATATATATATATAAATATAAAACAGGAAAATGGTGTTTTCCTATAAGGGTTATATATATATTTTTTTGCATGTAAAACCCACCCAAGTTGTAACTGGGAATTTAAATTTATGCCCTTCAGGATTTTGTGACCTAATTCAAATATATCATTCAGTTGGTGGGGACTTAAAGTAAAGGAGGGAAATGTTTTGATTAGTTCCTTCCATAACCAGTCCATCCTAAAGGAAATCAGTCCTGAATATTCATTGCAAGGACTGATGCTGAAGCTGAAGCTCCAATACTTTGGCCACCTGATGCAAAGAACTGACTTATTTGAAAAGACCCTGATGCTGGGAAAGATTGAAGGCAGGAGAAGAAGGGGACAACAGAGGATGAGATGATTGGATGGCATCACCGACTAGATAGACATGAGTTTGAGTAAACTCTGGGAGTTGGTGATGGACAGGGAGGCCTGGCATGCTGCAGTCCATGGGGTCACAAGAGTCAGACACGACTGAGCAACTGAACTGTATTACACTTTATCAGTAGATCTTTCTCTGTCTTTAAGAAGCTCTCCCATCTTATTTTCCATCTTTTTCCTATTCATTAATTCCTCTAAATGCTAAAGTATTATATTATTTTGTATGACTTTACTGTACAGAGGGGCTTCCCATGTGGTGCAGTTGTAAAGAATCTGCCAGCCAATGCAAGAGATGCAGGAGACACAGGTTTGATTTCTGGGTCAGGAAGATGTCCTGGAGAAGGAAATGGCAACCCATTCCAGTATCCTTGCCTGGGAAATCCCATGGACAGAGGAGCCTGGCAGGCTACAGTCCAGAGCATTGCAGAGTTGGACACGACTGAGCACACACACACTGTAGAGAATCAGGAAAATGCAGAAGAGGAAAACTAACATTGAAATCACCAAAGAGTCCACCACTCAGAGATTGGTGGTAGTGGTTCAGTCTCTAAGTCTTATCCGAGTCTTGCAACCCCATGGACAGAGGAACCTGGCAGGCTAAAGTCCATGGGATTCTCCAGGCAAGAATACTGGAGTGGGTTGCCATTTCCTTCTCCAGGGTATCTTCCCAACCCCAGAATTGAATCCGGGTATCCTGCATTGTAGGCGGATTCTTTACCAACTAAGCGACAAGGGAAGCCCACTCAGATTATTCACGTTTTATATTGTGACATATTGCCTTACCTTTGTATGAAAATAATAATTTTTGCAATATAAACAATGTGCATAAATTTTTTGCTTTCTACTATTTGTTAATCTTAAAATAATGCTATAACCATTTCATCATGACCTAACCTATTCAAAGTAAACACAGTTTTAAAGACTAAAGTTTAGTTCTTTGGTCCAGTGTTCTGCTTCCAGATGGTTTTATACATTTGCTTAAGACTAATATTATCTATACCTTCTAAAATATATTTGCCTTTAGTTCAGTTTAGTTCAGTCCCTTAGTCGTGTCCGACTCTTTGTGACCCCATGGACTGCAGCATGCCGGGCCTCCCTGTCCATCACCAACTCCCAGAGTTTACTCAAACTCATGTCCATTGAGTCGGTGATGCCATCCAACCATCTCATCCTCAGTTGTCCCCTTCTCCCACCTTCAATCTTTCCCAGCATCCGGGTCTTTTCAAATGAGTCAGTTTTTCACATCAGTTGGCCAAAGGATTGGCGTTTCAGCTTCAGCATCAGTCCTTGCAATGAATATTCAGGACTGATTTCCTTTAGGATGGACTGGTTGGATCTCCTTGCAGTCCAAGGGACTCTCAAGTGTTTTCTCCAACAACACAGTTCAAAAGCATCAATTCTTCAGCACTCAGCTTTCTTTATAGTCCACCCCTCACATCCATACATGACCACTGGAAAAACCATAGACTTGACTAGACGGACATCTGTTGGCAAAGTAATGTCTCTGCTTTTTAATATACTGTCTACGTTGGTCATAACTTTTCCTCCAAGGAGTAAGCGTCTTTTTATTTCGTGGCTGCAATCACCATCTGCAGTGATTTTGGAGCCCCCCAAAAATAAAATCCATCACTGTTTCAACTGTTTCCCCATCTATTTGCCATGAAGTGATGGGACCAGATGCCATGATCTTAGTTTTTTGAATGTTGAGTGTTAAGCCAACTTTTTCACTCTCCTCTTTCACTTTCATCAACAGGCTCTTTAGTTCTTCTTCACTTTCTGCCATAAGGGTGGTATCATCTGCATATCTTAGGTTATTGATATTTCTCCTGGCAATCTTGATTCCAGCTTGTGCTTCATCCAGCCCAGCATTTCTCATGATACACTCTGCATATAAGTTAAATAAGCAGAATTACAATATACAGCTTTGATGTACTCCTTTCCTGATTTGGAACCAGTTTGTTGTTCCGTTTCCAGTTCCAGCTGTTACTTACTGACCTGTAAACAGATTTTGCAGGAGGCAGGTCAGGTGGTCTGGTATTCCTCATCTCTTTCAGAATTTTCCACAGTTGGTTGTGATCCACACAATCAAAGGCTTTGGAATAGTCAATGAAGCAGAAATAGATGTTTTTCTGGAACTCTCTTGCTTTCTCAATTATCCAATGGATGTTGGCAATTTGATCTCTGGTTCCTCTGCCTTTTCTAAATCCAGCTTGAACATCTGCAAGTTCACAGTTCAAGTACTGTTGAAGCCTTCTTTGGAGATCTTAGTAGACCATTCCAACTTTCTATCTGACTTCAAAATGTCTTCTTTAACTAATAAACTGATATCTTCTTGTCTCTACATCAGAGAATTAAGCATCCTTAGAATTTTGACTTTCCTTTTTAATCTTGAAAATTAAAAGTCTTTCATAACTGCTTCTTTCCTTAGACATGCTAGTACTGTTACCAGAGTCAGCATGAGACAGTGGAGAGTGTGCATGACATAGAGGCTGCCAGTTCTGTATTTGAATCCTGATCTGGCAATGTGGGAGACCTGGGTTCAATCCTAGGTCAGAAAGATCCTCTGGAGGAGGGAAAGGCAACCCACTCCAGTATTCTTGCCTGGAGAATTCCATGGTCAGAGGAGCATGGTGGGCTGCAGTTCAGGGGGTCACAAAGAGTCAGACACAACTGAGTGACTAAGCACAGCACATACGTTTTATACATTTCTGCCATTTGTTAACTTTATATACCATCCAAACATATCTTGGAAAAGATCGCATATTTTTCTAAACTTCAGGTTCTTCGTATGTAAAATAGACTGGTTTTGTGAACTGAAACATGTTTAATATTTCTTTATTACTTTAAACCAATGTGAATAAGTTAATAAGTCAATGTTTGTATTAATAAGTTTCCTTCCACTTATGTTTGATAAAACCTCCTATCTATTCTTACCTAGCTCTGTCATCGTCCTGTTTTGGTGAGCTACACAATAAGTACCTTGAAAACTATAAGGCTGAACAGAGGAAACTTCTCTATGTAGTAATTATGTAAATATAGTCTTTATTCTAAAGGGAAATCAAAGGACTTTTAGGAAGGCAGAAGGACATCCAAATAATGTCCAAGATATCATTATAATTATCATAAAGCTACATGAGAGAATAACTGATAGAAATAAATTCATTCCATGAGAAGATTAATTAATTGAAGGGAGAAAGTTTAAAAAAAAAAAAAAAGTCACTCCTAGCTAAAGACCAGTATTTCTGTTGTAAATTGAAAAACAATCCTGTAAATTAATTGGTAGCTGCTGCCACCAAGTGGTAGGAAAATATTTCTTCAAAGATAAGGATTCAATAGCCTTTAGGGGGAAAAGCTTCCTTATCACAATTTAGTAATTAAACGTGGACCTGAATTTATTTCATCCCTTCCTATTGCATAATAACCACCCAGAATCTGATCTTCATTAGAAGCTCATCTGTCTTTGATTTATATTACCACACTACCAAAGTATCTTTCTGTTCAAAGAGAAATGGCTTATTTTGATGTCTGTCCCAGGAGCTTTCTCCAATACAGAAAGAAAAAAGAAATATAAATACAATGAACACGGAGAGAGTTGGGATAAAAATCATGATGGGAAAATCCTAATGTAGTTCAGAAAGATGGATGCTTGAACTTTGCCACTTACCAGATATATGATGTGAAAAAAATTGGTCATAGGATCTGTTTTCTTAATTGACTATGAGGATTCAATTACATGATATATATGTAAAATGTTTAGCCTAGAGCCTGATATCCTCCAGTGCTCAATAAATGATAACCAGTTCCTTTTATTACTATGACTGTTATACTACATTATAATTGTATGACTATATACGACATTTATGGGCTTCCCTGGCAGTTCAGATGGTAAAGAATTTTCCTGCAATGCAGGAGTCCTGACTTTGACCCCTTGGTTGGGAAGATCCCCTGGAGAAGGGAATGGCAACCCACTCCAGTTATTGTTGCCTGGAAAATTCCATGGACAGAAAAGCCTGGGGGGCTACTCTCCATGGGATCCCAAAGAGTCGGACACAACCGAGCAACTAACACTACACTACACTACATTGTTCAGATCAGTTGCTCAGTCGTGTCCGACTCTTTGTGAGCCCATGAATCGCAGCACGCCAGGCCTCCCTGTCCATCATCAGCTCCTGGAGTTCACTCAGACTCACGTCCATCGAGTCAGTGATGCCATCCAGCCATCTCATCCTCTGTCGTCCCCTTCTCCTCCTGCCCCCAATCCCTCCCAGCATCAGAGTCTTTTCCAATGAGTCAACTCTTCGCATGAGGTGGCCAAAGTACTGGAGTTTCAGCTTTAGCATCATTCCTTCCAAAGAACACCCAGAACTGGTCTCCTTTAGGATGGACTGGTTGGATCTCCTTGAAGTCCAAGGGACTCTCAAGAGTCTTCACCAACACCACAGTTCAAAAGCATCAATTCTTCGACGCTCAGCCTTCTTCACAGTCCAACTCTCACATCCATACATGACCACAGGAAAAACCATAGCCTTGACTAGACGGACCTTTGTTGGCAAAGTAATGTCTCTGCTTTTGAATATGCTATCTAGGTTGGTCATAACTTTCCTTCCAAGGAGTAAGCGTCTTTTAATTTCATGGCTGCAGTCACCATCTGCAGTGATTCTGGAGCCCAAAAAAATAAAGTCTGACACTGTTTCCCCATCTATTTGCCATGAAGTGATGGGACCGGATGCCATGATCTTCATTTTCTGAATGTTGAGCTTTAAGCCAACTTTTTCACTCTCATCTTTCACTTTCATCAAGAGGCTTTTTAGTTCCTCTTCACTTTCTTCCATAAGGGTGGTGTCATCTGCATATCTGAGGTTATTGATATTTCTCCCGGCAATCTTGATTCCAGCTTGTGCTTCTTCCAGCCCAGCATTTCTCATGATGTACTCTGCATATAAGTACATTGTAGTATAGTATTATCCTATACTATCTCCTTTCCCTAATCCTAAATAAATATTTATTGTCATGACAATTAGTAATAATATAATTCAACCCAGCCCTAAAAAGTTTTTGGTTAAGAAGATAAAGGATTTCCCAGATGGTACTAGTAGTAAAGAACTCACCTGCCAATGCAGGAGACATAAGGGATGTGGGTTCTATCCCTGGGTCAGTTTGGAAGATCCCCTGGAGAAGGAAATGACAACCCACTCCAGTATTCTTAGCTGGAAAATCCCATGGACAGAGGTGCCTGGTGGGCTACACTCCATGGGATTGCAAAGAGTCGGACTTAACTGACTAACACTTTCAAAGAGAACAAGGGTGAAAATACAGGAATGAAGAAATATTCATTCAGTCTAGATCTGGTGGTTTGTCCTTCCTGCTGAGGTTCTATTACATTTTTGGGTAGATATTAATGGATTGGAGGTTTTATTAATTTTTAAGAAAGTGGCCTGAGATACAAAATCCCTATTTGATGCCAATTATAATTTTATACACTAGAAACCATAGTCATCTATTATTAAGCTTAAATAAAATGGTAAAAATAGCATGGCTGTTTTTCCAGTTACAAATGGTTGTCTGGCATTCTATATTCAGTAACCTCAAATAATCAGTCAGTTTATACATTTATACATTGTCTTCAGTAAGTTATGGTTATGACAATAAATGGGTCAAGGCACTGAGGAGCCTAAAATGTCTTCTCTTTCCTTAAAGAAAGACAGCATGGTGTCACATGCTTGTCACTGAACTCCAATTCTTTGAAAGTTGATCATCTAGTCATGCAGTATATTTCTCTCCCCTAAAATGTCACTATATTTCTTAGAATCCTGCTTCAAACCCTTGTTAAATCTGTACCCACTAGTTCTCTGCAACCCAAGAGGTGGTCATACAGTCACTTCACCAGACATTTCTAGAGGGACCTCATTAATGTTATGAGGAAGCCTAAGCTTACTCTGTGGACAGGTCTGTTCGTTAGAAAATATTTCCTGGTAATGCATGGAAATCTCCATCCATATAACTCATATCCATTATTCTTGGCTCTAGAATTGAAATCTAAAAATAATAGGCAACACTTTAGGCTATGGTTATCTCCCAGAGAGGCTAAAGATCAGAATTTTGAATAGTACTAGCTTCACCGTATAAATATGCATATCCTACAGTAAGAAGGTACCTGTTCTGTGTAACTTACCTTTCAACAACCATGCAATGTCATGGATGAGGATTTTAATGGTCTCAGCAGTTTAAAAGAAATAAAAATTAAGATCCTCTGAGTTATCTGATTTTTAAAAACTCTGACTAGAATCAAATGAAATGCAAAAGAGTCATCATTTTTATTAAATCAATTCACAGAGTATTCCAAAGAATGATTTCAATTGGGAGCAGATGACCACAGAAGTGGCCTCTGGCCCTTTGTCTCCTAAGACTGGATTTGCTTTTGGAATCACCAGTATGGGGTCTTTCAAACAGGATGTGGGATGGAACCCAGCCTACATATTAAATGAGTTATGTACAAACAAGGGGGCCGTTTCCATGCATCTTATCATTTCTTTCCTAATTTTGCTTTTCTATCCCTTTGTTTTCTTTTTTTTAATCAAGTTCCTTTGAAAACATCAGCTTATTTTAGTTGTGTTGAGGGGATAAAATACAAAGGAATTTGTTTTATGCTAGGGTTTGTTTGCAACTGGGCTGGAGATACAGCTGAAAACTTCAAGCTAAGAATGATAGTGCCTTTGAGGGAAAGAGAAGAAATTTCAAGAAGGGTAAAGCTAAAGTGGTAGTCATATTTGTATAGCTGTCCTCCCTATCATGGAGCTTTCTCTTTAAAAACTTTCCCCTGGGAACATTTTATGACTTGTCTATGAAAAAGAATCTTTTTTTGACAAGGTGTTTCTAATATACTCGAAGCAAATGTGAAATGGGGTGGAGTGTACAAGAACAGATGATTTGGGTACCCCAATTTTCGGTTTTCATTGAACTTCTGCCACTGACTTCCTGTATAATTTTTGTTTTTTTGGCATCTTATTCCTCTATCCACAAAATGGAAATATTAAGGAGTTTTTTTCAGCCTTCCCAGAAATACTGGGAGAGAGAACCCAAATAGTAAGTGTTGCAAACTTTTGAAAAAGTAAACTGTGGAAATTTGAGGATTTATACCAACAGAATATTTAAGAAACTGTTTCCATTTGGGGTTCTCTAACAGGAATCAAAATAAAGAGACTGGATGATGAGGGTAAAGGTTCATCTGCTTGGAAACTGTCTTCCAGTAAGGCTCGGTCTTTGAGCTGAAGGCTATTGATGGGCAGTGCGGCATTTAATACCTTCTCCAAAGCCTATAACCCATTTTTTTTTTAGTGCTCCAAAATTATTTCTTTTGCCACATTATTATTTCTTCCTGTAATCTTTGTGGGGTTTTCAGTAAAAGCATACCTTAACTCCAGGAAATAGCAAATCTATCAGGCTTAACTTTTCTGCTACTTGAAGAGCCATTACCTGGTTGTCTGGCTGTATTGAGAGTTTAGGTTATATTTTTACTCACAGTGGTATCATAATACCACAAAGACATGTAAGTGTCCCTGCCACTGCTGGCATAATAAACTTGCTGAGTAATAAAGAAATGAATCAGTGGATGACTTGAATTAAAATAATTCAAAATTATTTTATAATGGTCTTCTTTATCCAGAAAAAGCTGAAAGCCATCCCATTTATAGCATAAATCAATGAAGCTCAGAAACCACAATTCAGAACCATTCTGAAACCATTCAGAAACTCGGCATCTTCCCTGGGTTTTCTATTATCTTAAGTTAATAAATCTTCTCTACCATATTACATTTCAATTACAATGATTCCTTCCAAATTGTGGTCTTCAAAAACCTCACTCTCCAGATTCATTTCCCAGAATCCCTGAACAACCTGATTCGTGTTCTTACGTGATCTTGTACTTAAAGTTTTTTAGGCAATTAAAAATGTATAATTTTATCAATTTTATAAGTTTCCTAATGACCTCTTTTGAGAATCGCTGTACAATTGATGTACAAGTCTCCCTATTTACCTTGTCAAGGTTTTAGGGCTCTCTGGGAATCAAAATGAACCAGGTATAGGAAAGATGTAATGCATGATTGCCATCAGTTAAAACCTGTTTGAAGTTAACTAAATAGGTGTGTGGAGAGAAGGGACACTTCACCTTCTGAACTTATTAAAAGCAACTTATTGATAGTGCTCTGCAACTCATTGGTTACCCATAGTTTATGGAAACACCTTATTCTAGTTCACTCTTTCCAGGCTTGCAAAGTTCATAGTCCTTTTATGTATACTGAAACATTCTGGCACAAATATATTGAGGAAGAAAATTGTATTTTCCTACTTGATCCAAAATATTCATTATGAGAACTGTGTCAAACAGAATGCCTGGCTAAGTAATATAAACTATAATACTGAACAGCAGAGTGGAATAGCATTCTCTGTGTTTATTGCACAAGATTAATCAACTGCTCCAGACTCTCTCAAAAGAGAGGGGGAAACAGACAAAGAGGTGAACAGAGAAAGTTGGGCAAGAAAACTTCCCTTTTGTTAATGCCCTGTAGAGAAGCAATTCCCTCACTTCTTTGAGGCTCTTTGTGGAATACTGATAGCCCCACCTTCACTTCAGTCTAAGTGTTCTAATCACTAGAAATGATTCATCTTTAAGGGCAACACAACGGGGGAAAAAGCTTAACAGCCCTTACAAGCCCAAATATACCACCATTTCTTGATGGGAAAAATGAATCTTGCAAAGATAAACCACTTCAAGCTTTTCATGCAAAGGCATAAAGTATCTACAGTAGGCTCTAGAGAAAGCAACATCACCTTCCTCTCCCAATGGCTGATGATACGCATGGACAAGACACTCTTACCTCTGCTAGAATTCTTCTGTCAACTGGCCTAACACTTGGGAATGGAGAGAAAAGTGTTCTCTCTGAGGGTTTAAACTCTTCAGGAAAGAGAAGCAGCTTGCTCTACCTTATATGCCTAGGGACTCTTCAGAGTCTGCTATTAGACATCCATTCCTGCTCCCTCCAGGGCTGTTACTCCTGTGCTAGGTTCCACAGCTGGCCAGTTCCTGGTCGGATCTGCTCATCTAAGCCAAACTAGAGAGTTAAATCATTCCTTTGATTTTACAGCTAAGGTTCTCAAATTATAGGAAGGGTTAACAGTTACCTGGGAATTTATCCAAGATATGGATTTTTTAAATCTTATACCACCAAAATTTTATTCAAGAGGGGCTCATGACTGCATTTATAAGAAGTATATCCATGTCATTATGATAAAAATGGTTTATGGTTCTCTTTCTTGGGAAAATTCTTACCAGTGCTTTGTAACTCAGGTCATTTGGGCTAAAGGGTGTCCAGTTGTTAAGACAGCCAAAAGCATATTCTCAAAGACTGTCCTTGGAGAAGAAAAAGGATGTGGTGTGAGCAGCTTTATATAGTGCCTAAATCCTAAGAGCGTTCAGGAAATCTTGTTACTTCAAGCTGCTGCTGCTGCTAAGTCGCTTCAGGCGTGTCCGACTCTATGCGACCCCATAGACGGCAGTGTACCAGGCTCCCCTGTCACTGGGATTCTCCAGGCAAGAACACTGGAGTAGGTTGCCATTTCCTTCTCCAATGCATGAAAGTGAAAAGTGAAAGTGAAGTCGCTCAGTCATGTCCGACCCTCAGCAACCCCATGGACTGCAGCCTTCCAGGCTCCTCCATCCATGGGATTTTCCAGGCAAGAGTACTGGAGTGGGGTGCCATTGCCTTCTAGATAGATACATTTTCAGATGGGACTTTTATGTGAAACATATGTCCTAAACTGGGGAGTGCTCTCTTACTTTGAGTGAGATCTTAACAAAGAATTTTAAGTAGAGTACATAAAGTCAAGATTGCTTTAAATATGATAAGCCCTAAGGGTTTGATGTATTGTATTGTATTCTATTTTTCCCCAAAAGAAACACAAAAAGATAGTCTTGATAATTACATACCTTTAGTCATAGGCATTTCACGACAGCCTATTGCTTATAATTGGAAAGTGAGATACTCTTTAAACTTTAGAATCTCTGCTTTCAGACATGCTTGGCTTGCCTGGTATAGTATCTGATGGCTTAACCACAGAATAACAGAGCAATTGACCTGATGATGGTTTAAAAAATTGTGTTCTTATTATTTGATGTTCTGAAGCTTTCTGTGATGTCCTTTGATTGTTTTTCATTATTTGATCTTGACTGACTGAAAAGTGTCTGGACTTCTTGTAGGAACAAATTTCTGAATGGGATTGAGATAGAGTACATTAAGATTAAAGGATAGTTAAAAGGGAGATTGAAATAGCTCAACTGGAATTCCATCACCTCCACTAGCTTTGTTCATGGTGATGCTTTCTAAGGCCCACTTGACTTCACATTCCAGGATGTCCGCCTCTAGGTGAGTGATCACACCAACGTGATTATCTGGGTTGTGAAGATCTTTTTTGTAGTTTCTCTGTGTATTCTTGCCACCTCTTCTTAATATCTTCTGCTTCTGTGAAAGTGCTGCACTCAATATGCCAGCAAATTTGGAAAATTCAGCAGTGGCCACAGGACTGGAAAAGGTCAGTTTTCATTCCAATCCCAAAGAAAGGCAATGCCAAAGAATGCTCAAACCACTGCACAATTGCACTCATCTCACATGCTAGTAAAGTAATGCTAAAATTCTCCAAGCCAGGCTTCAGCAATACGTGAACCGTGAACTTCCAGATGTTCAAGCCGGTTTTAGAAAAGGCAGAGGAACCAGAGATCAAATTGCCAACATCCACTGGATCATGGAAAAAGCAAGAGAGTTCCAGAAAAACATTTATTTTTGCTTTATTGACTATGCCAAAGCCTTTGACTGTGTGGATCACAATAAACTGTGAAAAATTCTTCAAGAGATGGGAATACCAGACCACCTGACGTGCCTCTTGAGAAACCTACATGCAGGTCAGGAAGCAACAGTTAGAAGTGGACATGGGACAACAGACTGGTTCCAAATAGGAAAAGGAGTACGTCAAGGCTGTATATTGTCACCCTGTTTATTTAACTTATATGCAGGGTACATCATGAGAAATGCTGGACTGGAAGAAGCACAAGCTGGAATCAAGATTGCCGGGAGAAATATCAATAACCTCAGATATGCAGATGAAACCACCCTTATGGCAGAAAGTGAAGAGGAACTAAAAAGACTCTTGATGAAAGTGAAAGAGGAGAGTGAAAAAGTTGGCTTCAAGCTCAACATTCAGAAAACTAAGATCATGGCATCTGGTCCCATCACTTCCTGGGAAATAGATGGGGAAACAGTGGAAACAGTGTCAGACTTTATTTTTTGGGGCTCCAAAATCACTGCAGATGGTGATTGCAGCCATGAAATTAAAAGACGCTTACTCCTTGGAAGAAAAGTTATGACCAACCTAGATAGCATATTCAAAAGCAGAGACATTACTTTGCCAACAAAGGTCCGTCTAGTCAAGGCTCTGGTTTTTCCAGTGGTCAGGTATAGATGTGAGAGTTGGACTGTGAAGAAAGCTGAGCACCGAAGAATTGATGCTTTTGAACTGTGGTGTTGGAGAAGACTCTTGAGAGTCCCTTGGACTGCAAGGAGATCCAACCAGTCCATCCTAAAGGAGATCAGTCCTGGGTGTTCATTGGAAGGACTTATGCTGAGACTGAAACTCCAATACTTTGGCCACCTCATGCAAAGAGTTGACTCATTGGAAAAGACCCTGATGCTGGGAGGGATTGAAGGCAGGAGGAGAAGGGGACAACAGAGGATTAAATGGCTGGATGGCATCACCAACTCGATGGTCGTGAGTCTGAGTGACCTCCGGGAGTTGGTGATGGACAGGGAGGCCTGACGTGCTGTGATTCATGGGGTCGCAAAGAGTTGGACACGACTGAGCGACTGAACTGAACTGAAAGGTGAGATTATACCATCATCACCTAGAATAGTGTACTATTGATTAGACCAGTGGATATGGATAATAGCACTGAGACACTGTCCAAGTTCTAAATTCACCAAAGGGGAAAAAACTATTCTGGGTCTATACCAAACCCAAGCTTGGTGTTCTGAGAGAAAATGAATCAACAGCTAGGATATACAGTCATTGGTAACTTTCCTAAATCTATTTTCTCTTACAGAACCAAAAGTACAAATTCATGTAATGTTGTACATAAATTATCGTGCAATTAAAACTTAATCAAACATTTTTAAAGAGCACAATGTTTTTTAATTCCAGAAGCACCTTATCATCTTTAAAAAGAATCTTCTGGTAATTATCACTCAGTTCCAGGGTATTTTCTTTTTTAGTTTTTTATTTTTAGTTTTGTAGACATCTCCAGACCCTCTGAGGCTTGAGAAGGAAATTTTTGAAACCCACAAAGCTAAGTTGTGACATTTAAAAGGTCCACATCTCTAAATTATTTTTTAGAGGATTAACCTAATCTGATCAAACATGAATGTTTTCAGATAAATTTAATTGGAATTTATTCAGTAAAAAACTAATTGCACCCAGGTATACATCTTGCAGTTGTTGATGTTGTTCTGTTTCTCAGTTGTGTCTGACTCTTTGTGACCCCATGGACTGCAGCACGCCAGGCATCCCTGTCTTTCACCATCTCCTGGAGCTTCTTCAAATTCATGTCCATTGAGTTGGTGATGCCGTCCAACCATCTCATCCACTGTCATCCCCTTCTCCTCCTACCTTCAATCTTTCCCAGCATCAGGGTCTTTTCTAATTAGTCAGTTCTTCACATCAGATGGCCAAAGTACTGGAGTTTCAGCTTCAGCATCAGTCCTTCCAATGAATATTCAGGACTGATTTCCTTTAGGATGGACTGGTTTAATCTCCTTGCAGTCGAAGGGACTCCCAAGAGTCTTCTCCAATGCCATAGTTCAAAAGCATCAATTTTTCAGTGCTCAGTTTTCTTTATGGTCCAACTTCCACATCTATACATGATTACTGGAAAACCATAACTTTGACTAGACAGATGATTGTCAGCAGAGTAATGTCTGCGTTTATGTACACTGTCTAGGTTTGTCATAGCTTTTCTTCCAAGGAGCAAGCATATTTTAATTTCATGGCTGCAGTAGCCATCTGCAGTGATTTTGCAGCCCAAGAAAATAAAGTTTATCACTATTTCCATTTTATCCCCATCTATATGCCATGAAGTGATGGGACCAGATGCCACAGTGTACGTATTTTGAATGATAAGTTTTAAACCAGCTTTTTCACTCTCCTCTTTCACCTTCATCAAGAGGTCTTAGTTCCTCTTCACTTTCTGCCATAAGGCTGGTGTCATCTGCATATCTGAGGTTATTGATATTTCCCCCAGCAATCTTGATTTCAGCTTGTGCTTCATCCAGCCCGGCATTTTGCATGATGTACTCTGCACATAAGTTAAATAACCAGGGTGACAATATACAGCTTGGCATACTCCTTTTCCCATTTGGAACCAGTCTGTTGTTCCATGTCCAGTTCTTACTGTCGCTTCTTGACCTGCATACAGATTTATCAGTAGGTAGGTAAGGTAATCTGGTATTCCCATCTCTGTAAGAATTTTCCACAGTTTGTTGTGATCCACACAGTCAAAGACTTTTGTGTAGTCAGTGAAACAGAAGTAGATGTTTTTCTGGAATTCTCTTGCTTTTTCAGTGATCCAAAGGACGTTGGCAATTTAATCTCTGGTTCCTCTGCCTTTTCTAAATCCAGCAACATCTAGAAATTCTCAGTTCATGTACTGTTGAAGCATGGCCTGGAGATATGCATGTGAAATGAGTGCAACTGTGTGGTAGTTTGAACGTTTTTTGGCATTGCCCTTCTTGTGGACTGGAATGAAAACTGAGCTTTTCCAGTCTTGTGGCCACTGCCCAGTTTTCCACACTTGCTGGCATATTGAGTGGAACACTTTAACAGCATCAGTTTTTAGGATTTAAAATAGCTCAACTAGAATTCTATCACCTCCACTAGCTTTGTTCATAGTGATTCTTCATAAGGCCCACTTGACTTCACACTCCGAGATGTCAGGGTCTTGGTGAGTAATCACACCATCATGGTTATCTGGGTCATTAAGATCTTTTTTGTATAGTTCTTCTGTGTACTCTTGCCACCTCTTCTTAGTATCTTCTGCTTCTATTAGGTCCATACCGTTTCTGACCTTTACTGTGCCCATCCTTGCATGAAATGTTCCCTTGGTATCTCTAATTTTCTTGAAGAGATCTCTAGTCTCTCCCATTCTATTATTTTCCTATATTTTTATGCATTGTTCACTTAGGAAGGCTTTCTTATCTCTCCTAGCTCTTCTATGGAACTCTGTATTCAAATGGGTATATCTTTCCTTTTCTCCTTTGCCTTTAGTTTCTCTCCTTTTCTCAGCAATTTTAAGGCCTCTCAGACAACCATTTTGCCTTTTTGCATTTATTTTTCCTAGAGATGGTTTTGATCACTGCCTCTTGTACAGTGTCAAGAACCTCCATCCATAGTTTTCACATACTCTGTCTCAGATCTAATCCCTTGAGTCTATTTTTCACTTCCACTATATAATCATAAGGGATTTGATTAAGGTCATATGAAAAGGCCTAATGGTTTTCCCTATGTTCTTCACTTTAAGTCTGAATTTTGCAATAAGGAGTTCATGATCTGAGCCACAGTCAGCTCCTGGTCTTGTTTTTGCTGGCTGTATAGAGTTTCTCCATCTTCAGCTGCAAATATAATTAATCTGATTTCAGTATTGACCATCTGGTGATGTCCATGTGTAGAGCAGTCTCTTGTGTTATCAGAAGAGGGTGTTTGCTATGACCAGTGCGTACTATTAGCAAAACTCTGTTAACCTTTGCCCTGCTTCATTTTGTACACTGAAACCAAACTTGCCTGTTACTCCAGATATCTTTTGATTTGCTACTTTTGCACTCCACTCCCCTGTGATAAAAAGGACATCCTTTTTTGGTGTTAGTTCTAGAAGGTCTTATAGGGTCCTCATAGAACCATTCAAATTCTTAGGCATTAGTGGTTGGGGTATTGACTTGGATTACTGTGATACCGAATGGTTAGCCTTGGAAATGAACCGAGATCATTGTCATTTTTGAGATTGCACCCACGTAATGCTCAAAATTCTCCAAGCCAGGCTTCAGCAATACATGAACCATGAACTTCCTGATGTTCAAGCTGGTTTTAGAAAAGGCAGAGGAACCAGATATCAAGTTGCCAACATCCGCTGGATCATCAAAAAAGCAAGAGAGTTCCAGAAAAACATCTATTTCTGCTTTATTGACTATGCCAAAGCCTTTGACTATGTGGATCACAATATACTGTGGAAAATTCTGAAAGAGATGGGAATACCAAACCACCTGACCTGCCTTTTGAGAAATCTGTATGCAGGTCAGGAAGCAACAGTTAGAACTGGACATGGAACAACAGACTGGTTCCAAATAGGAAAAGGAGTATGTCGAGGCTGTATATTATCACCCTGCTTATTTAACTTACATGCAGAGTACATAATGAGAAACACTGAACTGGAAGAAACACAAGCTGGAATCAAGATTGCCGGGAGAAATATCAATAACCTCAGATATGCAGATGATACTACCCTTATGGCTGAAAGTGAAGAGGAACTGAAAAGCCTCTTGATGAAGGTGAAAGTAGAGAGTGAAAAAGTTGGCTTAAAGCTCAACGTTCAGAAAACGAAGATCATGGCATCTTCGGTCCCATCACTTCATGAGAAATAGATGGGGAAACAGTGTCAGACTTTATTTTTTTGGGCTCCAAAATCACTGCAGATGGTGACTTCAGCCATGAAATTAAAAGACACTTACTCCTTGGAAGGAAAGTTATGACCAACCTAGATAGTATATTCAAAAGCAAGAGACATTACTTTGCCAACAAAGGTCCGTCTAGTCAAGGCTATGGTTTTTCCTGTGGTCATGTATGGATGTGAGAGTTGGACTGTGAAGAAAGCTGAGCACCAAAGAATTGATGCTTTTGAACTGTGGTGTTGGAGAAGACTCTTGAGAGTCCCTTGGCCTGCAAGGAGATCCAACCAGTCCATTCTGAAGGAGATCAGCCCTGGGATTTCTTTGGAAGGAATGATGCTAAAGCTGAAACTCCAGTACTTTGGCCACCTCATGCAAAGCGTTGACTCATTGGAAAAGACTCTGATGCTGGGAGGGATTGGGGGCAGGAGGAGAAGGGGACGACAGAGGATGAGATGGCTGGATGGCATCACTGACTCGATGGACGTGAGTCTGAGTGAACTCCAGGAGTTGGTGAAGGACAGGGAGGCCTGGCGTGCTGCAATTCATGGGGTCGCGAAGAGTCGGACACGACTGAGCAACTGAACTGAACTGAACTGCACTGCATTTTGGACTCTTTTCTTGACTATGCTAGCTAATCCATTTTTCCCAAGGGAGTCTTACCCACAGTAGTAGATATATAGATCATCTGAATTAAATTCGCCCATTCCAGTCCATTTTAGTTCACTGATTCCTAAAATGTGATGCTGACTCTTGCCATCTCCTGTTTGACGACTGCCTGTTTATCCTGATTCATGGACATAACGTTCTAAGTTCCTATGCAGTATTGCTCTTTACAGCATCAGACTTTACTTTCACCACCAGATATGTCCACAACTGGGTGTTGTTTCCACTTTGGTTCAGCCTCTTCATTCCTTCTGGAGTTATTTCTCTGCTTTTGTCTAGTAGCATATCGGACACCTATCGACATGGGGAGTTCATCTTTCAGTTTCATATCTTTTTGCCTTTTCATACTTTTTATAGGGTTCTACATCTTGGCATTGGCTAAATTTTTGCCCCTCCTCAGCATACTGTAAATATATTCATGCATCCATACTAATTCATTCATTCAGTTTGAAATTCCATTATGTCATCTAGAAACTTTATTTCAATAGCACAGCTTTGTCTGAGGAGCTGGCAAAGTCAAATATAAAAATAGATGATCCTGGGTTAAAAAGATCCCCTGGAGGAGGGGATGGCAACCCATTCTAGTATTTTTTTGCTTCCCTGGTGGCTCAGCTGGTAAAGAATCTGCCTGCATTGTGGAAGACCTGGGTTCAATCTCTGGGTTGGGAAGATCCCCTGGAGAAGGGAAAGGCTACCCACTCCAGTATTGTGGCCTGGAGGATTCCATGGACTGTAGAGTCCATTGGGTTGCAAAGAGTTGGGTACAACTGAGCGACTTTCACTCACTCACCCTGAGTACCCATAATGGCAAATGAAATAATACATCCAATTCCATTTGTGTAGTAATATGAGGCTCAAAGCTGTTTTTTTGCTCTGTTATTTCTTTTCTTCATTGACTTGCCCATTACAGAGCAAAATTCCCTTTTTCAATCCACTATTTTTCTAGAGGATTAAGAGATATCAAAATGCTTTTCAAAATACAAATCTAATTTCAGCTACTATTATGATTAAGTAGAACTACAAAACCTTTTCCTAAATAAAGATGAGATGTGGTGGTCATTGAAGGTGAAGCTGCATTTACTTTAATATGCAGTGGTTTGATTCATCATATTTAACTGAGAATAAAACCACATCCAGCCTTCAATCACAATTCTCCATGAGAGGTTTCATTTATTTCAAAAGGACTGAACTCAATCCTTATAAACTGCTCTGTGGCAGTTCTGGATCTGTGCCTGAAAGCTCTGACTGTAGCAGGTTCCAAACTCAATTCAACATGCAAAAGCAGACAAGATGATGGCCTTAGTGTTGTGACTGAAGAGATTTTAGCACAGCTCCTTGACTTCAGAATATGTGCTGCCATCCTCCTTTCCAATATACATTCTGAAAACACATAGACTGGGGAGTTTTGTTAGTTTTTTTTTTTAATACTCATAAGGAGCCTGAACTTTGAGTCATTCCCACTGAATTTAATCAGTTCTCTACTAAGAGTTGAGATTGCTCCTCCTGTATTATTACTAACACTGCTAGAATAAATAATTTGACGCATAGATCGTTTTGCACACTTGCAGCTATAACAGTTGGATAAATTCTTAAATGCAGGTTTTGGGGCAAATTATATATATATAATTTGCATGTATATATATGTGTCGGAGAAGGCAATGGCACCCCACTCCAGTACTCTTGCCTGGAAAATCCCATGGATGGAGGAGCCTGGAAGGCTGCAGTCCATGGGGTCGCTGAGGGTCGGGCACGACTGAGCGACTTCACTTTCACTTTTCACTTTCCTGCATTGGAGAAGGAAATGCAGCCCACTCCAGTGTTCTTGCCTGGAGAATCCCAGGGACGGGGGAGCCTGGTGGGCTGCTGTCTATGGGGTCGCACAGAGTCAGACATGACTGAAGTGACTTAGCAGCATATATGTGTGTGTGTGTGTATATACTACATGCAAGTGTTTGTGTGTATATGTGTGTGTTTGTGTGTATTATATTGGAGAAGGGCATGTCAACGCACTCCAGTATACTTGCCTAGAGAACCCTATGGACAGAAGACCCTGGCAG
Organism: Bubalus kerabau; assembly: GCF_029407905.1. Classification (NCBI taxonomy): domain Eukaryota; kingdom Metazoa; phylum Chordata; class Mammalia; order Artiodactyla; family Bovidae; genus Bubalus; species Bubalus kerabau. Next base: position 31,381,288 of record NC_073631.1, on the reverse strand, counting down.
ACAACAGTCCATAGGGTTCGCATAGAGTCGGACATGACGGAAGCAACTTAACGTGCCCTAATGCAAGTGTATTATATGCATGTCTATATGTGTACATGTATATATGTGTGTTTAGTCGCTCAGTCATGCCTGATTCTTTGTGATTCCATGGACTACAACCCGCCAGGCTCCTCTGTCGATGGGGATTCTCCAGGCAAGAATACTGGAGTGGGTTGCCATGCCCTCCTCCAGGGGAATCTTCCCAACCCAGGGATCAAATCCAGGTCTCCCACATTGCAGGTGGATTCTTTACCGTCTGAGCCACCACGGAGGCCCAAGAGTACTGGAGTGGGTAGCCTATCCCTTCTGCATGGGATCTTCCCAACCCAGGAATTGAACCAGGGGTCTCCTGGTGGATTTTTTACCAGCTGCACTACCAGGGAAGCCCTGGTATATATGTATGTGTGTGTGTGTGACTATGTGAATACACATATAAGTAATTTTAATAATCTTTGCTAAATTCCTCTTAGTGGAGGCTATCTTTCCACAAGCAATATATGACAATCTGGTTCCCCATATCCTTGCCATAGTTATCAAGTTTTAGGATTCCTGCCAATCTGATAGATTAAAAAAATGTATCTGATTTCATTTGAAATTACATTTGTCTCACTATCGATGAAGTTGAGCATTTTCAAGTTTAGCAGTCATTTGTATTTCAGGGAAGTATCTGTTCATATCCTTTGCCTATTTTTCTGTCAGATTGCTAGCCTTTTCCTTGTTGATTTCCAGGAGTTCATTTTATTTTGGGGAGATTAGTCTTTTGTTTATAAATTGCAAATATTTCCCCCAGTTCATCATTTTGAGCTTGTTCATGACAATTTTCTGCCATGCAGCAATTTTTTTGCTTATTTTCTTGCTTTAATTTTTGAACAAATCAGTCTTTCATTTCATGGGCTTTAATCATAATTAAAAGATCTTTGTAACTTCAAAATAATAAAATAATTATACTTCTACTTTTTTATGATTTTGTTTTAAATTTAAGTACATTAGGCTGTTAGTTTAATTTAAGTACATTAGGCGTGCTGCAGTCCATGGGGTCGCAAAGAGTCGAACATGACTGAGTGACTGAACTGAACTGACATTAGACAATTACCCTGTTATGCGGTATAAAGTATATATCTAGTTTCATTTATTTTTCCAGATGGATACACAGATGTCTGTTTTTCATAAATGTTTAGAGATACCATTTTATTACATAGTATATTTCATATACATTGTCTCTTAGCTTTATAATTCTACTGTTCAATTTTTCTACTCATGTGTCAGTGTCATTCTATTATTGAGGCTTTATAATATGTTTTGATATTTGATGCTAATATGTGCCCTCATTTCTCATCTTTGCCAGAGTTTTACTGACAAAATTTAGGTATTTATTCTTTTACATTAATTTTAACATCATGTTTCCAATTAAAAATTGATATTTTTGTTGTTTTATTGAATTATGTTAAATTTACAAATTATATTATGAAGTATAAGCATAATTTTTAGGTTAAAACTTTTTATCCAAGATCATGTATTTTTCCATTTATAAAAATATTCTATTGTTTATTAATGTTCTTAGGGTTTTTGAAGTTGCTCAGTCAAGTCCAACTCTTTGCGACCCCATGGGCTGTAGCCTACCAGGCTCCTCTGTCCATGGGATTTTCCAGGCAATAGTCCTGGAGTGGATTGCCATTTCTTCCTCCAGTTATCAGTTAACACTTGATTATAAATGTATTTTTAAGAATTTTACTGTTTCTTATTGAAAATGGGATTTCTTCCTTTACAGATTCCAGTAGAATGTTATTTGTATACATGAAATAATATGTATATAGTTTCAATATATTGATTTGTGCCCTACTACTTTACTAAATCATCTTATTTTTTGTAATGTTAGTTAATTCTCTTGAAAATTTCATGTGTTAATCATACTGTCTGCAAACAATGATAGTTTTATCTTCTTTTTTCCAATTGGCCCCATGAGTATTTATTCTACTCATTGTTCATATTCCAATATTACTTTATTGTGTAGCTCAGATTGTTCCAGCTTTAATCATTGGGTGCTCTTTCAGTTGGCTTACGCATCCCTCTGACAAACCCCAATTAATGTGGGTTTTTGTTTGGTTTTTGAGCACTTCCATACTTTCTGACACAATAGTATGCTCCTGGCTCATATCATATTTTCCCTGTCGCATTCTAAGGACAGACATATCTCTAAGGATTTATGATTCCTTTTACTGGAGAACAGTTTTAGAAACCAAGAGCTGAGTGACTGCGTTTCTTGCTACTAGTATCATTGCATCTAGGCCCTCTCAGTTGACAGAGCAAGAAAGCTAATACTAATGTGTATATGCACAGACCTATAAATAGTTCTTTTATGCAACTATATTTATAGATATTAAGCTAAATATCTACAACTCTAATCCATTACCATATAGATCATTCTAGGCTGTTCCCCGTGGTTATAAGTAAACTCTCACTCCAATACTAAGAAACCTACTTCCCACCATCCCTCATCCATTTAATCCACTGTTGCATTTTAGTAGGATCAGAATTATTAACCAGTAACCTTATAGGAAGTCACTTTGTCAAACAGATCATGATGCTTACATACAGTTTATTTTGCCTTTAGGTTATAGACTCCATTCATTTCCAAAGTTACTCATGTTAGTATCTTTTCCCTCACTTCCTTCAGTGAAACTATTTCATAAATGTGTTACATAGTAGATTGCTTTGTCATATTCTGCAGTCCATCTTGTGATTTCATGAGCCTCTAAGTGATTTTTTGATTGCATACATTAAGGTTTATTCTTTTATGCTATGAAGTGCTATGTGTTTTGACAAATATGTAGTGTCTTGTAACCATAATCACAATGTAATAAAGAATAGTTTCATTGCCTTAAAAATATCCCCTAGTCACTGATTCAACTTCCTCTACCTTCTCCCAGACCCTGGAAACTACTGAACTTTTCAGTATCTCTTTTGTTTACTTTTTTAAGAATTTAATATAATTGGAATCATACAGTATGCAGTCTTTTTAGATTGGGTTTTTTCATTTAGCAATATACATTTAAATTTCATACATATCTTTGAGTATGTTGATACCTCATTTGTTTTTATCACTGAATAGTACTGCATTGCATGGATGTATCTGGCTTATCCATTCACCTATTGAAGGACATCTTGAGTGCTTCCAGTTTTTGTCATTGATGAACAACTGCTATAAAGCTGCAAATTAGATGAGTAAATACCTAAAAGTACAATTGCTGGATCACATGTAAAGACTATGTTTAGCTTTGTAAGAGCTGCCATTAGATCTTTCAAAGTAGCTGTATCATTTTCCACACCTATTAAGCAATGAATGAAAATTTCTATTTTTCCACACTACCAGCAACTAGTATTTCCAGTTCTGTTTCTGTTTGTTTGTTTAGCTATTCTAATAGCTGCATAGTGGTATTTCATTGTTGTTTAAATTCATGATTTTTTAATGACAAATGACACTGAATATCTTTCATACATGCCATCCTTAGATCTTCTTTGGACAGATGTCTGTTCAGATATTTTGCCCAAGTGTTAATTCAGTTGCTTGTTTGTTTTTATTGTTGACCATATTTTTATTTCAACATATTTCCTCCCAATATTTTTTACAATGATCATTAAAAATGATCATTAGATCATTTTTAGAATGATCATTAGATCATCTAGAATGATCATTCTAATGATCATCATTAGAATCTGACAAAATTAGTCAGATTCTTCCAGATAATAGTGTTATCAGGCCCAATTCTAGATCTAGGTAACTAAAACAAAACACAGAAAATTTAGGGAAGATTAGGAGTCTAAGAGAAAAATCTTTTAGCAATGATGAAAGGTGCTGAGTAGAATAAGCTTAAAAATTATGAAATAATGTCTCTGTTTCTAAGAGCCACTAGAGACCAAACAGCTCTGACACTCTGAACTTATGTTACAAATGAGGACTTTGCCTTTCTCCCTTGAAGAGCATTTTTTTTTTTTGGCCTCATATTTGTTGCTATTTCACTGAGAGTGATTAAGAAGAATATCAGTGCTTCACTGAAGAGCTCTAAGATGAGTAGGCCTACCAGCAAAGCACAGGTGCGCACCTCACATGCAGTTCCAGACCATGAAAGCACTTTAGAGTCATCTGGGAAGATTTGAAATACTGATGCCCGAGTCCCAGCCCAGAGATTCTGATTCTTACTTAGTCAAGGTAGCAGGAATTGTAAAAGTTAATATGCAGCCAGGTTTGGGAGTCACTGCTTTCAGACAGGCTTTCCAACCTGATAAACTTTCTTCATTCAACACATAATTGGCACTGGACTCACTAAAGAAATGGGGAACACGTGTACACCCGTGGCAGATTCATGTTGATGTATGGCAAAACCAGTACAATATTGTAAAGTAATTAGCCTCCAATTAAATAAATTTATATTTAAAAAAAATAGAGAAACACTATCTAATTGGCAAATGGTTAAAACTACTCACCTTTCAAAATAAATTATTATTAAAAAAAAAAAAAAGAAATGGGATGATCCCAAAGGAAAGAAGCCCATGACAGAGAGGACATCCTTAGGAGTCTAGCCAGGTGTCATATAAGAAAGTCAAAATCATATTGGCACAGTATCAAGAAGAATATGAACTACTGTGGCATACTAGCATTTTGTGAGCTAAACTACAAAATAATCCTTTTAGAAACTTCAGTTATTATTCTTTAGCAGATGATTGAAGTAGAGTGAAAATATTCAAGAACTGGAGGTAACAAATCATCAAGTTTTTAATCCAGATACAGGGAGAAATATACCCTTTTTATTAGAGATAGATTTCTTTGAATCCATTTATCAACATTTTTGTGTGTTCTGTTTTTCTGCATGTTTTAAAGAACCGAATTTTGATGAAACTGTATAAATCATTGACTGTTACCAAACCATTAAGTTCAATTTATGGTTCATCGCATTATCTTGAAGCTGGAAAAAAGTACCATTTCTATTTTTGAATGTATCTTCCTTAATGGCTAGTGAATTTCAGTGAAAATTAATTCACTTGACGTGGTTAAATGTTACGTGAGAAACATTTTAACAAACTGTCTTAAAATATGATTGGCCCACTGTCTTTCATAATCCCATCTGCCCAGCACTTGCTTCTTCTCCTAGCCAGCCGATACAACCACTGCTTGATGTGCTTCCATGGCAACTATGGTTCCCAAATTTTCTATTACATAATTTAAATAGAAATTCTACAGTAGCCTTGTTAACTCGTAGTCCTTTATCAAAATAATATTTCTTGGACACAAAGAAATAGTAATAAGGAAGTTATTAACTAATATCTAGATCAAGGCTGAGAGAGAGAGAGAAAATCAGTAAGGAAAGAGGTTTTCATTCATTTTAGTAAAGTTTTGACATATCTCTTCTTTACCTAGCAGAGTGTTTCCCTCTATTTTCCCTATTACTAGAGAAATTGAACACATTCACACATGCTCTGATTGCTTACATTACTGAAATTACTTACATCAACTTATTTTATTGTTTTACTATCACTTTATTTCCTTACCTTTTTGAAACTTCCCTGACATCTGTTGGTTCAATTTTTATTGTTGTTGCTGTATTTTTTCTGTTTATTTTTATTTTCTAGTCTTTGATATTTTAATGCACACATTTAAATGTCTACTTTTTCATTAATATCTGGCACATTAGCTCCTCTATTATTCTGCTAAATGATACAAGAATCTTAGAATATTTACGTACATCTTTTTTATGTCCAACCTGCCATCTCTCATGCCAGCATCATCTGGCATATTCATTCTAAAGAAATATTAATTTTTCTAATCAATCAGTTTAGTCACTCAGTCATATCCAACTCTTTGCGACCCCATGGACTGCAACATACCAGGCTTCCCTGTCCATCACCAACTCCTGGAGTTTACTCAAACTCATATCCATTGAGTCGGTGATGCCATCTAACCATCTTATCCTGTCATCCACTTCTCCTCCTGCCCTCAACCTTTCCCAGCATCAGGGTCTTTTTCAATGAATCAGTTCTTTGCATCAGATGGCCAAAGTATTGGAGGTTCAGCTTCAGCATCAGTCCTTCCAATGAATATTCAGGACTGATTTCCTTTAGGATGGACTGGTTGGATCTCCTTGCAGTCCAAGGGACTCTCAAGAGTCTTTAACACCACAGTTCAAAAGCATCAATTCTTTGGTGCTCAGCTTTCTTTATGGTCCAATTCTCACATCCATATATGACTACTGGAAAAACCATAGCTTGACTAGACTGACCTTTGTTGGCAAAGTAATGTCTCTGCTTTTTAATATGCTGTCTAGGTTGGTCATAGTTTTTCTTCCAAGGAGCAAGCGTCTTTTAATTTCATGCCTGCAATCACCATCTGCAGTGATTTTGGAGCCCAGAAAAAAGAAGTTTCTCACTGCTTCCATTTCTAATCAATAGTTTCTATTTTTAAAATTTACTGTTTTGCTTGATTTTGTGCTCTTGCTCTGTATTTCTCTCTTAACTCATGTCTTTCTCTGTTTGTTTTCCCTAAGAACAGCTTCTAGTTCTTTCAAAGTGTCTAATTCTTTTGAGACTGTCAGATGAAATAATGCTTTGGAGCCTATATTAGTTTCCTCTTGCTGCTAGAATAAATTACCATAAACTTAGTGACTTAAAATAACAGAACTTTATTATCTCACAATGCTGGAGGGTAGAAGTCTAAAATGGGCCTACAGGGCTACACGGCTTCTACAAGTTCCAGGAGAGAATCCCATTTCCTTACCCTTTCCATCACAGAGTCCATCCACATCCTTTGCCTCGTGGCTCTCTTCCATCACCTTCAGAGGCAGCGGTGTAGCCTCGTCAAGTATCTGTGTCTCTGCATCTTCAGATAATTTTCTTTTGACCTTCTTGTGTTCCTCTTAAGGGACCTTGGGATTATATTTAACACCTACTTGAATAATCCACCATAATCCCCTCATCTTTAGATTTTTTGTTTAATCGCATCTGCACAAGGCTTTTGTGCCTATATGGAAACATTATGGATGGTGGGGATTAGGATGTATGTATTGTGGTGGCCATTATTCAGCCTAATAGTTCTTTTGCCCTAATGAACACATCTTTTTTTGTAATCTCTTTTGTAAATGAGAGATCGGCTGAATGTTCAGCACAATTTCAAAAGATACTCTTTCAAAATCTTGTATTTTATCTTAATATCTCCTTTTAGGAAGTTACTGTGAAAAGTGGAGCCATTCTGATGAGGGACTGATTTCACTGTTACAATGATTGTCTTTGGTGCATGTTTTCAGATTCCATTAATGGAGGGGTGTGGTCACCTGAACTTCTCCATGTCAGTGCCTCACCCTCAGCTTTCCATCGTTCGTGCTCACTTATGGAAAAGTTCTCAGTCTGCAGTTTTTTCACTTTTTCTTACTGTTAAACCAGTATTTCTTTGGCATTTCTACATCCTAAGCAATAGCAGAGGCTCCATGGACCTTCATTAAGAAAATCACTCAAAATATAGAATGCTATTGCATAACAGCTCCATTTCATCCTACAATGATTCACAGCCTTAGTTACCTACTGAATTTAATCTTCATTGAAATCAAACAAATTTCACTTGGAGGACAACAAGTTTTATTACATAGTTGCCCTTGATGTCCTGCCATTAGATTGCTTCATTTACATAACTTCCTAGTCAGAGCAAAGCAAATAATTCTCCCTGGATTTAAATAGCCTAACTTCTCAGAAATCAAATTATATATTCTCATGTAAAATTATATGTCTAATTCAGGATGTAGATATAGATATAAATATCTAACCATCAGTTTTACTTTTTTAAAAAACTAATCTGTTTTTCACTTGTTTCATAATTTCTACAATATAGGTCAATGTTTTGCATCCTGGATAAAGTTATGTGGACTAAACATAGTACCTTAAAATATTATAACAGACTCTTTATATAGTAAGGTACACTTAATTTTAGACTGTGGTACAATCAACTAACCTTATAATTATTTTTATTACAATAAAAATTAACAAATGGCAAGGGTAAAGAGTGCAATTATAGATGGTGAGGTGTCATTGAATGTTCCTGGTCAGATCTTCTGGTATAATGTAGTCTGCACTAACACTGAAAAGTCCTTTTGAAAAGCATTCCCTTTACAACACAGGACTTCCCTGGTGGCTCAGATGCAAAGAATCCATCTGCAATGCAGGAGACCCGGGTTAGGTCCTGGATCAAGAAGATCCCCTGTAGAAGGGAGTGACTACTTACTCCAGTATTCTTGCCTGGAGAATTCCATGGACAGAGAAGCCTTGTGGGCTACAGTCCATGGGGTCGCAAAGAGTCGGACATGACTGAGCGACTCATTTTCACTTCCCATTACATTATTAGAAATAAGTTAACTTAGACACTTAATCCAGCCTTTGATTTTATGTGCGATTTGTAACCTTGATGTGTGGCCCTGAGTAAATGACTTAACATGTCTGGACCTCTCATTTCCTATGTGCAGACTGCAAGGGCTCAATTAAGTCATCTTTTAAGATCCTTTCTGGTGCTATGACTTGGGATAAAGCTAGCCAATAAAAGAAAGATTATTCACTGCTTTTTGTGCTTCTTCTACTCTTTTCTGTACCCTGTGATGGCTAAACCTAAGCCAGGGTCCCTTAAACCCGCCTCAGAATTGCATGATCTATTTTCCTTCCCATTACATGGGTCTATTTTTTCTCAGGTTACAGTTTCCTCTAAGGAGGGTGGATTTTGGATTCTCTACCAGCAGTATTTATGCTGAAGGCCTGCATGAGAGTGGAGAAATGTTGTTGGGTTCCCCTCCTTCTCTATCTTCTCCCTCCCAAATTTGACCTTCCGTTTCTTAGAGGTACACCAGGAAGAAGCAATTTTATTGCCACTTAAATTGTCCCAACCAAGTGAATGGAGAGTTAGGTTGAGCTCTGTTTAGGGTCCTGAGGTCCCCTTGGGCTTTGCTGTGGATAAATCATGGCAATGTTTATAGATTTCAAAAAGATCAAAGGAACACAAAACTGCAGTGCTTTCAAATTATTTCAAGAATGAGTTCTCCTTGATGCACTTTCAGGGTAATAATGGGTTAGTCAGGGGAGCAGACGTAAGACATCTGAAGCTCTGATTTGAAGCTTGGAAGCACTGAGAGGAACAGAATTGGTCCAAACTGGAATGACTTGGGCATAACCTTTAAAGGTCAGAGATGAGATCAGTAAGAAAGAGTCCATGTGAGGACAAGATCATCAAGACCTAGAACATAGAGGAGGTTAGAAATTGTTACTCAGAAGTTGCTTTATAAGGCTTCTGAAAATTCTGCAAGTATGCAATGTTTATAAAGTTGTGAGTTTCTTTCGGTTCATGGTTTAATGGAATTAAAATTATTTTATTAGATTTATTTATATAGTATGATGACCCTTTGCCTATTATATGCTTTCTGAATATAATCCCAGTTTATTCTGTGCCTTTGAGAGCAAAGGCACAAAATAAACTGTCTTTTACAATCAAAATTATAATATTACATATTAGTATTTGTATTTTCTATTTCAGTCTGTGACTTTGCTGCTGTGTTTAGTTATATACCAAATTCTTATATATCCTTGTGTTCCCTGATCTAACTATCTTGCTGCATCTTTGCCTGCTTTATAATCATTTGTTCTCTTACATGGAAATTTCTCTGCAAAGGTAAATTTTTCTTACCGATTATTTTTCATCAAATTTTGTTGGCGTTTCCCTCAAACATATTACATATTTCATATAATCCTTATTTTGATGTGTATATTTTAAAATATGTTCAGAGTTTAACTCAGTTAAAACCACTCATATTAGTAGTTCCAACTTGAAATAATAACATTAAAAAAAAATCAAATGAAGACAGGTGTAACCATATTCAGTGTTTCCTTTGCTGATCTGAAAGCCCTTATTATGTATTAATGAATGTATTGTTTTACTTCTATGGTTTACTTCCAGCAAAGGTATGCACAAATTGCCCTAAACATTTGTCTACAAACTAAACAGTTTACCACTTTCTGATAACCCAAATGTATACTAGTGTGTCACTGGTAGGCTGTTTGATGCAGTTGCTTTTGCAAAGCAATTATGTCATCAATGTGCTTATTTACAAGAAATTACATCCCACTGACAGATTCATCCCCTGTGTTCTTCTGACACATCCACAAGGACAGTATTTCTGTTAGAATGAGGAGGCAGCTATTTTACCCGACATAGTTTAAGATGTACAAAGAAGATTTCTATAGAAAAATATCTCCTGTCTGGGGCCTTGTCCTTTTATGTGTGATGCATTCCCTTCCTATAGCAGAGCCCACTGATTTCTTATAACTTAGTGTGAATGAATGTCCCATCTCACTTTTTCCCTGAGAAAACAGAAAGGGATAAGAAGACAGTGAAAGCAGACAGGAGGAGCAAAACTCTAAACTCATCTACGTCATCATTTTGCCTGGCGGTAAAGCAGATTCAAGTTTTTCTTAAATTCCACAATCACCTATATCAACTTTGCACAAAACTTCCCATTAGAGTTTGCGCTTTTATCCATTACTCTTCTAGAATGAGGTATTTTTCTTTTCAGCTTTTGATGGGAATGTAAAATTTTCAAGCTTCCTTGAAACAAGTGAATGAGTGAACTATAAGCTGAAAAACTAGAAGTCCTCTTTATCTTTGGATGTGAAATAATTGTTCTTCTTTTCCTTTTCAGTTTCTTCTTTGTGGCATATGTGGAATATTGTGCGCCAAAAAAAAATCTGGACTTGTCGTAAGTTTTTGCCATGTTTGTATTGTGCACTGAACTGTTTGAAATGTAAGAACTCAAAAAGGGAAATAAGGACTAGCCAACTTTCATATCCTGAGTGTTGCTCATCTAGGATAAAAAGAAGACTGACAAATAAATTCTGACTTTTTTTCTTCTCAAAGAAAACCATTAAGATTATTACAGACTGTGACAAAAGAAAAAGAAAAGCTTTGATGTACTCTTTAAATACATGAATCTGCAACCTTTAATGATTGCTGTGGATGGAAGTCTCCACTTTTCATTTATAGACTTCCAGACACAGGAATCCTTCATCGAGCTAAAAAGGACAGAGCTTGAATTCATGGGAAATTTAACTGTTTAGATATGGACGTGAGCCTAAAGATTGCTGGCTTTGACTGTGAAGTTCATTGTGCAAAGCAGCAAAACAGCTGTGTTGTTATAGTTGCAGTTAATTCCCAAAGATTTTTTAAATTTAGTTTTATCTTCTGACTATGGATGCGAATGTCAGAATTCTCAGAAGCTTTATGGCACTGTCTTGCGTCTTGGGGGGTGCTCCCAGTTCACTCCGATGTAGACTAGAGAAGGATTCCAGCATGCTGAAGTATGGATTCCCCCTGTCTTTCATGACATTTTTTTGAGAATTAGAAAGTAGAAAAAAATCATGTTTATTTTATTGAGGACTATAGGAAATAACATAGGCTTTTATAAGTTGGCAAAATTAATATTGTACATGGACCCTAGAAAGTGGTCTTGGAGACTAAAAAAAGGAGAAGGCCAGGGAAGGGGGACTATGCAATCGTTTATTTAACTCCTTTTTCTAATCATAGTTCTCTTAGTGAGGGTACCTATTGTAACAGAAAGGATGAAGCCCCCATTGCTTCAGAAATGTGAGGTGTGATTTTTAAAAATTATCTTAAGGAAATGTTTAGATAGACATTTTTTGGAGGCTTGTAATTTGCATTTGTGATTCCCCCATCACTCTTTCCCATGGTTTTCTTACTTTCTACACTTTTTCTCTATCAAGTCTCTCCATGGCTATATACTAACAATTTCTTGGAACATGGATAAAAGAAAATGAAAGAAAGAAAGGAAGGAGAGAAGGAACACGAGAAAGAAGGAAAGAAAGGGTTGGGGAAGGGAAGCCCTTTACAGTGGTGGGGGGGGGGCACGGGGGAGAGACATGTAGGTCAGCCTGGCCTGTTCTGACAAAGCACCATGGATTGGGAGGCTCACAAAGAACAAATATTCATTTCTCACAGTTCTGGAGGCTGGAAGTCTCAGATAAAGGTGCCAGCACAGTTGGGTTCTAATAAGACTCTCTTCTGGGCTACAAATTTCTGGCTGTGTTCTCCTGGAATAGAGCTCTCTAGAATCTCTTAGAAAAACATGGACCTGGTTCCTGAAGCTCCACTGTCTTGACCTAATTATCTCCCAAAGGTCCTGCCTCCAAATACTGTTTAATACTAGGGATTGGGCTTCAGCATAGTAAATTCTGAAGGGACACAAGCACTCAATTCATAGAAGAAGAAAAAGGAAGTTGTTTTATTTTGTTTGTTTGTTTTTTGAAAAACGGGTGTTTGGTTGTTTTTTTTTTTTTTTTTAAACAGATCTTCTGTTTTTCTAATTCTCATATAAGTTATAAAAAAAAATTATAAGATCTGAGTTTTTTAGAAACTACCATCGACTTTATCTTCCTGTACCATCTGGGGTTTCCATAGAAGATGTTAACTGTCAAAGATTCTCTACCCTTTAATCAAATTATGTGAGAATTTCTCCACTCCACATATTTCTAGTCTGGTAAGATTGAAAGTAGTATATGGTTAAAAACTTGGTACAGATTTTAACATTTTAATTCTTGAGTAAGAATGTTTTATCTGTACTTGTTAATGAAATGTCATGTCCTTAAGGAAATTAATGACAATAACATAGGAGAGAGTGTTTTCCTGTAATAATCCTTTAAGTTTGTTGTTTATTTTATTAATTAACAGTAATTATTAAAAGGCTAGAATGTAATATCTTTCCGTATTTTCTGAGAATGAGTAAACACCAAAATATATTCCCAGGAAACAGCATGCCATTTGAATATACTTTAAAAGGAAATAGAACTGATTGATTCTATTTGAAATTGGGAGCTCAATTTCCCACTGGGGATGATTCATTTATTTGGTAATTGACGTTTAGTGTTATATGTAATCAATTATTAAAAGATTATACTCATCCATCACTAGGTTTTCAGTTTTGGTGATAAGTACTGTAAGACTGACACAATCAGAAATGCTGAATTAAGTTAGAGAAACAAAACAAGCTAGTCGTTCTCTCTGCCCATCATACTGTCACACATCCACGGTCCTACCCTTTGCTGGGAACTCCATGCACGTAGCCTAGATGATAAGTTGTCAAGGCAGCCTTGTCTGAAACCCCCGATGGGGCTGAATTCCCCTCCTCCCTGCTCCAAGGGCAGCCTTTCATCCTTCTTTCTTAATATTTGTCACACCACGTGGTAATGCCGGCTCTTCTCTTAGACTGGAAGGCAGTGTACTCCAGAGGAACAACTGTGAGCTGTTCTTTCTTGTAATGACAGGTGCTGCATCACTCATGGCCTATAATAGACGCTAGGTGCTCAGTAAGTGCTTGCTAAATTCAACTAACTATCGACAGCAAATAATGTCTAATGATCTAAAATTAAATACTAAAGTTACATAGCTGTTTGCCCTGTGGGTTTATGCCAGAGGAGATGTCCAGGAATGTTTTCTGAGGAAGTAAGAGTTAGTCTTCCATTTAAGGAGCCAAGCAAGAAGCAAAAGAGTTTCCAGGAAATGAAAATACCACTGAGGCAGGAATGAACAAGCTCTATCGAGGGACCAGGGAGGTGACCGGAATAGAGACTGTATTCCAGAGAAAGATGGAAATGAGGTTGGTAGTTAAATTAGCATCACACTGAAAAGTATCATGAAAGCCCATAGGAGAATTGAACCCAGATAAAAATTACATAATAAAGCCATTAAAGCTATTAAAATATTCAATTGAATTTATTAAATATGCACAGAACATTTACCACACAGAAGGCATTGTGCTTGGTTCTGCCAGGGATCCTGCGATATTTAAGTTGAATAAAATCCCCCAAGCTCTATTAATAGAGACCCAGAGCAAACCAAGAGTAGGATCAAAAGCGAAGCCACATCCTGCGTTTCTCCATAGCAATCCACCAAACAGTATTCTGTTATATCTACTGGGTGGTGTCAGAGTAACAATATTTGAAAAATAAAGAGCCAGTTCAGAGTTGGGGGGGGTCCCTAATTTGCCTCTTGAGAAAACAGATACTAAACCAATCAAATTCTTATAAATGAAAAAAAAAAGGAGTTAACTAAATTCCCTAAGCTCACACAGTTAGAGGAGTACAAAGTTTTGAAGCTAAGTGGAACTAATAACAATTCAGTGAGAAGATGTTTGGGTTTTGAGTCTGAAAATCTGGATTTTCAGTCGCTGAACTACAGTGTTAACTGCTTACCATTCGTTTTCCAAATGTACAGTACCTCTCAGAGGATTAGTGAGTAGGTTAATTGAGATTCTACCTATTCACATTCCTGGCATAGCGGCACACTATAGATATCAAATACTATTTAAATCTGAATCTACTATCGGATAAATTTTACTTCAGAATTTTCATAAGCTGTATCCCTGGCCTTTATATAGTCGGCTATGAATGCCTGAGACACTGCAGTGCAGGCCCTCTCCACTGAGTCAGAGTGCAGAGAAGCCGGGCAAAAAGATGGCCTCTGTGCTCCAAGAAGCACCGAGAGCACCTTCTCTCTATCGTAGCTCAGCCATCCCTGATGTGCAGTGTGTGCTCATCAGCTTCACCTCCTCCACTTTAAACCCCCTGGCCCCTCTTTTTCTCACCAGATGATCCTCTTTTCCGCCTGCTGCATCTGCGGGCTCATTGGGGGCATCCTGAATTTTCAGTTCCTCCGAGCAGTGACGAAGAAGACCTCTTCCCTCTACCCCCTGCATCTCGCCTCCATGTCTCTCGCGTGCATTGGGATCGGAGGCTGCACCCTCTCTTCGTGGCTTACTTGTCGACTAGCCAGCTATGAACAGAGGAGGATGTTCTCAGAAAGGGAGCATTCTCTGCATCACTCTCATGAAATGGCTGAGAAAGTGAGTTTTGTACTTTTTCCTCTCACTGCTAGCACGTGATGAAGACTGCAGTCACATCTAGGTGATCGACTTGCAGCTTTAGATGAGAACTTGAGGTATTGGATTTTGTAAAAGTTTGGCCCTGTTGGATTAAGAATAGGAGTTTATTATTTTTTCCCTGTAATTCTGGGTACACCTGTTTTCAACATAATTTTGTAGCCTCTAGGTAAAAACAAGCTCCTAAAATAGAACTCATAAAGTATTGAATGTCTTATAAATATGGATTTTTATGTATTATACTGAGGAAAAACATAAATTAAAAAAACACTCTGAATAATCCCAGATTTAGAAATCCAATGAGTTTTCCTTTCTAACTCACCCCTTGTGCCTGTAAGTAGATGCATTTGATTATGTAAATTAGGTTTGCAAGCATAAAGGGATCTTGTAATAAGGCAACAAAAAGCCCTGCCTATCAGTGCACATATTATAACACACATAAAGCTTCATTTAATTCTCATCTAAATTTCATGCATATTTGGGTAGCTTTGCCTGTATATGAACATTTAAATAACTGTTTCATAACTGTTGTGTCCCCTGCATAACTGTTTCATAAAACTCATTCAAACAAGGAGTTATAATTATCGCATCAAAGGACAAATGATACAGTGAGCTGTCTATGTTTCTTCTGAGGCTTTCCAGGGGGCTCAGTGGTAAAGAACCCACCTGCCAATGCAGGAGACACAGGTTTGATCCCTGGGTCAGGGAGATCCCCTGGAGTAGGAAATGACAACCCACTCCAGTATTCTTGCCTGGGAAATCCCATGGAAGTCCATGAGGTCACAGAGAGTCCGACACGACTGAGTATGCACACACACTATATTTCCTCAACATTTTGCCCATACTTCTTAATTCAGTTCCTGCCTACAGATCTGTTAAGGAAAGGATAGAACAACTATAAGATATACTCACCAAGCTAATGGCCACATCATATTTTACTTGATATCATGGAAATAAAACTGCATAACAACAGAATAGAAGGAAGAGTAGCAAGAGTTACAAGTAGTATACAACTGCTTGTATACTACTACTGCTTGTATGCCACTCCCTATACAATTATAGTGTGATTTTAGAGAAAAAAAATACTCTGTAGTTTATGTGTTTCCCTTTCATATACAATCTGTACACTCGAATAAGGAGGATAGATGCTCTTGAATTGTGCCAAGAAGGCAGTTTTCAACAGATCTACATGTGCCCATCAAAAAGAGTTAATAGTACAAATAGCGGGACTGGTAATTTAAAGCAATGGATTGTTAAAAAGAGGTTATCATTATATATTTGGATAATGGCTCTTTTGTGTGTCTATTTTTATACTAGTGTGATTTAGGTCTTTGTATGTATGTTTGTGCAATATTTATTGTATGATTGTTATATTTACATTAGAGATTGAGGGCTATTGAAATAACCGACTTGCCCAGCTGCCCGGTGGTGCCCCCGACACCAGAGTTACCTACAAGGTACGCTGACTTCTAGGGAGTTACCATGTTGTAATGTCACTGCAGAAAGCACTGCCTCTTCAAGGAAGCCATGATGCCAGCAGATCAGCCTGAACTGATGCTGTGATATTGCTCCTCAAAGTGTTGCTTCTGTGAGAGCTACTTTGAGGACCTGTAGAGTCTTGCAACGTGCAAGTTGGCTGAGTATTTAAAATATTCAGCCTGCCTGTAAGCATCCAAACACATTTCTGCTTGGATGATCCATGACTTCTTTATTCTCTGCCATGTCATGACTGACTCCGTAACATCGTTCACAGACTAGAGTTTTGCTTTTAATAATAGATGTGTCTGATAAAGGCAAACTTTGTATCACTCTCATGCCAAAGCTGCATGGGTAGATAACCTAAGTTTGACACTAACACAGTTAACCTTATTGTAGAAGCTTTCTTCCTGTGAACTTACTTGATATGAGATAGTTCATATTTATTTCATATATTTCAGATTTCTTAAAATAGTTACCATTCTTGCTTTGATTAAATACTATAATAAGAAATATAAGAAGTTACACAGATAATGTGGCCCAACTGCAGAAAGTATATCCATCTGCCAACAGTCATTTAATCTTGCCAGATTTAAAATAATCTTTTGCCAAATTGGACATGCCTATTTGCAAATAAACTGAAGATACTCGTCCATTTAAAAACCAATTTTAACTGTTTTTCCTATCAGTGATTTCACTGTGTCCATATTAGGGTGAATTTAGTCAAGAAAATTCTTTCTGTAAGATTTTTAAAAACTGATTTTTTTTCTTAATCCTGCAATAAAAGATTATACCTTAGATTAAGTTTTTACTATTTTTAAGACACTTTTTGAATGCAAACCTATTTTAGGAGAGGAAAAGGCATCTAAGAATCCTACTTCTATAAATTCCTTAGAAAATGGTTTTTGTCCTACTAGAAGGAAGAGCTACAGGTAGATGAGTAGATTTTGTTAAAGACCATTTTGGAGAGACAGTTCCATTTTTCTTGCCACCAATAGTGAGTTCTAAAATGAACTTCAGATCAGGTATCTCATCAATAAACTTAACCTCATCCCAGTAACCCCAGTGTTTTTGTAGACCTACTTCTGTGAGCATATCTCTAGCAAAAGCCAGCCTCTCAGTGAGACCGAACCACCGCCAGACATAAAGGCAGACTGTGGGCACCAAAAGAACTTCACTTTCTGTCAGAGACTTAACCCTAAACTGGTTTTTAGGCTTCACAATTCCTCAGCACTTAATCAGGGTACATATAATGGATACCCACTCATAAGATGACCCCTATGGCCTGTAAGGGGCCAGGCACTTTGCATGGGAATGGGTTTGATGTGAGAAGAGGAAGGGTCTTCTTTGTATATTGTCTTCTTTCTCAGAATTTTTTTGGATGACACGCTATCTCCTGTTCTAAAAGACACCAAAGTTTTCAAAAGCATAGTTCCAAAACCAAACCAATTCCTACCTTCCAGTCCCTCCCTGACTCTCCTAAGCAACTTCCAGAACCACTGAAGACAAGAAGTAAACATCTTTATTTTACTTTGTCTCTCCTGTACTGAATTTTCAAAAAGGAGTAAAAATAAGGCATAGATATCTTTTCATTTTTGAAATAAAGATTTGGAAGAATTTCTCAAGTTAAAAAAGCAAACACATTACTTTCTTTTTTCTTTTTTTATTTCACCCAGACACAGACATTAGACATACCTGATAGGCTTGAGATCATTGAGAAAACCTCTTTCCATTGGAGTCTTTGTTACAACACTTTTGCAAATAGGCTTGTTTAAGCGTGGAATGATGTTTTCATCTATTTTTAGATAGTTCTGCCTAAATACTATTTATAATATGATCCACTAACCATTATAAGTGTGAATGGGCCTCACATCTCCTTATTACCTTTCACTGTATAGGGAAGAGTTTAATGTTCAACAAAACATATGAATTCAAAGCATCTGAATTTTTCTTAACATATTTTCTAAAATTACAAATGAAACTTGAGTAAGTTCATCCTTTTTACTAAAATTTCTGTTGCCTTCTCATGTAGCTTTCCTTTTCAACTATTGAGTAATCTCTTAAAAAACATGTTAAGAGCTTTACAGTTTGTTTTTTTAGTGTGTGAGTGACAATGCCAGGAAAGCAGTGTGTCCTGCTGTGAATTATTAGGGTTGCTCAGTTACAGACAGGCAGTCCCTTTGTTGCCTTTTTCAGTTCTTCAGAAAAGGCCACAGAGTTTTCTACACTGTAAAGGTAACCCCTAGCATCTGTTGGCATTTTGTTGATAGGCTCAACAGACAAACCTATACCTCGGAAAATCTTGGGTATTTAAGCATCTTTTTTCTAGGCGAGGTCTTTCCAAAACAGAGATGAGGAATGATAGGGGAGACTGAGGGGACTGGGGAGAGATTAAACTCTTGTTGTGGGTAGAAGACTTTGGTCTAAGAGACTGTCACTTGAGCATTTTCGTGGGTTCCAAGATGGCTTGAGATTTCATTTTCTCAAAATCAGCAATATTAATCCTCGTCCTCCCCCAAACTCAGCAAGTTTTTCAATGGCTTGAAATTTCTGTTTTGTAAACCAATTAACCAAATTAATGTCTTATTCTGAAAGTGAATTTTAATTAATTTTATTTTCCTAACAGGAAATGACAGACAACATGAGCAACGGAGGACCACAGCTGATATTTAATGGAAGAATATAATCAATATTTTAAAGAACTGAACATTTTTCATGAGGCAAAGAAAAACCAAAGGACTAGGAGATAAGTTAAAATAGTTCTTGAATTTGCTGTTATCTCTCCTGAGTACTCGCTGAAATTCTTCTTCAATTTTGCCTCACTTTATTTCTTCAGCTTTTTTTTTTTTTTTTATTACTGGTGAAAAACTTTCCAGAAATATTCTAATACAGTAATTTCAATCAACTTTCCAGACCATTCTATAAAAGACTTTGCAGGAAAGAAAAAATAGATAAAATAGAAAGATTCATATTCTACACAAACACTATTTGACTAGCATGAATGTTAGATTTGTAATGACATATTTCATATAAGTAATTAAAAAGTGCAAATATCAAGAAATAACAATAACTTACCAATGTCTTTGTTCTGAAAGACGATGGCTTCAAAGAATGCCACAATTTAAAACCTCAGCAATGCCTTGTTGTAAAAACATTGTAATTATTTTCAATTTGTGAATGAACTATGTTTCATAATTTTCTTGTAAATTAACAAAACACAAAACATAAAAAGAGGGTTTTTTTTAGAGAGAGAGAGAGAATATTAATCTGTATGATATTTTTGCACAAAAGAACAAAGAGTTATAAATGAATATCACTTAAGGAAAAGAAGTAACTTTTGATTATACTGTGCAGATTGACATGCATGTTTGTGAATGAGCCTAAGAATAAAGTATGTTTGTGTGTATGTGTATATTTGTAAATATAGAAAATATTATATAGCTCATATTTATAACATTCATGGATGTAAATATGTAGTAGAAAAGAAACTGTGATGCTGTGGGAGTATTATCAAGATTCTATTCCCATAGAAATGGGAAAGTGGTTTTTCAAGACTTTTCTCTGCCCACAGAGTCACATTTAATTTCTACTAAATTTTCTTAGTTTTATTTCTTTTATTATGTCTGTTATGTGTAAATATCACTGTGGCTGAAATTTATGGGGTGGAGTGGTCTGAATAGTATCAAGACAAACTGCTTAATTATTTGGCAATCTATTATTTTGGTATTTATGTAAGAACAATTAATACTGATTTATAAACATAATTTAATTCAGATACTTCCATGTTTATAAATATAGATAGAATTACTTGCAATTACGACACTTATATTTCAAATACATTATAGCCCAATTAAAGTTATATAAAAGGACAGATGATGTACGCCCAAAAGATGAAGTTACAGTTAGCTTTGTTAGAATTTAATTTGGGATTTTTGTTTTGTTTTACAATTCACATGGAGAAATACAGACAGATCATTCTCAAGAATGCCTATACCCAAAGACCCTGAAAGAGAGCTCTGTAGAAGGAAGCGAAAAAATAGGCTTATGTTTAAATAGCTAGATTCAGTCCTTCACTTCCATAAAGGAATGTTAAAATATTAACCTATGATACTATATATCGGAGAAAAAACAGCATGGTCTTTGAAAATATTTATGAGAATATAACTTGTGGCAATTCATTTCTGTTTATTTGATGCCATAATTATGAATGATTTTTAAACACTGAAAATCTGAATTATATAATACAGGTATTTTGTGTATATACGGTTCTGCTGCATTTATGCAAGGATGTAGTTTCATACTGAAAGAATAACTACCAACTCTCATTTTAGGTGGCATTTCTTTGTAGACATGTTTGCACAACACAGAGTTATAATATGTCAGTAAGATGTTTTAATGCCTTTTGAAATAATAAAGAAATCACCCATAAAGGACAAAAGCAGGCACATGACTGCTTTGACATAGAGTTAAGAAGAGATGCCATCGTCACAGTTATCCAAGTAATCTATAATGTATTTAACCAAGTATAGATAGATCTTTGATTATTTTAATATCTAGCCCAGCATTTTCAGGACTCAGTTATTTAGAATCATTTATTTGGGATGTGCAGTGATTCTTTTTGAGGTAAGTAGGGGAAGTTAGGAAGATATTTGTCAAGTATTTGAAAACTAAATTTTCAAAAAACTTTGAACTAGAATATTTTAAGTGACTACATTACAGTTTTAGTATGAGCCTACCCTTGGGAAAAAGTAATGTGATACTAAATTAGAAAAAAAAAAAATGTGACACTAATATGGTGGTGTGCCATGGAGACTAGATACTAAAAGGTCCAGTAATTATAAGCATAAAAGAAGTGAACTCTGTTTAAAATTTTTCAACATATGTGTGTGTCTCTACACATACATATATACAGTTGTTTAGAAGTGGAACATGGTATGATAACTCTATTGATTTGTCTGTGTAATAAATGGTGTGTTTTGAAACTTACATATGGTGTGAACATTCTTTCCATCACAATACAAGAAATAGTCCCTTCTCCCTATAGCTAGATGAATAAATGTACATTTCTCAGACTGGCAGGGGACAGGATGCTGTGAATGAGGCAGAGTGTCCCAGCTAGAGGACATGAAATTAAGAAATGGTATTTAGTTTTTCCTAGTTGACATAATTTGGAAAGATTAAAGTATGTTCAAATATAAACAGGAAGTGGTTGAGGATACAGAACAAAATGAGCATGATAAAAGAACCTTGAGGAGGCAGGAGGAAATAAGATACAGATCATAGGAGATAGAATTAACTATAGATAGCACTGAGATTGCAGATCTCACAAATGAATCCTTCAGCTGAAATATTCAGAGAATTGGCTGACCTATTTGGATTTGTCACATTGGTTCCTACTGGCATTTGGGGTGGACAGTAATTCATTATCGGAGAAGGCAATGGCACCCCACTCCAGTGCTCTTGCCTGGACAATCCCATGGACGGAGGAGCCTGGTGGGCTGCGGTCCAAGGGGTTGCTAAGAGTCAGACACGACTGAGTGACTTCACTTTCACTTTTCACTTTCATGCATTGGAGAAGGCAATGGCACCCCACTCCAGTACTCTTGCCTGGAGAGTCCCATGGATGGAAGAGCCTGGTGGGCTGCAGTCCATGGGGTCGCACAGAGTCAGACACGACTGAGGCGACTTAGCAGCAGCAGCAGCAGTACTTCATGGTGCAGACTGTACTATACATTTCAAGCCAGGAGGACACTTCAGTTGTAACAATAAAAAATATCCTAACAAATTTACACCTCTTTAAATTAGGGAAGTGAAAGTGAAGTCGCTCAGTCGTGTCCGACTCTTTGTGACCCAATGGTCTGTAGCCTACCAGGCTCCTCAGTCCATGGGATTTTGCAGGCAAGAATACTGGAGTGGGTTGCCATTGCCTTCTCCAGGGGGTCTTTCCAACCCAGGGATCGAACCTGGGTCTCCTGCATTGCAGGCAGATGCCTTACCCTCTGAGCCACCAGGGAAGCCCCAAATTAGGGAAGTATTACCCCCTAATTTAGAACCACTGAGGAACACCATGAATATGATCTCAAGCAACCAATGTTAGTGCTACCCACAAGTGTAGACTTGAATTGCTCAGGGTCATAAATGCACTGTTCTAAGGTCTGCTGTATTATCTGATACAGTAACTACAATCCTATCCACATGAGTATTTAAATTTAAATATAAATTAGTTAAAACAAAATCAAATATTCATTTTCTCAGTTGAGCTAGTCACGGTCCCAGTGCTGAACAGCTACATACAGACTACAGTGTAAGTCAAACACATAGTGAAGTTGAGAAGTTGTGGTAGAGATGTAATGTTTTAAAAAAATCTGTTCGTGCAATGATGCCACTAAATCAGTCAATATTTTATATTTGACAGATAAAATATTGTGTAACTCCTGTTCTTGAAGAAATTGACTCAGCTCCTCACCATGCGTCACTGACAAATTCTGCATTTCTTGGGCTTGAGAAGGTGAGAACAATAAGTTGCTATCCACTGTTTTCACTGACTTCGCTGGAAAGCAGCATGATTAGAACTGCATTTTCAAACATTATTTAGCGAACACATTTCAGAAACTTAGAGAGAGCATCTTAAGTACCATTTGGTTAGAACACAGTTTCCAAATACAGTTTCAGAACTTGGCATCACTTCACTCTTTTTCTCCCTTAAATCATTTTTCTGGAAACATATGTAATATTTCTTACTCAAAGTATCTGACAGCCAAGAAATTCAGTTATTCCAAGTCCATAAATCACAGGTTGTCAGTTACTCATAGCAGAGGAAACTAATTCAGAAATTGCTGGAAATGTGGATGCCTAGTAAAGTATTTTTTAAAACTCTTTTTTGCCAGGAAAATTATCTACTGAATACATAATCTCTTATTAGGGATGTATTTCCCAAGAAATATATTGTGAAAAGTCAAGTTCTAGATTTAAAAAAATGTGTTGCACTATTTTAATAGTTTAGAATTATCTGTATCAACTAATTATAGGTAGGTCACATTCATTTAATTAGGAATCTTTAAAACTAGGAACATTTTTCACTTTCCTTTTCATGAGCCGAAGACTTAGTGATTTCAAAGGTTTTCCTACCTTAACATCCAAAGACTTTGCTTCTGTTGCCACACAAGGTGCTGCAAATCCTGCCCCCCGCAGCCAAAATGTATTGTGTTACTAAAAATTGCTAGAGAGACTCTGGGAGCTTCACAGAAAAACCCCAAATCTTGTCAAATTTGCATTGTCTCTTGTTGATTATTTTATTCTTATTAATCCATCAGGATATTGGTCCCCACCTACTCACTAAGACAGAGGACCTCAATCGTCCTTCAACAACATCTGGAGCTGGGGCTGGAAGAAATCCCTTGGGGCCTCCAAGCTTACTGCCCAGGAAAGAAGAGCCACAGTTTCCTCTGTGGGTGGCTGGATCAGCCAACGCTGTCCCTCACTCTGTCCGTAATGGTCAGTCAGCCAAGGAAAGAGGTAACACTGAATCTTATTCCCTTCAATGGACTTGAAGTGCTCCAGGCTGCTAGAGGTCCACTGCCCCCATCACCATCCCCAATGTTTTTTATGATTGGGACATGTCTTTTTTCTGTCCTAAGTATATTTATACTTTCACATAAATATCTGAGAAAAATAGAAAAGAATGAAAGAAAGGCGCTGTGTCCTTTATAGTACAACAGATTGCAGGAAAGTTTTCAAGTCCTAATAGGCAATGTTAGCATATTGCTGTCTGTGAGTAAAACCTGCGGTGCTGCAGCATTTCTGAAGTGCTATTATACTGTCCATTGTCTATAAATGTGAATGTTCCTCTATCATACTAGCAGCATTTATTCTATTTAAAATAAGGAAAAGGTAGGAAGACATCAATATTTCACCTGAAAGGTGAGGTCATATCTGGCTATACCCATGAATCTTAGTCATTCAACCAAATCATGCAACTTATATACACTTAGGTCTAAAATCCAAACCACAAGTCCACCCCATATGAACCACTCCCCTTGACTTGTTCTGCTGCTTCGATCCAAGTATCTGCTCTGTGGTGCTGTGGTGATTTCAGTTTCTGGCTCCTGCACTAGGCCTCGAGACTTTCTCTCTCTGGTTGTCAAGCTTTGACTTCACTCTCAGCAAACCGGACTTCAACAAACTAGGTTCCTGGCAAACAAGCATGTGCTCAAACTGAAAACAGAAATTCAGAGGAAGGATCTCAGGTAAATAAAGGGAAAGCTTGAAGTTCTCTATACCTTGAGTGTAAAAAGGTTGAAAAATCTAGGTGGTCATCGGAGACAGGCAGGGAGCTAGCTGTAAGTGAGAAACCAAGGAGAGATCATTTCTGCTCCGCTCCACCATCCCCAAGCTTCATAAGGGGATTGGACCAGTAGTCTATAAAGAAAACTAATTTGAAAATGAACAGAAGTCTGCGTTTATATGTTATTTAAAAGTCTGCTTGTATCTGTTCATTTCTTGTACTTTCTTTTTCTTTTTCAGTCTCTAGTTTGGCCTACTCATCTGCACCAAAAAATATCAAAGAAGTTTTATTCAAGCAGAGCTAACACTATCAGCAAGTATCATTCTAAAGCCAATATGGTGCATGACAATAGGAATCACAAGTAATGTCAAGGCAAAGTGAGACACAGGAGGAGAGAGTTGCTTTCAGGATAAGTCCTTTATCCTCCTCACCTGAAAATACCCATTTCAGTGTGAATTTTGGAGTTCCAGAGTTTTATTTTACTGACAAATGTGGCTTTTATGTACTGTATTCCCTTGTAAATTCTGCACACTGTTGCATTTTTCCACAAGTGGCAAAGTCCACTTTGTCACTGGATAAAGATAAATTCACTACTTCAATAATCTGCAAAGAGCACAAAAGTATCAAGAGCATCTTGTAGTCATAAGAGGAAGTGGAGAATATGATCCGTTAGTATGCATTTTGTGTAATGACTTGAGAGTATATTCTACATTAAAATGCACTGTGTTTAAATTTCATTTTATCTACATTCCACTCTCAAACTTCCACACCATGTTCTTTGGAATATATTTAATGTCTAAGATCTGCAAGTTCTCACCTACACAAACTCTGCAGCCAGCAAGTGGTTTATTAAACTACAGCTTTGAGGTACCACTCACAAAACAGAAAGGGAAACTGTTTTCTTTATGTTCTGCAGGGAACTAAGACAGATGGAAGTAGATAATTTCCATGGACACCCTTGCAGTCATCATGATTAATTTTATTGGCCAGATTCCTCAGATTTGAAAGCCTTGAAAGAGGGGTGTTGAAACTGTCATGGTAACATCTAATTAAGAAGGAAATAGAGCCTTAAGAGAAGTACTGACTCTCCTTTTCATCAAAGGATAGTAAGTTATATAAAGAAGGCACCAAATCCTCGGTAGGTAACCCAGCCTTTCTGATACCTTTGTAACCTCTTCCCAATGGTCACCAGCGCACACAGCTACACATGTACACCCACATGCACAAATGCATGCCCTGAATTAATTATTTAAGCCAATCCTTTTCAACTAGAATGTTTCATCTAGCCTTCCTGGTAATGACTGATAGATACCTAGATAGATACTTGCAACCTCAGGTAGGTGAAGCTAAAAGATTTATATGATTTTATCATTTTATCCAAGTCCATATTTTAAAGTTCACATTTAAACAAATACACACATACATATTACACATATGTATACAGAGAGGAAATTCTAACACACATGTCCCTAGATAATAGTCAGAATATCTGAACTATGGCCAGGAGATTAAGCATAAAGATCAGGATGTTTCAGCACTATTATATCTGTTACCACAAAAGTCAGACACAAATAATTACATTTTCTAGAGAGTGAAAATACAATGAATACTTATGATCTTTGCTCTTTTTATTACCCTCATAAGCACCTAATATGATTTACAAATAGTCTATTTATTAAAACTATAAATATATCTGTATTTATATATTACAGATGAGAAAAAAGTTGTCTCTGTACTGAAGGAGTTGAGTAAATGCTGATTCTTCATGGAAACTGGTAGTTTATGTATTCTTTGAGAAATTTTGAATTAATAAAAATTCAAATAGTAAGAGAATTGAAACATAGTAATAGTAGTGCTTAGGATAAAATTATCACACCAATAAGCAATTTTGTATATCTTCTCTTTTTTTAAAAAAAAAATTGTGCCTGGGTATATTTGTTGTTAATTTAAAATGACCCTTATCTCAGGGACAAAATTGCAGGAAAATTTGGCTTTGCCTTAGAGAAAATAGAACATACACATGTATTGATGCAAATAAGAATAATACATGTTTTGTAGAAAATTATTTTCCTTCATGAAGATTGTTCTCTACTCCTGCCTTGACTTAGTTTGTATTTGTTTGATTAGGTTGTAATGCAAAATGTACCATAATGTTATCCCTCTCAGGATAACGCAAAGGGGAACATAAACTGCAATTCTTTTGGTATAAGAAATGCTTGGAAATTAAGTCATGGCTTCTAACCTTCTGAGTCATGTTCTTTATTTGACAGACTATACTGTGTTTGAGCACTAAATAATAAGAAAGAAATCATCAACTACATCGTTGATTATTACTGTATTTACATCAGTTATACCTGAACAAAAGTCATAAATTCAGAGCCTCTCTTCTGTATTTCAAGCTGCTTTAGAGGCTTTGCTTCTCATACTTCAGCAGGTATTTGATCACCTGGGCTTCATTCCAGAATTGTGATTTTACTCAGGCCTGCGTGTGGCCTAAGAACCTGCACATCTACCAGGAGATGGAGCTGTTGCTGGGCCAGGGACCTGACTTTGAGGGCCACCGATAAAATGTAACCTCATTAAAACAGTCAGGTCTTACCTTTTAGGCAGATGTATTTGAGTCATTGCATTTCTATGTATTTCAGTAATAGCTATAGCTTGCAAAATATAAAATCTATTATATTCAATAAAAAGTAATAAAATGTGCTTTCTTTTCCTTCACTGCAAGCACAGTGTACATTTGTCAGTTCAACAATCTAAGAAGCCAGTAGGAAGGGCTTTCAGAGTCAAAACTTGACCTTACATCCTTTATTGAAGGATTACACGTAAAAACCAGCTGTCAATAAATAGTTGCGTTGTTTTTTGCCATTCCTACAATACTCTGGGCTAAAGCAAAACTTTATAAATTTAAAGCTCATGATTGCCACCTGCTGACACATTTTTGAATTACAAGTAGTCTGCATGGTTGGTATATATTGTGTTCAGATTTGGGGGTTTTGTATCTTCCTTTCCAAAACCCATTAGGTAAATTTTATATCTGACTTTATACATGTATTTTCCCTAAGTAATGTATTTCACAATTTATTGAACAACTAAAATAAAACTGTTTAACAAATTGAACACTTTATTTCAAACAGCTAGTCTGTACTGAAACTATTTTAATTTTTCCTATTAACAAAGTGAAATTATAAATTTGTCATCTCAGTATACATAGTTCATATCTAGAGTGAATTTTATCAATAGATTTTTTATTTTAAGAGGATATATTTAAATCTTTAATTGCTTTACCCTGAATCAAATGTTTATGTAATTAGATTGCTTACAATGGCAATATATTGAAGAGGAGCTGAAATTAATCATGCTAACACCTATATATATATATGTATATTATAAATATAATATACATATATATATTCCTAGCAGTGGAGCCAAGGCATTTTCCAGTTTTTAGTCATAATCTTTTCCAAATTTTCCTCTTTAGTGCTGGGCTTTGCATTGCTATTCATTCAAAAAGATCATAAGCTCCTGCTCCCATGTTCAACTTTACAATCTTAATGAAACTGAATCAAGCATATTAAACTGAAGTGTCAGTCAAGGACTCGAGAAAGAATCACTTAGTATAACACGTTTTGTGCTTAGTACTGCACTGTCATCTCCTTTAACCCACACAACTTTCTGTGCCTTTACAGTACAAAACTTGGGCCACCTCATGCGAAGAGTTGACTCATTGGAAAAGACTCTGATGGTGGGAGGGATTGGGGACAGGAGGAGAAGGGGACGACAGAGGATGAGATGGCTGGATGGCATCACTGACTCGATGGACGTGAGTTTGAGTGAAGTCCGGGAGTTGGTGATGGACAGGGAGGCCTGGAGTGCTGCGATTCATGGGGTCGCAAAGAGCCGGACATGACTGAGTGACTGAACCGAACTGAACAGTACAAATTATGAAGCTGAAATTTACAAAAGCTAGACAAGTTGTCAAAGGTCTCAGAGCGAAGACTGATATCTAAAACAGCCCGACTGTGGCATCTGGCTCCTGCAAGCCAGGCCATTTTGCCTGAATTAGTTTCTGCCAGACTACCAGTCCCAATACTTTGGCCAAGGCCAGTGCTCCTTTGACATCTTCCCAGGTCTGTTAAAATGATAGTGTTTACCACTTTGATGGTTTTAGGCAGAGGATAAGTAAAATAAGCAACCCATTTTACTGACTCACAATTTCTTCCTTTATCAGCATTGGTCATGTGTCTATGAAAAGTGAGGATTTTTAGTAATTCAAAGCATGAGTTGTGAAATAAGTCATGCCTCAGTTAGAGTCCTTAACTGATTAACATCTCTGTCTCCTTAGTCAAGTGAATCATTCACTAAAGAAATACATTCTAAGCAGTCAGTCTGACTTCCTTTAAAAAAGAAAGAAAGAAACATGACTTTTAGCACCCAGGCTTTTCACCTTGTACTATATTAAATCATCTAAAAATAAAGGGTTTCTTGTAATAACCAAAGAATGCTCAAACTACCACACAATTGCACTCATCTCACACACTAGTAAAGTAGTGCTCAAAATTCTCCAAGCCAGGCTTCAGCAATACGTGAACCGTGAACTTCCTGATGTTCAAGCTGGTTTTAGAAAAGGCAGAGGAACCAGAGATCAAATTGCCAACAACCACTGGACCACGGAAAAAGGAAGAGAGTTCCAAAAAAACATCTATTTCTGCTTTATTGACTATGTCAAAGCCTATGACTGTGTGGATCACAATAAACTGTGGGAAATTCTGAAAAAGATGAGAATACTAGACCACCTGACCTGCCTCTTGAGAAACCTGTATGCAGCAGGAAGCAACAGTTAGAACTGGACATGGAACAACAGACTGGTTCCAAATAGGAAAAGGAGTATGTCAAGGCTGTGTAATGTCACCCTGCTTATTTAACTTATATGCAGAGTACATCATGAGAAATGCTGGGCTGGAAGAAGCACAAGCTGGAATTAAGATTGCTGGGAGAAATATCAATAACCTCAGATATGCAGATGACACCACCCTTATGGCAGAAAGTGAAGAGGAACTAAAAAGCCTCTTGATGAAAGTGAAAGAGGAGAGTGAAAAAGTTGGCTTAAAGCTCAACATTCAGAAAACTAAGATCATGGCATCTGGTCCCATCACTTCATGGGAAATAGATGGGTAAACAGTGGAAATAGTGTCAGACTTTATTTTTGGGGGCTCCAAAATCACTGCAGATGGTGATTGCAGCCATGAAATTAAAAGACGCTTACTCCTTGGAAGGAAAGTTATGACCAACCTAGATAGCATATTCAAAAGCAGAGATATTACTTTGCCAACAAAGGTCCGTCTAATCAAGGCTATGTTTTTTCCAGTGGTCATGTATGGATGTGAGAGTTAGACTGTGAAGAAAGCTGAGTGCTGAAGAATTGATGCTTTTGAACTGTGGTGTTGGAGAAGATTCTTGAGAGTCTGTTGGACTGCAAGGAGATCCAACCAGTCCATCCTAGGAGATCAGTCCTGGGTGTTCATTGGAAGGACTGATGCTGAGGCTGAAACTCTAATACTTTGGCCACCTCATGCAAAGAGTTGACTCATTGGAAAAGACCCTGATGCTGGGAAGGATTGGGGCAGGAGGAGAAGGGGACGACAGAAGATGAGATGGCTGGACGGCATCACTGACTCGATGGACGTGAGTCTGAGTGAACTCCGGGAGATGGTGATGGACAGGGAGGCCTGGCGTGCTGTGATTCATGGGGTCGCAAAGAGTCGGACACCACTGAGCGACTGAACTGAACTGAACTGTAATGACCAAAATCTTCAACAGTAGGGGGGATCTCATGGTACTTGTTTTTTTTTCTTCCCTGGGGTGGTGGGTAGAACAGGTTAATTTGGGAAAGTCACTCCATGATGGTCAACATTTACATGCAGGTTGAATTACTCTTTTATCCTTTGAAATCATGACACATGTGGATAGTGGCTAACAGTCAAAGCATATTTAAGAGACTAAAAACTAAAAAAGTTTTCAAAGTCAAACAAGAAAATTGCCTTTAAACATCCAAAGAGTTACAAAATTACTTCATATTTTACATTTGTGTAAAATCATTACTGGAGTAGTTGATTTCAGGTAAGTTTTGTTTTGACATAATTGTTCTGATAGCCAACTGGTTTTTTTTTTTTTTGGTTTGGTTTTTTTTTTTGGTGGTGGTTGTTTCACTAAATTGTGTTTGGAAAAATTGTTTTTATTCATGTTTTATCATCTGCAGACAGTCTAGATACATCTTCATTTCAAAGAGAGTTTTTGACCAAATTGCTCTGGAATGCCCCCTAGGCATCAGGGGATTTTAAGGTTCTGCCAGGTTGAGAATACTGGACTACAGAGTCTAACACAGGGAGGCTACAGGGCTTTGCAGCAAAATCAAGGTAAAGGCAAGGTAATCATTTGCAAACGTAACGTATTTACCATTGGGCTTTGGGAGCAGTTTTATCCCATTCTCATCTCATGCTAAATTTGGAGTCAGTTAAAAAGTACTAAAGAAAATGCTTTTTATTTACCTTATTTAAACCTTCTATAATGTCTATAGTACACTGATTTTACAAGTGGAAACTGGTATAGAGAGATTAGACATTTTCACAGTACCTAGGGCACATGGGAGGGTGTTATACCACTAATTGATATACATTTCTCTTGGCACTTAGGCTCTAGGCATAAACATGTATTAGATGCATATTTCATCACTTAGACTGTAAGCTCTTCATCACCTGTTATTTTATTCATTCTTTTATGCATTTATACATTCATTCATGCATCATGTCGACAAGAAATTAATAGTCAATCTAAGGAAGAAATGGAAAATTGTTTTCAGGCCAATTTGAGGTTTATAAACCTGGGAGACACCTTTCAGAAAGCTCTGAGTGTTGGGGCCAGTGTGAGGGAAGCAGGAGAGACTCCAAACTTGCTAGTGAAAACCAGGTCTCCTGGAGACTTCCTTCCCTGCAGATGGCAATCGGAGATTGTAGTTGAGGTCAGGCTGCCCCTGTTAGATTCACCATGGAGACATCCCCCTTTGATATATAATCATTGTTCCCCCCTCTTTAACCTTAATTGTTTGTTCTCCTAGCACCTACTTGTTGTAAAACTCAGTCATATACAACAAAGAGGTTGCTAACAAGTAACCAGTCACGTGGGCAGGGTGGGGGTGTATAAAAGTGGGCCCCTCAGAAACATCAGGGTCCTTGTTGGGAACTGATTCCCCTTGGACTCACTGGCGTAATAAACTACTCCACTGTGTTTTGCGACTCTGGATTCCACAACATGAGGAGTGGTCTCCCTGTTGAGGGCAAAGCACAATTATATACTAGACGTTTTTGAGACAAAGGGTTATACATCAAATGATGCATTGACAGTTTATACAGTCCAGATATGCGCTTTCAAAGTGAGTAGGGAGTCATCGTGGCCCCTTACAGGATTGCGGTGGAAGGTTATCTCCTAAGGAGGTCTGGTTACTGTGCAGGCACAATACACACTAAAGAGGAGGGGGGACCAGCAGAGAAAATCCTTACGTTTAAATTTTTCTTGTCTTGCCAATAAAGTATGAATTTTCTTTCTTTCTTTTTTTTTTTTTTTTTTTTTTTGAGTCATAATGGGGCTGCAGTGGTGAACTAGACTGATATCAGGGTCCCACTCTTGGTGAGCTGGGGTCTGTGGAAGGCACAGGAGGAAGACCAGGCAATTAACATAAAACAAGAGCTTGAAGGTGGTAATTTACAAAGATGGAGAGCTACCTTATCTTTAGGTGGGGAAGAGAAATAGGGTGGTAGTTAACTATGCAGGGGGGTGGGGGTGGAGTAGGGTGGGGTGTTGCTGTTTCCCTGGTGGCTCAGTGGTAAAGAAATCTCCTGCCAATGCTGGCGACTCCAGTTGGATCCCTGGGTTGGGAAGTTGGGAAGATTCTCTGGAGAAGGGAATGGCAACCCACTCCAGTATTCTTTGCCTGGGAAATCCCATGGAGAGAGGAGCCTGAAGGGCTACAGTCCATGTGGTTAGCAACACAACAACAACAAAAAAACTATGCAGAGGAAATGAATGTAAAATCTAAGCTGAAATTTCCCATATGAGAGAAGCTACCCTATTCTCAGATAGAAGGAGCAGCATCAGACTGAAGAGCAGGAGAGGAAGGCGGGGGTGGGGGCGGGGGGTGGGGAATGAGAGAGGTAGTGGGGAGGGGCCGAGGTGGGTTGAAAGTGGGTCACTGAACATGGGTGTGGCTAGCTGAGTGTGTAAAGAGAAGAGTGGGTAATGAAAATGCTGGGTGCAAATCATAAAATGCCTTGGTAATTTAATAGCCAGATTAAGGAGTTTGGGTAATCCTCTGGAAAACGAGGCGCCTGTGTGGGGCTTTAAATAAGGCAAGTCATGGACATATTTGTGTTTCAGAGATCTGGTTGCACTTCTTGGCCATGAAAGTAAGCTTCCACACGCAACTCTGTAGTTTTGGAAGCACAGACTGAGAGAAATGTCCGAATAGAGGGACGTTTCAGTTTTGGGTCCCACAGGTGTTCGGGCTGAGGATGACGAGGGGTATGTATTATTTCCCGAATTTGTGATTACAGAATGAGGAGAGAAACTGATCTGGAGAGAGAGAGAGGGTTCGTTTTCAGAAGGGTTGCATTTGAGACATCTGGACTGTTTTTTAGGATTGGATTTTCTTTAAGAAATACATTCCATAAATATTTTTAAATTTATAATTGTACAATCTAACCTTGTAATCTACCAAACCACCTCACTACTGGATATGATCAAAGTATGAACCCCTATTAAATCTACATTCTAAATCTATTGAGGGCGTTAGCTAAAACATAGGCTTGTGCTCCCTGAAGAGATGAGGTGATGGTTGGCTTTAGAGAATGCTCAATCCTTAACCACAGGTTCCTAGCTTCACAGTGGTTCAAGTTGGGGGGAACGGTTGCCCCCTGCTGGTAAAAACTGAATACTGCAGCCCCAGGAGAGGCAACTTCCTAGGGGCGTGGTAGCTGGTGGATGACGTAAAAGGCGGCGTCCGGAGATAGGAGGTTATTGACTGCGTCATTAGTGCGCGCCGTGGGAAACCTAGCTAGCCGCATGGCTGCGGGTTGCTCAGTGGCTCCGAGGCCGAAGGCGGCCTCAGAAGGGCCGGCCGGCGTCTTGCCTTGCCTAGAATTGCCTACCTACGCGGCTGCTTGTGCGCTTGTGAATAGCCGCTACTCCTGCCTGGTGGCGGGGCCGCACCGAAGACACATCGCTCTGTCGCCGCGCTATCTTAACAAGAAACGCACCGGTATTCGAGAACAGCTCAATGCAGAGCTCCTGCGCTATTCCGAGAGGTACTGGTCTCTTACATTTTTTGTTACCAGAGCGGACATAATGTTAACGTTAATAATCTTAACGTTGCCTGCTGCTCCTTTGGGGCACGGGATGGGGCAGCAGGGGGACGTTTAGTGGCAACAGAACGAGGTCGCAGCAGCTACCCCGAGTAGCCCCGGGGCATTCTGGAGTCGCAGTCCACCTCGGGAAGGGTTATGTTTTGATCCTGGTTCTTTCCCAGTGTTTTTTTCTCTTGGACCTGGGGTCAGGGTTGAAGAAATACTATTAACCTTACTTCCTTTAAAAGAATAGGAAAGCCTGTTGCTTTTGAAGTTGAAAACAAAACCTAGTGCATTTAAAGTAAGATATTGGAAAATGACTTGGGCAAAGTTTCTCAAGGGATCCTGAATCCTACATAGGTTAAGGATTTAGAATTTACAGCTTCCTCCAAGCACGGGCACACACTTTCACTTGTGGGTCTATTTTGAATACTGGAGAATTGGGGAATAAAACCAAAGAAATAAGACCCTTATTTCAGGAGCTATACGCGCTAGTAAAAGAGATGTAGGCCAGATAAATCCAATGAAATGTTAAAATCTGACTAATCTAAGTTATAGTCAAGAGTGGTGAATTGGATCTTAGGACCTTTGAGAACAACTTGATAGGAGGAGGGTACTTCTGAGATAGTAGCATTTTGGGCAAAAAGAGTGGCATAAACAAATGGATACTGGTTGTGAAATAAAATACTTTGACCAGATAATTGTGGGCGCTTTATAACTAAAGTTTATATATCAGGAGAAAAACATTGGATACAGCTGAAAAGCTGGGCAGTTAGGGGTGGAATGGATCAGAGATGGGGTGGGGGATAATTCAGAGGATGTATTTTGTTCTTTCTTTCCTGCCTTTGCCAGGTGTTTGGGGTTTTTTGCTTGTTTTTCTGTTTGCTTAAGCCAGAAACCGGGTTACCACTTCATCCTCTGCTGCTGCTTGCTGCTGCTAAGTCGCTTCAGTCCTGTCCGACTCTGTGCGATCCCATAGACAGCAGCTCACTAGGCTCCTCTGTCCCTGGGATTCTCCAGGCAAGAATACTGGAGTGGGTTGCCATTTCCTTCTCCAAGGCATGAAAGTGAAAAGTGAAAGTGAAGTTGCTTAGTCATGCCTGACTCTTAGGGA
Source organism: Bubalus kerabau (assembly GCF_029407905.1). NCBI lineage: Eukaryota > Metazoa > Chordata > Mammalia > Artiodactyla > Bovidae > Bubalus > Bubalus kerabau. The sequence continues at coordinate 31,346,017 of NC_073631.1, read as the reverse complement.
CCCCATGGACAGCAGCCTACCAGGCTTCTCCGTCCATGGGATTTTCCAGGCAAGAGTACTGGAGTGGGATGCCATTGCCTTCTCCGACTTCATCCTCTAGGTAGCCTTCAATTCAGAAAAGACTTGACACACTCTTGAGACAGTGGTATCTCTGGGATATAATTAGATTTGTAGTTTAAGAAACCACTTGATAGAGTTAGGTGGTGGTTTAAGGAGAGTGAGACAGTAAGCATGGAGAACATGTTTATAGTTAAGAGACTGTTATAAAGTGTAGAGAAAATTGATGAGAGAGTTTGTATTTGGGAGACTTAAGGATATGTAAGGTAGTCATAAAATCTGGAAACATAAACAAATCTTTGATCTGTAACCAATTAATGGCTCCACTTGACAGGCTAGGGAAATAGGAGCCATTACCCCCAGAGAGATGAAGAGCTGATTGGATAATGATAATTTCTGTAACAGAATTTGCATAGTGTGACCCTGTGGCCTCAATTGCACTCTGAACAGATCTGAACTCCCCACCTGACCCCATTATTTTTGATGTGTGCTGAAAACTCCAGTTTATTCTGTGCAAAAGGGATACCATAGATTAATAATGAGGGACAAAACATTTGAACATATCAATAATTGTAATACTGATCAACCATTTATCGTATATAGTTTGTTTCTAGACTTTGGGGCCATACTGTGCCATCAAAGAGGACCTGCTTCTCCGTTTAAGAAATGAGGAAAGGAAAGAGTTGAGAATGGCTCTTACATTAGTCATCTCAGCAGCGCCCTATTTTGACAGATTGTCCACCTTTTTTTCCCCAGTGACAATTTTTTAAAAGATGATCGCATTTCAGTTTTGAAAAATCTGCTTAGAGAAAGTAGTTTTCTAAAAATCACATTAAAATTTCTATCTTTGAGAGGTCATTAATGACAGCTCTTGAGTTATTTGAAAATGGCAAATATGTTCCCTCCCAGTAGTTCCAGTTTATTAATTCAAAATGTCTCAAAGAACAAATGAACTACCAGTTTCCATGAAGAGTCAGTGTCTACTCAACTTTTCAGTATAGGTGGTAGTTTAGTTGCTAAGTCGTGTCCGACTCTTGTGACCCCATGGACTGTAGCCTGCCAGGTTCCTCTGTCCATGGGATCCTCCAGGCAAGAATACTGGAGAGGGTTACCATTTCCTTCTCCATCTTCAGTACAGAGGCAACCTTTATTCTCATGTATAATATATAAAAGTCTTAAGCGTGCATGCAATCTACTGAGCCCTTAAACTTGATATGATTGTTCTCTTAATACCTCAAGTGAGGCTACCACTCTGCCTGGAAACATACTTAGGATGGTTTCAGAAAAGCAAAAGAGGAAAAGATATAATGTTGAGGTATCTGTCTCTCTGATGATTTTTACTATATTTTATGCAATGAGTTGTTTCCCAAAAACCCCAAGCTGTACATAGCAGTTCTGAACCCTGCAGAACTCCATTCGCTCTCTTGAAACATACTTTACTGTACTGAAATTAAACTTAAAGATAATATTGGATTGACCACAAGATTCATTTAAAAACCCAAACGAACCTTCTGGTGAACCCAATAATGATCTACCAACACAATAGGGGGGGAAAAATTCATTTAGAACTCTAATACAATAAAATGTATTTCAGCAACGTTCAAGCATGGCTACCCGGAAAGAATAAAGTAGGTGGATGCCTCCTGAAGCTGCATCTTGAATCATTGTGAAGGTATTAGTTGCAAATATAGAGTGGTGCCGGGGTTTTGAGTTGACAACTCACATCACATACAGTGTCTATGGTGGTAAAATGCTCTTCTGAAATCATGTAATTCTCAGTAAAGTGCCACACAAAACAATCTACTCTTGAATTTATATATTAGTTATATTTCTGAAAATTTTAATTGATACTGAACCCATGCAAAGATCATTTTATGTTCATATGTACACACATTAAGTTAGGTGCTATAATCCACTATTTATAAATATTTATAAAATGAGGCTTGTCCGCTCATTTAAATCATGCAGATCTGGGGACAGTTTTCATCGTGTAGGGCTCTTTTTCCCTGGCAGGACGTCTCCCATCCCTGGCTTTCATGGGTGTGACAACTATGATTTGCCCACAAACTCCCAAATGCCACCAACGGGACGGCAGTCCCCCCATTGGAAACTGACTTGGGGAAACAAAGTTGATTTGGGGAAACAGAGTCTTGTTTTTGTTTTTTAACTGATATGGCAGTTATTTTTAACCCCTCCTTGCTCTCTGTTTTCTGGGCCTCTAATATTGTCTTAGTGATGGTATAGTTCTGTTTAGGAAAGCTACATGCAGAAATTAGTCATTCAAAGAAAGGCTTTCTGGAGTAAATCTCAGTGTTTATGGATTTCCTAATTGGGTAATTAAGTTGCATTCTAGTGACTCCTGGCTGTTTTAAAACAACTGCTCCTAGGTATAAATTCTTTCTTTTATTCTGTGTGAACCATTCTAGAAGTTTGAGTTCACCAAAAATGTTCTCTGCTCTCAAAAACCTAAGAGTCCTGTCTAGAATCCAAACATATAAGCAAAGATAAATAAGAACAGTGATAAGCTTTCTCAGGCTTCCCAGGTGGCTCTAGTGGTAAAGAACCCACCTGCCAATGCAGTAGACAGAGATGCAAGTTTCACCCCTGGGTCAGGACAAATGCCCTGGAGGAGTGTATGGCAACCCCCTCCAGTATTCTTGCCTGGAGAATCTCATGGACAGACTGTTGTAGGCCTGGTAGGCTACTGTCCATGGGGTCGCAGAGTCCAACATGACTGAAGTGACTTAGCATGCATGCATTCCTCAGAGTCCTGTAGGAGTAGAGGCAGCTTGGCTTCAGCTTTGCCTGGGGAGTCAGGGAAGCTTGCTGAAACAGTTAATGGCTGTGGCGGTGAAGCCACCAGCTCAGCCTCCTTCAGTTCAGATCAGTCGTTCAGTCGTGTCTGACTCTTTGCAACCCCATGAATCGCAGCACACCAGGCCTCCCTGTCCATCACCAACTCCTGGAGTTCACTCAAACTCACGTCCATCGAGTCAATGATGCCATCCAGCCATCTCATCCTCTGTCGTCCCCTTCTCCTCCTGCCCCCAATCCCTCCCAGCATCAGGGTCTTTTCCAATGAGTCAACTCTTTGCATGAGGTGGCCAAAGTACTGGAGTTTCAGCTTTATCATCAGTCCTTCCAAAGAACACCCAGGACTGATCTCCTTTAGAATGGACTGGTTGGATCTCCTTGCAGTCCAAGGGACTCTCAAGAGTCTTCTCCAACACCACAGTTCAAAAGCATCAATTCTTCGGCACTCAGCTTTCTTCACAGTCCAACTCGCACATCCATACATGACCAGTGGAAAAACCATAGCCTTGACTAGACTGACCTTTGTTGGCAAAGTAATGTCTCTGCTTTTGAATATGCTATCTAGGTTAGTCATAACTTTCCTTCCAAGGAGTAAGTGTCTTTTAATTTCATGGCTGTAGTCACCATCTGCAGTGATTTTGGAGCCCCCAAAAATAAAGTCTGACACTGTTTCCCCATCTATTTCCCATGAAGTGATGGGACCAGATGCCGTGATCTTTGTTTTCTGAATGTTGAGCTTTAAGCCAGCTTTTTCACTCTCCACTTTCACCTTCATCAAGAGGCTTTTTAAAGTTCCTCTTCACTTTCTGCCATAAGGGTGATATCATCTGCATATCTGAGGTTATTGATATTTCTCCCAGCAATCTTGATTCCAGCTTGTGCTTCTTCCAGCCCAGCATTTCTCATGATGTCCTCTGCATAGAAGTTAAATAAACAGGGTGACAATATACAGCCTTGATGTACTCCTTTTCCTATTTGGAACCAGTCTGTCGTTCTGTGTCCAGTTCTAACTGTTGCTTCCTGACCTGTATACAGGTTTCTCAAGAGGCAGGTCAGGTGGTCTGGTATTCCCATCGCCTTCAGAATTTCCCACAGTTTATTGTGATCCACAGTCAAAGGCTTTGGCATAGTCTCCTTAACTAGTTATAATTTGTTAATAACTTGGAAATGAAATTTGGAAATAGTTGTTGTTCAGTCCCCGCTTCGTGTCAGACTCCCTGCGAGCCCGTGGACTGCAGCACATCAGGCCTCCCTGTCTTTGGAAATAGTAGTTGCCCCCTAATCCTGACTGTCAAGCTACAGATTACAGTGTCAGAGTCAGTTCTCAAAAGCTAATATGGTTGTATTTCTTACTTCCTTACACTAGCCACAGTTGCAGTTCGGTGATTTTTCTCCCTCAAGTTATTGACCTTAATATTCAGGGCTTCACTTGAACTCTAACACTTCTCCTGCTACCTGCCATCTAGTACAGATATTCAGTGATGGTGGGTAATACCAAAATTGCCTTGATTCAGTAATAGTCACAGAACAACATTTTTCTTACTAAGTCTCATTTTTTACCTCTCATTCTAGCATAACTAGAATTCAAATGGATAGCAAATAGGGAAGAAGGATCAACTTATTGCTCTTGTATAATGGACATTTTGTTTCTGGATATTTACCTTGAATAATTATTTTTAAGTTAGCCATTATTTTGGAACCCTTGGGTGAAACTGAACCACTAAAGTTGTTACAGGCTAATCATATATTATTGTATATGTATATATTTTCACCATGGGTGTGATTATATTAGGAGATGTATACTTTCTGGACTCGGAATCCGTATAATGGCCTAGTTGGAAAAGAGGATAAATAACATTTTCCTTTCCTTTGTTGTTTTTTTATAGCCTTTTAGGTGTACCCATTGCTTATGATAACATCAAAGTAGTGGGTGAATTAGGAGATATTTATGATGATCAAGGACACATTCATCTTAACATTGAAGCAGATTTTGTTATTTTCTGCCCTGAACCAGGGCAAAAACTTATGGTATGTATCTTTTTTCCTATTGTTCTTTGTACAATTATTAAATTATGTAATTTGGAAAAATTTAAGAGACTGTACACTTTGGGATTTTACAAGGATTGTTTTTCAGGTAACTAAAACTCATTTTTAAAGAAAATTTTTCAGTTTAGGTTTTTAATTTTTATGGAAGTATAGTTGATTTGCATTGTTCTGTTTCAAGTGGAAAGTGATTCAGTTTAGATACGTGTGTATATATATATTTCAAATTCTTTTCTGTTATAGATTATTACAAGATACTGAATATAGCTCCCTTTACTACACAGTAGATCCTTATTGTTATTCTGTTAATCGTAACCTCCTAATTTTTCCCCTCTCCCCTTCCCCTTTGGTAACCATAAGTTTGTCCTTGTGAATCTATTTCTGTTTTATAAATAAGCTTATTTGTATCGTGTTTTTAAATTCCACATGTAAGTGATATCATATGTTTATCCGTTCTTCTCTGTCTCACTTAACCTCACGTAGTATGATAATCTGTAGGTCCAGGCATGTGGCTGTCAATGGCATTTCATGGCTGAGTGATATTTCAGCATGTATCATACATCTTTATCCATTCGTCTGTGGATGGACACTTCAGTTGCTTCCATGTCTTGGTTATTATGCTACTGTGAACATTGGAAGCATGTATCTTTTTCAAGTCGAGTTTTGTCTTTTCTAGATAGATGCCCAGGAGTGGAACTGCTGGATCATGTGGGACTCTGTTTTTAATTTTTTAAGGAACCTCCATACTGTTCTCCATAATGCTTGCACCAGTTTATGTTCCCAGTGACAGGGTAGGAGGGTTCCCTTTTCTCCATGTCCTCTCCAGCATTTGTTGTTTGTGGACTTCTTGGTGAGGGCTGTTCTGATATCTGTGCAGTGACAATCGCATTGGCGTCTGTGCATTTTTCTAGTAATAAGCCATGTTGAAGGTCTTTTCGTGGGCCTTTTGACATCTGTATGTCTATATATGTGCAACACTGTTTTAGGTTACTGGTCTTTTCATTTCAAAAGCATTGCTGCTATCTTGTATTGGTACTTTTCTCTAATTTATCATATTATACTCTCATACTTACTGCTTTCTAGATCCCACCAAAGAAACTTGGCTCCCTCTTGGTTGTGAAGATATTATTCTATACGATTCTAAAATTTTGATAGTTTTTCCTTTCCTCATTGAGTATTGAACTGATAAACTTTGTCTTTTACAGCAGTTTTAGAGAAAAATTGAATGAAAAGTATAGTGTTCTCATACGCATCTCACTTTACCCACCCCCCAAAAATCACACATAATGTTTCTCTTATTATTGATAAGATGTGGTGCATTTTAATTGTTGAGCCAATATTGATACATTAAGTAAAGTCTGTGGTTTATAGTAGAGTTCACTGCTTCTGTTGTACCTTCTATGGGTTTTGACAAAGGTATAATGACATGAATCCAACATTATAGTATCCCTATGGAATAATTGGTCACTGCTCTAAAAATCCTGTGTGTTCTGCCTATTTGTTGCTCCCTCTCTCCCCTGGAAACCATGGCAACTACTACTTTTTCTTTAATTGTCTCCATAGTTTTGCCTTTTCCAGAATATCACGTATGGAATCACAGAGTGTGTAACTTTTCCAGATTGGTTTCTTTCACTTGGCACTATATGTTTAAGTTCCCTCCATGTCTTTTTCTTGATAGCTTATTTTTGTTGCAGAATAATAGTCCCTTGTATAGATGCAACAGTTTGTACCGACCACCTGGAAGGTACCATTCTGGACTCCAGTCTCCTTATGTTGACAGACAGGTTTTACTCTGTCACATGTGGAAGGAGGTGCTGATATTAAACCACACTGTGTATATATATGTTATTTATAGTTCTATAATTCAAAAGGTGAGTTTTAAAAAAGCTTCAGGTTTTCATTCATCTAGTTTATATTTGTTGATTCTTAAGGGAATAGGAAACTTGGAAATTTTAATTTTAACCTTAAAATCATATAGAATGTATTGTTATTTTACCTTTAAAGCTGCTAATAACATTATGATTTAGTTAAAATAGCCATGTTCAAGGTGAGCTTTCTAAAAAATTCTAGTGTTCCTAAATTGATATATTAGTGTAACATGCAGTAAGCTTTAAATGAAGATCAGCTTTTTTGCTATTACATCATACCATTATTTTGGTATTTTCTCTTTGAAGATCAGTTTAAAGAGTGTAAGGTTTGTTTCATCTTTTTGGTGCTCTTCTTGATGTAACACTCATTTTTTCCCTCTTCTCAGGGTACAGTTAATAAAGTGTCCTCGAGCCACATTGGCTGCTTGGTCCATAGGTGCTTCAATGCCTCCATCCCTAAACCTGAGCAGATGCCAGCTGACCAGTGGCAGACCCTGCAGATAAACGTGGGTGATGAACTAGAATTTGAAGTATTTCGTTTAGACTCAGATGCTGCTGGAGTATTCTGCATTCGGGGAAAACTAAGTATCGCTAGGTCAGTTCCTAAGCACATTATTACTCTTTTGATTCTTAATCATTTCTACTTAATTCTGAATTTAGGAAACATAAGTACCTCTTTTAAAAGTTAATTTATTAGACTGTTTGTACTTCCAAACCACAGAGTCAATGTAAATACGAATCTTAAGTATTATGACAGTGCATTGAATATTCTAAAGCTTTGCATCTCAGTGGTCTACATCATAATAATTCAGTTTTGCAAAGTATTGTCATGTTGTATGTATGTTGCTAATCAAAGTTAATCCTTGAACTTGGGACTACTAGAAGCTTAATTTTATTAACTATTAGTGTTTTGTTTTTACACAGTTGAAACAAAAATTATTTGATTATTGTCATTATACCAGGTAGATCATTTAATTTCTGTATTTTTCTTGTTTGGAATTCTTTTAGGAAATACTCTGATCCTGACCCTGGTTTTATGGCAGGGCCTGGTTGAGGGGTCATACTTCCTCTGTTATCAAGGCAGACTCTAGAAAAAGTTGCTAAGAAATGAGAATATGGGTTAAAGTTTTAGAGCAGCTGTCCAACAGAACTTTCTGTAATGATAGAGGTGTGCTGTATGCGTGCAGAATAGTAGCCTCGCTCTTGAGGAAATGTGTGACTAGTATGTCACTGAAGAAGTGGGTTTTTAACGTTACCTTATTGAAATTACTTAAATTTAAATAGTTCTATGTGGCTATTGCTAAATCAAGGGACAGCAGTTCTATAGAGAGCTACTTCACTGATCTTTGTTTTTATTTACTTATATAAAATACTCAGAGCTTTGCAGCATCATACTGCGTCGTGCATGCTCACTCAGTCGTGTCGACTCTTTGCAACCCCACAGACTTGGCCCATGAAACTCCTCTGTCCGTGGGGTTCTCCAGGCAAGAATCCTGGAGTGGGCTGCCAGGCCCTCCTCCAGGGGAGCTTCCCGACCTGGGGATCAAACCTAGGTCCCTTACGGCCTTCTGCGTTGGCAGGCAGAGACTTTACAACTGGTGCCGCCTGGGAAGCTAATACTGCTTCAGCATAGTGTCAGAAAAACGATGGAACAAGGATTGGGAGAGTAGATGGGGAACTCCAACATTTTGATAAATACCAGAAGTATGTTTTCTTCCTATCAGATGTTACTGGTTTGGCTAATAAAGCTGAATGGTGATGTTTAGGGTTCAGCATTTTCTGAACCATATTAAAATTCAGAAACCCTGTTTTGACAAAACTTTTATGTCATTTTTAATGTGTGAAACAGTCTGGGAAAAATACTCAGGAAACAAACAATGTAACATTTCTAAGACTGTCTGTCAGTGTTCTGGAGGTAATCTGTCCCAGTCATGTTATTTTATACTGCTGTCATAATTTAGAAAGACCTTACCATGTTGGAATATTCTTGATCTTACTTTGTTCTTTTATTTTTGCTTAATGGCCTATAAATTTTTTTAATTCTTACAGTTTACAAACCAAGTGCTCTGCAGTTCCTGAGGAAGCACCAGAAACTGGCGCTGATGAACCTGTCGAAAAACCTCCAAAGAAGAAAAAGAAAAAGAAGAAAGACCGAGAGGCCTGTGACGTGGAAGGCGGTACCACAGAGCTGGCAGAATTTGCAGAAGTTACCATGAAGGACGAGACAGACCTGCACGTTAGTAACAGTGTGAATGGCCTCTGGGAGGAAGAGCCAAAGAAGAAGAAGAAGAAGAAGAAAAAGCACCAGGAACATCAGGACCAAGAGCCTGTTTTCCAAGGCAGTGACTCCAGTGGTTATCAAAGTGACCATACAAAGAAGAAAAAGAAAAGAAAGAGTGAGGAGGCTGAGTTTACACCACTTGCGGAACGCGCACCTAAAAAGAAAAGGGAGAAGTAATTTTCTTTTGTGCGTTTTAAACATGATTTGGTTTTTTAAAGATTTATACACAGTAGATGACGAAAGTTTAAGAAATGTTTTGTATTGCAGTATTTTGCATAACGGGGAATGTTTTGATTAGTTGAGTTTTTGGTACTAAAATTAATGTGGAAAATACCAGTATTATTAAAGTGCTACTTACTGTATACAGAATAGAAAGGTAAGAACTGCCTTTATTCTTCCAGTGGATACGTTCTAAATAAAATGGTTTCCATAGGCCTGAGACTAACAAAAGGACTTCTGTAATACAGTGACAATGTATATCATACAGAACTAGTTTTGAGCTTGGGGGGTGGTGGTTACAGGTTTTAAATTTAGGCATAATGTTACACGCCATGCCATTAGGCTGTGTTTAAAATTTAAGTCATTTACCCGTTTAGGTTTTTTGTTTGTTTTAATTGTGGCCACTGCAGTAGTTTTGTTGTTTACCTTGGGATGGTTTGTCAGAGGTATTTCTCAAGTTTTCAGAGCTCTTTAGAAACTGCGCTCTTTAGAACCTAGCCCTCCCTGTGGATCATGAGTTAGGAAACAGTGCTGACTGTTCTTTCCTCCTCTGCATGTGTGGTGTTTTCTTTTCTCTCTCAGTCTCAACCATTCTGCTGCTGTTGTGTGTTGGAGGAAGAGTCTGATGAAGACAGGATAAAGGTGATTCTGACTAGTGGGGAATTTCCCTATTTTTAGTAACTGAGTTAAGCTACTAGAAACTATTATGAAAACAGTTATACACTGCTTTCCCTGAGAAAATGTGGAATATGTCTTAACCATTGGAAAACTCTGAAGAATGAACTGACCAGCGAGTTCGGCCTGATAATCAATGCAAGGTTGTGTTCGTTCATTCAACAAAATTCAGTGTATTTGTGTTACACGTAGTAGACCGTCACTCATAATGGCAAACAAGGCAGAAATGGTTCCCTCCCTCATGGAGCGCCATTGGAGAAACAGGTGAGCACATATGATGCAAGTAAGAAGGACAGAGAATGGCTAATCCTGGAAAGTTCTAAAAAGGAAAGGAAGGTTCTCTTTCCCCACTGCCGTGATGTATGGCAGCCCGTCAGTTGCCATTTATCTCGTGTCAGATGCAGTACTGCCCTTACTGTTCACTGTCTGCACCGACAGAAGATGGAATGGGAGAGTCGTTCACGCTGTGTGTCTGTAAACAGGTGTGCCAGCCAGTGGGAAGGGGTGAGCCGGTGTCCTCCTTACCATTAAGGTCATGTGGGTATTTAGTCCTCACAAGGAAGCTAGTCCAAATTGAGATGAGGTGTCAGTATAAAATACACATCAGACTTTGAAGATGTACAAAGACAGAATGCAAAATACCTCAGTTTTGTATATTGATGAGATTATACTATTTTGGTATAGTGGAGTAGATACTAAATTGGCTTTTTTGGTTTTTTTTTTTTTTTTTGCCTTTTAATTTAAAAATTGTATCTGAGGCTTGTATTATCTTTGTTTTGTAGTGCACTGGTTTGAAGGATGAGTTGAAAAAGATTTAAAACAATCCAATCATGTTCTCAGGGTTTAATGTAGTGCCATACCTAGAAAATGTTTTTTGAATGCTTCCTTAAAATTTTTAAATTTGAATACATAATTATAATGTCTGACTTAATATTAAAAGTTAACGTTTAAAATTCCTGATGGTAATGGCCAAGCAAGCTGTTAAATTAATGCTATTCATACCAAAAAAATACATCCTGGCTTACCAAAATAAATTCCCACATATTTTTACATTTGTTAAGAAAAAAGTATGCTGAACTTGAAACTGCATTTACCCATGGTTTCTCACAGTGAGAGCAGCAGAACTGGTCATTTGCCTCCAACAGCGACAGTGACAGACTGTACCTGATGCAGAAGCCGCTGATTATGGTCTCACCCGTATATCCTTCAAAACATTTCTTACGTGCTACACCAATCTAGGTTTTTCCTTTTCTGTCTTGGAATTTGCTCATTAAAACCCTCTAGCCTAACCTACACCTCTTACCCTTGCTTCAGTTCCTTATAATCACTGGAAATAGAAGTTTGAAATGTATTTAGGGCTATGCTTCCCACAACCCCAGTCACACCCGCCATCATACAAACACTTCATACAACTCAATATGAAAAAAAGCCAAACAACATAATCAAAATATGGGCAGAAGACCTAATAGACATTTCTCCAAACAAGGCATACAGGTGAAGCACAAATCAAAGTGACAGTGAGGTGGCACTTCATAGAGGTCATCGTTAAGAAGTCTAGAAATGAGAAATGCTGAGAAAGTGTGGAGAAAAGAGAAAACCCCTGCCCTGTTAGTTAGGATTTAAACTGGTGCAGCTGCTGTGGAGAACAGGATGGAGATTCCTGAAAAAACCGAAACTACCGTATGACCCAGGAATCCCGCTACTGGGCAGATACCCAGAGAAAACCATAAATCAAAAAGGCAACATGTTCACTGCAGTATTATACACAATACCCAAGATAGGGAGGCGTCCTAGATGTCCATCCACATCTGTGAATGGATAAAGGAGCTGCTACACCTATATACAAGGGAGTGTTACTGAGTGATCGATAGATAAGGTTGAAATAATACCATTTGCAGCAACAGGGAATGAACCACTGACAACTAAGTGAACGAAGGCAGAGAAAGACAGACTGCACTGTATCACTGATAGGTGGGATCAGCAATTGAAATGCAGGGACTCACAAAAGAACAGACTTACTTCAGAAACCCACTGAGTGTTACAGAAGGGACGACACCAGGGGAGGAAATACGTCAGGAGGTTGGCCTTAACGTATACACACCTACATATATAAAACTAGGTCACCAGCAAGGAGCTCCTGTACGGTACAGGGAACCCTACTCAGCAACACACTGTAATAACCTGTATGGCCAAAGCATCAGGATCAGAGTGGATATGTACCTCTATATATTCCTAAATCAAGATGTTGTGCCCCTCCAACAAACATAGTACATCAACTGTACTCCAACACGAAATACACATAAATTTGACAGCTGGAGGAAATGCCTACCGTAGTCCCCTCAGGCCTCAGTGACCCGGGATGGTGACGCATTGCCGGAGTTTGAACAGCCTTGCCGGCCAAGGCTGGACCCTCCTGGGGCTGAGGGAGCGGAGGGTGATGACAAAGAAATGAGGCCCCTAAGGTCCTCTAGTGTTCGTCCGTTCTAGAAGAAACAACCCTCTCCAGATGAGGGCCGGTTATCCATGACTAAAACAATCCTAGCACACAGAGACACGGGAGACCAATTGTGCTGAATAGCTTGGAAAAGTCATCTGATAGCCATGCCTCCTGGTGCTGGGGTTCTTACCTCCAGCATCTTAGAGTCACCCATTCGTAGATAGCAGCACTCCAGGCAGAGCACATGTGGAAGGCTTGGGATCTGCCTTGGGTGAGGAAGTGAAGAATGATGAAGTAATGAGACACAAGCCCTGGGTGCGTGTCCTGACATTCCACACCCATTTACAGTGCAGAACAGGACTTGCCCTTAGCTTTGCTGCACCAGGCAGCAGAGTGGGGCGTATAGAAATGCTGCCGCCTTGTGGCCATTTTGTGTGACAACTCAAACTAGGGCTTTGCACTCAGAAGGCCCTGAAAAGTGAAAGTGAAGTCGCTCAGTCGTGTTGGACTCTTTGCGACCCTGTGGACTGTAGCCCACCAGGCTCATCCGTCCATGGGATTCTCCAGGCAGGAATACTGGAGCGCATTGCCATTTTGATTGAACCCAGGTCTCCCGCATTGCGGGCAGATGCTTTAACCTCTGAGCCACCAGGGCTTTGCACTCAGAAGGCCCTAGGAGCTATAAATGACTCTTGTCCTTAAGAAACAGTCTTGGGATGGGTAATTGAGTAAGAATCAGAAAACGGACAGCCTTTCAAGAAGCCAATTGCAGCAGGTAAATTTACTCACAACATTTTAACAAAAAAGGTACAAAGATCCTCTTGTCACACATTATTAGAGGAAGGGAAAGGAAGCCTACAAGGAGATATATCCCCCTCTACCCATCAGATGGTCATCAAAAAGTCTACAAACAGTCAGTGCTGCAGAGGGCCTGCAGAGAAGGGAATCCTATGCCAGACTGGGAATGGAAATTGCCAACAGCTATATGGAATTGAGCATTGAGGTCCCCTAAAAACCTGAAGATTTAGATATTGTGTGATCCAGAAATCTTACTCTTGGCCATACATCCGTATCAAACTATAGTTGGAAAAGACATCCACCCCAACCTACACTACAGTACAGTTTTCAAGAACCAAGACAGGGAAGCAATCAAAATGTCCATGGAGAGATGAAAAAGAAGATACGGTACATATATTCAAAGGAATGTTACTCAGCCATCCAAAAAAAAGAATGCCATTTGCAGCAACACAGAAGGACCTAGCCATGATGATACTAGGGGAAGTAAGTCAGAGAGGAAGAGAAATATCATATGGAATCACTGTTAGGTGGAATCTAAAATGTGACACAAAGGAACTCATTTCCAAAGCAACAGGATCTCAGGCTGTAAAAAGCCACCGTGTGTTACAAAAGAGGTCACATCAGGAGGAAGGGGTCGACGAGGACCCTGAGATTAACATATGAACCTAGAGCATCAAAAAGTACTTAGTATATAGCACCAGGAACCCTATTCAACATCGCATAAAACCTTATAGGGGCAAAGCTCCTAACACAGACTGGATATTCACCTATGTATACCTGAATCAAGTTGCTGGACACTTGTAACAAACTGAACACTGGATATCAACTATATCCCAATAGAAAACAAACGTTAATTGTCAAATAAGTGAAAATAACAGCTATATTCCCCTCTGCCCTCTGTGATCCAGGCTCCTGTTGCAAACCCAGACACATTCCCACCAGCGCACAGCTATGTTCCACGTCCATTTATAACCCAGGAGCACAGCTTGCACTCAGCTTTGTTGCCCTAAGAACCAGAGTAGGGCACACAGAAATGCTGCCGCCTTGTGGCCATTTTGTGTAACAACAACCGTAAAACGGTCTGAGAAGAACATGCTCACAAGATGCGAGGGCCTGTAAATGACTCCTGCCCTCAAGAAGTAGCCTTGGAGTGGGTAATCGAATAAGAATTCAAAAAGGGACAAGTATACTTTATACACACTCTTTAAAGACAATCATACCTACGAAGATCCTGGTATCAAACATTAGAGAATGGAAAATGAAATCTATGAGAGGTATCACCTCCACCCATCATAATGGCCATCATCAAAAAGTCTACAGTCAATGCTGCAGAGGGCCTGCAGAAAAGGGAATCCTCCTACGCTGATGCTGGGAATGGAAATTGCTGACAGCCAACTGGACTTGAGTATGGAGGTTCCTTAAAAACTTGAAGATGTAGATCTGTGATCTGAAACGCCACACTTGGGCGTGCATCCGGATTAAACTGTAGTTGGGAAAGACACACGCAGACCAGCCTTCACTGCAGCATTGTTTCCAAGAGCCAAAATATGGAAAAAAACCAGAATATTCATTGAGAGATGAAAAAGGTATGGTACACATATTGAAGGGAATGTTACTCAGCCATCAAAAAGTAGGAAATAATGCCATTTACAGCAACATAGAAGGGACTAACCATGATTATATTAGGGAAAGTAAGTCAGACAGAGGAAGACAAATATATGAGATCACTGATAAGTTGATTCTAAAAAGTGACACAAAGGAACTCATTTCTTTTTCTTTTTTTTTTAATTTTATTTTATTTTTAGACTTTACATAACTCTATTAGTTTTGCCAAATATCAAAATGAATCCGCCACAGGTATACATGTGTTCCCCATCCCGAACCCCCCTCCCTCCTCCCTCCCCATTCCATCCCTCTGGGTCATCCCAGTGCACCAGCCCCAAGCATCCAGTATCGTGCATCGAACCTGGACTGGCAACTCGTTTCATACATGATATTTTACATGTTTCAATGCCATTCTCCCAAATCTTCCCACCCTCTCCCTCTCTCACAGAGTCCATAAGACTGTTCTATACATCAGTGTCTCTTTTGCTGTCTCGTACACAGGGTTATTGTTACCATCTTTCTAAATTCCATATATATGCGTTAGTATACTGTATCGGTGTTTTTCTTTCTGGCTTACTTCACTCTGTATAATAGGCTCCAGTTTCATCCACCTCATTAGAACTGATTCAAATGTATTCTTTTTAATGGCTGAATAATACTCCATTGTGTATATGTACCATAGCTTTCTTATCCATTCATCTGCTGATGGACATCTAGGTTGCTTCCATGTCCTGGCTATTATAAACAGTGCTGCGATGAACATTGGGGTACATGTGTCTCTTTCCCTTCTGGTTTCCTCAGTGTGTATGCCCAGCAGTGGGATTGCTGGATCATAAGGCAGTTCTATTTCCAGTTTTTTAAGGAATCTCCACACTGTTCTCCATAGTGGCTGTACTAGTTTGCATTCCCACCAACAGTGTAAGAGGGTTCCCTTTTCTCCACACCCTCTCCAGCATTTATTACTTGTAGACTTTTTGGATCGCAGCCATTCTGACTGGTGTGAAATGGTACCTCATAGTGGTTTTGATTTGCATTTCTCTGATAATGAGTGATGTTGAGCATCTTTTCATGTGTTTGTGAGCCATCTGTATGTCTTCTTTGGAGAAATGTCTGTTTAGTTCTTTGGCCCATTTTTTGATTGGGTCATTTATTTTTCTGGAGTTGAGCTGTAGGAGTTGCTTGTATATTCTCGAGATTAGTTGTTTGTCAGTTGCTTCATTTGCTATTATCTTCTCCCATTCTGAAGGCTGTCTTTTCACCTTGCTAATAGTTTCCTTTGATGTGCAGAAGCTTTTAAGGTTAATTAGGTCCCATTTGTTTATTTTTGCTTTTATTTCCAATATTCTGGGAGGTGGGTCATAGAGGATCCTGCTGTGATGTATGTCAGAGAGTGTTTTGCCTATGTTCTCCTCTAGGAGTTTTATAGTTTCTGGTCTTACGTTTAGATCTTTAATCCATTTTGAGTTTATTTTTGTGTATGGTGTTAGAAAGGAACTCATTTCTATAACAGACACAGAATCTCAGACTTTGAAAAGGCACCTGGTTTTACAAAAGGGGTCACACTGTAAAGAAGGATTAAATCAGGACACTGGGATTAACATGGGCATCCCTGGTGGGCAGACAGTAAAGAACCCAACTGCAGTGCAGGAGACCCGGGTTCAGTCCCTGGGGAAGATCCCCTGGAGGAGGAAATGGCAACCCACTCCAGTATTCTTGCCTGGTGAATCCCATGGACATAGCAGCCTCGTGGGCTATCTTCCTTGGAGTTGCAAAAAATGGGACACAACTGAGTAACTGACACTTTCACACGCTTTTTCCAAGATTGACATAAGCACACTTATCTAGTATATGTGCTGCTGAAGTGAGCACTATGCAGTCTTGAATATACGAACCTATAGCATCAACAAGGACCTCGTGTATAGCACAGGGAAGCCTACTCAACACTCTGTAAAACCCTATAGCTGCAAAGCTCCCACAAAAGACTGGATATTCACCTAAATATGCCTGAAACAAGTTCCTGGACCCCTGCAACAAACTCAACATTGGAAATCAACTATACATCAACAGAAAATAAACATTAATTTTCCAAATAAAATGAAATAACTGCTATATTCCCCTTTGCACTTGGTGACCTGGGCTACTGTCACAAATCCTGAGCCTAAGCAGCCTTGGAGCCCACAGCTGGATTGTCCTGAGTCTGAGGGAATTGAGAAGGATGTGCCAGCAGATGGGCCCCCACAGGACCTGAAGTGTTTGTCCCCTCTGGATCAAATCACATTCTCTAGACCCTGGCCATTCCCGCACAGCTACAGCAAGTCTAGTGCACACAAGGAGGATGGACACTATGGACTGGAAGACATTTGAAGAGTCATGGGATCCTGCAGGTCTCCCAGTGCTGCGGCGCTTACCTCCAGCCTCCTGCCTTAGATTCAACCCACTTGCAGATGACAGCACCCAAGGGAGGGCTGATTTGGAGGACTTGGGATTTGTTTGGGGTGGGGAAGTGAAGAATGATGAAGGAATAATGAGACACAAGCCCTGGGTGTCTGTTCTGGCAGATTCCATACCCATTTACAATCCAGGCACAGGACTTGCACTCAGCTTTGTTGCCCCAAGAATCAGAGTGGGGCATACAGAAATGCTACTGCCTTATGGTCATTCTGTGTAACAACAACTCTTAAACCAGGGTTCAGAGGAACTTTGGGCTTCCGTGATAGCTCAGGGAATCAAGAATCCACCTGCAATGCAGGAGACCCTGGTTCGATTCCTGGGTCGGAGAAGGGAAAGATTGCCCACTCCAGTATTCTTGGGCTTCCCTTGTGGCTCAGCTGGTAAATAATCCTGCAATGTGGGAGACCTGGGTTTGAGCCCTGGGTTGGGAAGATCCCCTGGAGAAGGGAAAGGCTACCCACTCTAGTATTCTGGCCTGGAGAATTCCATGGACTGTATAGTTCATGGGGTCACAAAGAGTTGAACACAGCTGAGAGGACTGGAAAAGGTCAGTTTTCATTCCAATCCCAAAGAAAGGCAATGCCTAAGATTGCTCAAACTACTGCACAATTGCACTCATCTCACACGCTAGTAAAGTAATGTTCGAAATTCGCCAAGCCAGGCTTCAGTAATACGTGAACCATGAAATTCCAGATGTTCAAGCTGGTTTCAGAAAAGGCAGAGGAACCAGAGATCAAATTGCCAACATTTGCTGGATCATCAAAAAAAAGCAAGAGAGTTCCAGAAAAACATCTATTTCTGTTTTATTGACTATGCCAAAGGCTTTGACTGTGTGGATCACAATAAACTGGAAAATTCTGAAGGAGTTGGGAATACCAGACCACCTGACCTGCCTCTTGAGAAACCTGTATGCAGGTCAGGAAGCAACAATTAGAACTGGACATGGAACAACAGACTGGTTCCAAATAGGAAAAGGAGTACGTCAAGGCTGTATATTGTCATTCTGCTTATTTAACTTATATGCAGAGTACATCATGAGAAATGCTGGGCTGGGGGAAGCACAAGCTGGAATCAAGATTGCCGGGAGAAATATCAATAACCTCAGATATGCAGATGACACCACCCTTATGGCAGAAAGTGAAGAACTAAAGAATCTTTTGATGTAAGTGAAAGAGGAGAGTGAAAAAGTTGACTTAAGGCTCAACATTCAGAAAACTAAGCTCATGGCATCCAGTCCCATCACTTCATGGGAAATACATGGGGAAAGAGCAGCTGATTTTGGGCTCCAAAATCACTGCAGATGGTGACTGCAGCCATGAAATTAAAAGACTTTTACTCCTTGGAAGTTATGACCAACCTAGACAGCATATTAAAAAGCAGAGACATTATTTTGTCAACAAAGTCTGTTTAGTCAAGGCTATGGTTTTTCCAGTAGTTATGTATGGATGTGAGAGTTGGACTATAAAGAAAGCTGAGAGCCAAAGAATTGATGCTTTTGAACTGTGGTTTTGGAGAAGACTCTTGAGAGTCCCTTGGACTGCAAGGAGATCCAACCAGTCCATTCTAAAGGAAATCAGTCCCAATATTCATTGGAAGGACTGATGCTAAAGCTGAAACTCCAATCCTTTGGCCACCTGATGTGAAGAGCTGACTCATTTGAAAAGACCCTAATGCTGGGAAAGATTGAGGGCAGGAGAAGGGGATGACAGAGGATGAGATGGCTGGATGGCATCACTGACTCAATGGGCATGAGTTTGGGTAAACACCTGGAGTTGGTGATGGACAGAGAGGCCTGGTCTGTTGCGGTCCATGGGCTCACAAAGAGTCGGACACGACTGAGGGACTTAACTGAGTGACTTTCACTTTCAGAGGAACTTTACACACACAAGGCCCTAGGGAATGTAAACCACTCCTGCCCTCAAGGAATGGGGTGAGTAATCGAAAAAAAAAATTGAAAACAGGCAGGCCTATCAGAAGCCATTTCAGCAGGTACATTTTACACACACTCTAAAAACAAATAGTGCAGATACACATTTCCTCAATTGCACATTATTAGAGAAGGGAAAATTAAATCTATAATGAGATATATCCCCTTCCACCCACCACAGTGATCATCATCAAAAAGTCTAAACAGTCAATGCTGGAGAGGGCCTGCAGAAAAGGGAAGCCTCCTCTGCCAGTGCTGGGGATGGAAATCGCTACAGACCCTGAGGAGCACAGAATGGAGGTTCCTTAAAATCCTGAAGATGCAGATATCCTGTGACCCAGCAATCCCACACTAGGGCTACATCCAGATCAAACTGTAGTTGGAGAAGGCACATGAACCCCAACCTTCACTGCAGCATTATTTTAAAGTCAAACTTGGAGGCAGCCAGAAAGTTCTTGGAGAGATGAAAGGGAAAAGTAGCTGTGGTGCACATAAGCAAAGGAATGTTCCTCAGCCACCGAACAGAAGGGAACAATGCCATTTGCAGCAACAAAGACGGACCTAGCCATGATCATAGCAGGTGAATTAAGTCAGACAGAGGAGGACGAATATCATATAATATCACTGATAGGTGGAATCTGAAAAGTGCCAGAAAGGAACTCATTTCCAAAGAAGAAACAGAGTCACAGACTTTGAAATGTCACTTAGGCCTACAGAAGGGGTCACATCAAGAGAAGTTAGATCAGGAAGCTGGGATTAACATACACATTCTTTAATACATAAAGCTAGAGCATCATTAAGCACAGGGAACCCTACTCAACACTCTGTAAATGCTTATAGGGGCAAAGCTCTCAAAAAGACTGGATATTCATCTATATATACCTGAATCAAGTTGCTGAATACCTGCAACAAATTCAGCATTGAAATTCAACTATATACCAATAGAAAATAAACATTAATTTTCCAAGTAAAATGAAATAACTGCTATATTCCCTATGCCCTTGGTGACCGGGGCTCCTGTTGCAAACCTGGAGACTGAGCAGCCTTGGGGACCACGGCTGGATTGTCTGAGGGATGAGGAGCTGAGAAGGACGTGCCAGCAGATGATCCCCACTGGACCTGAAGTGTCTGTCCTCCCTGGATCAAACCACAGTCTCGAGAGCCTGGCTGCCCCTGCACAGCTACTGCAAGCGTCGTGCACATGAGGAGGGGGTTCCCTTTTGGCTGGAAGATCTTGAAAAGTCCTGGGATCCTGCAGGCCTCCTGATGCTGGGGTGCTTACTTCCCATCTCCTTCCTTAGAGTCACCTACCTGCAGATGACCAAGGCACGACTGATTTGGAGGGCTGCCTGGGATTTGTCTGGGGTGGAGAAGTGAAGAAAGATGGGGAAGAAATATTGAGACAAGCCTACAGGTGTCTGTTCTGGCACATTCCAGGCCCATTTACAACCCAAGGAAACGACTTCCACTCAGCTTTTTGCCCTCAAAACCAGAGTGGGACATACAGAAATGCTGCTGTCTCATGGCCGTTCATGTAACAACAGCTGTAAAACTGGTGTTCAGGGGAGCTTCAAACTCACAAGGCCCATCAGTCTGTAAATGACTCCTGCCTTCAAGAAATAATCTTGAAGTGGGTAATTTAATAATGAATTTGAAATCAGGCAAGCTTTCCAGTCATCAGTTTCAGCAGGTACATTGTGTACACATTCTTTAAAATACAAAAAAACACATATACAAAGAGCCTCATATCACATGTTATTAGAGAAATGGAAATGAAATTTACAGCGTATCACCCTCACACATCATGATGGCCATCATCAAATGGTCAACAAACAGTCAATGAAATTCAGAAAAGGGAATCCTCCCCCAACAGAGAATAGAAGTTACTGAAGACACTGCGGAGCACAGCATGGAGGTTCCTTAAAACCATGAAGATGCAGATATCCTGTGACCCAGCAGTCCCACACTAGGGTTACACCCAAATTAGACTATTGTTGGAGAAGACACAGGTACACAAACATGTATCACAGTTTCCAAGAGCCAAGACATGGAAAAAACCAGAATGTCCAGGGAAAGCTGAGAGGAAAAAGTAGATGAGGTACACCTTTTGAAGGGAATATTGAAGGGAATGTTACTCAGTCATCAAAAAGCAGCAAATGATTCCATTTGCAGGAACATAGAGGGACCTAGCCATGATTGTATTAGGTGAAGTAAGTCAGACAGAAGAAGACAAATACATAATATCAGTGATAAGTAGAATATAAAAAGTAACACAGATTTTAGGTGAAAAATAAAAGGGACACAAAGGAACTCATTTCCAGAACGGTAAGAGACTCACAGATTTAGAAGAGCCACTTAGTGTTACAGAAGGGGTAACATCAGCAGAAATGGTTAACTCAGGATGTTGCAGTTTACATATACATTCTTCAGTACCGAAAACTAGAGCATCAAAATGGACCTTCTGTATAGCATAGAAAACCTACTAAACACTCTGTAAAACCCTATAGAGGTAAAGCTCCCATAAAGACTGGATATTCATCTACACATGCCTGAAACAAGTAGCTGGACACCTGTAACAAACTCAACATTGGAAGTCTGCTCTACACTAATAGAAAACGAACATTAATTTTCCAAATGAAATAACTGCTATATTCCCTTCTGTGCTCAGTGACTGGGACTCCTCTTGCAAACTGGAGCCATGGGCCCCACAGCTGGATTGTCATGGGGATGAGGGAGCTAAGAAGATGTGCCAGCAGGCGGGCCCCCACGGGACCTGGAGTGTTTGTCCCCTGTGGACCAACCGTATTCTCGACACCCTGGCCATCCCTGCAGAGCTACAGCAAGCCTGGTGCTCACAAGGAGGGGTTCCCTTTGGGCTGGAGGACCTGTGAAAAGCCATCATATCTGCATGTCTCCCAGTGCTGGGTACTTACCTCTAGACCTGATTTTTAGAGTTGCCCATCTGACAAAACGTCCACGGGAGAAGGGAATGACAAACCACTTCAGTATTCCTGCCTCAAAAACCCCATGCACAGTATTAAAAGGCAAAAAGATATGACACTGAAAGATGACCCCCCCTCAGGTCAGTGTGTCCAAATGCTACTGGGGAAGAGCAGAGAAATAGCTCTAGAAGGAATGAAGAGGTTGAGCCAAAACGAAAATGAAGCCCAGTTGTGGATGTATCTGGTGGTAAAAGTAAAATCTGATGTTATAAATGACAATACTGCATAGGAACCTGGAATGTTAGGTCCATGAATCAAGGTAAATTGGAAGTGGTCAAGCAAGAGATGGCAAAAGGGAACATTGACATTTTAGGAATCAGTGAACTTAAATGTATGGCAGTGGATGAATTTAATTCAGATGACCATCATATCTACTACTGTGGGCAAGAATCCCTTAGAAGACATGGAGTAGCCCTCATAGTCAACAAAAGACTCTAAAATGCAGTGGTGGTTTACTCTCTAAGTCATGTCCAACTCTTGCAACCTCATGGACTGTAGCCTGCCAGGCACCTCTGTCTAAGGTATTCTCCAGGCAAGAATACTGGAGTGGGTTGCCATGCAGTACTTGTGTGGAATCTCAAAAGGAACAGAATGATCTCCATTGGTTTCCAAGGCAAATCATTCAATATCCCAGTAATCCAAATCAATGCCCCAACCATGAATGCTGAAGAAGCTTAAGTTGAATGACTCCATGAAGACCTACAAGACCTTCTAGAACTAACACCAAAAAAAGATGTCCTCTTCATCATTTTGGATTGGATGCAAAAGTAGGAAGTCAAGAAATACCTGGAGTAATAGGCAAGTTTGGCCTTGGAGTACAAAATGAAGCAGGGCAAAGGCTAGCAAAGTGTTGCCAAGAGTAGGCAATGGTCATAGCAGTCAAACCCTATTCCAGCAACACAAGAGATAACTCTACACATGGACATCACCAGATGGTCAATTCCAAAATCCTATTGATTATATTCTTTGCAGCCAAAGATGGAGAAGCTCTCAGTTAAGTTCAGTCACTCAGTCATGTCCACTCTTTGCGACCCCATGAATCACAGCACGCCAGGCCTCCCTGTCCATCACCAACTCCCGGAGTTCACTCAAACTCATGTCCATCAAGTCAGTGATGCCGTCCAGCCATCTCATCCTCTGTCATCCCCTTCTCCTCCTGCCCCCAATCCCTCCCAGCATCAGGGTCTTTTCCAATGAGTCAACTCTTTGCATGAGGTGGCCAAAGTACTGGAGTTTCAGCTTTAACACCAGTCCTTCCAATGAACACCCAGGACTGATATCCTTTAGGATGGACTATCTGGATCTCCTTGCATTCCAAGAGACTCTCAAGAGTCTTCTCCAACACCACAGTTCAAAAGCATCAATTCTTCAGTGCTCAGCTTTCTTCACAGTCCAACTCTCACATCCATAGGAAAAGACCACAGGAAAAACCATAGCCTTGACTAGACGGACCTTTGTTGGCAAAGTAATGTCTCTGCTTTTGAATATGCTATCTAGGTTGGTCATAACTTTCCTTCCCAGGAGTAAGTGTCTTTTAATTTCATGGCTGCAGTCACCATCTGCAGTGACTTTGGAGCCCCCCAAAATAAAGTCTGACACTGTTTCCACTGGTTCTCCATCGATTTCCCATGAAGTGATGGTACTAGATGCCATGATCTTAGTTTTCTGAATGTTGAGCTTTAAGCCAACTTTTTCACTCTCCTCTTTCACTTTCATCAAGAGGCTTTTTAGTCTCACACGCTAGTAAAGTAATGCTCAAAATTCTCCAAGCCAGGCTTCAGCAATAAGTGAATTGTGAACTTCTAGATGTTCTAGCTGGTTTTAGAAAAGGCCAAGGAACCAGAGATCAAATTGCCAACATCTGCTGGATCATGGAAAAAGGAAGAGAGTTCCAGGAAAACATCTATTTCTGCTTTATTGACTATGCCAAAGCCTTTGACTGTGCGTGACACAAGAAACTGTTGAAAATTCTGAAAGAGATGGGAATACCAGACCACCTGACCTGCCTCTTGAGAAACCTGTATGCAGGTCAGGAAGCAACAGTTAGAACTGGACATGGAACAACAGACTGGTTCCAAAGAGGAAAAGGAGTACATCAAGGCTGTATATTGTCACCCTGCTTATTTAACTTCTATGCAGAGTACATCATGAGAAATGCTAGGCTGGAAGAAGCACAAGCTGGAATCAAGATTGCCAGGAGAAATATCAATAACCTCAGATATGCAGATGACACAACCTTTATGGCAGAAAGTGAAGAGGAACTAAAAAGCCTCTTGATGAAAGTGAAAGAAGAGAGTGGAAAAGCTCTATACAGTCACAAAAACAAGACTTGGAGCTGACTGTGGCTCAAACATGATCTTCTTATTGCAAATTTCAGGCTTAAATTGAAGAAAATAGCGAAAACCATAAGACCATTCAGATATGACCTAAATCAAATCCCTTATGATTATATAGTGGAGGTGATGAGGAGATTCAAGGGATTAGATCTGGTAGACAGAGTGCCTGAAGAACTATGGACAGACATTCATAACATTGTACAGGAGGTGGTGACCAAAACCATCCTCAAGAAAAATAAATGCAAGGCAAAGTGGTTGTCTGAGGAGGGCCTTACAAATAGTTGAGAAAAGAGAAGTGAAAGGCAAAAGGAGAAAGGGAAAGATATACCCAACAAATGCAGAGTTTCTGAGAATAGCAAGGAGAGAGAAGAAAGCCTTCTTAAGTGAACAATGCAGAGAAATAGAGGAAAACAATAGAATTGGAAAGACTAGAGATCTCTTCAAGAAAATTAGAGATACAAAGTGAACATTTTATATAAAGATGCGCACAATAAAGGATAAACAGGGTTCAAGAACCCAACAGAAGCAGAAGGGACTAAGAAGAGGTGGCCACAAGAATACACAGAAGAGCTGTATGAAAAAGGTCTTCATGACCCAGATAACCACGATGGTGCGGTCACTCACCTAGAGCCAGACATCCTGGAGTGTGAAGTCAACTGGGCCTTAGGAAACATCACTATGAATAAAGCTAGTGCAGGTAATGGAATTCCAGCTGATCTATTTAAAATCCTAAAAGATGATGCTGTTAAAGTAATACCCTCAATATGCCAGCAAATTTGGAAAACTCAGTAGTGGCACAAGACTGGAAAAGGTCAGTTTTCATTACAATCCCAAAGAAAGGCAATGTCAAAAAATGTTGAAACTACTGTACAATTGCACTCATTTCACATGCCAACAAGGTAATGTTCAAAATATTTCAGGTTAGCCTCAAGACTGAACCCAGAACTTGCAAATATATAAGCTAAGCTGGACTTAGAAAAGGCAGAGGAACCAGAGATCAAAGTGCCATAGAAAAAGCATAGAGAATGCCAAAAATATATCTCTTTCTGCTTCATTGACTACGCTAAAGCCGCTGTTTGGATCATAACAAACTATGGAAAATTCTTAAAGATATTGGAATACCAGACCACCTTACTTGTCTCCTGAGAAACCTGAATGCAGGATAAGAAGCAACAGTTAGAACCGGACATAGAACAATGGACTGGTTCAAAATTTGGAAAGTAGGATATCAAGGTTGTATATTGTCACTCTGCTAATTTAACTTAAATGCAGAGAACATCATGCAAAATGCCAGGCTGGATGACTCACCAGCTATAATCAAGATTGCTGGGAGAAATATCAATAACCTTGGATATACAGCTGATGCAACTCTAATGGCAGGAAGCAAAGAGCCTCTTTATGAGGGTGAAAGAGGAGAGTGAAATAGCTGGCCTAAAACTCAACATTCAAAAAACTAAGATCATTGCACCCTTCCATCACTTTGTGGCAAATAGAAGGGAAAAAGTGGAAGCAGTGACAGATTTTACTTTCCTTTGCTCAAAAATCACTATAGTGACTGCAGTCATCAAGTTAAAAGGTACTTGTTCCTTGGAAGGAAAGCTATGGCAAACCTAGGTGGCATATTAAAAAGCAGAGACATCACATTGCAGACAAAGGTCCATATAGTCAAATCTATGGTTTTTCCAGTAGTCATGCACAGTTGTGAGATTTGGACCATAAAGAAGGCTGAGTGCTGAAGAACTGGTGCTTTTGAACTGTGGTGCTGGAGAAGACTCTTGAGAGTCCCTTGGACTGCAAGGAAATCAAACCAGTCAATCCCCAAATAAATCAATCATGGATATTCACTGGAAGGACTGATGCTGAAGCTGAAGGTCCAATAGTTTGGCCACCTGATGTGAAGAGCTGACTCACTGGAAAAGACCCTGATGCTGGAAAGACTGAGGGCAGGAGGAGAAGCAGGTAACAGGATAAGACGGTTGGATGGCAACACTGACTCAATGGACATAAGCCTGAGCAAACTCAGGGAGAGAAATAAAGGACAGGGGTGCCTGGTGTGCTGTGGTTCATTAGGTCACATTGAGTTGGATATGACTTAGAGACTGAACTACACTTGCAGATGAGAGCACCCTCGTTAGGGCAGATATGGAGGGCTTGGGGTTTTTTCCGGTGGGAAAGGGAAGAATGATGGGGAAGAAGTATTGAGACACAAGTCCATAGGCCTATTCTGGCACATACCATGCCCATTTACAACCCAGGAACAGGAACTGCACCTAGCTTTGTTGCCCAAAGAACCAGAGTGGGGCATACAGAAATGCTGCTGCTTTTTGGCTGTTTCATGTAACAACAACTGTAAAACAGGCTCAGAAGAAATTAACACTCACAAGGCCGGGTTGGGGGTGGGGTGGGGGGCTGTAAATGACCTCTGCCCTCAGGAAATAAATAGCCTTGGGCTGGGGAATAGAATAAGAAACTGAAAACAGACAGACTTCCACAAAACCATTTCAGAAGGTACCTTATACTCACACTCTTTAAAAACAAGAACCTTCTTACAAAGATACTCTTATCGTACATTTTATAGAATGGAAAATGAAATCTACAAGATATAGCATCCTCTACCCATCACAGTGGTCATAATCAAAAAGTATAGAAACAGTCAATGCTACAGAGAAGGAAATCGTCCCGTGCAGGTGCTGGTCAAGGAATTGCTAACAGCCAGCTGGAGTTGAGCATGGAGATTCCTTTAAAACCTGAAGATGCATTGCCCTGTGATCCAGAAATCCCACTCATGGGCACACATCCAGATCAAACAATAGTGGAAAAGACATATGCACCCCAACCTTCACTGAAGCACTGTTTCTAAGAGCCAAGATATGGAAACAACCAGAATGTCCCTGGAGAGATGAAAGGAAAACGAGGCACACATATTGAAGGGAATGTTACTCAGCCATCAAAAAGCATAAAATGATGTCATTTGCAGCAAGATAAAAAGATCTAGCCATGATCATACTAAGGGAAGTAAGTCAGACAGAATAAGAGAAATATAGGATCACCAATAACTTGAATCCAGGTAGTGACACAAGGGAACTCATTTACAAAACAAAACAATCTCAGACAATGAAAAGCCACTTTGTATTACAAAAGAGGTCGTATCAGGAGGAAGGCTTCAATGAGAACACTGGGATTAACATGTGCACTGTTCAGTATAAACCTACACCATCAACAAGGACCTAGTGTAGAGCACAGGGAATGCTACTCAACACTCTGTAAAATCTTACAGGGGCAAAGCTCCCGATAAAGATTGGATATTCATCTATATATCCCTGAACCAAGTTGCTGGATCCCGGCAACAAACTCAACATTGGAAATCAACTATATGCAACTAGAAAATAAACATTAATTTTTCAAATAAAGTGAAAGAACTGCTATATCACCCTCTGCTCTCAGTGACCCAAGCTCCTTTTGCAAACTGGAGCCTGAGCAGTCTTAAAGCCCATCCTGAAATCTCCTGGGAGGAGTGATCTGCAAAGGAGGTGCCAGCAGATAGTCCCCCACTGGACCTGAAGTGTTTGTCCCCTCTGGTTGAAACCACATTCTCGAGAACCTGGCTGTCCCCGTCTAGCTACTGCAGGTCTAGTGCACACAGGAGGGTGGACACTATGGGCTGGAAGGTCTTTGAATAGGCATGGGCTTGTGCATCTCCCGGTGCTGGGTACTTACCTTCACCCTCCTTCCTTAGAGTCACCCCACTTGTAGATAACAGCATCCCAGGAAGGACTGATTTGGAGGCCTTGGATTTGTTTGAGATGGGGAAGTGAAGAATGATGAAGAGATAATGAAGCACAAGCCCCAGGAGTCTGTTCTGGCACATTCCACGACCATTTACAACTCAAGAACAGGACTTGCACTCAGCTTTGTTGCCCCAAGAGCCAGCGGGGCACACAGAAATGCTGCCGCCTTGTGGCCATTTTGTGTAACAACTCTAAAACTAGGGCTCAGAGGTTGAACTTTACACTCGCAAGGCCCTAGGGATTGTTAATGACTCCTGCCCTTAAGAAACAATTTTGGGGTGAAAATCGAATAAGAATATGAAAACAAGCAGGCCTTCAGAGAGCCATTTCATCAGGTACATTTTACACACACTCTTTAAAAACAAATAATGCACATACAAAATTCTTCATATTGCACATTATTAGAGAAAGGAAAATGAAATCTACAATGAGACATATGCCCTTCCACCCATCACAGTGGCCATCACCAAAAGGTCTGCAAACAGTCAATGATGGAGGGGGCCTTCAGAAAAGGGAATCCTCTCCCAACAGTACTGGGAATAGAAGTTACTACAAACACTGTGGAGCACAGCATGGAGGTTCTTTAAAACCCCGAAGACGCAGATATCCTATGACCCAGGATTCCCACACTAGGGCTACATCCAGATCAGACTATTGTTGGAGAAGACACATGTACCCAGACCTTCTGTAGCACAGTTTTCAAGATCCAAGACTTGGAAGCAACCAGAATGTTTTGGAGAGTTGAAAGGAAAAAGTAGATGTGGTGCACATATGCAATGGAAGGTTAGTCAGCCATCAAAACCATGAAATAATGCCATTTGTAGCAACATAGAAAGACCTAGCCATGATCATAGTAGGTGAATTAAGTCAGATAGAGGAAGATAAATTTATAGTATCCCTGATAGGTGGAATCTAAAATGTGCCAGGAAGTAACTTATTTCCAAAAAGCAAACAGATTCACGTTCCATGTCCAGTTACAGCCCAGGAACAGGACTTGCACTCCGCCGTGGTTCCCCAAGAAACAGTGAGGCACAAAGAAATGCTGCCGCCTTGTGGCCATGTTATGTAACAACTATAAAACTAGGAGGGTTCAGGGAAGCGAAAACTCTCAAGGCATGTGGACTGTAAAATCTCCTGCCCTCAGGAAACGTCCTGGGGGAGGGGGCAGTAATTGCAAAATAATTGGAAAAGGTCAGGCTTTCAACAAGACAGTTTTGGCAGGTACATTTTACTCACACTCTTGAAAAACAAAAACTGCACATACATGTTTCCTCATATGGTACCTTATTACAGACAGGAAAATGAAATCTACAAGATATATTCCCTTCTACCCCCCACAGTGATCATCATCAAAAAGTCTACAAATAGTCGATGCTGGAGAGGGCCTGCAGAAAAGGGAAGCCTCCTCTGCCAGTGCTGGGGATGGAAATTGCTACAGACACTGAGGAGCACAGAATGGAGGTTCCTTAAAATCCTGAAGATGCAAATATCCTGTGACCCAGCAATCCCACACTAGGGCTACAACCGGATCAAACTGTAATTGGAGAAGGCATGTGAACCCCAGCCTTCACTGCAGCACTATTTTAAAGCCAAACTTGGAGGCAGCCAGAAAGTTCTTGGAGAGATGAAAGGGAAAAGTAGCTGTGGTGCACATAAGCAAAGGAATGTTCCTCAGCCACCGAACAGAAGGGAACAATGCCATTTGCAGCAACAAAGACGGACCTAGCCATGATCATAGCAGGTGAATTAAGTCAGACAGAAGAGGACAAATGCCGTATAGTATCACTGATAGGTGGAATCTAAAGAGTGCCAGAAAGGAACTCATTTCCAAAAAGGAAATAGATTCACAGACTTTGAAATGTCACTTAGGGCTACAGAAGGGGTCACATCATGAGGAAGAGTTAGATCAGGAAGCTGAGATTAACATGTACACTCTTTATCAGAAACCTAGAGCATCAACAAGGACCTATTATATAGCAGAGGGAACCTGACTCAACACGATGCTGCTCAGTTGCTTAGTCGTGTCCAACTCTCTGTGACCCCATGGACTGTAGCGCACCAGGACCCTCTGTTCATGGCATTTTCCAGGCAAGAATACTGGAGTGGGTTGACATTTTCTACTCCAGGGGATCTTCCTGACCCAGGGATTGAGCCCACATCTCCTGTGTCTCCTGCATTGCCAGGCGGATTCTTTTCCACTGAGCCACTGAGGAAGCTGTGTTGTAAAATGCAATGTAAAATGCTATAGGGGCAAAGCCCCCAATAAAGAATGGATATTCATCTATATATACTGGAATCAAGTTGCTGGACACCTTGAATTCGGCCTTTAACATCAACCATACTCGAAAAGAAAATAAAAAAATAATTTGACAAATAAAATGAAATAACTGCTGTATTCACCTCAGACCTCGGTCACCCGGGCTGCTGTCACAAACCTGGAGCCTGAGCAGCCTTGGAGCCCAAGGCTAGATCATCCTGCATCTGAGGGAGCTGAGAAGGAAGTGCCAGCAAATGAGCCCCCTTTGGCCCTGAAGTGTGTCCCCTCGGGATCAAACCTCATTCTCCAGATCTGGGCTGGCCCTACACAGCTATAGGAAGCCTACTGAACACAAAGGAGGGTGTTCCCTTGGGCTAAAAGACCTTAAAAAGGCATTGAATCTGCACATCTCCTATTGTTGGGGTTCATACCACCAGCTTCCTTCCCAGAGTCAGCCCACTTGCAGATGTCAGCACCCTAGCAGGGCAGTTTTGGAGGGCTTGGGATTTGTCTGGGATGGGGAAGTGAAGAATGATCAGGAAGAAGTATTGAAATACAAACCAATGGGTGTCTGTTCTGGCACAACCCATGCCCATTTACAACTCGGGAACAGGACTTGCACTCAGCTTCCTTGCCCAGAAACCAGTGTGTGGCATGCAGAAATGCTGCCGCCTTGCGGCTGCTTCTTGTACCAAGTGTAAAATCAGAGTGCACGGGTATACGTATAAAGTTCCCAGGGCCTTCAGTGTGGTAAATGACTCTTGCCATCTAGAAACAGCCTGGGGTGAGTAATCAAATATGAATTTGAAACTGGGCAGGCTTTTAAGAAGCCAATTTCAGCAGGTAAATTTTACTCACACTGTTTAAAAAGAAAAAAATGCACATACAAAAAATGCTCATATTGCACATTATTAGTAAAAGAAAATGAAAACTATGAGGTGTATCACCTTCCATCCACCAGAATGGCCATCATCAAAAAGTCTAC
This sequence comes from Bubalus kerabau, assembly GCF_029407905.1. Taxonomy (NCBI): domain Eukaryota; kingdom Metazoa; phylum Chordata; class Mammalia; order Artiodactyla; family Bovidae; genus Bubalus; species Bubalus kerabau. The sequence goes on along the minus strand of NC_073631.1, from coordinate 31,314,474 downwards.
AGTCAGTGCTGGAGAGGGCCTGCAAAAGAGGAACCCTTCTCCTGCAGTGCGGGGGATGCAGATAGCTAACAGTCACTGTGGAGCACAGCATGGAGGTTTCTTAAAAACCTAAAGATGCAGATATGCCATGATCCAGCATTCCCACACTGGAGTGTACATCCAGATCAAACAGTAGTTGGAAAAGATACATGCACCCAGCTTTCTTTGCAGCTCTGTTTCCAGGAGCCAAGACACAGAAGCAACCAAAATGTCCCTGGAGTTATGAAAGGAAAAGGAGGATGTGGTACACATATTCAAGGGATTGTTACTCAGCCATCCAAAAGTATGAAATTATGCCATTTTCAGCAGCAAAGAAGGACCTAGCCATGATGATAGTATGTGACATAATTCAGACAGAGGAATCAAATATCATATAATATCAGTAATAGGTGAAAGTTTAAAAAGTGATATACAAGGACTTATTTCCAAGACAGATACAGACTAAGAAAAGTCACTTAGTATTATGGAAGGGGTCACATTGGGAAGAAGGGTTCAATAAGGACCTTGGGATTAACAGCTGGTGCTAATGGTAAAGAACCTGCCTGCCAGTGCAGGAGATGTAAGAGATGCAGGTTAAATTCTGGGTGGGGAAGATGCTCTGGAGGAAGGCATGATGACCCACTCTAGTATTCTTGTCTAGAGAATCCCACTGACAGAGAGCCTGGTGGGCTACAGTCCAAAGAGTTGCACAGAGCTAGGCAGGACTGAAGCAATTTAGCATGCAGCATGCACGGGATTAACACATGCAGTCTTCAATATATGAACCTAGATCAGCAACAAGGACCTACCATCTAGCACAGGGAATCGTAGTCAACACCCTGTAAAACACTATGGGGGCAAAGCCCCCAGTAAAGACTTGATATTATCTATATATACCTGAATCAAATTGTTAGACACCTATGACAAACTCAACATTGGAAATCAAGTATTCTCCAATAGAATTAAACATTAATTTGCCAATTAAATTTAAATAACTGTTATATTCCCTTCAAACATCGGTGACCCGGGCTCCTGTCACATCTCTGGAGCCTGAGGAACCTTGGGGCCTAAGTCTGGATTGTCCTGGGTTTGAGGGAGTTGAGAAGATTGTACAACACGTGAGACACCACTATTGTTGTGTTCAGTCACTCAGTTGTGTCTGACTGTTTGCGACCCCGTGGACTGCAGCACACCAGGCTTCCCTGTCCTTTGCCATCTCTCGGAGCTTGCTCAAACTCATGTCCATTGAGTCGGTGATGCCATCCAACCATCTCACACTCTGTCATTCCCTTATTCTCCTGCCTTCAATCTTTTCCAGCATCAGGGTCTTTCCTAACGAGTCAGCTCTTCACATCAGGTGGCCAAAGTATTGGAGCTTCAGCATCAGTACTTCCAATGATTATTCAGGGTTGATTTCCAAGGGACTCTAAAGAGTCTTCTCCAACACCACAGTTTGAAAGCATCAATTCTTCGGTGCTCAGCCTTCTTTATGGTCCAACTCTCACATCCGTACATGACTGCTGGAAAAACCATAGCTTTGACTATACGGACCTTTGTTGGGAAAGGAACATCTCTGCTTTTTAATATGCTGTCTAGGTTTGTCATAGATTTCCTTCCAAGGAGCATATCTTTCAATTTCATGGCTGCAGTCACCATCTGCAGTGATTTTGGAGCCCAAGAAAATTAAGTCTGTCAATGTTTCCATTATTTCCCCATATATTTGCCATGAAATAATGGGACCAGATGACATGATCTTAGTTTTTTGAATGTTGAATTTTAAGCCAGCTTTTTCCACTTTCCTCTTTTACATTCATCAAGAGACTCTTTAAGTTCCCCTTTGCTTTTCTGCCATAAGGGTGGTGTCATCTGCATATCTGAGGTTATTTATATTTCTCCTGGCATTCTCCAGCTTCTGCTTCATCCAATCTGGCATTTTTCAAGATGTACTCTGCATATAAGTTAAATAAGCAGGCTGACAATAAACAGCCTTGAAGTACTCCTTTCCCAATTTTGAACCAGTCTGTTGACCCCCTGCTGAACTGTAGTGTTTTTCCCCTCGGGATGAAACCACAACCTCCAAACCCACTTCAACTGTCCAGGTCTATACCAACCCTCTTGCAATCAAATAATGCAGGACCTTTGGGATGGAAGAGGTGAAAAGTCACTTGGTCTTCACCTGTCCAGGTGATGTTCCTAGCTCCAGCCTGTTTCCTGAGAGTCCTGCACATGTGAAAGACAGCACCCTCAGCATTGCAGATTTGCAGGGCTTGGGTTTTGTTGTGTGGGGAGATTGCTTTGGGGTGGTTATAGTAAAGGGGAGGAAGGCATGGTACACAAGCCCTTGGATGTTATGCCTATTCCACTCTCACTGACAATCTAGGAACCAGTCTTTCAGGAAGGCTGTGGTGCTGGAATAAGAGTTGGAATTGAAGTCTGCTCCCTGTGGTCATTTCCCATAACAACAATTTTAAAACCTGTGCTTATGGAAACAATGCTGACGAGGCCTGAGGGGCTGTAAATGACACCTGCCTTTAAGAAAAGCCCTGGGGTAGGTAATTGGATAGAACCTGGAAACAGGGTAGGCTTTCAAGAAGCCAATTTCAACAGGTACATTTTACTCAGATTGTTTGGGGAAAATGCACATACAAAATTCCTCACCATAACACATTATTAAATGAATGCAAATCAAAACTAAATGAGGGATCACCTCCCACCACTCGGAGTGAGCATCATCAGAAAGGCTACAAATAGTCAATGGTGGAGAGGGTCTGGAGAAAAGGGAACCCTCCTATGCCGCTTGGGGGAATATAAATGGGTAACAGCCACTGTGGAGGTACCTCAACCTAAAAACACAGATACCATATGACCCAGAAATCCTACTCCTGAATGTGCATCTGGAGAAAGCTGTAAGTGACACCTGCACCCCAACATTCTTGGCTGCACTATTCACAATAGCCAAGATATTGAAGCAAGCTAAGTGTCCCTTGACAGATGAATGGATAATGAAGTGGTATACATATATATAGAATAGAATACTACTCAGCAAAAAAAATAATGAGATAATGCCATCTGCAGCAACATGGAGGGACTTAGAGATTATCAAGATAAGTGAATTAAGTCAGAAAGAAGAAAATATCAGATGATATAATTTACATGTGGAAGTATGATAGAAATGAATCTGCCTGCAATGCAGGAAACCCAGGTTCAATCCCTGGGTCAGGAAGATCCCCTGGAGAAGGAAATGGCAACCCGCTTCAGTATTCCTGCCTGGGAAATCTCATGGACATAGGAACTCGAAGTCCCTGCAATCCCACTCTTACATATATATATATACCCAAGAAAAGTGAAAACATATGTCCATACAAAAATGTACATGAATGCTAACAGGAGCACCATTCACAATAGCCAAAAAGTGGAAGCCAACCAGATGTCTATCAAATGATGAGTTGTGTATGCATACAATGAAATATTTGTAAATCATAAATGTCCACATTTATTACAAGATCTTTAGAAATTGCAATAAGATCATCCTGATTTTTTTTTTTTGCTCTATGTTTTCTGATACACTGCCTGTCATGCTTCATACAGTAAAATATTGTTCAGCCATTAACAGGAATGATGTACTGACTCAGGCTACAACATGGATGAACCTCAAAACATTATACTAAGTGGAAGAAGCCAGACACAAAAAGCTGTATGTTGTATGATCCCAGTTACGCAAAATCTTCCCAGTAGGCAAAGCCACAGAGACAGAAAGCAGCCTAGTGGTTGCCAGAATGTGGAAGAGGAAGCAACCGCCGCTGACAGCTAATGAGTGCAAAATTTCTTTTTGGGGTAATGGAAATGTTCTAGACAACATCATGGTTACACAATGTATGAACATACAAAAATACCCACTTATTTGTATTATTTTAAACGATGATTTTAGTTATAGGAATTTTATCTCTAAAATTTTTTAAATAAAAATAACAGACACTAAAAAAATGCTCAAATATTTGATCTAAACTGTTTTCTCTCTCAAACATTTGACTTGGCAGCAGTAAATGATCTCATGGTATTGTTTTTCCTGTATTTTCAAATAAATACTTTGTATACTGGATCATCTTAAAACCCACGTGCTTTTTCTCAGACATTAGACTGATAAACTTGTTCCCATTTATATTAATTTTGTAACTTGCCTTGAACTTATTTCAAAATTTTTATAATGCAAAAATTTAGTATAAGAGACAATAATTAAGAATAGAAGCAAAATCAGCAAATATAAATTTGCAACCAGGATTTCAATAGTAAATAAACTGCAGTCTCAATAGCTGTAGGTAATTATTAGATATGCTCTGGTACTTATTAACTCAAGGAGAAACCAGGACAAATGAAATATTTTACCAATTCTTGCCTTAGCAAGCAACTGGGAATACAAGGTAATGCATCCATTAAAAAGGACCATAAATTAGAATTTAAAATTAGAATGTATTAGTAAATAAAATTACCTATATATTTATGAGATCATGAACAAAAAAGGAAAGAAATCTAAACACAATGTCTTTAGGACACTAAAGGAAATTCCTGTTAATCCTCTATCCCACCATATTTTGTTACAGTCCAGTGTCTTTCAAATTTGGTTGCTTGCAGGCCAGATCACCAAGGAAGATTCTTACATCAAAAAGCATATTTTGGGTGAGTATGTATGTGCAAGGAACCCTGAAAAAATACTAATCACCCAAAATAAATGATTATATAAAAATATTTCAATACCTCATATTCTAAGATATTCATAGCCACTTTATTAATTACATTCAAATTTTTAAATTAATTTATTTATTGAAGGATACTTGCTTTACAGAATTTTGCTGTTTTCTGTCAAACCTCAATATGAATCAGCCATAGGTATACATATATCTCCTTCCTTTTGAAACTCCCTCCCATCTCCATCCCTATCCTACCCCTTCTAGGTTGATACAGAGCCCCTGTTTGAGTTTCCTAAGCCATACAGCAAATTCCCATTGGCTATCTATTTTACATATGGTAATGTAAGTTCCCATGTTACTCTTTTGACACATCTCACCCTTTCCTCCCCTCTACCCATGTCCATAAGTCTATTCTCTATGTTTGCTTCTCCACTGTTGCCCTGTAAATAAATTCTTCAGTCCCATTTTTCTAGATTCCATACATATGCATTTGAATACAGTATTTATCTTTCTCTTTCCGACTCACTTCACTCTGTATAATAGGTTCTAGGTTCATCCACCTCATTAGAACTGACTCAAATGAGTTTCTTTTTATGGCTGAGTAATATTTATTGTGTATATGTACCACGACTTCTTTATCCATTCATCTGTCAATGGACATCTAGTTTGCTTCCATGTTCTGCTGCTGCTTCTGCTATGTCACTTCAGTCGTGTCCAACTCTGTGCAACCCCAGAGATGACAGCCCACCAGGCTCCCCCGTCCCTGGGATTCTCTAGGCAAGAACACTGGAGTGGGTTGCCATTTCCTTCTCCATTCCATGTTCTAGCTATTGTAAATAGTGCTGCAGTGAACAATGGGATACATGTGTCTCTTTCAGTTTTGGTTTCCTCAGGGTGTATGACTAGGAGTGGGATTGTTGGGTCATAAGGTGGCTTTATTCCTAGTTTTTTAAGGAATCTCCATACCGTCTTCCATACTGGCTGTATCAATTTACATTCCCACCAACAGTGCAAGAGTGTTCCCTTTTCCTCACACCATCTCCAGCATTTATTGTTTGTAGACTTTTTGATGAGGGCCGTTCTGATTGGTGTGAGGTGATAACTCATTGTAGTTTTGATCTGCATTTCTCTAATAATGAGTGATGTTGAGCATCTTTTCGTGTGTTTGTTAGCCAGCTGTATGTCTTCTTTGGAAAAATGTCTGTTTAGGTCTTTTTCCCACTTTTTGATTGGGTTGTTTATTTTTCTGATATTGAGGTATGAGCTACTTGTATATTTTGGAAATTAATCCTTTATCAGAAGTTTCATTTGCTATTATTTTCTCCCATTCTAAGGGTTATCTTTTCACCTTGCTTATAGATTCCTTTGCTGTTCAAAAGCTTTAAAGTTTAATCAGATCCCACTTGTTTACTTTTGTTTTTTATTTATATTACTCTAGGAGGTGGATCATAGAGGATTTTGCTTTGGTTTATGTCATGAGTGTTCTGCCTAAGAGTTTTATAGTTTCTGGTCTTACATTTAGGTCTTTAATCCATTTTGAGTTTATCTTTGTGTATGGCATTTGGAAGTGTTCTAATTTCATTCCTTTACATGCAGCTGTCCAGTTTTCCCAGCACCATTAATTGAAGAGGCTGTCTTTGCCCCATTGTATATTATTGCATCCTTTGTCAAAAATAAGGTACCCATAGGTGCGTGGGTTTATTTCTGGGCTTTCTATCTTGTTCCATTGGTCTATATTTCTGCTTTTGTGCCAGCACCATACTGTTTTGATGACTGTAGCTTTGTAGTATAATCTGAAGTCAGGAAGGTTGATTCCTCCAGCTCCGTTCTTCTTTCTCAAGACTGCTTTGGCTATTGGGGGTATTTTGTGTTTACATCTGAATTGTGAAATTTTTTATTCTAGTTCTGTGAAAAATGCCATTGGTAATTTAATAGGGATCACATTGAATCTGTAGATTGCATTTGGTAATATAGTTATTTTCACAATATTGATTCTTCCTACCCAGGAACATGGAATATCTCTCCAAAGATGACATGTTTATGTCATCTTTGATTTCTTTCATAAGTGTGTTATAATTTTCTGTGTACAGTTCTTTTCTCTCCTTAGGTAAGTTTATTCCTATTTATTTTGTTGTTGTTGTTGTTGCAATGGTGAATGGGATTGATTCCTTAATTTCTCTTTCTGATTTTTCATTGTTAGTATTTGAAATACAAGTGATTTCTTTGTTTTGATTTTGTATCATGCAACTTTGCTAAATTCACTGATTAGCTCTAGTAATTTTCTGATACTATCTTTAGGGTTTTCTAAGTACAGTATCATGTCATCCGCAAACAGTGAGTGCTTTTCTCCTTCTTTTCTGATCTGGATGCATTTTATTTCTTTTTCTTCTTTTTGGTTTCTGCCCTTCTAAGTTTGGCAAAGTGGTTTGTGTGAGCTTCCTATAGGGTGAGATTTGTGCTGAGCATGTTTGTTTGTTTTTCCTCTGATGGGCAAGTCTGAGTGAGGTGGTAATCCTGTCTGCTGATGATTGGGTTTGTATTTTTGTTTTATTTGTTGTTTACATGGTGCTACACAGGGTGCTACTGGTGGTTGACTGAAGTCAGGTCTTGTATTCAAGTGGTTTCCTTTGTATGATTTCTCACTATTTGATACTCCCTAGGGTTAGTTCTCTGGTAGTCTAGGGTCTTGGAGCCAGCGCTCCCACTCTAAAGGCTCAGGGCTTGATCTCTGGTCAGGAACGAAGATTCCTCAAGTAGTTTGTTATGTTTTAAGTGAGATTAAAACAAACATCCACAAACAAAAAAAACAAAGATGAACCCCAAATGGCAGTTACAAAATCAGGCAAATAATAATTAAAATAATGGAATATACACATATACATATATACACATGTGAAAAGTGAAAGTTGCTCAGTCATGTCTGACTCTTTGTGACCCCATGGTCTATACAGTCCATGGAGTTCTCCAGGCCAGAATACTGGCTTGGGTAGCCTTTCCTTTCTCCAGGGGATCTTCCCAACCCAGGGATCGAACCCAGGTCTTCCACATTGCAGGCAGATTCTTTACCAGCTGAGACACCAGGGAAACCCATGAAAACTGGGTTGGGTAGTCTATCCCTTCTCCAGGGGAATCTTCCTGACCCAGGAATCATACCATGATCTCCTACATTACATGTGGATTCTTTACCATGTGAGCTGCCAGGGAAGCCCAAAACATGACAGTGAAAGTCACTCAGTCCTGTCTGACTTTTTGCGATCCCATGGACTATACAGTCCATGGAATTCTCCAGGCCAGAATACTGGTTTGGGTAGTTTTTTCCCTTCTCCAGCAGATCTTCCCAACCCAGGAACCGGGGACTCCTGCATTGCAGGTGGATTCTTTACCAATTGAGCTATCAGGGAACTCCCATGAGCAAAGTGAAAACAGTCAAACAAAAACAAAATACCATAGATTGACCTAGCAAACAAAGGAAATCAAAGATAATATTTACCAGTTAATAACAAAACTAACTTAAGCACAAACTGGAAAACAAAACTAAACCAAGGTGCCAAGTGGGGAATAAAGCAATGAAAAGAAAACTAACAAATACTTTGAGAGGAAAGGAAAGAAAGAAAAGAAAGAAAGAATAGATATGCAAAGTTAAACAGAGGTAGATGAAGAAGATTTATATACATTAAAGATTAACTGCAAGGGGAAAATCAAACAAAGGAATAAATTTAGAAAAAATATAATAAGTTAAAAAAATTAAAATTATAAAAAAGAGAAAAGAAGCAAAACAGAAGAAGAAAGAAAATAGGAAAAACAGGAAAACACAGAACTGCAGAAGCCCAATGTAGAGGCAGAGGTTTATAACAACAATAGAAAGTGTGACTGAACATACATGTATACATGTACACCCATAAGCAAAATCAAAACAGTCCAGCAAAAATAAAGTATAATATGTTGACCTGGTGAACAAAGGAAACCAAAAATTATATCTACCTGAACAAAACTAATTAAAGCACAAACTGGAGAAAAACTAAAGCAAGGTGCCAATTGGGGAATAAAGCAATGAAAATAAAACTAACAAATATGTTGAGAGGAAAGGAGAGGAAGAAAAGAAAGAATAGGTACACAAAGTTAAATGGAGGTAGATAAAAAAGATTTATATACATTAAAATTAACTGCAAGGGGAAAAGAACAGTAGGAAAAGCAAACAAAGGAATAAATGGGAAAAAAAACAGGTTTAAAAATTAAAATTAAAAAAAAGAGAGAAAAGCACACACACACACACACACACACACACACACAAAGAGGAAACTGCCAAAGAATCACAAAAGCCAAATGTAGAGGCAGAGGTTTATGACAACAACAAAAAAATGTGACTGAGGAAAAAAAAAAAGTTTAAACGCTTAACTGGATTTCTTAGTGCCCATAAAATCGACAACCACAACAGAGGGGAGCGGGTTAGGGGGAAAAAAGGAAAAAACAAAAGAATCTACAGAATAAGTCAAAACGTAAGAGTAACAAATGTTTTTCTTGAGTCTCTGCTGTCAGAGTCCTTTCCCTTGCTGGGAGTCACAGTCCACCTCACCTCCCTAGGATGCCTCCAACACTGTGCTGATCTCTGGACCTGCTGTGGGGGCAGCTCAGATTCTAATCTGGTCCTACTCCTATGTGTCTTGCCTCCAGGGTCCACAGCTATCAGAGCTTGTGCGTTTTCTTTTGTGGGAGCTCTCAATGGCCTTTTATATATTCCATTGACACAGAGTCTGCTTAGTTGATCATGTGGATTTAATCTTTAGCTTGCACAGTCAGTGGGAAGATTTTGGATCTTCTTCCTTAGACACACTGCCCTGGGTTTCAATTGTGGTTTTATTTCCACCTCTACATGTCAGTTGTCCACTAGGGTTTAACTCCTGAGGCTTCCCTGAGGGCTTGGGTTTGGCCCTGTGAGGCCCAGGTGTGGAGGTGGTGCAGCTGCTTGGGTCTCAGGGATTCTGGCAGCACCAGGTACTCAGAGGGGCTGACAGCGAGGGCAGCAGGAAATATAGTGCTCTAGAAGCGCATGGCAACCAGTATTAGCCAGTTCACTCTAGTAGTCTTGCCTGGAGAAGCCCCTCTCTGAAAGAGAAGCCTGGCAGGCCACAGTCCACAGGGTCGCAAAGAGTTGGACACAATGAAAGCAACCGTGTGCGCATAGACGCAAGAATTTTTTGCTTGTGGCAGCTCTGCCTCAGTGAGGGTTGAGCGTGAAGGTGGCGCAGCTGCTTGGCTTGCAGGGACTCTGGTGGAGCCAAGTGTGCAGGGACATGCACTGCCTCTGCTGCAGGAGTTATGGCCCTATCAGAGTCTTTTATTGAGCCTCTTGTAGCTGGCGATCAGAAGGCCTCTTTGGCCAGTCTTTCTCTGTAGCTCTGCCCGATGAGGCACTTAGAGGGCCCCCTTGCCTGGGGTCCTTCTCTGTTGTTCGGTGCATCAGGCACATAGAGGGGCCCCCCTGGCTGGGGTCCTACTCTGTAGAGTGGCATGTCAGGCACTTAAAGGGGCACCCTGGGCGGGGTCCTGTTCGGTAGTTCAGTGCGTCAGGTGTTTGATGGGCCAGCCTCTCTATTGTTCAGCTGCTGATACTGGCAAGTGGGGGCAGAGAGGCTATGGTGATGGCTCCACCCCCTACCCATGACTCAGCAGTATCGCCTTGCTTCCATGGCTACCTGGCTTTCCTCCACAGGCATTTCCCTCCAAGATGGCCTCCCTCACATCCCCTCAATCCATCTTGCTGCAGTCAACAGCAGCCCTCGCTCTGGGATTGCTCCATAATTCCTAAACTCCAGCTCCCTGCTGCTGTGCCTTCTAGGAGACCAGCGTTGCTGTCTGGGGTATGAATAGCTGCTGAAAGGACTGTCTGATTCTCATTCCATTTAGGCTGCCACGGGTCAGCTGTTTCACTCTTAGCCTTAAATATTTCTCCTTTGACTCAAACAATTGCCCTGCTGTGGTTATCGGACTCCTGCTTCAGTTCCCTCACCCAGTGAGGGCAGGTCCAGTCCTACTAACACTCATTTTCCCCCCTAGATCCTTTGTCCTACTGAGTTTTGCGTGGTTCCATGTATTCTTTTCCACTCATCAGGTCCTCCTGTCCACTCTCAGTTGGCATTCTGCATGCACTTCTGTGTCTGACGGTGTATTCCTGATGTATCCATGGAGAGAGATGTACTCCACATCTACCTACTCTTCCACCATCTTGTTCTTTTATTTATTAGTTTTAAGTAAACTCTGCATATTAAATGACAGTGATTTAACCTCACGAGAGTTGAATAAGGCAAATTTGACCTTGAATCTTCCCTATTCTTATCAATTTGTTACTTTGAACAATTTTACTTACTTCTCTAGGGTGTGGTCCCTTTGCCTATAAGATGAGAACACTGAATTGGGATCTAGATGATCTAAATGCTCCTTTCAGTGATAAAATCCTGAATGCCATTGGTAATGCTGTTGATCATAGTTTATTACCTACTTGAAATCTCATTAACTTACTTGCATCCATTCAGGATTATGAAGAGTCTGAGATGCTAACTGATATGCAAGCTAGCCAGTTAGTCTTCTACAGTTTCATGGATGTTGGCATAAGACATCAGACTCCCAGATCAGAAACACAGGAATTTTGTCACGATAAAAAACATGATATTACATATGTAATGGATCAACAAGGTCCTCCTGTATAGCAGAGAGAACTATATTCAGTATCCTATGATAAAGCATAGCAGAAAATAAAATATATAAAGAATACATATTATATGTATACACACACACACATATATATATATATATAAAACTGAATCACTTTGCTGTTTAGCAGAAATTAACACAACATTGTAAATTAACTATACTTGATTTAGACAGTTAAAAAAAGAAACATGAGCTTCTGGTTTGTGTGAGTTTCCCTTGCACCCTACGGCTACTGGGGATAGTGGGGAGGGCCCCAGATAATGCAGAGTATGAAGAAAGCTTGTGTCACAGCTAAGAACCCACATGTTTAGTGACCCTAATCATTTATAATGGCTGCAACCAAATCTGCCCAACTTTTGCCACTGTGGGAGACCGTATCTTAATTATATTTGACAATAAACAAATGACCTCTGCTGTTGAGGGAGATGCTTTCTTATTTTCTGATGCTTTAGCTATTTAAACATCCTCAAAAGGCTAGTTGGGAGTAAAAGCTGTGAGTGCCACTTTTCAGAAAACATGTAGAAATGCAAGAGACTTGTGGAAAATTGTCTTCTATATCAGCTCATCCCAAAAGATAAGATCAATTAATATCTTCTATATTTATATGTATACTATGTATCACCACAGACTGATACAATTTATGTAAATATACTCAGAGGATCCGCTATTTCAACTTTAATATGAAATTATTCATGGTGCATTTTATTTAATAGTCTCATCTTTACAAAACATTAAGCTGCTTACTGTTAATATAATTTCTCTTATTTTAAAATTAATACATGGTCCAATGCTCAGATCTTGCTGGATTACACACACATTTATACGTATATGCACTCAAACATACTAGTGCACATTTGCTATCTTTTCTAACATCCTCTTTAGAAACCACCTCTCCACATGGATTCGTGCAGGGGTGGGACATCACGGGACCCAGTACTGGGACCCCGTCTGACCCCATCCCGTGAATCCCATGAATCATGGGCTCTGAAATAAGGAAGCGGATTACACAGGCAGCAAGGGAAGCTTTCGGAGAACTAATTTTGATCCCATAGTAGAGAAGACTGTGTTCTTATCTCTGGAATCGTTCAACCTCCACGGGAATACACCTCACAGACCTCTACACCAGGGAGCTTCCTCAGCTACGTGCCCTCTGCCTCACTGTGAAGTCCAAATCCATCACATGTGCCTCAAAGCCATGCTCTCCACAGCTGCTCTCAGCCAGTGACGGCTTGTGACATGAACGGCAAGGCAATCTCATTCTTGCTTTTCCAGGAACCAACTTTGACTGGGAGACAACCTGGCGGCCCTTCCCTGGACTTTCCTTAGTTCACACAGCAATGCGTTAATAGAACCCTTCTGCCTAACCATCTGTCCTCTCTCTCCTTTTGGCTTAGTTACTTTGTGGTCTGACAGCTTACCCAGTCTTCCCCCGTTCCTTCCTCCGTTTCTCTCTGGCATTTTCCCTACCAAAATCCTTGCACATGCAAAGAAACAGGAAAACAATAGAATGGGTAAGATGAGAGATCTCTTCAAGAAAATTGGAAACACCAAGGGGATATTTCATGCAAGGATGAGCACAATAAAGGACAGAAATGGTAAGGACCTAACAGAAGCAGAAAAGATTAAGAGGTGGCAAGAATACACAGAACTATACAAGAAAGGGTTTAATGAATGGGACAATCATGATGATGTGATCACTCACCTAGAGCCAGACATCCTGGAGTGTGAAGTCAAGTGGGCCTCAGGAAGCATTACTACAAACAAAGTTAGTGGAGGTGATGGAATTCCAGCTGAGCTATCTAAAAATCTAAAAAGATGATGCTGTTAAAGTGTTGCACTTAAAATGCCAGCAAATTTGGAGAACTCAGCGTGGCCACAGGACTGGAAAAGGTCAGTTTTCATTCTAATTCCAAAGAAAGGCAATACCAAAGAAAGTTCAAACTAGCACACAATTGTACTCGTCTCACATGCTAGCAAGGTAATGCTCAAAATCTTTAAAGCTAGGCTTTAGCAGTATATGAATTGAGAATTTCCAGATGTACAAGCTGGATTTAGAAAAGGCAGAGAAACCAGAAATCAAATTGCCAACATCTGCTGAGGGGAATTTTAAAAAAAATAGAGAAAGCAAAGGAATTAAAAAAAAATCTACTTCTGCTTCATTGACTATACTAAAACCTGTGGCTGTGTGGATCACTACAAACTGTGGAATATTCTTAGAGACATGGAAATAGCAAAGCACCTTATCTGCCTCCTGGAAACCTGTATGAACAATGGACTGGTTCCAAATTGGGAAAGGAGTATGTCAAGGCTGTATATTGTCACCTTGCTTATTTAACTTATATGCAGAGTACATCATGGGAAATGCTGGGCTGGATGAAGCACTAGCTGGAATCAAGACTGCGTAAGAAATATCAACACCCTCAAATACGCAGGTGATACTAACCCAAATGGCAGAAAGCAAAGAGGAACTAAAGAGCCTCTTAAGGAAAGTGAGAGAGGAGAGTGAAAAATCTGGCTTAAAGCTCAACATTCAAAAAATGAAGATCATAGCATCTGGTCCTATTACTTCATGGCAAATAGATGAAGAAACAATGGAAACAGTGACGACTTTAATTTCTTGGACTCCAAAAGCACTGCTGCCATGAAATTAAAAGACACTTGATTGTTGGATGGAAAACTATGACAAACCTAGAGAGCATATTAAAAAACAGAGACATCATTTTGCCAACAAAGGTCCATATACTCAAGGCTATTGTTTTTGCAGTAGTCATGTACAGATGTGAGAGCTGGATCATAAAGAAGGCTGAGCACCAAAGAATTGATGCTTTCAAACTGGTGCTGGAGAAGACTCTTGAGAGTCCCTTGAACAGCATGGACATTAAACCAGTCAATCCTAAAGAAAATCAACCCCGAGAAAGACTGATGCCAAAGCGCCAATATTTTGGCCACTTGATGCAAAGAGCTGACTCATTGGAAAAGACCCTGATGCTGGGATAGATTGAAGGCAGGAAGAGAAGGTGACAACAGAGAATGGGATGGTTGGATGGCGTCACTGACTCAATGGACATAACTTTGAGCAAACTCCGGGAGATGGTGAAGGACAAGGAAGCCTGGAGTGCTGGGGTCCATCAATTTCCAAAGAGTCAGACACGACTGAATGACTGAACAACAACAGGTGTCTTTTTCTTGGAAGACTTGACTAACATAGATAGCTGTTAGTAGGATCTAAAGGGTACAGTGACTATTTTGATTGCCGTGTGGAATCAGGGTACTGAGAATTAGGAAAACACAGAGTCAGTGAGATGGAGAGAACTGATAAAGTTCTTTGAAGTCCTACAACCAGTCAATCTGAAGCCAGAACTATCTTCTTGGACTTGTATTCTATAAAGCAAAAGGTCCTTCCCTCTCCTATCTCTCCCTCTCCTTTTCCATGAGAGCAGGAACATCACCTATCTCCTTCCAGGAGATCAAGAACAAGGTTGTTTCAGACTGCCTCTGAATTCTGAGCACTAGTATTTTGCTCGGAGAAGGCAACGGCAAGCCACTCCAGTACTCTTGCCTAGAAAATCCCATGGATGGAGGAGCCTGGTAGGCTGCAGTCCATGGGGTCGCTACGAGTGGGACACGACTGAACGACTTCACTTTCACTTTTCACTTTCACACAATGGAGAAGGCAATGGCAACCCACTCCAGTGTTCTTGCCTGGAGAATCCCAGGGACGGCAGAGCCTGGTGGGCTGCCGTCTGTGGGGTCGCACAGAGTCGGACACGACTGAAGCGACTTAGCAGCAGCAGCAGCAGCAGCAGCAGTATTTTGCTGGTCACTAGGTAGGCACCCAATACATATCCGCTGACTGAATGAAGAAATTACACTCTAATTCCTCTCTTTGTAATCTCTAACCACTTTAAGGCTAGATTATTATGGAAGTACAGAGGACAGCAATGGAGCCAAGTACACTTTAGTTCAGGAGATCCATGAGCAGAATCTTTGTTCTATTCTCCTTTGAATGCAGAAAAGAGTCCGAGTAATCCACTCTCAGAAGAGAAGAGCACTTATTAAGTCTACTTTAATATTATATATTTCAGGCTTTACTCTCCAGAGCTATATGCCCATAACAACAATTTTTTTGTTTTGCTTTTTTCTCCCCCTAGAGCAATATTGTCTTGTCTCATTAAATTAGCGTTTTCCACCTTGACAGGCTCTGTTGCAGCCAACAAGGATTTCACAAACAATACACTGACTTCTCTACCCATAATCCCATATTATAATTTATAATTATTTTTTCCAAGCAAATGAAACCTTCTAGAATTTACATAAGCTTTTAAAAAAGTGAGCATGAAAGAGAGCTGCTATAAAAATTCAGTGGTGCCACTGAAATTCCAGGATAAGAATGATGCTAGATTTCAAAAAAGTTTAGATGGAGTTATTGGAAGGTACCAAGAGTTTCCTCTTGATTGCTCATAGGCATTCCTTACATTTTGCAGTCCCACTCATATGGAGAGTGATTCCTTGAGTCTCAGTCCTAACAGCAAATTCCTAGAAGAATCTGGCTCAATTTTGGGATGATGCCCACTCCTGGTAGACTGACACAGCTTCCCAGCTCCCAGACTTATGAGAGTTTACAGGGATTTATGAGGACTTTATTGTCACCCTGCTTATTTATGTTGTCACC
Organism: Bubalus kerabau; assembly: GCF_029407905.1. NCBI lineage: Eukaryota > Metazoa > Chordata > Mammalia > Artiodactyla > Bovidae > Bubalus > Bubalus kerabau. The sequence continues at coordinate 31,298,391 of NC_073631.1, read as the reverse complement.
CTGCTTATTTAACTTATATGCAGAGTACATCATGAGAAACGCTGGGCTGGATGAAGCACAAGCTGGAATCAAAATTGCCAGGAGAAATATCAATAACCTCAGATATGCAGATGACACCACCCTTATGGCAGAGAGTGAAGAGGAACTAAAGAACCTCTTGATGAAAGTGAAAGAGGAGAGTGAAAAAGTTGGCTTAAAACTCAACATTCAGAAAACTAAGATCATGGCATCTGGTCCCATCACTTCATGGCAAATAAATGGGAAAACCATGGAAACAGTGACAGACTTTATTTTGGGGGGCTCCAAAATCACTGCAGATGGTGACTGCAGCCATTAAATTAAAAGACACTTGCTCCTTGGAAGAAAAGTTATGACCAACCTAGACAGAATATTCAAAAGTAGAGACATTACTTTACCAACAAAGGTCCATCTAGTCAAAGCTATCGTTTTTCCAGTAGTCATGTATGGATGTGAGAGTTGGACTATAAAGAAAGCTGAGTGCCTAAGAATTGATGCTTTTGAACTGTGGTGTTGGAGAAGACTCTTGAGAGTCCCTTGGGCTGCAAGATCAAACTAGTCTATCCTAAAGGAGATCAGTCCTGGGTGTTCATTGGAAGGACTGATGCTGAAGCTGAAACTCCAATACTTTGGCCACCTGATGCAAAGAACTGACTCACTGGAAAAGACCCTGATGGTGGGAAAGATTGAAGGCAGGAGGAGAAGGGTATGACAGAGGATGAGATGGTTGGATGACATCACTTACTCAATGGACATGAGTTTGAGTAGGCTCCGGGAATTGGTGATGGACAGGGAGGCCTGGCGTGCTGCAGTCCATGGGGTCACAAAGAATCGCACATAACTGAGCAACTGAACTGAACTGAACTGAACTGATGTGGGCTTTAAAGAACAAACTCTCCCGAAAAGGTTGGTCATTGTTATCTGGCAGATACTCCCAAGGGTGACTTCCACAGCTGGTATCCAAAAAGCATTTTCATCTTAATAAGCATTTTGAAATGGTGAGATTTTCTTTCTGTTTTTTCTTTTCCTATAAAGTTCTTAACTGAGCTGCATCTTCTGTTCAGTGAAAAAGACATGAGAAGGAAGGGGCAACATTATAGAGCCATGAAGAATCATTCTAATCATACATTATTAGCATGTGAGTCAATCAGAAAATTGCAGGTTCAGGCTATTGCTAACTGAATCAGTCAAGCTGGGAACCAACAGCTTGGAGAAGATGTATGTCCTGTTATAACCCGGAGGTAATATGCCTATGTCATCACAAGGGGCCATAGTGGTGGGAGGATTAAGAGAGGTATTTATAAATGTATTAAGCTATAGTAGTGAAGTTTGTATTTTACTGTATGAAATACATGGCTCATCCATTTCATACTTTCAAAAACAATAATTTTTTTTTAAATGGGAAAGAAGCCATTTTTAAAATCACTCATTAGAGTCAGCTCTGGGGCGGAACAACTTATTCGTCTTCCCATTCAACTGTCTGAATCCGCCTTCATTGCCCCGGAGGCTGCGGTCTGTGATGTTGGCACAGTGCTCATTGCTCTGTGCAAGGAAAACAAATGAAAACATAAAGAGGGCTGCCAAAGTGCCTTTGTGGGCGTATCAGCAGATTCAAGAAAAGCCAAATGTTGAATATTCTGTGTATTTAATCAATCCACATGTGACAAGGAGAGAAACCGTATGTGCACACAGCCTAGATTTAAGTTCCTTTGTTAACTGTCTCTACATTTGAGTTTGATTCATTTCAAAACATGGAAAACCTGTACTGCCAACACATTTAAAAGGCAAATGCTAAAAACTTCTTATTGGTCGCCAAAATGTCCAAAGAACACTTCAGAGGCAAACTTGGAGTAGACGTAACTAAAGCTAAAAAAAAAAAAAAAAAGGAAAAAATAAAGAGAAAAAAGTAAAGATTTTGACCAACTTTCTTTTGGACACTTTTTTGTAATGGAGCAAGAAAAGTTTTTAAAATGTATTTTCTGTGTATGTATTGCATTCTCAATCCATTCCACTGGCTATAAGAACATCACTTATGATTTAAAGAGAAGAAAGAAGATGGGAGTAATAAATAAGACTCCTCCACCTACATTTTAAAGTAGACTTTGAATGTTTTCCAAAAAGAGTTTGTTGACTAAGAGAGCTCAAATCATTGAAGTGACTGCTCTAATCTTCCATAAAGATCAGTATAGTTCTACAAATCACCAGAGAAGAGTTTCTATCAATTTCTCTTAGAAGCATATTTATAATCCTAGTAAAACTGAAGAATTTTATACTTATCCTGTAAACATGTATTTTTAAACTAATAAATCCATTTTCTGTTAATTGCAGCCTACTTATCCTATTTGATACCATAAGAGGTTATACATCAAGGTCTACACTTAGTAGTCTCTGGGGGCCCCAAGTTATTTGATGAGGCTGAATTTGAATATACTCTCGCCTTAAAAGGCCATTTGCTTTGTTATATTCAGATCACTTTTTTTTCTCTCTGAGCCATTCATTCATACAGCTAGTAGTTAGTGTATGCTACTATGTGACAGACACTGACTTAGGCACTGGAATTATATCAAAGAACAAAACAGACAAAATTACCCGTTAGTAATTACCTGTTAGTGGAGGAGGGCATTTCTAACGTATCCTCCATTGACAGGTAAATAGGGATTATGTCAGATGATGAGAAATATTATGGAGAAAAATAAAGCAGAAGCCATGTCAGTGTGGTGAGAGTTACAATGACAATTTAAAATAGCACATTGAATATAGGGCTCCTTAGAAGGTGAAATGAGAGCAACTATCAATGGAGATGGACTCTGGAGGCAGAGAATTTCAGTTAGGGCATAGCCAAACAAGAGCCCCAAGATGGGGTGAGTGTCCTGAGTTGCAGATTTCTGAAAGATTTCCAAACCACAGATGCCTGAGTGGCTATCCCAGAGTGAACAAGGTAGAGAATGAGATATAATGAGTGCGGAGAAAGATAATTTTTCACTTTAAGTCTTTGTACTTTTGACATCATTTAAATGTGGCCAACAGTCTAAATAAGCTACTTTGAAGGAATTAATGGTGTTTGCCAAATAATTATTCTAACATTCATTACATCAAAGGTAACTGAAAAAGGTAATTGTAAAAACATATGTATTTAAAATGTTGTTAGATGAAATATACCTTATATGGTATATGGTATGCTGCTGCTGCTGCTAAGTCGCTTCAGTCGTGTCTGACTCTGTGCAACCCCATAGATGGCATCCCACCAGGATCCCCCATCCCTGGGATTCTCCAGGCAAGAATACTGGAGTGGGTTGCCATTTCCTTCTCCAATGCATGAAAGTGAAAAGTGAAAGTGAAGTCACTCAGTCGTGTCCAACTCTCAGTGATTCCATGGACTGCAGCCCACCAGGCTCCTCCGTCCATGGGATTGTCCAGGTATATGGTATACAAGATTTCAAATTGTAAAACTAAGAAAATCTATACTCATGGGTTTTTAATTTGTTTATCATAATTAGATCAAACAGAATTACTCCTGTTTCACAGATGATGTACTAGCTTCCAGGTGTCAGTTTGGCTATATTATCTTTCACTAAGTTTAAATAATTGATTCAGGTATGCTTTCCTCATATGTATGGATATATAAAATATCTAAAAAATACATAAAATACATAGTCTGATAGGGAGTATTGCAATGTCACCATATGACTTAATAGCCTAAAGAAGTGAGTATGTAATTTAATATTCTTATCATAAGTAAGTGTTACGAGAAATGCAGTTTAGGGAAAGGTAGAAATTAAGTTGCTCTCTTCCATGTATCCCATCTTTAACCCCAGCAAGTCTGGCCCATAGCCCCAGTAAAGGCAGCCTTTGTATCATATATCTGCAGTTCTGTAGCCTTGTTAATTTCATTAACAATTGATGGACAGTGATCCAAGCTGAAATAATCATGTTCTTTTTTTGAAGAAATGTGGACAGAGACTGGATCAGCATAGCACACAGAGATTGGGGCCATAAATTCTTAGAAGAGTAGAGATAATGTCAGGAAAAGAACCAGTCGATTCTGGTGCAAGCTAAAATAACTGACCAGAAAAATTAGAACCTTGCAAAGAGAGCTGGGTTTCTGTGAGAAGAAGATAGATAGTATGTCCCCAGAAAGATAGAGTTTAACAGACTGGCTGCCAGCCAAATTTCTATTTCATGTAAGGCCTGGCTGTACTTCCTGCTGTTGGCTTTCCATGAGAGTATTCTCTTTATGATAAACATCCTTTTAATTTGAAATCTTTTGAGGGGGTTCTGTTTCTTGCAACCAAAGAGCCTTTACTATTGTTAGGGTCTGGTTACTGTAAGGACTGAATGTAAATTAACTAAGTAGGCTTGTTGCATTGTCTGACCAGGCCTTTAAAATACTAAGTATGATAGTGAGACAGGCTGGGGACTTGAGACTCTTTGCTGCAGTGCTTGCACCTGGACAAATGTCTCCTCAAGCAACAAATATAAAGAAAGTATAAGAGACTAAAAATTACTGTGTGCATGTGCAGTTGGAGCAAATTATGGATACAATATAAAAAATCCAAAAAACAAAACCCTTTAAAAAACAAATCCAACTGTTACTTCTGAAGAACTGGGAGCAAAGACAGGGTATTGGAAACAAAAGCAGTGTACTGGCACAAGCCCCTTATACCCAACACCATCAAAGGATGGGCAGACCACTTAAGCCACCCCTCCAGTCCAGCCCCTGGACCCCCTCTTTCCTATAATGAACCAGCTTGCCCCCTCTTGGGGAACAAGCAAGGGAACTTGTTACTTGTTTTTGCTCCCCCCAGCTGCATCAGGGACCCCAATAAAGCCTTGCCTGAATATCTCATCTGGTCTCATCAATTTTTATTGATCAAAGAAGGTCAAGAACCCTGATCGACAACAATAGAAACATACTCAGATTTCTTATAGATATCCATAACAGAAATGAGTAAGGCATCTTCTTCAGTTGAATAAAATTTAGTGACTACCTTGCTATGTCTAGACACTGCAAAGCTACACTTGTGAGTGTGTAGTACAGTCACTATTTAGGGGAAATATCTAGACTTGTAACTACCCTCATCTGGATGCGAATGGGTTACATTTCTTCAGTAATTTGAAAATACAACAACTTTGCTTCAAACTACCTCCTTTTCCCCCTTTCTTCCCCATTGTATGATAACAGAGAGACCAAAGTATGGGGAGAACAATGATAAGAGAAAAAGTTTGTACTACATTTTTAAACCTTTAAAAGCAGTGTATTAAAAGCTTAATATTTGCAGCTTTAAGTACAAACAGGACTACAAATGTGATTAATAGGTAGCATCTACATTGTACCTTTGCTTATAGAGTACTTTTGAACTAAAGAAATCTGAAAAGGAAAGGTCCATGTTCTGATTTGTGTGACTGTAATTCAAACTTTGTTCACTATGATGGCCAAATAATGCAGATCAGTTAACATTCATTTATGGTGGTAACCCATTTTCTTTTTTTTTTTGGTATGGAAAGCTGATCTTGCCACCTTTCTCACAAAATGGGCAAGATGTGTAGAGTAAATTCAAAAGTCATAATATCATTTTTATAAAACATTTAATAAATTTCTTAAAGGACTGTAGAAACTCTTCACCTGATAGCAGGATATAGGATAGTCTTTTAGAGAACAAAGCCGAAAAAAACATAAAACATGTATATGGGACAGGGAGAGGAAATTAACAATATTCTTATTCATCGATCAGTCAGTCAACCAATCAACTATTAGTAAATAATATTGCAGAAATACAATATGTTTTCTGAAGCGAAGGATAAATGAGTTACTTTGTAAGATAAAACAATGTTTACAATAATAGTTACTCTCACTTTTTATTACCTGTGACATTATTAAAATTCTGTTCTCAATTTTTGCTGCTCAGGTTGCAAATCTATGATATGGTGAATGTGGGAGGGGAAGATTTTTTTGGCAACTGCAGTGCTCTTGGGATCTGCAGGGGATTAGTTCCAGGAGGATGGATTCTGGGGATGAATGTACAGCTGGATGGATCCACAGATAGTTGATCCTGGGAATGCAGAACCTAAGGAGCCATGTGCCATACTGCATATCTCTATAGATTTTTTTCTGTTATAACTTATGTCCAACTTTAAAAGAAATATGAAAAGGATCTTAAATCCCAACAAACTAAAGTCTGGGACCAGATGGCTTCATAGGTGAATTCCACTAAACATATAGAGAAAACTTAATATCTATCCTTCTGGAATTATTCCAAAAAAACTGCAGAGGAAGGAACATTTCTGAATGCATCCTATGAAGCCACCATCACCCTGATACCAAAACCAGACAAAGATATCACAGGAAAAGAAAAGTACAGGCTAATATCAGTGATGAACATAGAGCAAAAATCCTTAGCAAAATACTAACAAACCAAATCCATCAATACATTAAAAGGATTCCACAAGCTTCCCAGTGCAGCAAGAATTAAAAAAAAAAAAAAAAAGATCACACTCTGGTCAAGTAGGATTTATCTCAGAGATGCAAGGAGTTTTTAAGATCCACTAATCTGTAATATACTACATTAACAAGTTTAAGGGTAAAAACTGTATGATCATGTCAATAAAACCAGAAACAACTTTTGACAAAATCCTACATCTCTTTATGGTAAAAACTCTCCAGAAAGCGGGTATAGAGGGAATATACCTCTACATAATAAAGGCCATATGTGACAAACCCACAGCTAACATCATTCTTGGTAGTGAAAGCTGAAAGCATTTTCTGTGAGATCAGGAACAAGACAAGGATGTCCACTCTTGCAACTTCTATTCAACATAGTTTTGGAAGTCCTAGCTATAGCAATCAGAAAGAAAAAAGGAAAAGAAATGGAAATTGGAAAGGAAGAAGCAAAACTGTCATTGTTTGCAGATGACATGATACCATAAATAGAAAATCCTAAAAATGCAACCAGAAAACTATTAGTGTTCATCAACCAATATGGAAAAGTTTCAGGATTCAAAATCAATATACAGAAATTGACTGCATTTATACACACTAACAACAAAAGATCAGAGAGATTAAGGAAACAATCCCATTAACCATCTAACCATCATGTCATAAAGTAGCCAGGAACAAATCTGCCTCAAGAGGCAAAAGACTTATATTCTGAAAACTGTAAGACACTGATGAAAGAAACTGAGGATGACACAAACAGATGGAAAGATATACCATGTTCTTGGATTGGAAGAATCAGTATTGTTAAAATGACAACATCACCCACAGCAACAAATAGCTCACACAGCTCAATATCAAAAACACAACCAACCCAATAAAAAAATGGGCAGAAGACCTAAACAGACATTTCTACCAAGAAGACATACAGATGGGCACCTGGTCCATGAAAAGTGGCTCAGCACTGCTAGTTATTCAAGAAATGCACATCAAAATTACAATGAGGTATCACCTTACAGCAGTCAAAATGGCTATCATCAAAAATCTACAAATAGTAAATGCTGGAGAGGGTGTGGAGGTAAGGGAACCCTTCTACACTGTTACTGGAAATGTAAATTGGGGTAGCCACTTTGGAGAGCAGTATTGAGGTTTCTTAAAAATTAAACACAATCACCATATGACCCAACAATACCACTTCTGGGCATATATCTGGCCAAGATGAAAACTGTACCTCAAAGATACATGCATCCCAGTGTTCATAGTGTCACCATTTACAACAGCCAGGCCATGGAAGCACTTTAAATATCCATCGGCAGAGGGATACATAGAGAAGATGTGGGACATATACACAGTGGAATATTACTCAGCCATAAAAAAGAATGAAATGACTCCACTTGTACTCACATGGATGAACCTAGAGATTATCATACCAAGTAAAGTCAGAGACAGAAAGACAAATATATAATATTACCTATATGTGGAATCTAAAAAAAAAATGATAGAAATGAATTTATTTACCAAACAGAGATAGACTCACAGATGCAAAAAATAAATTTAGTTACCAAAGGGGAAAGTGGGAGAGGGATAAATTAGGAATTGGGGATTAACAGTTACACACTACTACATACAAAACAGATAAAGACTATACTGTATACCACACTTATGTATATTCAGTATCTTGTAATAACCTATAATGGAAATGAATCTGAGAAAGATTCTTTATATAAGTGTGTGTGTGTATATATACACACAAACACTCACACATATTTACATGTATATAAATACATCACTTTGCTGTGTACCTAAAAGACTGTAAATCAACTATATTGCAATAAAAAAAAAAATGATACCCCAGGATGAGGTCCAAAAAAAGCCTTACATATTATGATATGCACATATATATCATATATTTGGACACAGCTAACAAATTGAAGGTTATTTTGAGAAGAATAGAAATAATTACAGATGATACAGATTTATGCAAAATTATGATAATTTAATAACTTAAAAATAGCAATTAATTACACTTAAGTGGATGACAAAATATTCACTAAAATAACAAAAACATGAAAAATTAAGGCAGAAGTAAATTGATTACAATAGTATAAATTTGGACAAAAAGCTTATATGAAATATTAGGTTAAAATACAATGATAAATTTAACTAGACTGATAATCCTTTTAGGAGAAGTGATTTTATTTATATGAAGCCTATTGCATTTTTATCACTTTTAAGATCTGAAATAAACTTAATAAACACCATATAATTTTTCTTGAGTAATCAGAAAAAAAAAATCCTAATAGCTCAGGTTTTCTGTGAATAGAATGAGGCCAAGGAAAGAGTATTATATATTGAGCCCTCTCAACAATATTAGTAAGAGAAGATGAGAGAATATTGAGATCTTTAGCTTCTCATATTTGTACTTGAGAGAATGCATCCCATTATTTTTGTTTTAATTTGTAGAGAATTTAAGTAAACACTCTGTAGAATTCCCAGAAAGCAATCATAACATCTTTCTCATTTTTCCTGTCTATTAACCCCTCTCTCATCATATCCTTTCACTGTTACTCTCTCTTGTCATGTCAACTTCCTCACCTCTCCCCATATTTTCCTTCATTTTTCCTCACTTGATCTTTGTATATTTGGAAATAAATATCCCCATTGCTGATGATCCCTTCAAATTCCCTCCAGTTACTAAACCTACAATATAATTATGTTTTCATATTACCCTTCCCAATTAATTTATTCCTTCTCATAAATGTACCAAAATCATGAGAAACTTAAATAATCAAAAGAATCTTAAAAATCAGTAAACATTTGGATGTTTACTGGTTCCACATATGAGGAGCTTGGAAGTCACCATTCTATGCTAACAATAATTAAAAAGCTGAAGACACTGAAAAATCCACCACTTTTCTTGGATTGATAAGGGAAGGTAGGACATCAGGCAAACTGTTGACCTCAAGACTGGAGAGGCAGACAATGGAATACAGGGCTTCCTAGAGCTTAAACTCACAAATGGAAACTACTGGCGAGAGGAAGGGAACCAGTAGAAAATCGTCAACTGTAATTGAGAAGTTACTGGAGGCTTAGTGTATACAAGTCTGAAATTTAAAAGCTCCAGGGGGACCCAGTCATGGGGAGGTGCCCACAAAACTGTAAGACTTACCTTCAGGAGCTTGACCATGTTCCCACAGGAAGTGTTGGAGAAAAACTCCCTCACACTTCTGACAGGGAGGCAAACAGGAGCCATTTTGTTCTTCTGAAGCCAGAGCACCTTTGTTCTTCTGAACAAGGCCTGACCTCAGGGGAAACTAAATCACCAGACTCTAACCTGCTGGAGTACAGTCAGAACCCAACTGATCAGGAAGGAAAATAACCAACAGTAGTCCACTATAACCTTCCATGTAAGAAAAGCGAAATACCCAAGTCCAGCCCACTCTAGTCATCTTGTTCCACATAGGGGGAGGGGAATAAGGAGGGTGGGAGGGAGGGAGGGGGAGATTTAGAGAAACTTGTAAGGTTCACAGAGGCACAGATTCACCAGAACTGAGACTGAACCAGACACAGCAGGGAGGTAAGGATTATTGAACTTGGATTTTAAACAACTATAGGACTATGCTAAGAGTTTTGATGGTAAGGCAGATAGCATGCAAGAACTGATGGGCAATGTGAGCAGAGAGATAGAAATCCAAAGGAAGAACAACAACAAAAAAATTGCTGGAGATCAAGAACACTGTAACAAAAGGAAGAATGCCTTTTGAGGGGCTTATTAGATCATGCATGGATGAAAAAAGGATCTCTGAACTTGAGGTTCTCACAGGAGAAACTTCCAAAACTGAAAATCAAAGAGAAAAAGACTGAACAAAACAACAAAATATCTCAGGACTGTGGGACAGTTACAAAAGGTGTACCATACACATAATGGGAATACCAGAAGAAGAAGAAGAAAAAAAAAACAGAACTATTAGAAACAATAGTGACTGAGAATTTGCCCAGATTAATACCAGATACCGTCACAGATCCAGGAGAGTCAGAGAACACAAAGCAGGGCAAATGCCAAAAAACACCTATGCCCATCACTGTGAAATTACAGAACGTCAAAGACAAAGAAAACATCCTGAAACAATCCAGAGGGAAAAACACCTTACCTATGGGGGAACAAATAGAAGAATTACATTCAATTTCTCCTAAGAAACCATACAAGTGAGAAGAGAGTGGAGTTATATATTTGAAGTGTTGAGAGAAAAATACCACCAGTCTAGAATTTTTTACCCTGTTGAATTATCTTTCAGAAGTAAAGGAGACATAATGACTTTCTCAGACAAAAATTGGTAAAATTTATTGTCAGGAGACCTGCCTTACAAAAATGCAAAAAGTTCTTCAGAAAAAAGGAAAATAATATGTATCAGACACTAAGATATACATAAATAAAAGAAGAGCACTGAAGAAGGAATAAGTGAAAGTAAAATGAAACTATTGTTTTACTTATTCTTATTTGATCTAACAGATTGTTCAAAACAATAATAGCCACAATGTATCTGATTAGGTATTATTATCATATATTATGTATGTACATTTTTATATATTATATTTACAAGCATATATATATGTTTAAGTACTATACACAATATATAATACATAAGCATGCCTAATCAAATACATTATTGTTATTATTTTATTGTTTTTATGTGTATGTGTGTATATATATATATATATATGGAGAAGGCAATGGCACCCCACTCCAGTACTCTTGCCTGGAAAATCCAATGGACGGAGGAGCCTGGTAGGCTGCAGTCCATGGGGTCGCTAAGAGTCGGACATGACTGAGCGACTTCACTTTCACTTTTCTCTTTCATGCACTGGAGAAGGAAATGGCAACCCACTCCAGTGTTCTTGCCTGGAGAATCCCAGGGACAACGGAGCCTGGTGGGCTGCCGTCTATGGAGTCGCACAGAGTCGGACACAACTGAAGTGACTTAGCATAGCATAGCATAGCGTGTATATATATATATATATATATATATATATATATATACACACACACACACACACACACATGTATATATGCTTATATACAAATAAAATGAAAATAATGATACAAGAGATAGGAAGTAGAACTTATAGAATTATTTTGTTATTATAAGGTACACACTTATCCATGTGCCTATCTAGTGTTATTTGAAAGTGGATTTCAATTAGTTTTAAGTGTATATTGCAAATTCTAATGTTAGTCACTCAGTAGTGTCCAACTCTTTGTGACTCCATAGACTGTAGCCTGCCAGGCTCCTCTGTCCTTGGGGTTCTCCAGGCTAGACTGCTGTAGTGGGTTGCCAGTCCTTTCTCCAGCAGATCTTCCTGACTCAGGGATTGAACCTGGGTCTCTGGCATTGCAGGCAGATTCTTTACCATCTGAGCCACAAGGGAAGCAAATTCTAGAGTGGCCACTAAAAGTAAAAAGAGAAGTTTATCCAACATCTAATACAGAAGCAAAAATGAAATCATATAAAAAGCTCAGTTACAAGCACAAAAAGCATAAAAAGAGTAGAAGACAAAGACAGGAACAGAACAAGGGCAACAAAGAGGAAACAGTAACAAATATATACCATGCTAACACTAACCAAAAAAAAAAAAAAAGCAGAAGTAGTTAAATTAATTTCACACAGAGCTGACTTCAAAGCAAGCAAAGTTATCAGAAATAAAGTAGGGGATTACATTAGGAGCCTGGTGGGCTGCTGTCTATGGGGTCGCACAGAGTCGAACACGACTGAAGCAACTTAGCAGCAGCAGCAGCACATTATGATGAAGGGGTCAATCCTCCAACAAGATAAAACTTAAGAGTGTGTAACAACATAGCATCAAAGTACATGAGGCAAAAGCTAATATGACTCCAAAGAGAAATAAATAAACTCATTATCATAGTTGGAAACTTAAACATGCCTCCATTTGAAATGGACAAAAAAGGACATAGTTGAACTCAACAATGCCGTTAGTCAACTGGATATAATGGGCATCCATAGACAATTTCATCCAACAACAGCAAAATACCCATTTTTCTTAGGCTCACATAGCATATTCACCAAGATCGACCACATTCTGGCCCATAAAATACATGTTAACAAATTTAAAAGAACACAAATCATTCAGTGTCTGCTCTCAGATCACAATGGAATTAAAGTAGAAATCGCTAACAGAAAAGATAACTGGAGAATCCTCAAACATGCAGAGATTAAACAACACCCTTCTAAGTAACACATGGCTCAAAGGAGAAATATCAAGAGCAATTTAAAAGTATTTTGAACTAAATAAAACACAACGTATCAAAATTCGTGGGATACAGTAAAACGTGTTCCTTAAGGGAAATTTATAGCATGGAATGAATAAACTAGAAAAGATTTCTTATCAAACTAAACATGCTCTTGCAATATGGTATATCAATCATGCTCCATGGTACTTATTATCCAAAGAAGCTGAAAATTATCCACACAAAACCTGCACATGGACATTTACAGTAGTTTTGTTCATAATTGTCAAAATATGGAAGAAATGATGATGTCTTTATTATTCAGTGCTAAAAAGAAATAAATTATCAAACCATGAAAAGACACAAAGGAACCTTAAATGCATATTACTAAGCTAAAGAATTCAACATGAAAAGGCCACATTTTTTTGTGTGATTTCAACTATATGACATTTTGAAAAAAGAAAAACTATGGAGATAGTAATAAGGTCAGTGGTTGACAGGGTTTCAGATGGGAGCAGAAATTTTTAGAGCAGTGAAAATACTTTGCATGATACTATGATGATGGATCATAAAAAGGAGCATATCACTTTGCCAACAAAGGTCCATGCACTCAAAGCTATGGATTTTCCATTAGTCATATACAGATGTGAGAGTTGGACCATAAAGAAGGCTGAGCACTGAAAAAATGATGCTTTTGAACTGTGGTACAGCAGAAGACTCTTGAGAGTCCCATGGACAGCAAGGAGATCCAACCAGTCCATCCTAAAGGAAATCAGTCCTGAATATTCATTGGAAGGACTGATGCTGAAGCTGAAGTTTTAATACTTTGGCCACGTGGTGCAAAGAGCCAACTCACTGGAAAAGACCCTGATGCTGGGAAAGACTGAGGGCAGGAGGAGAAGGTGGGGATAGAGGATGGGATGGTTGGATGGCACCACAAACTGAATGGACAAGAGTTTGAGCAAACTCTGGGAGACAGTGAAGGACAGGTAAGCCTAGTGTGCTACAGTGCATGGGGTCGCAAAGAGTCAGACACAACTGAGTGACTGAACAACAATGACAACATGATAATGGATACATATTATACATTTATCCACAACCATAGAATGTACAATATCAAAAGTGAACTCTAAGGTAAGCTATGGACTTTGGGTGATGATGTATTAATGTATGTTCATTAGTTTTAACAAATGTACCATTTTAGTAGATGATGTAGATAATGGGGTATGTGTGCCAGGTGGGGAATATATGGGAAATCTCTGTAACTTCCCCTCAATTTTGCTGTGGACCTTAAACCTCACTAGGAAAATAAGATCCTTTAAAAATTAATACTTATAAAGGAAGAAGGTCACTAAACATAAGTGATAATGTATTTTGATGAGAGCTCTCTACCTTCCTCTGCTGTTCTCACTTGGAGAATTGAAAAACAACTCCAGTTCTTCATTTTTGATATTATTTTGTTTGGATTAGGCTCTCCACCTAAAATTCATAGCTGAATTAACTTATCATTGCTTTATTTATTAATGTCTCAGATGAGATTGGCGCTGAGATTGGCATCAGATCAGATCAGTCACTCAGTCATGTCCGACTCTTTGTGACCCCATGAATCGCAGCACTCCAGGCCTCTCTGTCCATCACCAACTCCTGGAGTTCACTCAGACTCACGTCCATCGAGTCGGTGATGCCATCCAGCCATCTCATCCTCTGTCGTCCCATTCTCCTCCTGCCCCCAATCCCTCCCAGCATCAGAGTGTTTTCCAATTAGTCAACTCTTTGCATGAGGTGGCCAAAGTACTGGAGTTTCAGCTTCAGCATCATTGCTTCCAAAGAAATCCCAGGGTTGATCTCCTTCAGAATGGACTGGTTGGATCTCCTTGCAGTCCAAGAGACTCTCAAGAGTCTTCTCCAACACCACAGTTCAAAAGCATCAATTCTTTGGCACTCAGCCTTCTTCACAGTCCAACTCTCACATCCATACATGACCACAGGAAAAACCATAGTCTTGACTAGACGAACCTTTGTTGGCAAAGTAATGTCTCTGCTTTTGAATATGCTATCTAGGTTGGCATGGCTGTAGACTATTAATGTTTCATTACTGAGTCCTTAATACATGTGGAAGTGTAATGTAATTATTTTTAATGTAAATAATTTTGCTGAGAAATTATCACTTCTACTTTGTCTGTTTTACTTACAATTATTAGGAAAAAACCTAGCTCTTGATGAACATTCTAGATCTTCAGAAGTATATCTTAACCAAAGTGCTGCCACATAAAAAATAATTTTATTTAAAAAATTTTAGAGGTGGTTCTTGCCCCTGTCTAGATTGAATAAGCAATATTCACCTTGTCTGAAAGGAGGGCATAGCAACCCACTCCAGTATTTTTGCCTGGAGAATCCCATGGACAGAGGAGCCTGGCGGGCTACAATCTATGAGGTCGCAAAGAGTCAGATATGACTGAGTGACTAAGCACACGCACAGCACCTTGTCTCAACTGCATAACCACCTGAGGACTATGGAGACTAATAGCAGCTGGTAGGTTGAGGAAGGAGAGCAGAAAGTACTGTCTTAAAATACCAATAAAATTTTTTTAAAAAAGAAAATAATGTATCATGAAACTGGTAGTGAATTTCCCATTTCTTTCCCCCTGATTTCAACTGATCTTCAGTGAAACCAAAAACTGTGCACTAGATACTGATGGAAGGAAAATTTCTGTTTCCAGTCCATCCAAAGTGTAGGAAAGAGGGACCTTGTGAGATAGTAGAGTAAATCATTTAAAAAAAAAATTCCCTTTGTGGTACCAGTGGTAGCATGAACATCAGTGGCTGGCTGAGGGCCTAAAACTCAAAGGGAGAGGGATTTTTTTTCCCCTCTGATCAGAGGAACCATGGTCTCAACAGCATGAGGAGAATGCCCATTGCTTTATTTTCTTTGTATATCCTCTCACCATCTGGCTCTGCAGACAGACACACTTTCAGGAACGCATGGCAGAGTAGGGAAACTAAAGCCATAGCTTTCTACAAAGAAGACTTGTAAGAGGGAAGGAGGCTCTGAAAGTCAGAAACAATTGGGATAATACAGAGAGAAAGGAGCTTAAGAAAGCAAAGCCCTAATATTTTATATTAGCTTTATCATTTACCCCCAAACTACTAATGTGTGGATCCAGCACTAACCAGCATACAACAGGCTTCAATAACTGAACATGGTCTCAGACAACCACTCACGTCTCATATTGACTATTGGGTAGCGCTTTGGCATTGAACTGACATTGAAATTACAGCCCATAGAAGGCATGTAGAAACTTTCTGTTCGAACCTAACAAATGCTACCAAACATTTAAAGAAGAAATAACTTTATGTTACACAGTTTCTTCCAGAAAATAGAGGAGGCAACACATTCCAATTCATCTTATGAAGCTAACATTAAGACTAAAATTAGAGAAGGTTCAAGGAAATGAAACTATGAATCAATACTTCTCATGAACATAGACACAAAATCCTCAACCAAATACAAACACATTGACTCAAGCAATATATAGGAAGTCTGAGTCCTTGACTAAGTGGGGTTGATACCAGGAATTCTAGGTGATTTCAGTATTCAAAAAGTAAAGTGTAATTGATCATCAGTTCAGTTCAGTCACTCAGTCATGTCCGACTACTTGCAACCCCATGGACTGCAGCATGCCAGGCTTCCCTGTCCATCGCCAACTCCTGGAGCATACTCAAACTCAATGTCTATTGAGTCGGTGATGCCATCCAACCATCTCATCCTCTGTCATCCCCTTCTCCTCCTGCCTTCAATCTTTCCCAGCATCAGGGTCTTTTCCAATGAGTCAGTTCTTTGCATCAGGCGGCCAAAGTATTGGAGTTTCAGCTTCAGCATCAGTCCTTCCAATGAATATTCAGGATGGGTTTCCTTTAGGATGGACTGGTTGGATCTCTTTGCAGTCCAAGGGACTCTCAAGAGTCTTCACCAACACCACAGTTCAAAAGCATCAATTCTTCAGCACTCAACTTCCTTTATAGTCCAACTCTCACATTCATACATGACTACTGGAAAAACCATAACTTTGACTAGATGGACTTTTGTTGGCAAACTAATGTCTCTGTTTTTGAATATGCTGTTTAGGTTGGTCATAGCTTTTATTCCAAGGAGCAAGCATCTTTTAATTTCATGGCTGATGTCACCATCTACGGTGATTTTGGAGCCCCCCCAAAAAGTCTGTCACTGTTTCCATTGTTTCCCCATGTATTTACCATGAAGTGATGGGACCAGGTGCCATGATCCTAGTTTTCTGAATGTTGATCTTTAAGCCAACTTTTTCACTCTCCTCTTTCACCTTCATCAAGAGGCTCTTTAGTTCTTTGCTTTCTGCCATAAGGATGGTGTCATCTGCATATCTGAGATTACTGATATTTCTCCTGGCAATTTTGATTCCAGCTTGTGCTTCATCCAGCTCGACATTTCGCATAGTATACCCTGCATATAAGATATATAAGCAGGGTGCCAAAATACAGCTTTGACATACTCCTTTCCCAATTTGGAACCAATATGTTGTTCCATGTCCAGTTCTAACTATTGCTTCTTGACCTGCATACAGATTTCTCAAGAGGCAGGTCAGGTGGTCTGGTATTCCCATCTCTTTAAGAATTTTCCACAGTTGGTTGTGATACCCCCAAAGGCTTTGGCATAGTCAATATAGCAAAAGTAGATGTATTTCTGGAACTCTCTTGCTTTTTTGACGATCCAGCAGATGTTGGCATTTTATCTTTGGTTCCTCTGCCTTTTCTAAATCCAGCTTGAACATTTGGAAGTTCATGGTTCATGTACTGTTGAAGCCTGGCTTGGAGAATTTTGAGCATTACTTTACTAGCATGTGAGATGAGTGCAATTGTGCGGTACTTTGAACATTCTTTGGTTTGGTTTAGTTTGGACATACAAACAAAGTGACTCTAGCAATATATAGGAAGTATGAGTCCATGATCAAGTGGGGTTGATACCAGGAATGCAAGGTGATTTCAGTATTCAAAAAATAAAGTGTAATTCATCATACTAAGAAAAGACACAGTATCTTATTAACTGATACAGAAAAATCATTTGACAAAATTAAAACTCCATTCAGGATTTAAACGGAGAAGGCAATGGCAACCCACTGCAGTACTCTTGCCTGGAAAATCCCATGGACGGAGGAGCCTGGTAGGCTTCAGTCCATGGGGTCGTGAAGAGTCTGACACAACTGAGTGACTTTACTTTCACTTTTCACTTTCATGCATTGGAGAAGGAAATGGCAACCCACTCCAATGTTCTTGCCTGGAGAATCCCAGGGATGGCGGAGCCTGGTGGGCTGCTGTCTATGGGGCTGCAAAGAGTCGGATACGACTGAGGCAACTTAGCAGCAGCAGCAGCAGCATGATTTAAAAAACAATCTCAGCACACTAGGAAAAGGAAGTCTCCTTTTCCTGATAAACGGAATCTACAAAATACCCATAGTGAACATCTCATATAACCATGAAAGGCAGTATGCTTTTCTGCAAAGCTTGGGAATAAAGATTCACTGTGAACACTCCTAGTGAATATAGTACCGGAAGTCCAGGTTGCAATAACAATGGAGGAGCAGAAATAAACCCACATTGTTCTTCCTATCATTAATGTTATGGTATAGTTATCACAATTAATGCACCAATATCAATAATTATTATCAACTAAAGTCCACACTTTCTTCAGATTTTCTTAGGTTTTATATAACATCCTTTTTCTCTTCCAGGATTCCCTTCAGGATAGTGATCATGGCCCCTTATGCTCATTTCGACTTGTTGACAATTTTTCAAATCTTCCTTATTTCTGATGACCTTGACAATTTTGAGAAGTACTGGTTAGAGAGTTTATGGGATATCCCTCAGCTGGGATTTTTTCATATTGGCCCATTGCAATGGTTTTTTTTTGAGGATGACTAAAAAGTAAAGTGCCATTCTCATCATCATATCAATAGTACATATCGTCAACATGACATCACTATTGAACTATGATTACTCCACTGTAATTTCAATTTGTCATCAACTGCATATAATTTGCATTTTTTCTCCCAGTTTGTGGCTTATGTTTTCATTGTCTTAATTATTTTTCACAGAGCAGAAAGTTTTAGCTTTAATACAATTCAGTTTTTTTTTTTCTGCTGATCATGCTTTTGGTAATACATCTGAAATCTCATCACCAAACTAGAGCTCAAAGATTTTCTTCTGTGTTTTTTCCTATAGATTTTATACTTTTGTGTTTTACCTTTCTGTCCATGATCTATTTTGAGTTAATTTTGTGTAAGGTATAAAGTCTACATCTAGGTATGTATTTTTTGCTTATGGACATCCAATGATTTCATCACCACTTATTTAAAAAAGAGATATCTTTTTTCCCCTTTTGGATTGCTTTGTATATTTTCCAAAAACCAGTTGACTCTATGAGTGTGCATCTACTTTCAGGCACTTCAGCATTATGCTTGGGGGCTATTTTAAAGGGTGAAATTACTGAAAAATAGGCACAAATGAAAATATGTGGCACTTTATAGACTGAGAAAAGGACAGTTTTTATAGTATGAGAGCTGACATCAAAAACCAGAGCATTGCTGTGTTTGACCTCAGCTGGGAATGTGTATGTCAGGCAATTCACATTTTTCACCATTTTGAATGTCTGTAAGTGACATAAGAAGATGGTATGTATTGATTTGGGAGTTACAAATTAAGTTTACATGAATAGACAAATGTACAAATAATGAGGATTTTAAAAATCACATATCCAGACTTATATCCCAGACTTATATCCCAGATATAGAAGAAACTCTAAACTCAATAATAAAAAATCAAAATTTTGATTAAAAAGGAGTGGAGGAAAAAGTTTTGAAGAGCTATTTCATCAGAGGAGATACAGGAATGGCAAATAAGCACATGAAAAGATACTCGACATTATATTAGCACTAGAGAAATGACAATTAAAAGCACAATGAGCTACCAGAACACATCTATTAGAACAGCTAAAACAAATGCTATAAAATAAATAGATGATACCAAATGCTTCAAAGAATGTAGAAGTAAATATCTCATACATTGCAGGTGGAAATGAAAAATATGCAGCTACTCTGGAAAACTGGTTGTCAGTTTCCTATAAACTTAAAAATGTACTTGCAGTATAACTCAGTAATCCTATTCCTAGTTATTTATCTTAGATATATTGAAATGTAAATAGCTTGCTCCTTGGAAGGAAAGCTATGACAAACCTCAGTTCAGTTGCTCAGTCGTGTCCGACTCTTTGAAACCCCATGAATTGTAGCACGCCAGGCCTCCCTGTCTGTGACCAACTCCAAGAGTTCACTCAAACTCATGTCCATCGAGTCGGTGATGCCATCCAGCCATCTCATCCTCTGTTGTCCCCTTCTCCTCCTGCCCCCAATCCCTCCCAGCATCAGAGTCTTTTCGAATAAGTCAACTCTTCGCATGAGGTGGCCAAAGTACTGGAGATTCAGCTTTAGCATCAGTCCTTCCAAAGAACACCCAGGGCTGATCTCCTTTAGAATGGACTGGTTGGATCTCCTTGAAGTCCAAGGGACTCTCAAGAGTCTTCTCCAACACCACAGTTCAAAAGCATCAATTCTTCAGCACTCAGTTTTCTTCACAGTCCAACTCTCACATCCATACATGACCACTGGAAAAACCATAGCCTTGACTAGATGAAACTTTGTTGGCAAAGTAATGTCTCTGCTTTTCAATATGTTACCTAGATGGTTGGTCATAAATTTCCTTCCAAGGAGTAAGCATCTTTTAATTTCATGGCTGCAGTCACCATCTGCAGTGATTTTGGAGCCCCCCAAAATAAAGTCTGACACTGTTTCCCCATCTATTTCCCATGAAGTGATGGGACCAGATGCCATGATCTTCGTTTTCTGAATGTTGAGCTTTAAGCCAATTTTTTCACTCTCCTCTTTCACTTTCATCAAGAGGCTTTTGAGTTCCTCTTCCCTTTCTGCCATAAGGGTGGTGTCATCTGCATATCTGAGGTTATTGATATTTCTCCTGGCAATCTTGATTCCAGCTTGTGCTTCTTCCAGCCCAGCGTTTCTCATGATGTATTCTGCATAGAAATTAAATAACCAGGGTAACAATATATACCCTTGACGTACTCCTTTTCCTATTTGGATCCAGTCTGTTGTTCCATGTCCAGTTTTAACTATTGCTTCCTGACCTGCATATAGGTTTTTCAAGAGGCAGGTCAGGTGGTCTCATATTCCCATGTCTTTCAGAATTTTCGACAGTTTCTTGTGATCCACACAGTCAAAGCCTTTGGCATAGTCAATAAAGCAGAAATAGATGTTTTTCTGGAACTCTCTTGCTTTTTCCATGATCCAGCAGATGTTGGCAATTTGATCTCTGGTTCCTCTGCCTTTTCTAAATCCTGCTTGAACATCTGGAAGTTCACGTTTCATGTATTGTCGAAGCCTGGCTTGGAGAATTTTGAGCATTACTTTACTAGCGTGTGAGATGAGTGCAATTGTGTGGTAGTTTGAGCATTCTTTGGCATTGCCTTTCTTTGGGATTGGAATGAAAACTGACCTTTTCCAGTCCTGTGGATAAACCTAGACAGCATATTAAAAAGCAGAGACATCACTTGCTAACAAAGGTTTGTATAGTCAAAGCTATGGTTTTTTCAGTAGTCATGTATAGATGTTAGGGTTGGACCACAAAAAAGGCTGAGCACTGAATAACTGATGCTTTCATTCTGTGCTACTGGATAAGACTCTTGAGAATCCCTTGGACAGCAAGGAGATCAGATCAAGACCTAAAGGAAATCAATCATGAATGTTGATTGGAAGTACTGATGCTGAAGCTGGAATACTTTAGCTGCTGCTGCTGCTGCTAAGTCGCTTCAGTCGTGTCCGACTCTGTGCGATCACAGAGACGGCAGCCCACCAGGCTCCCCCATCCCTGGGATTCTCCAGGCAAGAACACTGGAGTGGGTTGCCATTTCCTTCTCCAATACTTTAGCTACCTGATGCAAAGAGCCAATTTATTAGAAAAGCTCTAATGATGGGAGAGACTGAAGGCAAAAGGAGGAGAGGGCAGCAGAGGATGAGATGGTTAGATAGCATCATCAACTCAATGAAAATGAATTTGCGCAAAACTCTGTAGATGGTACAGGACAGAAGAGCCTAATGTGCTGTAGTTAATGGGGTTGCAAAGAGTGAGATAAGACTTAACGACTGAAAAACCACAAACTCGTATGTTTATGACAGCCTTTACTAAAACCACCTGAAACTGAATAGTCCAAATGTTCCTCAATCAATAAATCAATCAAACCAAATGCAGTACATTCATACAATGGAATGCTACTCAGGCATAAAAAGAAATGTGTCATTAGAATGTGCAACAATATGGATGAATGTCCAAGGCACTGTTTTCAGTAAAAGAAGGCAATCTCAACAGTTACATACCATATTTGACTTTATATGACTTTCTGGAAAAGGTAAAACTATAGAGACAAAGAGAAGATCAGAGGTGGCCAGGGCTGAGTCATGAGGGGACAGTTTGACTACAAATAGACAACATGAAAAAATTTAGGAGACTTCCCTGGTGGTGCAGTGGATAGGAATCTGCCTGCCAATGCAGGGGACACAGGTTTAATCACTGGTTCAGGAAGATTCACATGCTGTGGAGCAACTAAGCCTGTGTACCACAGCTACTAAGCCTGAACTCTAGAGCCTGTGGGCCGCAACTACTGAAGCCCATGCACCCCAGAGCCACAGACCATAACTATTGAGCCTGCTGTGCTGCAACAATTGAAGACTGCGCACCTAGAGCCTGTGCTCCACAAGAGAAGCCCCTGCAGTGAGAAACCCGCACACTGCAGCAGAGTAGCCTCGACTCATTACAGCTAGAGGAAGCCTGCACAGAAACAAAGACCCAGTGCAATCAGAAAAAAAAAAAAAAAAATTAAACATTAAAAAATATTTTTAAAAAAAGAAAAATTGAGGAGAGAGGGTACTTAATTTGAAAATATTAAGGTCCTAAAATTCTATGGTTGGAAATATTACAATGCAGTATACCATTCTCATAAGTTTTATTCTCTTCCTTTCTGCATGCACTGTTTTAAATTAGAAAATTACATACAGTATTTTAACACAACCAAATTCTTTATCAGTGAAAGAATTAAAGAATACATTGCTTGTGTTTGTGTATAAAATATATAAAATATGGTAACTTCTCGCAATTCCTGTGACTCTTCTGCACCACCGTGTGCTCAAAGAAATGTGGTTAAAATCTATTGCCTAATTCTATGGGTCCAACCCCTGTAATCACTTAAATAAAGTAATTTAGTATTCTTGGCTGGAGAATCCCACAGATAGAGGAGCCTGGCAGGCTGTAGTCCATGGGGTCCGCACAGAGTTGGACATGACTGAATAGACTTAGCAAAGTATAACATTGTATTAAATTTATCTAGATTTAGGAGAATTTTCACTTGAGTTAAATTTTTTAAAACATATTTTCAAAACAATTTATTTCTTTCCTGATGTTTAATTTGAACTCTTACAAAAATATACTTATATTCTCTTTCATTTTGACTTTTAAAGGCTGATTTTTATGTTATTAATTCAAGTGACTTGTTGGTTATTGGCATTTTACTAGGAAAACGAATGATTTTATATTCTATACAAACACATTGCTAATTAATAGAGGGCTTAGGACACCAGCTCTTTGAGGAAGAACCAAGAAGACCCCAAAATTGCTGATTTCTTTGTTTATAAGAGGATTCTATTTGGAAAAACACCTTTAAGGCAGAGATGGCACATAAATTCAGGTAGCTTTTTACAAACTGTTTAGGACATCTCCAAGAACATCCCCAAAGCATATTTCTTTCAGTTTTCTTACAAGTAACTGCTTCGGGGAAATCAAGGAATCATTATGCTATCCCCAGAGGATATTTTCTTTATTCTATTATCATAGTTTTTATAGGTTTGACAATTTCAATAAATATGTTGTTAGCCTCTTCCTTTGGTTTTCATCATGATACTTAAATACATGTTCCATACATGATATAGGACACAGATACACCTGTAGCTGATTCATATCAATGTATGGCAAAAACCACCACAGTGTCGTAAACTAATTAGCCTCCAATTAAAATAAATAAACTAAAAAAAAAAAAAAAGATCTTACTTTTTAATAAAAGGCTAATTTTTTCTGACCAAAAGGTGAAATTTATCTTTGGATTCTTGAATTGTTAACTTACACATGCATTCATGTTAGACTCATATCATCATGTATGTATGAATACAGCCCAAGTTTTGAAAACCTCTTTGACAAGAGCAATATATTCATAATCGTTTACATAAGTTTAATTCTGTTTCTCACTTGTTTGTAAAAGAAAAAGTTAGCCCTTCTCACATAACTTGTGAAACTTTGCTTCTTAAAAGAACACTTTTCCCTTGCCATACAAACAGAAAGGTTATTCCAGGCAGTGTAAGGGCTTGAACCCTGGCAGACTTAGGTCCAAATATTTGGTTCAATTACTTAACTCTGAATGTCTGTTTCCTCATCTTTCCAGTGGGGATAATAAGATTTGTCTTGCAGGGATGTTACAGGAAAAAAACTTGGCCCACTGGTTGGCAATGGCTTGTCCACAATTAACAGTGACTATGAGAAACATCAATGACTTCTGTTGCCGATATTTGTTTTTTTCTTTTCCCCAAAAGAGAACTTGGCCCTCTTAATAGATGTTGTTTGGTCTATTATAAAAGAAAAGTTTGTTCTCGCAATATGTATTTACATATTTTAGAGATTTTCTTCCTTAAAAATCAAAACAAAAAAAATTGCCATATTGAAAAATATACCCTTAAAAATCTCAATATAAAATACTTTTGCTACTAAACTTCAAAAGGATAAGATTTTAAATTAAAAACTGTATTGGCTTTAAAATTTTCATGCTAATCTTTTTTTACAGAGTTCTTTAAACACTGGGTTTCTTTTCAACATAAACTATGCTTTTGTTATCAAGTATGCTTTCCCTTATTGTATAACCATAATTTATAAAATCATATATATAATAAACATATAGAATATATATAGGTATTGATTTTTGTTTTTAGTTTTGAATTTTCTGTGATTCTTAAAACTCTTGGCCTTGCTTTGCCATTAGAGAACACTAACTCTGCACTTCAAGTCTAAATTTAAATGTAAATATTTTTATCAATATATGCATATTAAAATTAGCCAATAATATCACATAGTGTGTTTTATTCTTCTCTAAGGTCTGTTTTCTCAAAATTAACTGGAAATTTGCTTTTGAGTCATCACTTTTGGAGAAATCACTAATAAAAAACCCTATATCTTCTGGTATTTTCTCAAAGAGAAAAAAGTAAAAAAAAAAAAAAAAAGGCTTATTTCAGAGTCAATAAATTTATAATCATTTATTTGTTGTAGAAAAATTGTCTCTGCATTTTTCATATTCTACCACAGGGTGGAGTATCGCTTTAAATATGGGACCTGTTTTTTACTGCCATGCATTCCTAACTAAATTCATTCTGTTATGTAGATAAACTATGAAGTAGGTTTTAGTGAATGGTAAAATTGGGGTTCTAAAATTTAAACACTATCCAACTCCTTTGAATTGCTACTCAGGTATAATGAAGAAAATATTAATATTCAGTGGTCCCCAACAGAAGAAAGCAAAAAAGTCTATTCCAATCCTGTGGAGATTTTATGACACAAGGTCTTGAAATGGTATTTAATTTTCATGTAATTGTGTATGCTTTTCCTTCAAAGGTAGCAGTCATGGCATAGTCTACTGTTTTGACGAATGATTTATATGTTGTATATAAGTATTGTATGGGCTTCCCTGGTGGCTCAGATGGTAAAGAAACTGCCTACAATGTGGGAGACCTGGGTTCAATCCCTGAGTCAGGAAGATCCCCTGGAGAAGGGAATGGCAACCTACCCCAGTATTCTTGCCTAGAGAAATCCATGGATAGAGGAGCTGGGCAAACTATAGTCCATGGGGTTGCAAAGAGTCTGACACAACTGAGCCACTAACACTTCACTTCATATATGAATTAATTGTGATAATGTAAATGCAAAAAGGCAAAATGGCTGTCTGAGGAGGCCTTACAAAGAGCTGAGAAAAGAAGAGAAGCAAAAGGGAAAGGAGACAAGGAAAGATATAACCATTTGAATGCAGAGTTCCAAAAATATCAAGGAGTGATAAGAAAGTTGTCCTAAGTGAACAATGCAAAGAAACAGAGGGAAACAATAGAATGGGAAAGACTAGAGATCAC
Source organism: Bubalus kerabau (assembly GCF_029407905.1). NCBI lineage: Eukaryota > Metazoa > Chordata > Mammalia > Artiodactyla > Bovidae > Bubalus > Bubalus kerabau. The sequence continues at coordinate 31,272,392 of NC_073631.1, read as the reverse complement.
TTCAAGAAAATTAAAGATACCAAGAGAACATTTCATGCAAAGATGGGCACAGTAAGGGACAGAAATGATATGGATCTAACAGAAGCAAAAGATATTAAGAAGAGGTGGCAAGAATACATAGAACTATACAAAAAAGATCTTATTGACCCAGGTAAACCCAATGGTATGATCACTCAACTACAGCCATACATCTTGCAGTATGAAGTCAAGTGGGCCTTAATAAGCATCACTATGAACTAAGCTAGTCGAGGTGATGGAATTCCAGATGATCTATTTCAATTCCTAAAAGATGATGCTGTTAAAGTGTTGCACTCAATATGCCAGCAAATGTGGAAAACTCAGCAGTGGCCACAGGACTGGAAAAGGTCAGTTTTCATTCCAATCCCAAAGAAAGGCAATGCCAAAGAATGTTCAAACTATTGCACAATTTCACTCATTTCACATGCTAGCAAAGTAATGCTCAAAAGTCTCCAAGATAGGCTTCAACAATATGTGAAACAAGAAATTCCAGATGTTGAAGATGGATGTAGAAAAGGCAGAGGAACCAGAGATCAAATTGCCAACACATATTGGATCATAGAAAAAGCAAGCGGATGCCAGAAAAATACCTACTTCTGCTTCACTGACCATGCTAAAGCCTTTGAATGGATCACAACAAACTGTGGGAAATTCTTAAAGAGATAGGAATATCAGACTACCTTACCTGCCTCCTGAGAAAACTGTATGCAGGTCAAGAAGCAACAGTTAGAACTGGACATGGAACAATGTACTGGGTCCAAATTGGGAAAGCAGTATGTCAAGACTATGTTGTCATCCTGCTTATTTAACTTATCTGCAGAGTACATCATGAGAAATGCCAGGCTGGAAGAAGCACAAGCTGGAATCAAGATGGCCAGGAGAAATATTAATCTCATATATGCAGATGATACCACCCTTATGGCAGAAAGCAATAAGGAACTGAAAGCGCCTCTTTAAGAAGGTGAAAGAAAAGAGTGAAAAAGCTGGCTTAAAACTCAACATTCAAAAAACTAAGATCATGACATCCAGTCCCATCACTTTATGGCAAATAGATGGGGAAACAAAGGAAACAGTGACAGAGTTTATTTTCTTGGGCTCCTAAGTCACTGCAGATGGTGACAGCATCCATGAAATTAAGATGTTTGCTTTTTGGAAGAAAGGCTATGACAAACCTAGACAGCATATTAAAAAGCAGAGACATTACTTCCCCAAAAAAGGCCCATATGGTCAAAGCTATGGTTTTTTCAGTAGTCATGTATGGATATGAAAGCTGGACCATAAAGAAAGCTGAGCACCAAAGAACTGATGGCTTTTGAACTATGGTGTTGGAGAAGACTCTTGAGAGTCCCTTGGACTACAAGGAGATCAACCAGTCATTTCTAAAGGAAATCCACCCTGAATATTCATTGGAGGATTGATGCTGAAACTGAAGCTCCAGTACTTTGGACACGTGGTTTGAAAAGCCAACTCATTAGAAAAGTACCTGATGCTGGGCAAGATCGAAGGCAGGAGAAGAAAGCGATCAAAGAGGATGAGATGGTTGGATGGCATCACTGACTCAATGGACGTGAATTTGAGCATGATCTGGGAGATGGTGAAGGACAGTGAAGCCTGGTGTGCTGTAGTCTATGGGGTTGGAAAGAGTTGAACACGACTGGGTGACTGCATAACAACAACATGGTTTGTGTTCAAAATACTGAATTAGGTTGTACTAATTTGAAAATATGGCTGTCCAACTAAATTGCTTTAGAATCGTTATGCTGGAGCTGTGACTTTCTAAAACAAACTTAATTTACTGACATCAAGTAATTCCTACCTGAAGTACAAAGTAGTCTCCTTTCAACAACTCAATGCTGCTTTTAACTCAGAGGAAGTACAGAAAATGAATCTGAAAGCTGAGGCCCCTTGGGCAATCTTGATGGATTTGACAGTGATAAAACTACTACATCTCTATGAAATCTCTCTGCCTGATCTCCCTTATTTTTTACTCAATAATAATAACAGGAGCTCTGATTGGGCAGCAACACAGATATAATACAAACACAAATGACACATGTAAGAAAATGAGGAAAGCATGCTTAAATAATATCCAGTGGCTCACGTCTCACATCAGGAGACCACTTGAAATGATGAGTGTAAATACTTCAGAACCCCATTCAGACATATCTATGTTTTTGAAATATTTCAAATTTTGAACATTAGATATAAAAAAGAAAAAAGACATTTTTTAGCTCCCCACTTCATCTACAGTATGTATACTGTGTGTGTGTGTGTTTATTTGCTTAGTCATGTCTGACTCTTTGCAACCCCATGGGCTGTACCCTGCCAGGTTCCTCTGTCCATGGGGATTCTCCAGGCAAGAATACTAGAGTGGGTTGCCATGTCCTCCTCCAGGGGATCTTCCCAACCCAGGGATTGACTCCAGACACCACATTACTGGTGGATTCTTTATCATCTGAGCCACTAGGGAAGCCCTCAGTATGTATATGGATCCAGATTAAACAGTAATGGTAGACAAAAGCAAATTTGGGAAGAGAAAGATGACATTGAATGCAATTCTTTCATAACTGGAGTTAATTTTTCTTTTTATGACTGCAGAGTGGTAAGAAACTAAAGAATTTTATGTTTAGTCCAACAGATTTTTTTTTTATAGTGGTGTAATTTATGTAACATAAATTACATTTAATTTAAATTTAGTGGCATTTAATGTTTTCAGTGTTGTTCAACTACCATCTCTCTCAGTTTCAAAAATTCTATCACCACAGAGCACCCTGTACCTATTAAGTAATCGTTTCTCATTGTCTTCTCCCACTGTCCTGAGAAAATCAATGACTTGCTTTCTATGCATATGAGTTTGCCTATTTTATGCATATTTCATATACAAGGCATCATATCGTATGTGACCTTTTGTGTCTGGCTTCTTTTACTTAGTATAATGCTTTGAAGGTTCATGCCTGTTGCACCATATATCAGAATGTCATTCTTTTTATGGCTGGATAATATTTCATCTGTTTATATAAATAAACAATATGGTAACCAAAATGTTACAAAATAAAATGTTACCACATTTTATTTTGTAACATTTTATTTATTCTTTCATCCACTGACGCACGCTTGAATTGTTTCCACCTTTTGGGTACTGCAAACAATGGAATGGAATGGAATGTATGCAATAGAAACTGGCATACAAAAATCTGAGCCCCTGTTTTCAATTCTTTTAGGTATATTCCAAGTGAAATTACTGGGTCCTATGTAATGCTATATTTAGCCTTTTGAGGAACTGCCAAAATGTTCTGTGCAGCATTTTTCATTTCCCTACAGAATGAAACTGGACTCTCAATCTGACACCAGACATGCAGGAAAAGACTCAAACTTGGTTAAGGACTTAAATTTAAACCCTAAAACCATAAAACTCCTTGGGAAAAAAATAGGGAAAATCCTTTTGACATTTTTGTTTGTTTGTTTCTCATTGTTTTTTATGCAGATGCATGCTTTATCTTCTCTGGAATGAATATGTTAAGAGTGGAATTTCTGGATCATAGGGAAGATACGTGACTAACAATTTTTTTTTAACCAAGATGATCTTGGCAATAATTTCTTAGATATGAGAATAAATGTATAAGAAACAAAAACAAAAAAATAAAAGTTGGGCTATATAAAACTAAAAACCTCTTCACAGCAAAGGCAACAAAGAAGAAAATGACAATGAAATTTATGAAATGGGAGAAAAAATTGCAAATCTTATCTGGTGAGGCAAATATTCAAAATATATTAAAAATTCATACAAGTCAACAGCAAAAAAAGAAAAAAATTAAAAATGGACAAATGACATGAACAGACATTCTTCCAAAGAATATATACAAATGGTCAACATATATATGAAAAGGTGCTCAACCTCAATAATCAACAGGGAAACATAAATCAAAACCACAGTGTGGCACTACTTCAAATCAATTTCATTTCTTTGCAAATGGACATTCAGTTTTCCCTACGCTTTATCATTCAGACAGAAACCTAATAAGGAACCTCAAACTTGAATAACAATATAGATCAAATGGATACAATAGACACATATAGAACATGCCACCCATCCACAGCAGAATACACATTCTTCTCAAGTGCCCACAGAACATTCTCCAGGATAGATCATATATTAGGCCACAAAGCAACTCAACAAGTTTCAGAAGACTGAAATCATACCAAGCATATTTTCTGATCACAATGATATAAAACTGGAAATCAAATAGGAAAATTTTAAAAATCACAAATATGTGGAAATAAAGCACATTAGTGAACAACCAGTAGGTCAAAAAAGATATGAAAAAGGAAATCAGAAAGTATCTTGAGATAAACAAAAATAAAAATATAATATACCAAACCATATGGGATGCAGCCAAAGCTGAAAATCCAACGTTTTAAGCAAATTTATAGCAATAAATGCCTATGTAAAAGAAAAAGAAAGTTCTCAACAACCCAATTTTACACTTCAAGGAATTAGAAAAAGAACAAACTAAACTCAAGATTAGCAGAAGGGAGGACATAATAGAGATTAGAGCTGATATATTAATAAATGAACTAGAGACAACAAAGGAAAATATCAATGAAACTCGTGTTGTTTTCTTCTTTTTTTTTTTTGAAAAGATAAACATAATTGACACACCTATAGCTCACTAAACAAGAAAAAAGAGAGTAGTCAAAGTTATGAATGAAAAGGCAATATTACAGTTGATACCAATACAAAGGTATCACAAGAAGTTACTAAGAATAACAGTACTTCAACAAATTTGATAACCTGGGAAAAAGAGATAAATTCCTATAAACATATAATCAACCAAGACTGAATGATGAAGAAACAGAAAATCTGAATAGATCGATTATTACTAAGAGATATAGGCAGTAATCAAAAAGTCTCCTAACAAAGACAATTTCATAACCATATGGCTTTACTGGTAAATTATACCAAACATTTAAAGTAAAATTTATACTAGTTTTTCTTGAATTATTCCAAAAATATCAAAGAGGACAGAGGGAATACTTCCAAACTCACTTTAGAGAGTAGCATTTCTCTGATACCAAAGCAGACAAGGACATTATGAGAAAAGCAAACTGTAGGTGAAATTCTCGGTGAACACAGATGCAACAACGCTTAACAAAATACTAGCAAACAAAATTCAACATTAAAAGGACCATACATACAATCAAGTAAGATTTATTTGAAGGCTTAGAGGATGGTTCAGTATAAATCAAATCAATAAATGTGATACACAACATTAATAAGGTAAAGGAGAAAAAACGTATGATCAATTAAATAGGTACAGAAAAATTCTGACAAAATTCAACATCCTTTGATAATAAAAACTCTCAACAAACTGGGAATAGAAGAAATTTACCATAAATTATGCCACATATGGCATAATAAAGGCCATCTGTGACAAGTCCACAGTTAACATCATACTTAATGGTTACATGCTGAAAGCTTTTCCTTCCTTCAAGAGCAAGACAAAGGTGCCCACTTTCACCACTTTTATTCTAGTTAGCACTGAAAGGTCTTGCTAGAGCACTTAAGCAAGAAAAATAAAAAGCATCCAAATCATAAAGGAAAGTAAAGCTGTCTCTGTTTGCAGATGACATGATATTGTACATAGAAAATTCTAAAGACGTCATCAAAAGCTTCTAGACCAAATAAATTCATGTATGTTGCAGGATACAAAATCAAACTCAGTTTCATTTCTATATACTAGCAGTGAATTATCTGAAAAGGAAATTAAGAAAATAATCCAATTTACAAAAGCATCAACAATAATAAAACACTTGGAAATAAATTTAACTGAGGAGGTAAAAGTTCTGTAGCTAAAAACGGTAAGACACTGATGAAAGAATTTGAAGAATATACAGATAAATGGAAAGATATCCCATGTCCCCACCTCATTCAGGGCACAGCTGAGCTTCAGAAAGATCATAGCAGTCAATCTATGCTCAGCCTGTAGACTATTTTCTGTTTATGCCAACCATTAGGTCTTGTGTTCACTTATATTTCTGTGTATAAACTACAACTCTTTTAAGAAGATGATGACTAATTTCTGGAATTAAGGATATAATTGCACCAAGGTACTGATTTTCATGTTATACTCCACACCCTTTGTTTCTGAAAACTATATCTAACAGGTACCCAATATTTGATGGCTTCATTGATTTTCTTCTGAACAGTTTTCATTAAATTTTCCTGTAAAAAGTGGTAGGATTTATGTCAATGTTCCAACTACAGGTGGCACTGACTGACTTAATTTGTCAGTTCTGTTCTTGGTTATTCTTTTGTAACTTGAAAGTAAACAGAATACTACACATCATGAATAATGTTGAAGGGAAAACCTGAAGAATAATTCCTTTGAGGGAGCAGTTGAATGTGGGAAATCATTTTCTCTTTTTATTCACTATGCTCCTAGGAGTCTAGCCAGGACCGCATCTGCTTTTTTTTTTTTTTTTTATTAACATGTATATTTTTTAGTCTAGCATGGTGATGGGAGCATGCAGATATTTGATAAATGCTATATAATGATAGTTTTGGCTATCATTATTATAGCAATTATGAAGCCTACTCAAAAATGATTTGATGCTGTGACTTCATGGTAAGACATGTTTTGCCTCTAGATTTTTCTTTAAATAGAAGCCTTGAATGAACTAAATTTGTTTTCAACATTCAGAAAATCATAGGAAAGACTCATAGAGGCCATCTAGCCCATTACATTGTATTACACTGGAAGAATCTGAAAAACAGGGAAGTTTGACTTGTCTAATATAAAAAGTATAGTTAGTTCCAGATCTAGGGGACAAATAAACAGGTCTTCTGATCTTACAGCATTACTCCTACTATACAAAACAAGAAGTTACTTTTGCCATTGTGAAATGGTAATTTATAGCTCTTATTCAAAATTGTGCTTCAGAGCTATACTTTGGAATTCACAATGGCAGACAAAGAATACTTAACTTACTGTATTCCTTCCAAACTTGGAGATTTTGATAGAGTTGGTGGACCCATTCCATTTTATCAACCATTTATTGAAAAGCAACAAAATCCAGAGCTGAGAGAATATAACCTAATTATGTCTAGTTGGATAGCCAATTTCAACCTCAGCTGCAAAGAAAACTTGCATAATTTAAATGAACAGAACTTCAGTGTATGTGTTAGTATTAGCTTTGGGGAATTAAAAAAAAAAATTAGAGACTTATCTCCCTGGTGAGATGGTCTGTGTTGAGAGCAAATTTCCTTATTAATGATCCAGGTATGGATTTCTGTTGGGCTTCAGAGAAAAGATGGGGGTTTCATAATATACAATATCATATGTATTCTGACACTTATGATGTTCATTGACTGAGGCACATTGATGTAGTATAAGATGAAAATGCTATATATCCCAAAGTAGGCTTGATGCAAAATGCAGATACCACAGCAAACCTCAAAAGACATTTGTTCATTTGGTTAATTTTTTGATCAAATGTTTTATTTCATAATTCTGGAAGTCGACCAATTTTCTGTTCTCTCACTACATTTCAGTACTGAATAAATACAGTGCTGGAGTTGGCCCACTGAAAATGACCTGCTATCATTCATGCAGGCAAAGCCATGGATTCTGGGATCCTGACTTTATTTGGTCCTCCTTCTGGATTGTGGTAGGGAAAATAAACGTACCCAGTGACTTATATGTTTCTTCAGGTGACTTTCACCTTGGCTGACTTGATTTGTGCTGAAGGGACCACAGAGAGACTTTCTTCTGCTTCCCAGCAAGCAGAGGTCAAGCTATTTTCATGTTCTCTTCCTCATTTTCCTTCCTTCTGGGATTGATCCTGTTCTTTCAGGCTTTTTATTATTGTCACCTCTTTTTTTTTTTTTTTAATCCATCTTCACTTTGTGATTAACTGGAAGCTTCTTTTAAGTATGTCCATTTAATTATTTTATAAAAGAATAACTTATGTAGATTATTCTTGAGGCCCCTGGTCCTGGTCAAGCTGACCACCTGCTATTGTCCAAAAGTATGAGACATCTCCTACTTCTCACACTACATTGTTATTGCCATTTTGCTGTTTCATGCATTCCACCACCACTTCATAAGCCAGTTTATAGCAATCACTGGATTCTACTTTTCTATTGCCTTTGTCAAGCACAGAGCCTAATATATAGTAAGTATGAAACACATGACAGATGAATAAATTGGATGGGCTCTTAGAAGAAAAATCAGCTTGCTTGACCACTAATTTCAGTTATGTGGCATATATCAAAGAAACACAGGTTTAAAATCAGAAAAAATGAGTTGTGGCCCAGGCAAGAATCTTAACTTGCTCTTATTTCAGTTTACTCCTCTGTAAAATAAAAGTGTACTAAATAATTAAAAGACGCTTACTCCTTGGAAGAAAAGTTATGACCAATCTAGATAGCATATTGAAAAGCAGAGACATTACTTTGCCAACAAAGGTCCGTCTAGTCAAGGCTATGGTTTTTCCAGTGGTCATGTATGGATGTGAGAGTTGGACTGTGAAGAAAGCTGAGTGCCGAAGAATTGATGCTTTGGAACTGTGGTGTTGGAGAAGACTCTTGAGAGTCCCTTGGACTGCAAGGAGATCCAACCAGTCCATTCTGAAGGAGATCAGCCCTGGGATTTCTTTGGAAGGAATGATGCTGAAGCTGAAACTCCAGTACTTTGGCGACCTCATGCGAAGAGTTGACTCATTGCAAAAGACTCTGATGCTGGGAGGGATTGGGGGCAGGAGGAGAAGGGGATAACAGAGGATGAGATGGCTGGATGGCATCACTGACTTGATGGACGTGAGTCTGAGTGAACTCTGGGAGTTGGTGATGGACAGGGAGTCCTGGCGTGCTGCGATTCATGGGGTCGCAAAGAGTCGGACACGACTGAGCGACTGAACTGAACTGAAACAATTTCTAATGTCAAAAGAATTCTTAGAGGTGGATTACTTCTGTTTGTCATCATAAAAGAAATGAAGTGGTGTAGCAGTTTCTAATCAGTTAAACTATTATGTATTGAGTCTTTAATACATATTTGTCACAGTGTACAGGGAGGCCTGGCAAACTATGGTTCATGGGGTCACAAAGAGTCGGACATGACCAAGCACCTGAACTGAACTGACAATGTTCAAAGCACTTAAAAACAATTCAGAGCCAACTTGACACATTAACGCTAAAATTTAAAAAAATGCTGCAACCATGACAAAACCTATTGGCAGAGACCACAGGTTTATATGTCAATGTGTATATGAAAAAGAAGCACCAACTCAGGATGGTTTGGAGGACTAGTGCCTTAAGAAAGGGATTTTACAATTTAAGGGATGAGGACCAGCAAAGTGTAATAGAATATTAGAACTGAATGGGTCCTTGGAGTCACCTATCTCTTTTGATTTAGAATAAATTCAATTGATGTTTCACAAACTGTAGCCACATCAAAGCATCTGTAGAGTCTTGCTTGGAATTCAGGACTCTTAATCTGGAATTCTTTGGACCACAACATCTAATCTCCTATATAAAAGACTGATCTCTGTATTAAAGCCAGTAGTGACAAAGCACACACAAAACCCAAGGTAGAAAGAAAAGGGTGGTGGAGGCAAAGTTCTGAGGAGCAGATGTAGATACAAAACTTTAGCTAAATATTCAGGACAAAATTCAGACATATATTTCAAATGCTACATGAAGTAAACACCTGCTTTTATTGTGTCCTTTCTAGCATCACTTTCTTTGACAACAAAACTCCAATTTTCCTCAGTGAATTCTGTCTTCCGGACTCTTAGCTGTTCTAGCTTAAATGGAGTAACCTTGTTGCTAGTATGTATATTTCTAAGTTTATTGCCCTAGAGTTTTACAAATTTCAAAGAGGATAAAAGAGTTTTTTCCTATTTTAACATTGGACGCTCTCAGATCTGACCTATTGAAGATTATCATTCATTTTATAGTTGCATATTTATGTTGCTTTTCAGCTAAATATTTATTGAAGCCTTTTTTCTACCTCTGACCTTGTGAATCTTTGCCTTACCTGCTAAGATCATCTTTACTGTATTTAAATCTCATCTGCAACTCTCTTGAATGCACAGTGTCCATCCCAGGCTTCCGCTACATCCTTATGGCCTACACTCCATGGTAACAGTATGATTTTTCCATCAGTGTTTCCATACAGTGATAACTGTATGGTCTTCCTCATTGTCAAGTGTGGTTCTTGAATACCAATTCTCTATTTTAGGGAAGAACGCTGGCTCTGCAGACAGACACCGGAATTTGACTGTTGGGTGCACCGCATGTTAGCTACATGACCTGGGAAACTACTGAACACCTATAAGCATAATTTTCTTCATCTTCAAAATATATGATAATTTATATCTACCTCATATGACTATTGTCGGTAAAGACTAGTATAGCCACCTTATGTAATTAGCAGAGTTCGTGGCACTTGGTAAACACTACAAATATTAGACACTATTGTTATCACTATTATTCTTATGCCAAAATTGTCACTCTGAGTACTCTTTTCAATATATTTGTTCCATTTTTAAGTCATTAAATTTAATAATTTAGCATAACTCTTAACCATGTTAGATAGATAGACAGGTAGATAGACTGATGTCAGTGTGTCTATTTATACCACTAGATTTTATCATCAGGGTAAGAACTGAGAGCTTCTACATCTTATTATCTCTAGTTCTGATAGCATATGACCTGGTACTCAGAAAGGAGAAAGAGAAGGCGATAAGGAAGAGACACCAAGAAATCATCTCATACATACACGTATGTATATGCATATATATTTTTCCTCACATAATCAAAATGTCCAGGAAGTGTCCAAATTCCTTACTTCATTAAACTACAATGTGTCCGATACTTCTTTTGTTCCATTTTGTGCCTTTTTAAAAGTTGTGTCAAAACAGAGATACTGCTTGGTTATATACTTTGTGTGAACACATTTTATTCATTGAACATAAAATTATTAACCACCAACTGTGGGGTAGGCTATATGCTAGACCCTGAACATGTGAATATAGATAAAATAAGACCTCTGCTTCCCTAAAGATTACAGGTTAATGAAGCACAATGACTACTAGGTAGATAAATTGTGATATAACAAGATAAGCATGTGACTCAATAGGATTATAAGTTAGCATGAACGCAGAGGATGAGGTGACTAATCACTATGTAAAATTGAAGGGTTGTCCTAACATTAGCCCTTGGCTCTTTTACCCAGAATAGGATGTTTTTATTTTAAACACTTTGTAAAAATTAATAGTAATTTCAATGCCTCACATCTAAGCCTTTGATGACCACTCAGGAGCACTCTTGCTGCCTTCCCTGTATAGGTGTCCATATTTTCTTTTCTAACTCAGTTCTTTAACTTTTGCCTCTATAATTTTTCTCCTCCCAAAAGCAGATGGTTAAGGATGTAACCAGCAGTGAAGGCAGGAGTAGGGGCATCATAAACTACTGGGGTACAAGCAAAGATATCAGACATTACTCTTTCAGTGTAATGACAGAGACTCAACTCAAACTTGATTAGGCAAGAAAGGTGATGGACTATCCCTCACGACCAAACTGCAATGGTAAGGATTGTGCCACTCACTGGAGACTACTGCAGGAGGATTCTATCACCATCCCTCAGGTCTATATTTCCATGTTCATCTCATTCTTTCAGACAGATTTCCTCCACCGTGTTGAAACAATGGCTACAGCTAGCTTCTGGGCTCTTCTATTTGTTTTCACTGGACAATCTCTTCAGAAAGACTTTGATTAGCCAGGTGAACCTAGGAACCATGAAATGTGATCAGAAGAGTAGCGTCTAAGATGATTGTGGCTCTCGTTTAAACATACAGTGGGGGGAGAGGAAGAAAGCACATATTTGAGATGAAGGGGAATGAGTGGTGTGGGCAAACAGAAGTAGTCATACAGGCATGCTGCTTTCCAGTAAATGTCTATGGAGTTCCTGCAATGTGCCCAGCACTGCACTGGTGCCACAGTCTAGGAGAATTATTCAAATAATCTACACATAAGCCCTCCCAAAGGAGGACAGGAGCAGTTGCCCTATTCCAGGTGAGTTCCACTCTTAGGCAGCTCTCTGAACCTGACCACAACTAGCCTTGTCAGCCTGGGATCACTTGGGGAAATTAAGCCTACTATATCCATCCCCCAAATAGTCTCCAAATTTCACTTAGAAATTGGGGCGGGAAGACCAGAGAATTGCCATGGAAAATCAAGGGCACTGAAGCTAAGCTAGGGAAGTTTGTGAAGACGTCTGCCATCTGCAGCAATGATGTGGGTGGCTCTCCCGTGCTCGCTTGAGATGCTGCTGGGATTCTCATGCCTGCCTACAGGTCTGGTTGCCACCACATCAGAAAATAATGACCTTAACTTCTCTTCTGCTGTCCAAACCTCATGTAACTTTCTCTCAAAGGGAAATTCTATCCAGGATGAAATAGGAAAGGGGAGTTTGGGGGATGCAATTTCCCAGACCTTAGGAGGGTGTGGGTGTAATGCTGAGTTGATAGCAGACAATCCACTTCAGCATCCTTACCCTGTTTCACATGCAGGCATGTTGGCTAACATTTATTGATGTCCACTGCACCCGGCAATGTGCTCCATATTTCACATGTGTTTTCTCACTGAAGGCCTTAAACAATCCCAGTGGCAGTGTGAGATGGAGGCAGTAGGAGGGAGAGAGAGAGTTTTAATTCTATATTTTATAAGAAAACTAAAGCCAAGAGAAGGAACTGACCAATGGTCCTACAGCTGAAGTAACAGTGGAGCTAGGGTTCAAATCCTAATCTCTGACAAGAAAATCTGATTTCTGAAGTGGACACAATACTGACCCTCTAATCTATTCTTTCTTTGATATAAGTGTTGGTTATGGCTAAGGGAGCCAAAGCTAGTTTATTTTCTCATGCAGTTTCACTGCAGATACCACTTCTAATCTAAATGACTCTTGTAAAAGGGCCACTTGGGGAAATATGTTTAGGAGATGCATAAAGCCCAGTCTACAAGATAGATGGATCCCCCATCAAATGTCAGTAATTGTGAGAGAAGCTAAAAAGACTATGTACACCATGCATGGATGGGAATACTTCCTCAAAATTATTCAAGACAAAAAGAAGTAGTTTAAAATGGCTTTTTGATAGGACTAATCCTTTTTAAAATGGGGAAGAGTAATCCTGCTGGGAAATTTTAAGAAAAATTTATGCCCTTGTGGATTGTAACATAGTATGAATGTATGCTGACATGAAGAAAGGTGCTATTGCAATGGAAATAAAGGCAGTTATAATGGAATGTGAGACAAAGAGACCTTGTGAGAAAAAAGTTACTAGTGGTTAATCAGAACAACTTTTGAAAGGTAGAGAGAGAGGAAAAAAAAAAAAAAGAGAGAACAAGAGAGCATGTAAGAGAGGTTGACTGTGTAGAAAAGATTTAAATAAAATATTCTTGTCCTCAGAAAGAAACAATCTGTGGAGCAACAGTGTTCAAAGAAACCTTCGCTCCTACTCCAGTCCTTCTGCAAGACTGCACAGCCCCTACACACAATCTCTTGGCTAATTTCATTCTGAGTACTTTGATATTGGGAGAGGGGTCTCTTGTATAGTAGAAACAATCTTTTTGATTAGTGGAAAGATGTGCTCTAAAATAAATACATATATGGAAAATTTGCTCTGTAAATATACTTCTGACACACATATAATAAAATTCACAAATTTCCCAAACCACACTAATGACACAGAAAGTTGAGAACCAAATACTAGGTCACTATGACAGCTTCCCTGCTGGCTCAGACAGTATAGAATCCACCTGCAATGCAGAAGACCCAGGTTCAATTCCTGGGTTGGGAAGATTCCCTGGAGAAGGAAATGGCTACCCACTCCAGTATTCTTGCCTGGAGAATCCCATGGACAGAGGAGCCTAGAGGGCTGTAGTCCATGGGGTCTCAAAGAATTGAATATGACTGAGAGACTAACACAAAACGTTAGCCACTCCATCAAGACTCAGAAATCCCATAGATGTCATCATGATATGGTCAGCAGCCTTACCTTCCTTTGTCCACAGAGAAAAATGTAGATGTATTTCAGTCCATGTAAAGACAAGAAAAACTGTCCAAGTTGTGCTATTGGGAGTTAATGTGCTAGAATTCTGATTTCCCAGCTTGTATGAGGAGGACATTACAAGGCTGTCCCCATTTGGTATCTGTGATGATTTAAACACCCGATTTTTAAAATTGCAGTAAAACTATCCTCTAGGTGTAAGAAACAGTTTTAATTAATAATAAATCTTCCATATTAGGGGGATGGATTCAAGAAATGAAAGGAGATTTTAAAAAAAAAATCCATGAGGCACAAGCAACAGATTGTCTAGGAAGAAATTATATTTTTAAGCCTTTTGACTGGTACTTGTATATACTAACATAAACGTCATCAAATGTGAGGTAATTAAACACAGTAATTTGCTAATTCCAAAGACGTTTAGTGTCAAATTTTGAGAGGAAGTAAGAATAACATCACTTGTGAAAAGCAAATAGGCTACCTGTAGCTCCCTGAAACTACTCAGAGTTTTCAATGCATATGAACTCCTGATATTTCTAGATCTCTCCAGAGTCTTTAAGCTTCTTCCTACTCAGCTGGTTAAAAAAAAAAAAAAATCTGGTAAAAGGCTTCACCATGCCAACCTGTCATCATTCTATCATCCCTGACCATTGAAATTCAAAAGAAAAGCTCCTGCTAAGTGACCTGGAAGGAAACACAAAATTGTAAGATTATGAATAAATAAGCCCCTTGACCAGTAGGCAGGCAGCTTGGATTCACTGGGAAACTCAATGTACCCTCAAGGGTCTCTGCTATCTCCTTTTAGGGTGACTGATGCATTGTAGCTGGGAAAACACAAAATATACATAAGTGGAAGGAATCCGGTGGTGTAGAGATTTGGTAAAGCCAGTCTTAATTTCTGGAAGTCTGTATGAACAATCAAGCCAAATCAAAATCCAATAATGTTGGGTGGAGTGAACCCAGTCTCTGGATATTTGGCTGTACAAACTCAAAAGCCCCAAAACTTACAGCCAAGTGTGGTGTGATTGGCAGCTCACAGAGCTGTCTGGGATGGAAACAGCAGGCATGTGGATCAGAAGTAGTAGAACAGGCATGAGATGAGTAGAATAGAAATGTGTAAATCCCTGGAGAAAGAGTGTAGAGAGAGGGAAATGACATTTTGGCATTCAAGGAAGTTTCTGGGTTTAGCATATCAAATCGAATAAAAGATAATGTGCACTTGGCAATAGAAATAAAACTTAATGACTCATTAGGTGAGAGAAATCTGATTCCTCTGAAAGCAATTCTGTCTCAGGTTGCAGAGTTAAGTAGTTGTGCATGTCAAGAAGAAACTTATGTAATTATAAATCAGAATGGGGATGAACCTGAATAGCAGCAAAAGGGTAAACAGGAGCAATGATTAAATGGCTTCAGAATAGTTACTGTAATAGTACTCAGGCAAGGGTCATAAATTGCTAAAATGTGAACATATTTTCAAACTTGTGCTATATGGCCCTCCTGAGTTGATCTCTATTTTATCCAAGGTGGTGTTTTCAACCTGTTTTCTGATAGCCATGTCTCACTGCGTGTGCTTTTGTTGTTCTTCCTGTCTTGACACCACCTGCTGTACAGACATCACCATTAAAGCGTTTTCATAGTGGGGAAAATGTTCTCACCAGTAAATCATGCAGCGTCAATTCCAAAATGAAGAGAGAAACACACACAAACATACATCCTCATTCCTAAGTTCAGATTTTAACCTTGAACCTTTGACACGTGATGACAAAGAATATAAATACGTAGGAGAGTCCAATGGAACCAGCAGCACCTGATTATCACTTTCTAGACACCTCTGTTTACTCGGCAAACTGAAACATGTGGTCTACATACCTATACTGAAACAGCTTTGAAACGAGGAAGTTACAATGAAGTAAGGCTTTACATGGAACAAACTTGGGTCTAGAACATGAGTCCATGACATATAATGAACAAAGAAGGGAGGGAAAAAGAGAGAAAGGAAAGGGAGAAGGAAAGGGAAAAAGGGAGAAAGTGAGGGAAGGAGTGAAAGAAGAAGGGAGGGGAAAGAAAGAAGAGGGGAGAACGGAATGAAAGATGGAGAGAGGGTGGGGAAGAGGAATATGGAGGAGCCTGGTGGGCTGCAGTCCATGGGGTCACTGGGGGTCGGACACGACTGAGCGACTTCACTTTCACTTTTCACTTTCATGCATTGGAGAAGGAAATGGCAACCCACTCCAGTGTTCTTGCCTGGAGAATCCCAGGGACGGGGAAGCCTGGTGGCCTGCTGTCTATGGGGTCGCACAGAGTCGGACATGACTGAAGCAACTTAGCAGCAGCAAATAACTGTAAAATATATTACTTAGAGAATCCAATATATTATGATTCAGATGATTATGAGTAGAATAACAGGCTGATAATAATAAAGATTCCCAAGGTATATATATACTTCATAAAGTGGGAAAGTGAGAAAGATGAACTCTGAGAAATGATAATGAAAGTAAAGGAAGACAATCTGTTCATAATGAGGTACCACAGGAAGCTTCGGTGGCAGCAATGTTCTCGTCACATTGTGGACACATAAAACCACTTTGACAATGATTTTATATATATGCACACATGCCAAATAAGGGATAGACGTGTTTGAAAATTTCATACATGGACTTACCTGATGGTCCAATGGCTAAGACTCCGTACTCCCAATGCAGGGGACCCAAGGTCCGATCCCTGGTCAGGGAACTAAATCCCACGTGCCCCGACTAGGAGTTCACATGCCCCAACTAGGAGTTCACATACCACAACTAAAGATCTTACATATCACAGCAAAGATCAAACATCCTGCACGCTGCAACTAAGACCCAGCACAGCAAAATAAGTAAATAAAATACAAAAGAAAATTTTCATTTAAAAAGTAAAAATTCCAAATGAATTATTTTGAAGTTAACTGTTCAATTGTATGCTTGTTTCTCATCATATGAGGAAGATGATAGTCAAAGCCAAAAAGAAAAAAAACCCAATAGGCTTACTTACAATTAGGTGCAATTCTCTGATGGCTGATAAGCTCTTGTTTCTTCTCCACTTCACAATATGCTAGATTGGGAAGCAATTAATAGAGAGCATTGTTATTACTATAATAAAGATGACCTTATATTTTCTGTTTTAAAAGAAATTTTAGTTCTTAATTTTCAAGATAATGCTACTTGGGCATTTTTTTTACAATGTACCAGTGTGTAGCAAACTTACTCTTAGAAACACTATCACTGGTAAAGAACTCTTAAAAAATCAAGAGATACAAAGACCAAATTCCCTTATAAAAACGTGCAGAGAACATGAGTGGACAATTTACAGGTAGGATATGCAAATGACCCTTATACTTATGAAAAGATGTTCATATTAAAATTTTGTCCACCAATTCCAACTTCTGGGATTTAACCTAAAGATACATTCCTCAAAATGCAAAAACATATGCTGTAGGTTATTCTCTGCAGCATTATTTGTAAAATCAAAATAGTGGAAATGACTTAAATGCCCACACACAGAACAGCAGCTGAATAAACTAGGGTACTTTCACACAATGGAGGACTAGTGAACGATAAAGAGTGGGTATCTCTATTAACCGATTTGAGGGATTTCAATGATACATGCATTTGATGAAAAAGAGCAAGGGACAGAAGTTTTCTATTAAATTCTACCTTTTGTGTAAGGAAAAAAGGCCATCTGTACATATGTGTATTTCTTTATTTTGATCTATCTATTCTATAGACTAAATGTGCCCCTCCGCCCCAAATTCATGTCCAACCCTAACCCCTAATGTGATGATATTCGGTGCTAGACATGTCACACAGAATATATACATACCTATAAAATAGCAGATAGTGAAGCTAACAACACATGTATCAACTATTCCTCACCAATTTTAAACTTTTTCAATATCGATGTTGATCTCTAGGCATTCGCCCTCTCCCATAATTCTGAAATGTTTACTACAACTTCTCTGTGTTCATTTACAAAAAATTCATTTCCTCATTAGTTTTTTCTTCTCTTACTCCCTCTCTAAATGCCTACAGCTTTATTCACCAGAACTATTTCTGACTGCTCATTGTAAACTTTGTTCACTATGGAATTATTTCAAACCCAAATCCTTTAAATAGGTTAAAGATTCCCTTTAAATTTTTAGACACAGATTATCTGCTGTGTGTAGTTACAGCATGTGTTACTTGGGAATTCCCATCTGTACCTTGTGTGAAACTGGCACCATGCCACAGTTATTTTCTTGTTGTTTTCTTACAAGAAAATAAAAACGGTAGAAGAGAATTAACACCAAGAATAGCAATCATATTTCCATACATATCAATGTGAGTGTATTCTTTCTCAATATCCTATCTAGTATTTTTTTCTTTCTATTTATTTATCTAGAGCCCAGCTCCCTAGACAGCTTCATTGGAAACTCGTCTACTATGTGGCTAGAAAGAGCTGCAAAGGGATCAGCTTGTTTCACAATCATACCAAAACTGCAATATAGAATATAAACCAAGAGACAGTTTTGAACAGTATGGATCTCAGGTCTGTTTACATAGGAGACATTTATTTGAGGAGACCTAATATTATCCATAAACAGACATATTCATCCATATAAACATAATCAAATAATGCTGTTGATTATCCTCATGGAAAAGACCAGAGGGCTTACTATGATTCCTTCAAACTTTCCAATTCCAATTGACTCTGAAACAGTCAGGTCTCCTTACAGATCCTGGAGGTTGATATGAAATTATATGAGCAAGTAAGTATTCAGTTACGTATTTTCCAATTTTAGGATTGTTAGTATTCTTCCTTTGTTATGAACTTGCTGTTTTGTCCCCCTTCAAGATTCACATGTTGGAGTGCTAACCACCAGTGTAATGATATTTAGAGATCCAGTCTTCGGGAGGTAAATGGGGTTGGACGAGATCATGAGGGTGGAAACCAACGATGGGATTAGTGACCTCACGAGAAGAGGAATATACTGACAGCTTTCCCACTCTGTCTCTCTCAAGGGGGTGTGTGTGTGTGTGTGTGTGCGCGCGCATGTGTGATGTCAGGGCAGTGAGAAGGCAGTCTGAGAATCATGAAGATCTTCTTTACCAGAAAATGACGATGTTGGCACCCTTATCTTGGACTTGGGCCTGAAGCTTGTCTTCTCGTGCTTTCAACAGGGTCTTTTGCAGAAGAAATATTTTTAATTTTGATGAAGTCCAATTTATCAGTGTTTCCTTTTATGAACTGTGCTTTTGTGTATCAATTCTAAGAATTCATTGTCAAACTCTGTAACTTTGGGTTTGTCTCTTTTTTTTTTTTCGGCTTTGTTTTTCCTGCCATATTTTGCAACTCTATTGTCCAGTGCATACATATTTAAGATTGCTATGTCTTTGTGGATCGGAATGTCTCTGTTTCTGGTAATATTTTCTGCTCTGAAGTATACTGATACTAGTACAGTCCTGCCTTTCTTTCATTAATGTTTCCATGATATATCTTTTTCCATCTTTTTATCTTCTATCTGCTTATCTCATTATATTTGAAGTGGTTTTATTGTTATCAGCATATAGTTGGGTCATATTTTTTAATCCAATATGTCAATCTCCATTGTTTAACTGATATATTTAGACTGTTTATATTTTGTTTATTACTGATAGGACATGGCTTTAGCTTGCCATTTTGTTTTTGTTTGCTTCTTCTGTTCTTTTGTTTCTCTGTTTTCTTCCCAAGTCCTCCTGTGGGTTACTTGAATACATTTTAGAATTCAATTTGGATATACCTATAGTATTTTGAGTACGCCTGTTTGTACACATTTCCTGGTGGCTGTGTGTGTGTGTAAAATCACATAGCTTATTGATTCCCTCATTTTACCAGCTCAAATGAAGTATAAAAACATTAGTTTTTATACTAAAAACTAGTTACTTTACTTTCCATTACCCTCATCCACTTATAATTCTCTTATTTTCTCTCTATATATTTAGAATAGCTTTAAAATGTTTGCTTTAATCATCAAATATAATTTTGAAAACTCAAAAGCTATTGTATTTACTCATATTTTTTCTTATTATGTTCTTCCTTCCTGATATACTAAGGTTCTTACTTATTTTGTTTCCTTTCTGTTTACAGAATTCCTTTAGCCATTCTTTTGGAGTAGGTCTCCTTGGACAAATTCTGTTAATTTTCCTTCCTCTTTTTTCCCCTTCATTCCTGAAAGACATACTTACTAGCTGTAGTGTTGATCTGACAACTTTTTTTCCTATAGCACCCAAAAATACTATGCTGCTTCCTTTTTCATGTCTGCACAGATTCTGATAAGAAACCTGTCACTCTAATTGCTTTTTCTCCTATACATGAGAGATTGTATCTCTATGATGGCTTTCAACATTGTCTTTAACTTTCAGTAGTTTAATTTTGATGTGCTTTGTCATTGATTTCTTTGGGACTTATTCAGTGTCCTAAATCTGTAGGCTTCTATATATTGCCAAATTTAGGAAGTTTTCAGCCATTATTCCTTTGAGTATTTTTTTAAGCCAACATGTCCTTCTTTCTCTCCTTCTAGGACTCCAATGACTAGAATATTAGTTCTTTTGTTATAATTTCCTTGGTTCCTAAAGCTCTGCTCATTTAGGTTTAGTTTATTTAATCTCAGAATGAGTAATTTCAAATGTAGCTATTCTTTTCTTTGCCTCCTCTGTTCTGCCATTGAGCCCACCCACTGGCCTTTCATTTTGGTTATTGTATTTTTCAGTTCTAAAATTACTGTTTGTTTCTTCTTTATATCATCTATTTCTTTGCTGAGACTCTCCAATTTTTTATTTGCTTCAAGTATGTTTTTAGTTGCTCACTAGAGTAATTTTTATGATGATTCTTTTAAGATTTTTGTCAGGTAATTCTAACACCTAAGTCATATTGGTAATTGTCTCTTTTCACTCAGTAGGGGATTTTCAGTAAGCTGTATAAGTGATTTTTCTGTTGCAATCAGGACATTTTTATTTTATGACCTGAGACTCTGGATATTACTTAAACCTTCTGCTTTAGCTAGCTTTCTCTGAAACTGCTCTTGCAGGGGAAGGGGGAGAACTGCATTATTGTTAGATGGTGGTAGAAGCCTAAATTCCCCACTTATCCTCCACTGACATAAGAAAGAAAGCTCCTCATTACTGCTGAGGGTGGGGTGCTTAGCTGTTTTGAAAGTCTTGACTGTTCCCTAGGGATCCTCTGATACCAGCCTAGGGAGTAGAAGGGATGCTTTACTACTTCTGGTGGGAGTGGAAATCCAGTCTCCCTACTTGGTCTCCATTGACCCAGAGGCTTAGAATGAGGTTTATTATCGGCCAGCAGGGATGAAAGTGCCAGTGCTCTACTTGGCTTTCCCTAACATCACCAAGTAGGGGTGCTGGGGTGCTTCATCACAACAGCATGAAGGCAAATTCTAGGCTCCTCACTCAGCTTTTATGGCTTGAAGTTTAGGGTGACACTAGAGAGTTTTATGTGAGATTTGGCTTGAATAAAGAGATTATTATCTAAATGTTTTCTGTCTTGGATTACAGAATTTTAATGTTTAAAGGAACTTTAAAAATTATATAGTCCAATCCTCTAATTTATATATGAGGCCCAGAGAAATAAAATGTTACTGTCTACAATCATAATTTCTCATTAGCATGAGATACTGGGTTAAAACATAAGTCCTTGGGCTCCTACTTCAAGGTATTTCCCCCTTTACTAGGCACTTTGTACAGCCACATTTAATTCAGGTGATAAAAGAATACCACAGTAAATATTTAAAAATCATTTTTTACTTTAGACATCTATTTACTTGTAAATTTAATGCTCCAAATATAAATGTTTCACTTTATCAATGTAAATATATTACAGCAAAGTCCTGGAGTTTCTGGAGCTGTAATTTCAATTAAAAAATTGGTATATTTACATGATCTAATGGTATAGCATATAAGTTAAATAAGCAGGGTGAATATATACAGCCTTGACAAACTCCTTTTCCTATTTGGAACCAGTCTGTTGTTCCACGTCCAGTTCTAACTGTTGCTTCCTGATCCGCATATAGGTTTCTCAAGAGGCAGGTCAGGTGGTCTGGTATTCCCATCTCTTTCAGAATTTTCCACAGTTTATTGTGATCCACACAGTCAAAGCCTTTGGCATAGTCAGTAAAGCAGAAATAGATGTTTTCCTGGAACTCTCTTGCTTTTTTGATGATCCAGCGGATGTTGGCAATTTGATCTCTGGTTCCTCTGCCTTTCCTAAAACCAGCTTGAAAATCTGAAAGTTCACGGTTCACGTATTGCTGAAGCCTGGCTTGGAGAATTTTGAGCATTGCTTTACTAGCATGTGAGATGAGTGCAATTGTGCTTATTTAACTTATATGCAGAGTACATCATGAGAAACACTGGGCTGGAAGAAGCACAAGCTGGAATCAAGATTGCCAGGAGAAATATCAATAACCTCAGATATGCAGATGACACCACCCTTATGGCAGAGAGTGAAGAGGAACTCAAAAGCCTCTTGATGAAAGTGAAAGAGGAGAGTGAAAAAGTTGGCTTAAAGCTCAACATTCAGAAAACGAAGATCATGGCATCTGGTCCCATCACTTCATGGGAAATAGATGGGGAAACAGTGGAAACAGTGTCAGACTTTATTTTTGGGGGCTCCCAAATTACTGCAGATGGTGACTGCAGCCATGAAATTAAAAGACGCTTACTCCTTGGAAGGAAAGTTATGACCAACCTAGATAGCATATTCAAAAGCAGAGAGAGATATTACTTTGCTAACAAAGGTCCGTCTAGTCAAGGCTATGGTTTTTCCAGTGGTCATGTATGGATGTAAGAGTTGGACTGTGAAGAAAGCTGAGCACCAAAGAATTGATGCTTTTGAACTGTGGTGTTGGAGAAGACTCTTGAGAGTCTCTTGGTCTGCAAGGAGAACCAGTCCATTCTAAAGGAGATCAGTCCGGGTGTTCATTGGAAGGACTGATACTAAAGCTGAAACTCCAGTACTTTGGCCACCTCATGCGAAGAGTTGACTCATTGGAAAAGACTCTGATGCTGGGAGGGATTGGGGGCAGGAGGAGAAGGGGACGACAGAGGATGAAATGGCTGAATGGCATCACCGACTCCATGGACATGAATTTGAGTGAACTCCGGGAGTTGGTGACGGACAGGGAGGCCTGGCGTGCTGCGATTCATGGGGTCACAAGGAGTCGGACACGACTGAGCAACTGAACTGAACTGAATGGCATAGCTCTCCTTTCTCCTACAGATTTTTCTAATACTTGTCTTGTGTTTGCTCCTAAAATACTTCATGTTTGGAATAAGAGGAAGACGATTGAGGCAATATCCATAAGACCAGGATAATAGAATTGGTAACTATCCAACATTATCCAAAATGGAGACAAAGACTAAGTCTACCAAATTCCAAAACACTTTTTTTGCAGGAGGATCTCTCGGTTAAAAGTGTCTCTTTGGTTCATGTCTACTTTTCAGTGTTGGAGATTAGAGAGAATGTGAATATATCTTATTATGTGTAATAAATGAGAATCTGTCTGTGCTGTCAAGAGTGACTCCCTGACAGCCAACTGAAAGCTTGAGATTAAAACCCTAACATTTAGCTACAGAAAAGACATTTACAACACAAACATTTTCGTGTTGAACTATATACTTTTATTTCTTAAAAGTACTGAGTTGTCTATATTAATGACCCAAATTAGGTGCATGATACAAAGGGTTGGGGGAGTAGAATCAGTAAGTTACAGCACTGTGTTCAAGACAACAGAGTACACTGGGTGTGCAATAGTTCAAAGATATAAAATGTTACAGGAATATAGTATGAAAGTAGGAGTGTTCTATAGAAGCTTATGAATTATAACAATTAGAGTGATACATTCACTGTGAGAATAGTATTACCTAATATTTCTGAATATGTGCAATAATTTTGATCTTCTAATTATGTAAGGCTCACTTTTCATTTTAACATGAACGTCTTCATTTTAACCTTTTAACATAATACTTATTGAATATATAATCACATAATAATTTGTTGTGATAATAAAATTTATTAAGCATCTGCTATGAACCGGGCCAAGTACTAAAAATTGTTAAAACCTAAAAATGTATATGTTTGTAGTCTTGTGACATTGCATATATTTGCAAATGTACAAAATTATAATCAAGATTGTGTGGTATGGGTTGTAAGAGCAATAAATATCATTCTAGTATAGAAGATGAATGGTAACTGACTTCTTTTGAACTTCTAAATTCAATCTCAGGCAACATGTTAAAATACTCCACAGTTAGAAAAAGCCCAGGAATCTTGTTTCTAAATTTAAAGTCTACTATAGATGGGGGAGATGATTTCCTTAAATTTGCTCTTAAGAAATACAGGCACATAGCCTACAAAAAAAAAACAAACAAAAAAAAAAACAAAAAAAAACACTACTTAATGTTAATCTACTTTGATAAAGATTTATATTCCTCTATGAAACCAGATGGTAAAGATTATATATTTTGATATAAAATGGGTAAATATGCCAGGATGGAAAGAAAGGATTATGGAGAGAACTTTGATCTATGGAGGTGCTAGAAACAATTAAAGATATGAAAGAAGTAAGTATCACCAGTCCCAGATGGAGTTCCTGTGAATTCGACTAAGTGTTCCAAGACTATTTGACAATTCCTCTAGCAGATGGTTTTAATCTTGGGTTGAGAGCCCAGGAATTACCTGGATGCATGAAAAGGGCTACTTTGGACGTGATGGCAGGAAAGGAATCAGGATCCTGACTCTGGCTCTTCATTTTAATTGGTCTTCCTGACATCAGTTTCTGTCAGCCAACAAGCACTCTGGTGATTATCTCAGTAGGATGCATAAGAAAGAATGTGGGTCAAAGGGGTCATCTGTAGACTGTGGTAAGAAGGAAATCAAACATGAGTACACATCCCCTAAAGGTACCCAACAGTGAAGTTTTACATTAGAATAGGCAAATTAAAAGAAATATAGATTAGCTTCTTTTAATAAAAATAGACTTGGAGGTAGCATGTCATCCTTCTAAATGACAGAACAGTGGACATCTCTCATCCTGACCTGGCCCACATATTCTAGACATCTTAGAATTTAATTTGAGAGACTACTGGGAAATTATTATCAGAAAAAAAAATCTTGGCATAACCCCCAAAAGAGAGTTGTCTAGTACTGCAGCCTGGAGTTTAGATGCAGTGTACAAGTTCAAGAAAAAAGGAGCTTTTAGATTTAAGGATGTTTAAGCAGGCAACAAGCAGCAAATAGTCACATACTTCTTTACTACTGGTTAATTTGAAAAGAAATATACTTCCAAAGATATAAGAAATTATCAGTAGACTTTTTCATTCACACAACGCAAGTTTTTTTTGCTAGCATCTTCCAAATCTCATTAGGCAAGTCAAATATATTCTCGGCAGAATGAAAATGTGTAAAAATCCAAAAAGGATTTTTTCCATGGGTACATGGAAATTTCACAAGGCAAGTGTGAAATTTAAGTGGCAAATTTCAGAATTGTTAAAATTGCTTTCCTTTACGTTTACAGGGAAGAGTAGAGTCACTAAAATCAATTATAAAATCAGAATTATTCACCAAAAAAACCCCCCTCTCTCTGCTCTCCCCCTCTTTCTCCAGGCTCTCTCACTCTTTCCTTCTCATTCTCTTTTTTATTCCAGACACTTCCATTTAGAGTCCTAGAGAAAGAAATACTTTAGAGAGGAATTCCATGCTTTTTTTGGAGGAAAAATTCCCCAAGAGTTCAATAATGCTCTATAGAAACAGTTAGTGGTGGGAGGCCTTCCCTGCTAAATTTAAAACAATATTATCAGGCATGCCCATTAAAACCCTTGTGGGATTGGGTGTGGTGGTGGAAGCAACCTCAGGTCGCTACAAAATACGGAGAAAATGTTCAAAGCATATCTGTAAATGAAAAAATGAACCTGGGCCTCTTTTGCTCTCATTTTAATAGAAATGACAATTCATTCTTATATCTGTTCTGTTGTTGATATAATCTTAAAGTTTTGGCAACATATCTCAGCAAAACTGACCACATCCCCACCTTCTATTTCATGAAAGATGGGGACATGCTGATTGCTTATCTGGATATGTTTCTGAGGAGACAGAGAGAGGGTTCATGAACCTCAGCATTATTATAGTTCTCAAGGCAGAATTGTTCCAAGAACAAGTTTGGATAGAGGGAAAGAACAGTGATTTTCCATTTTAGAGCCTTATTCTCTAAGACTCCTTATGACTGACCACCCAGAATAATAAAGTACTGTTACAGTATAAATGATGGCATTCAAATATTTATGAATCAGTATTATTTAATAAGGGGTCTAAGTAAAATAATTTTATATTAAAGAGAAAAATTATTGCATTTCCATAATTATAAGCCATAATTGTTTTCACATTTTAACATTTCTGCAGTTAGTATGCATTTTTTATAATTGACATTCACCTTTATAGCGAGTTTTTTTGAAAAGGTTTTAGTGAATCAATGATGCTTTTTCATGTTATCCTAGGTTTGGAAAAGTATATTATTTGCTACAAAATAACATTGTTTAACTTTCAATGGATTTTTATTATTGTTTCTCCTATCTATAATGAAAAAGACCAAGTGACAATCAAATGATAGCTATCACATGATTGTATTTGGAAGACTCTCAACACACACACACAAGAAATATGTCATCTTCTCCAAACATCAAAGACAACTGCCACCCAACACTTCAGATTATGAAAGTAGGCCATTAGCCAGTGTGTTAGTCTGTTTGGGCTGTTATAACAGAATACCATGGACTAAGTGACTCATAAACAAACAGAAAAATTATTTCTCATACTTCTGGAGGCTGGAAACTATGAGATCAAAGCACTGGCAGATTTGGTGTCTGGTGAGGGCCAGCTTCCTGGTTTACAGACATTTGCCTTCTCTCTGTATCCTCACATAGTGAAAGAGGACTACAGAGCTCTCTGAGGTTTCTTTTTTAAGGGCCCTAATCCCATTGATGGGGGCTCTGCCCTCATGATCTGATCACCTCCCCGAGGCTCCACTGCCAAATACCATCACATTGTGTGTGCTCAGTTGTGTCCAATGGATTTGATCCCTGTTTTGAGAAGATCCCCTGGAGTAGGAAATGGCTACCTGCTCCAGTATCCTTGCCTGGAAAATTCCATGGACAGAGGAGCCTGGTGGGCTATATAGTCCATAGGGTCACATTAGGTATCTGAATTTAACATGTCGATTTTGGAGGGATGAAAATATTCAGTCCACAGCTGTCATTGAGAAGCCAAATTACTGCTTGGAACCACACATAGTCTGTCTAAGGAGCTGATTATCTTCAAATTATGCTGTTATTCCATCCCAATGTTTCCCTCTTACCCTGCTATAAAGATGGTTGCAGAGAATATTTAAGATAGTATAAGATGGCCCTTACATAGCCGACTAGATGGCTTCACCATTGAGACAAGAAAGGATAGGTGGGAAGAAGGAGGGTATGGGATTCATATATTACTTTTTATAGACTGAAGTTCATCATTATGCCTGTGAAATTTCAGCCTTTATGATTTCCTCTCTGAGGGGCTCATATACAAAAAGTGAGTCAGTACTATGCAGCTGCTTAAAGCTGATTTATCCTCCTGTCTGGAATTTTTCCTCTAATCCATGTAATCCCACCACTGTCATGTTGGAGTAACCAAATCTGTACTTAACAGATACATAATTTTCCATGTGACCTGACATTTGTCAGGTACAGAACCTAATTTGGACTAAGTGTAACAAATATTTTTTGATTAAAGTCTTATTTTGGATTTTGATATGCATGGTAGAAAATGGACAAATAAAGCATTCTCATTTCTAAACAGTGTGAGTTGAGATCCTGGACTCTTGGACAAAAGTTCTACAGGGTAAGGCATTGGTTGAGGAGAAGACATTTCTAAACAGTGTGAGTTGAGATCCTGGACTCTTGGACAAAAGTTCTACAGGGTAAGGCATTGGTTGGGAGAAGACATTTCATCTCCCAAGCATCCTTGGAAAATGATTCATAAAGTCACTCTTCACTCTAGAAAACCTAGGCAGTATTTGTTGCTATTCAAAAGGAACTGCAGTTCCTGAAAGCACTGAACTTCTTTTACTTACTGAATTCTTTTTCTTTTCTTGAGATCTATTACACTGTCCTTATGAATTGGGGAAGTCTCAAAAAGTTGAACTGACGTTTGATTATGGGGGTGAATTTAGGTCAGACTTTATGACGGCACTAAATGTCTCAAGGAAGTATGGAATAAACTACCCTTCGAGAATTTTAGAGTAGGGACGAGCCTATCATTTAAACTATTGCAAGCAGAGAAGGAGAAACCTCATAAAAACAATTACTTGAAAATAGCTGAACTGCAGCCTCAACTATCTTAAATATATGTAGAGATCAAGAAGTATTGCAAGTAAATAGTTTCTCAAGGATACCAGCACTCTCCCTCTCACATGTAGGTTTTGGAATCAATTGTGCATAGAGACCACTCCGCCTGAAAGATTCTTACTTGGGAGTGGGGAAGAAAGTTGTGGGAGAGAATAGCTTGGGAGAACAGAAAAGACGCTTTCAGTTGGTTGTTCCTTTCAAAAGTTCTGTGTCTATTTCTTTACTGAAATTATGTACATGTAAGTATAATACACCCCCACACAAGCACACACAAATAGAAACCTCAAATAAAAGACTTGTCATGAGTCTATTTGCCATAGACTCATCGTAATCTTTATACATCTTGAAACTGAAAGTGGTAGTCACTCAGTCGTGTCCTACTCTTTGCGACCCATGGACTGTAGCCCACAAGGCTCTTCTGTCCATGGGCTCCAGGCAAGAATACTGGAGTGGGTTGTCATTTCCTTCTCCAGGGGATCTTCCTGACTCAGGGAACCCAGGTCTCCCATGTTGCGGGCAGATTCTTTACTGTCTGAGCCACCAGAGGAGACCCTTTTAATATTTACCTCTTTTCCCTGTGTGTTTTAAGCTCAGATTCAGATATAGTGCAGGTCTCTGAGCTTTTCCATAGGGATGCAGTTCCTCTATCAGCTAAGCCTGAGGCACTTGACAATGACATCCTCCTGACTAAATGTTGGTACTCTCATTCCCCTCAATTTGACTACAGATATTTAGTTAGGTAATAACCAGCTCCCAAACATGTACTTAAGCTAGCTATTTGACATCTACAAAGATAAAATCTTGAAAAATATAAACAGCTTTTTAGAACCTGGCCTGGTCTCAAATGAGGAAAGTGTACCTGGATTTCAATGCAATTTCTAGCATCTAACAGAAGAGACATATCAGTCCAGCCATGTTTAAATTATCTTGTCAGACGTTCACACAGACAGTGGAAACTTTTCAACATTGTACCTCATAAAATTGTAACCAGGCTGATAAATCTGTTTATTTTCCTCCAAGTGTGCCCTGGTTTTCATAACATAGACACTTTGTAAGTGTGTTAATGAATGGCAGCACTCCCATCTGAATCTCAGTCTTCATGCCTTCTCTGCCAAGAAATTTGTTTTGTGAATTTTCAACTTTTGTTTTTCTACCTCTGAAAGCTAACCATGAGATTTGGCTTGAGGGCAGTTTTGGCAATTTTTTTTTCAAATACACTTACTCTGATAGTTGAAAATGACTTCAAGGAATGATTAATACCTTGTGGGGGTTGATGACATAAATCTGCTCCAGTGTGCTTGATGCAAGTTCTCTTGGAAGGAATGTTACAGCTATATTGCTGTGGAAACCTGGTGACACTGAGCAGACTACACCAGATATAAAATCTTCAAAAAGCCCAACTACTTAACCTGGACTTGAATTTATGTTTACTCGACTTGCTACTAACAAAAAGCAGTGAACTCTTTTTCCTAGAAGTTGCATAATGTGTTGCAATACTACCAAGGAGAAAATCCCTCTGCTATGAGTTTCAAATGTGCCAATGAAAGGAGGATGAGTGACTTTCTGATGATTTTTATTACTTGGGTCCCTTAAGCAAGCTTTTGTCTTCTATACGAGGGAAGGGTGGTAAAGTGAGGGCAAGGGGTGATGGGTAAAGCAGGAATCAAAAAAACCTGTTCTTAAGTGTGTGTCTATCTATATAGGATACTGAAACAAAATGGTATGTTCTGGCCAAAATGTTTGTGGGGGAAATCTTTAACATGGTTGAAAGAATGATTTTATGGGAGCCTCAGATCCATAAATCAACCAATAAAAAGTCAATTCAGTGCTCCCACCTAACAGACTAAATAAATTATGAGTTAGGAAACATTTATGATTATGCTGAAACTTGTTTATCATGGTAGTTAAGGAATGTGACCTCTAGAGCCAAGTCACAGGGTCAAAGCCCTGAGTGACTATGGTCATGTTAACCTCTTTGCATGTTAGTTTCCTCAACTGTAAACTGATAGTATTTACTTTTATAGATTTATAATGAAGATTAAATGACTTAATCTTTATAAATAAGATGTGGAAGAGTAACAAGCAAATGCTCAATAATACTTATTTTAGATTTATATGAGTGGTTTTATCAATAGCAAATATGAACTGAGTAAATATACTCATGGCATATTTTGTGGTAAGTACTGAATTTATGCAGCTGATTTCATACTTGACTGTTCAAAGAACAATCTCACTATTCTATTATGGTATATACACAGATGTGGTTAAACTTTTAGCCAATGAGTTGCAAGAGAGCCCTAACAGGGTGGGTATTAGTAATTTTGTGATGCAAGAGATTTTAGTTGTAATCCAATCTGATTTTCCAGAGTAGGAAGCCAAGGTCCATAGAAATTAAGTGTCTTTCCCAAGGAAATAAATTACTGGCAGAGCTAAGCCTTTAATTCAGGTCACTAATTTAATGTACATTTAGAAAACTAAAATAGTTCAAAAACTTATTGACAGTGTTTTTCAGTCATTGTTATAAAGATAACTTAGATACTAATTAGTATGGGAAAATTATATAATTAAACCTTCTGATTCCTATCAAAGACTTACCATTAACTATGACTGATATTATTTAGCAATCACAATGGAATTAACATTTGCATACTTATTTAAAATAGAAAAAACCGGCATATTCATACTGTAAATACTACTAGTGTAAGCTATAATATACAGTATGTGAAGTGAAGTGATAGTCATGTCGACTCTTTGCAACCCCATGGACTGACTATACAGTCCATGGTATTCTCCAGGTCAGACTACTGGAGTGGGTAGTCATTCTCTTTTCCAAATATACAGTATAGACAGGATATAAAACTAGAACTCTATATATTGAAAAAGAGAAAAAAATATTTTCATTTTCATCATGCTGATGATATGTTTTCTCATTTACTGCTTATAGTGATCTTGCAAGTAGTTGTTACTGAACTTATTATATGAGTAAGTAAATTGAGGATCAAGGTTATTCAGGTGATTTTGTCCAGGATTGCATGATTAGTAAGTGGCCCAAATGAACTCAAAGCCAGGTGTCTGACACCAAACCCCACAGTATTTCCAATATACTGGATGAGTTTATTCTATATCTAATTATTCATTCTCTGCTTTCCCTTCTGAAAGTATAAAAGCATCTTGGAGAAGATTTCCTTGAATGGTTCAAAGTTTTTCTGAACAGTAAGGGAAATTCAACTCAATGATTTTCTTAAGCAAAGGCTTCAAAATCTCAGCTACTCAAGGACTGAATAGTAGCAGTTTGAGGCTCCACAGGATGGGCATGACCTGCAGATTAGAAATACATTCTCCATAGGTGCATGGATTTATCTCCGGACTTTCTATTTTGTTCCATTGATCTATATTTCTGTCTTTTTGCCAGTACCATACTGTCTCGATGACTGTACCTTTGTAGTATAGCCTGAAGTCAGGCAGGTTGATTCCTCCAGTTTCATTCTTCTTTCTCCAGATTGCTTTGGCTATTTGAGGTTTTTTGTATTTCCATACCAATTGTGAAGTTATTTCTTCAAGTTCTCTGAAAAATACTGTTGGTAGCTTGATAGGGACTGCATTGAATCTATAGATTCCTTTGGGTAGTATATTCATTTTCACTATATTGATTCTTCCAATCCACGAACATGGTATTTCTCCATCTACCTATGTCCTCTTTGATTTCTTTTGTCAGTGTTTTATAGTTTTCTATATATAGGTCTTTTGTTTCTTTAGGTAGATATATTCCTAAGTATTTTATTCTTTTCATTGAGATGGTGAATGGAAAGCCCAGAGATAAATCCACGCACCTATGGACACCTTATCATTGACAAAGGAGGCAAGAATATATAATGGAGAAAAGACAATCTCTTTAACAAGTGGTGATGGGAAAACTAGTCCACCACTTGTAAAAGAATGAAACTAGAACACTTTATAACACCATACACAAAAATAAATTCAAAATGGATTAAAGATCTAAATGCAAGACCAGAAACTATAAAAATCCTAGAGGAAAACATAGGCAAAACACTGTCTGACATAAATCACAGCAGGATCCTCTATGACCCACCTCCCAGAGTAATGGAAATAAAAGCAAAAATAAACAAATGGGACCTGATTAAACTTAAAAGCTTTTGCACAATGAAGGAAACTATAAACAAGGTGAAAAGACAGCCTTCAGAATGGGAGAAAATAATAGCAAATGAAGCAACTGACAAACAACTAATCTCAAAAATATACAAGCAACTCCTACAGCTCAACTCCAGAAAAATAAAGTACCCAATCAAAAAATGGGCCAAAGAACTAAATAGACATTTCTCCAAAGAAGACATACAGATGGCTAACAAACACATGGAAAGATGCTCAACATCGCTTATTATCAGAGAAACACAAATCAAAACCACAATGAGGTACCATTTTAGCCAGTCAGAATAGCTGCTATCCAAAAGTCTACAAACAATAAATGCTGGAGAGGGTATGGAGAAAAGGGAACCCTCTTACACTGTTTGGTGGGAATGCAAACTAGTACAGCCACTATGGAGAACAGTGTGGAGATTCCTTAAAAAACTGGAAATAGAACTGCCATATGACCCAACAATACCACTGCTGGGCAGGCACACCAAGGAAACCAGAATTGAAAGAGACACGTGTACCCCAATGTTCATCGCAGCACTGTTTATAATAGCCAGGACATGGAAGCAACCTAGATGTCCATCAGCAGATGAATGGATAAGAAAGCTGTGGTACATATACACAATGGAGTATTACTCAGCCATAAAAAAGAATACATTTGACTCAGTTCTAATGAGGTGGATGAAACTGGAGCCTATTATACAGAGTGAAGTAGGCCAAAAAGAAAAACATCAATCCAGTATACTAACGCATATATTTGGAATTTAGAAAGATAGTAATGATAACCCTGTATGCAAGACAGCAAAAGAGACACTGATGTATAGAACAGTCTTTTGGATTCTGTAGGAGAGGAAGAGGGTGGGATGATTTGGGAGAATGACATTGAAACATATATATATTATCATATGTGAAATGGATCGCCAGTCCAGATTTGATGCATGAGACAGGGTGCTCAGGGCTGGTGCACTAGGATGACCTAGAGGGATGGGATGGGAGGGAGGTGGGAGGGGGGTTCAGGGTGGGGAACACATGTACACCCATGGCGGATTCATGTCAATGTATGGCCAAACCACTACAATATTGTAAAGTAATTAGCCTCCAATTAAATAAATTTATTAAAAAATAAATATTAAAAAAAAACATTCTCAACTCCCAGCTCAGACTTAATGAGTTGGAATCTGCACTGTAATAATCACCGAGGTGTGTTATAGGCATATTGAACTTTGAAAGCACCATTCTTAATCACTATACACTTAAATGTTGCTCAAATACCCAGAAGTGATGTTAATAATGGTGGCTGCAGAACTGGTGTTTTACAAACTAAGTAGCATTTATTTCTTAACTCAAAGCTTAATTTGAGTTTATTTATCCCCTATTATAAATATAAATATTTGTATTTATTTATAGGGGTAGCAACCTACTACTATAAATAAATAGTAGCAATAGGAGTATATTTATTTTAGAAGTAGCAACCCACTCCTATAAATATTTATAATATTTATGCCGTTTAGAATTTATTTCCTTTCATTTTACCTCAAACTCTGCACAGAAATTAAAAAGTGTCAGTTAAGGAAGCCAGAAGACTTCATATATCTTTGAAAACAATTAAAGGAATTATTAGATCATTGGTGCCTTTACAAGTATTTCAAAACATCTTCCAGAGAACTGAGAAGACAGGAATAATGGAGCATTGAATCACCATCAATCACTTTAATTGCTAACATTTACACAATTGTCAGGAAATTTCATACATATCATTGTCTTAATGTTTCAGATAGTGCAGAAGAATGTTAATATAATTGAACAATCCAGAAACTGAGTTATATGATAGACTTTAAAAGCAATGTATTTCAGTTAGGAAAATTTCTTTTAAAATTGCTGCTTGCATTAAGTACTTCCCATGTCATATAGTTTGTTGCAATATTTCTATGAGATAAACTTATTTTCCTTATATTTCAATAGAAAAATGAAGATCAAAGAGGTTGATAAAATTAATAGTAGCCTGAATACCTATTACAATGTTTTAATGGAATAGATGAATCCACCTCCAATGCAGGAGACTTCCTGAAATGAACGAGACCTGGGTTTGATCCCTGGGTTGGGACGATCCCCTAGGGAAGAAAATGGCAACCTACTCCAGTACTCTTGCCTGGGAAATCCCACATACAGAGGAGCCTGGTGGACTGCCTACAGTCCACAGGGTTGCAAAGAATCGGACATGACTGAGTGACCAAACCACCACCAATGAAACAGATCTGGCTATTTGCAAGCTGATGCTCTTTTCTATTTCAATGAATTTAGTTCAGAGGAGTTTTTATAAATCACTTGCTTGCAAGATTTTTTATTTTTTACACTCAATGTATTTTAAGCCTTCGATATTACCCATTAGAAACTAATAATTTTAACTATTGTTCTAATCACTTAGTTCACAATCTGATAATGCATTTAAGTATTGTATATCCAGCTGACTAAATATACTGGAGAAAGGCAGTATTACACTACAAGTATATGCTGCTAAGTCACTTCAGTCGTGTCCGACTCTGTGCGACCCCATAGACAGCAGGCCGCCAGGCTCTTCTGTCCTTGGGATTCTCCAGGCAAGAATACTGGAGTGGGTTGCCATTTCCTTCTGTAACGCATCCATGCATGCTAAGTCACTTCAGTCATGTCTGACTCTATGCGACCCTAATGACAGCAGCCCGCCGGGCTCCTCTGGCCCCGGGATTCTCTAGGCAAGAATACCGGAGTGGGTTGCCATTTCCTTCTCCAGCATACCATATTTTTGATAAGTACTCTTCTAAACTATTTTCTGTGATAAACTTGTATTTCCTTTCTGTTTTAGGTGTTACCAGTTAGTGACTTTCATTTATGTATCTGTTGATCTAAAATAAATAGACTGCCAGATATTGCCTCAGCAAAGATGAGTTTATCAGATACGAGCAGAGGTTTGCAATATGAGGTCTTGCAACTTCAGCAAAGTTGCAAGTCACCTAAAAGTCACATGAAAGTCACCTAAAGGCAAGAGAAAGAAAATATACATATTGAAGGGAAAAGGAAGTTGGCAGTCCTACAGTAAAGAAAGAGTCCTTGGCTTTTCACTGGTTGAGTCCTTACCAAGAAACAGAGGTCTCTTCTTCCTACTGGCTCAGTTATTATGGCAAGGCACGAGAGCCCCCTTTGCAGTCTCTCAACTCTACTTAAATGAAGTTTCTGTTTATTAATTTTTTACAAATTTTCCTTTTTACATTTTGTGTAATTTCCTCTAGGAACTTATCTGGATTCAAAGAAAATGAAAATAGAGTGACAGTTCCCCAAATCACTCAGTTCAGTTCAGCTGCTCAGTCATGTCCAACTATTTGTGACCCCATGGACTGCAGCATGCCAGGCTTCCCTGTCCATCGTCAACTCCTGGAGCCTACTCAAACTCATGTCCATTGAGTCAGTGATGCCATCCAACCATCTCATTCTCTGCCATCCCCTTCTCTTCCTGCCTTCAATCTTTCCCAACATTAGGGTCTTTTCCAATGAGTCAGTTCTTCGCATCAGGTGGAAAAAGTATTGGCACTTCAGCTAAATCATCACTCCTTGCAATGAATACTCAGGATTGGTTTCCTTTAGGATTGACTGGTTTGATTTCCTTGCTATCCAAGGAACTCTCAAGAGTCCAATACCACAGTTCAAAAGCATCAGTTTTTCGGCTCTCAGCTTTCTTTACAGTCCAACTCTCACGTGCATTCATGACTACTGGAAAAACCATAGCTTTGACTATATGGACCTTTCTTGGCAAAGGAATGTTTCTACTTTTTAATATGCTGTCTAGGTTGGTCATAGCTTTTCTTCCAAGGAGCAAGTGTCTTAATTTCATGGCTGCATTCACCATCTGCGGTGACTTTGGAGCCCAAGAAAATAAAGTCTGCCACTGTTTCCATGGGTTCCCCATCTATTTGCCATGAACTGATGGGACTGGATGCCATGATCTTAGTTACTTGATGTTGAGTTTTAAGCCAATTTTTTCACTCTCCTCTTTCACCTTCATCAAGAGGCTCTTTAGTTCCTCCTCTCTTTCTGCCATAGCGTGGTGTCATCTGTATATCTGAGGTTATTGATATTTCTTCCAGTACTCTTGATTCCAGCTTGTGCTTCATCCAGCCCAGCATTTTGCATGATGTACTCTGCATGTAAATTAAATAGGCAGGGTGACAATATATAGCCTTGACGTACTCCTTTCCCAATTTGGAACCAGTCTGTTGTTCCATTCCTGGTTCTAACTGTTTTTTCTTGACCTGCATATAGATTTCTCAGGAGGCAGGTAAGGTGGCCTAGTATTCCCATCTCTTTCAGAATTTTTCACAGTTTCTTATGATCTTCACAGTTAAAGGCTTTAGCATAGTCAATGAAGCAGAAGTAGATGTTTTTCTGGAATTCTCTTGCTTTTTCTGTGATCCAATGGATGATGTCAATTAGATCTCTGGTACCTCTGCCTTTTCTAAATCCAGCTTGACCATTTGGAAGTTCATGGTTCATGTACTGTTGAGGCCTAGCTTGGAGAATTTTGAGCATACTCTGCAAGCATGTAAAATGAGTGCCTTGTTTGGCACTTGGAACATTCTTTGGCACTGCCTTTCTTCGATTGGAAGGAAAACTGATCTTTTCCAGTCCTGTGGCCACTGCTGAATTTCTGAATTTGCTTGTATATTGATTGCAGCACTTTCACAGCATCATCATTTAGGATTTGTAATAGCTCAGCTGGAATTCCATCACCTCCACTAGCTTTGTTCATGGTGATGCTTCCTAAGGCCCACTTGACTTCTCACTCCAGGATGTCTGGCACTAGGTGAGTGATCACCCCATCCTGGTACTAGGTCATTAACATCTTCTTTGTATAGTTCTTCTGTGTATTCTTGCTACCTCTTAATACCTTCTGCTTCTGTTAGGTCCATACCCATTTCTGTCCTTTATCGAGCCCATCTTTGCATGAAATGTTCCTTTGATATCTCTAATTTTCTTGAAGAGATCTCTAGTCTTTCCCATTCTATTATTTTCCTCTATTTCTTTATGTTGATATCTGAGGAAGGCTTTCTTATCTCTCCTTGCTATTCTTTGGAACTCTGCATTCAGATGGATATATCTTTCCTTTTCTCCTTTGCCTTTTACTTCTCTTCTTTTCTCAGCTATTTTAAGGCCTCCTCAGAAAACCATTTTCCTATTTTTAATTTCTTTTTCTTGGGGATTGTTTGGATAACTGCCTCTTGTATTATGTTACAAACCTCTGTCCATAGTTCTTCAGGCACTCTGTCTATCAGATCTAATCTCTTGAATCTATTTGCCACTTTTTCTGTATAATCATAAGGAATTTGATTTAGGTCATACCTGGATGGCCTAGTGGTTTTCCCTACTTTTTGTATGAATTTTGCAATAAGGAGTTTATGATATGAGCCACAGTAAGCTCCCGGTCTTGTTTTTCCCAACTGTATAGAACTTCTCCATCCACAAAGAATATAATCAATCTAATTTTGGTACTGACCATCTATGATGTCCATGTGTATAGTTGTCTCTTGATTTGTTGGAAGAGGAGTGTTTGCCATGACCAGTGCATTCCTCTGTTAGCCTTTGCCCTGCTTCATTTTGTACTCCAGTGCTAAACTTGCCAGTTACTCTAGGTATCTCTTGACAGATCACTCAGGTCATCTCCTATGTCACTCTATAATATACAGAGAATAAATGTTACTGGAACCAAACTTAAACTGTTGACTATGGCACAGTCATTTTCTGTTCAAACTGGGCATAAACTACCAGTGCTGGTAGGAGTCCCATAGGACTTATGGAGGCAGATTATATTTCTCTAGTCTATGATTCTAAAGGGCTCATGCTGGTACCGTACAGAATTAATGGGAAAATGCAAGAGAAGCAAACCCGTCATGAATTTTTCATAAGAATATTGAGCAATGAGTTATTACACGTGTTGTATTTAATATGTGGAATGAAAATAAAATAATAGTGGTTGGTAACTACAATATATCCATTTATACTTACCTTGGTTGGGATTTTTTATGAATGAATATTTTAAAAGTCCTTGGTAAGATATAATTTGGGTAACAAGTGGGAAATAATAAAAACATACACTTTTTAAAATAACATTTCTTTTCCTCTATCATTGGCAAGTTTCCTACATATGCAAAAGGGAAAATGGAATACTGTCCAGGCTTTCAGAGAGAAGTTCCTAAATAATTATGGCTGTATTTTACCATAGTATAGCACTTTCAATAAACTATGAGAAAATTTATTAGATTATGCAAATATGACAATCTGTGACACAGGGAGTTCAAACCTGGTGTTCTGTGACATCCTAGAGGGGTGTGATGTGGTAGAAGGTGAGAGAGGTTCAATAGGGAAGGGACATAAGTATACCTATGGCTGATTCATGTTGATGTATGGCAGAAACTAACACAATACTGTAAAGCAAGTATCCTCCAATTAACAATAAATAAATTTTAAAAACTGATTCAAAGTGTGATATGAAACAAATTTAAGAAGGGTGGAATGAATAAAATTACTTATGGAGAGATTGGAGAATAACAAGGAAATGTAAGAAGAAGAGGGAATATTCCAGTCTTCAGGAGAAGCCCTCTTTGAATGACATTTAAGCTGACACCTGAAGGCTGAGAAGGAGTCTTCAACTAAGAACAGGGTTTGGGGTATTGGATAGAAAGATGAGAGAGTATACAAAGAAAAGACAAGGGTCCTAGTTCTGAGTCTTGAGGATCTCTGACACTTGAAGTCTGGTTCAACAAATAAGTAGAAAAGTAATGAGAACAAAGAGTGGTATGAGGAAAATCTGGAGACTTGCTGACAAAGAAAATAAGATTGTAAGCTCCCGCCATGAGATCATTTAAGAGAAGCACAAATTAATAGTGGGAGACAGGAATGAAGAATCCAGAGAAAGATGATTGGCAAGTGTTAAATGAGAAGGCAGAGACACAATGGGGAGGTAACACTTTTGTGATAAAAAGAAGCACATTTGGTGGGCACGAGAATTGGAGAAAGTAGTAAAGGGAGAAGACAACATTGACTGGAAGAGAATAGGGAAATAAGAGGGTTTATGAGTTACTTTTGAGTTTATTTTCCAAATTTATTCTTCTTCAGAACAAAATCGATTGCTTTGATTACTTCCGGGTCTTCTGAGATTCCATAGGAATTTTCAGTTCAGTTCAGTTACTCAGTCATGTTCGACTCTTTGTGACCCCAGGTCACACCAGGTCTCCCTGTCCATCTCCAACTCCTGGAGTTTACACAAACTCATGTCCATTGAGTTGGTGATGCCATCCAACCATCTCATCCTCTGTCATCCCCTTCTCCTCCTGCCTTCAATCTTTCCCAGCATCAGGGCCTTTTCAAATGAGTCAGCTCTTTGCATCAGGTGGCCAAAGTATTGGAGTTTAAGCTTCAACATCAGTCCTTCCAATGAACACCCAGGACTGATCTCCTTTAGGATGGACTAATTGGATCTCCTTACAGTCCAAAGGACTCTCAAGAGTCTTCTCCAAAACCACAGTTCAAAAGCATCAATTCTTCAGTGCTCAGCTTTCTTTATAGTCCAACTCCCACATCCATACATGACCACTGGAAAAACCATAGCCTTGACTAGATGGACCTTTGTTGGCAAAGTAATGTCTCTGCTTTTTGATATGTTGTCTATGTTGGCCATAACTTTCCTTCTAAGGAGCAAGCGTCTTTTAATTTCATGGCTGCAGTCACCAAGAGGTTCTGTAATGATGGGCTATAAGAGGGAAGTGAGAAGGAACCAAAATGTCAATAACACCCTCATTCAATAATCATTAAAGCAGATGAGCCTGATATCAAAGATAAGCATGGACAGATGTGCACACAAATAAGCCTATTTATTAAGTTTCTGGTAATAACCATCTACATTGGTAAGCCTAGATGTTATTATGGAATGCAACTATAAAAAGAAATATACTTGCAAAATCCAAGCTGATCCTATTTATTCTTTGTGATGAGTAGGCTTAATAGGAATTTTCTACAGAAATAAACTGTCATCAAGCATAAATAGAACATACGTTTTGAATTGGTTCTTTGCTCCAATTATCAGGCCTTTCATTCTCATATGCAGACTTAATTTAGTGATTAATTGGAATGTGGGAGGACAGTTTATGTTGCCTTGGCAGCTTTGTAGGATTTACATGCTACTTCTAGACAGCTATATCAAATGTGGATTTAATCAGAACTCCTTATCCTTTGCTTCCAAGAAAATTCTATAGGAAATTGGGTTTTCCCAGTTCCTGGACTGGTTTGACAGAAGGAATTAGGCTTTTTATTTTTATGGCTTCAAAATTTCATTATATAAGGCCTTTTGCTAAGTCAGCTGCCTAAGTGACATAGCTAAATCTAATGAATTATATTCATCTTCCTCAAGACTAGATAGTAGGAATGAAGGGTAAGTTTGGATATCAGTACATTCCCATAATCATTAAACTGAACCAGAAGCAGATTGTAAAGACCAAGATACTAGTTTACTTCTCTCCTAGAATATTTAGTGCTTATTTATTAAACCAAGGGAAGGATTACCATCGTATATTTGGTAAAATTCTATGGACTAGATTAGTTTGTGTCAAATTTCTCAACATCTTATCTGGTTCCAAGTCTGTCATGCAAAAAGTATCACTGAGTATAAATGTGATAAGAAACGCATTTTACTTAAATATGTTTGCTTCATATAGAGGTATTAGACTGGCTCTTTATTTTGGAAGCAGTCAACTAACACCATTCTTGGGCATCAAGTGTATTTAAGGCAGGGGGATACTTGGGTTTGTCTGATGTTTCCTCATAATTAAATTCAGGTTGTGGACTTTCAATAATATCTGTGGGTATACATCAAGCAATCAGGCAAAACTCTGTTAGCCTTTGGCCTGCTTTGCTTTGTACTTCAAGGCCAAATCTTCCTGTTACTCCAGGTGTCTCTTGACTTCCTACTTTTGCATTCCAGTCCCCTATAATGAAAAGGACATTTGTGTGTGTGTGTGTGTGTGTGTGTGTGTACTCTAGAAGGTCTTTTAGATCTTCATAGAACTATTTAACTTCAGCTTCTTCAGCACTACTGGTTGGGGCATAGACTTGGATTACTGTGATACTGAATGGTTTGCCTTGGTTATGAAGAGATCATTCTGTTGTTTTTGAGACTGCATCCAAGTACTGCTTCAATCTCTTCTGTTGAATATGATGGCTACTCCATTTCTTCTAAGGGATTCTTGCCCACAGTAGTAGATATAATGGTCATCTGAGTTAAATTCACCCATTCATTCACCCATGACCAGAAGATGGTGGAGTAGAAGGACGTGAGCTCATCTTCTCCTGTGAGAACTCCAAAATTACAACTCAGGGCTGAACAAACATCTACAAGAAAATGTTGGATCACAGCAAAAATATATTCCACGTCCAGGGGCAAAGGAGAAGCCCCAGCAAGATGGTAGGAAGGGCAAATCACATTTAGAATCAAAATCCATACCTGCCAGAGATGCTCAGAGGGCTCAAACAAACCTTGTGCACACCAGGACCCAGAGATCTCATAGAGACTGAGCAAGAATAGTATTTGACTGTCTCCTGTGGAAGTATGGGTCAGCAGTGGCTTGCCACAGGGGCAGGGGTTCTGGGTGCAGTAGACCTGGGTATGGCATAAGCCCTCTTGGGGAAGGTCGCTATTAGCCCCACCATAGAGCTGCCAGAACTTACACAGGACTGGGGAAACAGAATCTTGGAGAACACAAACAAATCCTTGTGGGCACCTGGACCCAGAAGAAAGGAGCAGTGACCCCAGAAGAGACTGACCCATACTTGCCTGTGAATGTCTAGGAGTCTCTGGCAGAGGTGCCCTGCTGCAGGGTTGGGGGCACTGAGTGCAGCAGTGTGTGCATGGAACCTTCTGAAAGAACTTGCCATTGTCTTCATTACCTCTACCATAGTTTGGCCTCAGGTCAAACAACAGGGAGGAAACAGAGCCCACCCATCAACAGAAAATTGGATTAAAGATTTACTGAACATGGCCCCACCCATCAGAACAAGACCCAGTTTCCCCTTCAGTCTCTCCCATCAGGAAGCTTCCATAAGCCTCTTATCCTTATCCATCAGAGGACAGACAGAATGAAAACCACAATCATAGAAAACTGACCAAACTGATCACATGGACCACAGCCTTGTCTAACTCAATGAAGCTATGAATCATGCCCTGTAGGGCCACTCAAGATGGATGGGTCATGGTAGAGTGTTCTGACAAAATGTGGTCCACTGGGGAAGGGAATGGCAAACCACTTCAGTATTCTTAGCTTGAGAACCCCATGAACAGTATGAAAAGGCAAAAATATGGACACTGAAAGATGAACTCCCCAGGTCAGTAGGTGCCCAATATGCTACTGGAGATCAGTGGAGAACTAACTCCAGAAAGAATGAAGAGATGGAGCCAAAGCAAAAACAATACTCAGTTGTGGATGTGACTGGTGATGGAAGTAAAGTCCGATGCTGTAAAGAGCAATATTGCATAGGAACCTGGAATGTTAGGTCCATGAATCAAGGCAAATTGGAAGTGATCAAACAGGAGATGGCAAGAGTGAACATTGACATTTTAGGAATCAGTGAACTAAAATGGACTGGAATGGGTGAATTTAACTCAGATGACCATTATATCTACTACTGTGAGCAAGAATCCCTTAGAAGAAATTGAATAGCCATCATAGTCAACAAAAAGTCTTAAAAATCAACAATTTAAACAACTAATCCATTTAAAAGTCGGCAAAATATCAGACACTTTAGCAAAAAAAAAAAAAAAAAGACACATATAAGTCTATGAAAACATTCCTTGTCATGTCATTAAAAACCTGTAAATTTCAATGAGAGTGAGATACTAGTATATATCTGTTCAGTTCAGTTTAGTTCAGGCGCTCAGTCGTGTCCGACTCTTTGCAACCCCATGAATCGCAGCACTCCAGGCCTCCCTGTCCATCACCAACTCCCGGAGTTCACTCAGACTCACATCCATTGAGTTGGTGATGCCATCCAGCCATCTCATCCTCTGTCGTCCCCTTTTCTTCCTGCCTCCAATCCCTCCCAGCATCAGAGTCTTTTCCAATGAGTCAACTCTTTGCATGAGGTGGCCAAAGTACTGGAGTTTCAGCTTTAGCATCATTCCTTCCAAAGAACACACAGGGCTGATCTCCTTTAGAATGGACTGGTTGGATCTCCTTGCAGTCCAAGGGACTCTCAAGAGTCT
The DNA here is from genome assembly GCF_029407905.1 of Bubalus kerabau. Taxonomy (NCBI): domain Eukaryota; kingdom Metazoa; phylum Chordata; class Mammalia; order Artiodactyla; family Bovidae; genus Bubalus; species Bubalus kerabau. The sequence goes on along the minus strand of NC_073631.1, from coordinate 31,228,436 downwards.
TCTCCCACACCACAGTTCAAAAGCATCAATTCTTCAGTGCTCAGCTTTCTTATATCTGTTGGAATGGCTAAAATCCAAAACACTTATAACTCCAAATGCTAGTGAGGATGCTGAGCAACAGGATACTCATTCACTGCTGGTGGGAATATGTCATGGTACAACTACTTTGAAAGACAGTTTGGCAGTTTCTTACAAAGCTAAACATAGTCTTGCCATATGATCAACAATTGTGTTCTGAGGTATCTAGACAGTTGAATTGAAAACGTTTATCCACACAAACACTTGTACATGAATGTTTATAACAGTTTTCTTCATTGTGACCCAAAACTGAAAGCAACCAAGATATTCTACAACCAATGAAACAGACTGCAGTGCATTCACAAATGGAATATTACTTATCAATAAAAAGAAATAATCTATCAAACTCTGAAAAGATATATAGGAATTTCAACGGTATACTGCTGAATGAAAGAAGACAGTCTAAACATGTTACATGCTATATGATTTTAATTAAATCACATTTTGGAAAAGTCAAAGTGACATAGACTGTTTTTACTGTCTTTTAAAAAAAGTTTTACATATCTTTTTAAATAAGTGGGAATCAGTAGTCCACAGGGAGAGAGGATAGGGATAGACAGGTAGAACATGAGTGAGTTTCGGGGGGGTTAAATTGGTCTATATAAAACTCTAATGACAAATATGTTATTATGCAGTTTTCAAACTCCATAGCCAAACTGTAACCCATTTACAACACAAAGAGAGATCTTAATGTAAACTATGGACTTCAGCTAATAATAGCATATCAGTATTTGCTGTTAATTATAACCAATGGAGTACACTAATGCAAGATGTCAGTGATGGGAAACTGTGAGGGGAGGGGGAGCATTGTGAGGAATTGGGGTTGGGTGTATGGAATTCTTTGTACTCTCTATTCAATTTTTCTGTAAATCTGAAACAGCACTTAAAAATGAAGTCTGTTTATTGTTTATAAAGCCTAATAACATTCAGAATAATAAAATAGGATCTAATAACTACCACATATTTTTTATAATGCCAACTTGCAAGCAAAATTGCAAGACATGTAAATAAGGGCATGGTATGACTCATACTGGAGAAAATATTAAAAGTCATTTTAATTGACTTTGAGTGGGCATAATACTGAATTTAGTAGAGAAAATAACTTCAAAGAAAGGAATTATAAAAATGTTCATAGAATCTAAAAATATATTCAAAATATTAAAAGAATATAGGTTATCAATAAGTGAACAAAATGGAAAATCTTAAGAAATGGAAATATAAAAAATAAGATAATGGAAAATTTAGTGCTGAAAAGTACAATAAATTAATGGAAAATTTACTCAATGAGCTCAAGAAGAAGATTTTAAATAAGAGAAGGAAGAATTAGTAAATCTGAATGTAGACTGTAGAAAATTATCATAAGCAATAGTATAGAAAAAGGTTTAGAAAATGAGCAATGCTTCAGAGATCTGTGGGACAAAGCAGTCTTTCTAAAACATGTGTAATTGGTATTCCAAAAAGAGAGTTTGGGAGAGAAAGGAGAATAAAAATTAGTTGGAAAAAGTAATGGCCCCCAAATTAACAAATCTGGTAAAAAAAAAAAATACTAACAGATCCAAGAAGTTCAACAAATCCCAAGTACGATAACAGGAAAAAAAATACACCTAGACATATTATAGTGAAACAAACAATGGAGGTCAGAAGATAGTGACATTACAGGTGTTCAAGGGAAAAAAAAGTCAATAAAAAATGCTTCACAAAAAATACCAAAGCGATCCCTTCAAATTGAAAGAAAGTTACATCAAATGGTAACTCTAAACACAGAAAGAAGTGGAAAGTCAACTAAATGATAAATGCATGAATAAGCAAAAGACTGTATGTGGGGATGTATGTGTATATTTTTCCTTTTCGTCCCTTAAAAAATAATAATTGAAAGCAAAATTATCACTTAATTGTTGAGTTTTTAAGATATACACATGAAATATATAGTACAATAATAACACAGAAGGAGTAGGGAAGAAATTAAATTGTATAGAGACAAAGATGCTATTTTGTATCAGCTATGGGTCAGTAGTAACTGAATAAGATTGTGGAATTTTGTTAAGTTAAAGATGAATATTATAACACCTCTAACAAACAAAAATACATACATACACAAACACACACTTACACATGAACACATACCTCCTCAAAGCAACACAGTAGTTAGAGCTAAAATGGCAACCTATAAATGTTTTTGTTTTTGTTTTTTAGACCATAAAAGAAAGCAGTAGAGGATGAACAGACAAAAAAACAAGAAAAGGGAAGCAAAGAGAATAACATAACATTTTTGACAAAAACTCAATCTTATTGATATTTCCATTAAATATAAATGGGATGGTCTTTTCCCACATTTTGATCGGGTTGTTTGTTTTTCTGGTATTGAGTTTTATGAGTTGCTTGTATATTTTGGAAATTAATCCTTTGTCAGTTGTTTCATTTATTCTTTTCTCCCATTCTGAGGGTTGTCTTTTCATCTTGCTTAGAGTTTCCTTTGCTGTGCACAAGCTTTTAAGTTTAATCAGGTCTCACTTGTTTACTTTTGTTTTTATTTCCATTACCCTAGGAGGTGGGTCATAGAGGATCTTGCTTTGATTTATATCACTGAGTTTTCTGCTTGTGTTTTCCTCTAAGAATTTTATAGTTTCTGGTCTTACATTTAGGTCTTTAATCCATTTTGAGTTTATCTTTGTGTATGGTGTCAAGAAGTATTCTACTTCCATTCTTTTCTAAGTAGCTGTCCAGTTTTCTCAGTACCATTCATTGAAGAGGCTGTCTTTGCCCCGTTGTATATTCTTGCCTCCTTTGTCAAAAAGAAGGCACCCATAGGTACATGGGTTTATTTCTGTGCTTTCTATCTGTTCCATTGGTCTATATTTCTGTTTTTGTGTCAGTACCATACTGTCTTGACTGTAGATGTCTTGATGACTTGAAGACCTAAACAGACATTTCTCCAAAGAAGACATACAGATGGTTAACAGACACATAAAAAGATGCTCAACATCGCTCATTATTAGAGAAATGCATATCAAAACTACAATGAGATATCACCTCGTACCAGTCAGAATGGCCATCATCAAAAGGTCTGCTGCTCCTGTCACTTCAGTCATGTCCGACTCTGTGTGACCCCATAGACGGCAGCCCACCAGGCTCCCCCGTCCCTGGGATTCTCCAGGCAAGAACACTGGAGAGGGTTGCCATTTCCTTCTCCAATGCATGAAAGTGAAAAGTGAAAGTGAAGTCACTCAGTCGTTTCCAACTCTTAGTGACTCTATGGACCGCAGCCTACCAGGCTCCTCCATCCATGGGATTTTCCAGGCAAGAGTACTGGAGTGGGGTGCCATTGCCTTCTCCAACAATAAATGCTGGAGAGGGTGTGGAGAAAAGGGAACACTCTTGCACTGTTTTGGGGAATGTAAATTGATACAGCCACTATGGAAGACAGTATGGAGATTCCTTTAAAAACTAGGAATAAAACCATCATATGGCCCAGCAATCCCACTCCCAGGCATATACCCTAAGGAAACCAAAACTGAAAAAGACATGTATCCCAATGTTCACTGCAGCACTATTTACACATGGAAGCAACCTAGATGTCCATCAACAGATGAATGGATAAAGAAGTTGTGGTACATATACACAATGCTCTATTACTCAGCCATAAAAAGGAACAACTTTGAGTCAGTTCTAATGAGGTGGATGAACCTAGAACCTATTATACAGAGTGAAGTAAGTCAGAAAGAGAAAGATAAACATCACATTCTAACGCACATATATGGAATCTAGAAAAATGGTACTGAAGAATTTACTTACAGGGCTGCAATGCAGAAACATAGAGACTAGACCTATGGATATGGGGAGAGGGGAAGAGAGGGTGAGATGTATGGAAAGAGTAACATGGAAACTTACATTACCATATGTGAAACAGGAATTTGCTATCAGATCAGATCAGTCGCTCAGTCATGTCCGACTCTTTGTGACCCCATGAATCGCAGCACGCCAGGCCTCCCTGTCCATCACCAACTCCCGGAGTTCACTGAGACTCGTCCATCGAGTCAGTGATGCCATCCAGCCATCTCATCCTCTGTCGTCCCCTTCTCCTCCTGCCCCCAATCCCTCCCAGCATCAGAGTCTTTTCCAATGAGTCAACTCTTCGCATAAGGTGGCCAAAGTATTGGAGTTTCAGCTTTAGCATCATTCCTTCCAAAGAAATCCCAGGGCTGATGTCCTTCAGAATGGACTGGTTGGATCTCAAGGGACTCTCAAGAGTCTTCTCCAACACCACAGTTCAAAAGCCTCAATTCTTCAGCACTCAGCCTTCTTTACAGTCCAACTCTCACATCTATACATGACCACAGGAAAAACCATAGCCTTGACTAGATGAACTTTTGTTGGCAAAGTAATGTCTCTGCTTTTTAATATGCTATCTAGCATGGTCATTTGCTACATGGCTCAGGCAACTCAAACAGGGGCTCTGTATCAACACAGAGGGGTGGGATGCAGAGGGAGATGGGAGGGAGGTTCAAAAGGAAGAGGATATATATATACCTATGGCTGATTCATGTTGAGGTTTGACAGAAAACAACAAAATTCTGTAAAGTAATTATCCTTCAATTAAAAAATATGTAAATGGAATAAATATTTCCAAGAAAAGTAGAGTTTTAGACTACCAAAAAAAACAGCATGCAACTATATATGTTCTACAAGATATGCTCTTGAAGTTCAAAGTGACAAATTGATAGGAAAATTATGGGAAATATGATTTCAAGCAAATGACCATAGCTTAGCTAGAGTGTCTGTATCACTATTAGACTAAAGGGGTTTTAAGGTTTAACTAATATGAAGGAATATTATTAGAAACAATGAGGGACATTTTATACTTATTAAGTGTCAATATAGCTAGAAAGTATAACAATTAAAAATATGTATGTGTTGGAACTTCCCTGGTAGTCCAGTGGCTAACCCTTCATGTTCCCAATGTAGGGCATGCCAGTTCAATCTCTAGTCAAGGAACTAGCTCTCACATGCCATGATATGAGTTCTCATGCTCAAGTGAGAATTCTCATGCTGCAACTGAGAGTTGTCATGCCACAGTTAAAGATCCCACATGCCACAAAGATTCCACATGCTACAACTAAAGATCCCACATGCTACAACTAAGTCCCAGTGAAGCCTAAATAAATAAATTAATTAATATATTTTATTTTTAAAATTCTTTTATTTATTTTATTTTTTAACTTTACAATATTGTATTGGTTTTGCCATATATCAACATGAATCTGCCACAGGTATACACGTGTTCCCCATCCTGAACCCTTCTCCCTCCTAAAAACACATATGTGTCTAACAATAGAGGCCCAAAATGCCTGAAGCATTTCGAAAGAAGTACACAATTAAATTGAAAGAATAAGTAAACAATTGACAATTATAGTTGGAGAGATCAATACTTCTAACAGCCCTATATAGAACACTTTGAAACAATACCAGAATACTCATTCTTTTCATGTGCATATATACCAAAAATATACTCTGGATAATTTCAATCTTTTAAAATTTATTGTTTTACTTTGTGGTCTAACATATTATCTATCACAATGAATATTTATTTACAGATGTATATGCAGTTGATGCAAACTATCAATTTGGTTCTTTCAGTTATGAAAGAATGGACATTACTAAATATCCTACAAAAATTAAATGGATTTAAAGGAGCTGTTATAAGCAAATTCAACTGAACAAATTTGACAACTTATATGAAATGGGAAAAAATTCTAAAACACACAGACACACATAAACCAACTTATTCAAATAGAAATAGAACACAGGAAAGCTCTATGACAATAAGAAGCTGAATTAGTCATTATAAATATTCTCACAAAGGAAAGTCAAAGCCCAGAACACTTAAATGTAGAATCCTATCAAACATAAAAAAGAACATCATTTCTATACAAAGTGCCAAGGTAATTCAATAAAAATCCTTTCTGAGTAAAGGTGATAGAATAATTGGATCCCCATATGCAGATAAATAGTCATTTACCATTAGCTGGCATCACACACAAAGATTAACTTGAAAGGGATCATAGATCTAAGATAAAAGCTTAAACAAACAATTTCCAGGAGAAAACCTTTTTTAATTTGATTAGACAAATATTTCTCAGGAGCCGCCCCCCCCCAAAATGCAATTAATAAAACAAAAAATGATAAATTGGAATTAATCAAAATAAATTTTCTGGTCTTCAAAAGACACTGAAGAAAATGAAAATACAAGTCCCATATTGGGATAAAATATTTAAAAACACATACCTGATGACAGACTTTTATCAGGATATATAAAGAAATCATATAACTAAATAAGAAACTAAAAATCCATTCAAATGTTGGGAAAATATTTTATAGATACTTGCCCAAAGAAGGTGCTAATACATGAAAAAGTGCTGAGCACCATGAGCTATTAGGAAATACAAACCATTTCCAAGATGAGATATTTCTATATATCTATCCAAATGGCTTTGTTTTTTTAAAGCCTGACAAACCAAGTATTGGTAAGGATATGGAGCTCCTGGGATTCTTATAAATTGTTGATGAAAATTCAAAAATTTACAGCAACTATGCAAAACAACTCAATTTTGTATAAAATATACCTATCCTATGATCAAGCAATCCAACTTTTCAGTATACTCTTCCAAATTAGAACCTATCTTTACACAAAAACTTGCATTTAAATGTTTACAGGAGCATTACTCAAAATAATGACATAAGCCAAATGTTGATGAATGAGTAAAAAATATATCCGTGCAATGAGATGTTATTCAATGATAGAAACAAACAAATGAGAAAAGCCATGGCAAATATAAAATTGTAATTCTAGGTGAAAAAAAACTAGATACAGCAGACATTAATGACTGTGCTTACATAATACGTCTAGAAAAGGTAAAGCTATAGGGACAGAAATTAGATTAACTGTTGCCTGGCACCGGAGTCAGAACAGGGATTAATTGCAATCTCTCACGAGAGTATGTTTTTGGGGTGATGGTGTGTGTGTGTGTATATATATATATATATATATATGTACATGCACATATCAGAATATGAAAAAGTAGAAATCAATTCAAGAAAATCAGAAATACCAAGGGAACATGTCATGCAAAGATAGGCACAATAAAAGACAGAAATGGTATGGACCTAATAGAAGCCAAAGATATTAAGAAGAAGAGGCAAGAATACAAAGAGGAACTATTCAGAAAAGGTCTAAATGACCTGGATGACCACGATGGTGTGATCACTCACTTAGAGCCAGACATCCTCGAGTGTGAAGTCAAGTGGGCCTTAGGAAGTATTGCTATGAACAAAGCTAGTAGAGGTGATGGAATTCCAACTGAGCTATTGCAAATCCTAAAAGGTGATGCTGTGAAAGTGCTGAACTCAGTATGCCAGCAAATTTGGAAAACAGCAATGGCCACAGGACTGGAAAAGGTCAGTTTTCATTCAATCCCAAAGAAGGGCAATGCCAAAGAATGCTCAAACTACTGCACAGTTGTGCTCATTTCACATGCTAGCAAGATTATGTTCAAAATCTTTCAAGTTAGGCTTCAACAGTATGTGAACTGAGAAATTCCAGATGTACAAGTTGGATTTAGAAAAGGCAGAGGGACAAGAGATCAAATTGCCAACATCCGTTGAATCATAGAAAAAGCAAGGGAGTTTCAGAAAAAATGTCTATTTCTGTGTCACTGACTATGCTAATGCCCTTAACTGTGTGGATCACAAAAAAACTGTGGAAAATTTCTTAAGAGATGAGTACCAGACCACCTTACATGTCTCCTGAGAAACCTGTATTTAGGTCAAAAAGCAACAGTTTAAACCGGACACAGAACAAGAGACTGGTTCAAAATTGGGAAAGGAGTACATCAAGGCTGTATATTGTCACCTTGCTTATTTAACTTATATGCAGAGTACATCATGTGAAATGCTGGGCTGGATGAAGCACAAGCTAGAATCAAGAATGTCACAAGAAATATCAACCTCAGATATGCAGATGATGCTACCCTATGGCAGAAAGTGAGGAGAAACTAAAGAGCCTCTTGATAAAAGTGAAAGAGGAAAGTGAAAAAGTTGGCTTAAAACTCAACATTCAAAAAACGAAGATCATGGCATCCAGTCCTGTCACTTCATGGCAAATAGATGGGGAAACCATGGAAACAGTGACAGACTTTATTTTCTTGGGCTCCAAAACCAATGTGGAGAGTGACTGCAGCCATGAAATTAAAAAACACTTGCTCCTTGGAAGAAAGGAGCTGTCTATGACAAACCTAGACAGCATATTAAAAAGCAGAGATACTAATTTGCCAACAAAGGTCCATATAGTCAAATCTATGGTTTTTCCAGCAAAGAATATGAGAGTTGACCATAAAGAAGGCTGGGTGGCTGAAGTATTGATGCTTTCAAACTGTGATGCTGGAAAAGACTCTTGAGAGTCTCTTGGACAGCAAGGGGATCAAATCAATCAATCCTAGAGGAAACCAACCCTGAATATTCATTGAAAGAATTGGTGCTGAACCTGAAGGAATCTCCAATACTTTGGCCACCTGATGCAAACAGCCAACTCATTGGAGAAGACCCTGCTGCTGGAAAAAAATTGAGGGCAGGAGAAGAAGGGAGCAACAGAGGATGGATGGCATCACTGACTCAATGGACATGAATTTGAGCGAACTGAGAGATAATGAAGGATAGGGAACCCTGGTGTGTTGCAGTCCATGTGCTCACAAAGATTCAGACATGACTGAATGACTAAACAATCTGTATTTATATTTATATATAAATATATATAAATTTATATATATCTTAGATTAGGAAATGGCAACCCACTTCGGTATTCTTGCCTGGAAAATTCTATGGAGCCTGGCTGGTTATAAGAGTCAGAGAGTCAGACATGATGAGTGACTGAGCATATATATATATATATATATATCTACATACATACTTAAGTGTGCATGCATGTATGTTTAAGACACACAGACAAGAGAGACAGAAACAGAGAGAGAGAGAGAGAGAGAGATTTATATTAAGAACTTGGTCCTTAAAATAGTGAGGTTGGCAAGTCTGAAACCTACAATGCAAGTTAGCAGACTGATGACCCAGGGAAGAACAGAAGTTGCAGCACAAGTCTGAATGCAGTCTGGAGGTAGAATTCATTCTTCCTTAGAAAGCCTCAGCTATTTTGTTTAAGGCCTTCACCTGATTTGATGAGTCCCATCCCTGGTGGCTCAGATGGTAAAGTGTCTGCCTGCAATGTGGGAGACCAGGGTTCGATCCCTGGGTCGGGAAGATATGACAACCCACTCCAGTATTCTTGCCTGGAAAATCTCATGGATGGAGCCTGGTAGGCTACAGTCAATGGGGGTCTCAAAGAGTTGGACACGACTGAGTGACTTCACTTCATATACAATATGGAGGAAAATGTGCTTTCACTGAAAGTTTACTGACTTACACGTTAATCACATTGAACAAAACACCTCCTCAGTAACATCAAGACTGGCATTTGACCAAATCTCTGGCACCCTCAGCTAGTTGAGTTGACATAAAATTAGCCAACACAGTATACCACATGTATACATACTACCACATGTATACATATCTCTCAATTTCTCTCCCTCTCTCTCAAAATTAACCTTATTAAAATTGTAAGTTCCTTGAACCCACCCACTTTTTTATTTCCATAATCATCTCATTGCATTTCCCAAGCTGATGCCTTTATCTTTTTCTATGATTAACAAGTTACTTTCCGAATCTGGGTCACTTTCATTTTACATTTTTTTCTCCTCCCATTGTATGGCTAATGGTGAATAAAACTGAATTCTAATAAAAATACACTGTTCTCTAGCAAACTGTAAAGAATCTTTTATCTCTTGTCAGTAAAACTAATTTATTTTTTCTACATCAGCTATTATATATTCATAAACCAACCCCCCATATTAACCATTCCCTAAACCTTCTTTAAAATGTAGGATTTACTGTCTTCTCTTGCTCAAGTCAGCAAATATATGCCAATTAATGCTCAGAATTATATTGACCCTTACATTCATGTTCTTATATTACCAGTCCTCAACTTCTAATTCTAGCCACATATTTCACTATAATTAAAATATGAGTCTTCATAAAATCTGGATCATCAGCTGTTCTTCAAATAATGCTTTTATCCTATATTCACATATTTATTAGACACTTTCCAAATAAATGAACAAGTGAATGCATTCATTCCTGAATCCATTCTTACTTCTCACCCTTTTAAAATCCAACCCAACCTTTAAGGACCAGTTCAAATGTTTTAGATTTTTATGTCTGACCTGATAAGATTGCTCTGATCTCAAGGAAAGCTCCATTTTTGTTGGCCTGGCTATACATTTTGTATCACTACTTTGGTATATACTATCTTCTACTTTACGTAAAACTTTTTACATAGACTTCTACTAGAAAGTAACCTTCTCATTCTGTTCACATAAGAATTGCAAAAACAACTGTATTACTTCAAATTCCATTAGTATATTGTTTTACACAGTATTATTAAGAAACAACTGGTAGATGGAGGAATAGATGGGTGGAAAGATGGAAGGATAAATAAATGGGAAATGAATTATATCAGTAGATTTGTGACACTATTCCATGAATGGTCTCTAGCTGGACAATTCTTGTATTCTGCAAAATACTCTAAAACATTTCAAAAAATAAAGTGTTATCTTTAGGCTCATGTTGTTATATTGCATGAGAGCAAATCAGAATTTAAAATACACACAACCATAATGAAAAATAAACTTATTTTAAACAACCAATGAAAAGGAATAGAGTTTTTGGAAAAAAGAGCAAAAAATAATTGATTTAGGTGGTTTGTGTGGTCATTCATTCAGCTGTGTCCAACTCTGTAACCCCATGGACTGTAGCCTACCAGGCTCCTTTGTCCATGGATTTTTCCAGGCAAGAATACTGGAGTGGGTTGCCATTTCCTTCTCCAGGGGATCTTCCTGACCCAGGGATCAAATTCACATCTCTTGCACTGGCAGGTAGGTTCTTTACCACTAGCACCTTACCATTCTTTAAATAATATTTAAAAGGAAAATGGGAAAAACAGTAGCTTTTTATAATGATTCTACTGACTTGGCCCTCCAAATGAAAACAAATGCTACAATAATGACCAAAAAAAGTCTAGCATAACAAAATTCTAAATATAAAGAAAACTGACCTTTAAAACAAAACTGTTAAAGTAAGAGGAAAGTGAAAGAACTTTAACTAGTATCAAATACCTTTTGTAGACTATGACAAATGTGTTTTCAAGAGATGATTCGCCAACATAAGACTACTAGCAGAAATTAATAACTAGCACCTAATGTTCTGGAAAAAAAAATCCACAGGATTGCATTGAAGACAAGTAAGTAAAAGGGTTTTGTATTTATTATGTCAGCAAATCTGAGAAGACCCAACAGTGGCCACAGCACTGGAAAAGAGTAATCCTCATTCCAATTCCCAAGAAGGGTAGTACCAATGAATATGCTAACTATCAGACAATTGCACTCATCTCCCATGCTAAAGTGCTTAAAAGCTTGTATGCTAGGCTTCAGCATTACGTGAACCAAGAACTTCCAGATGTCTAAGCTGAGTTTAGAAAAGGAAGAGGAACCAGAGATCAAATTGCCAACATTCGTTGGATTATAGAGAAAGCAAAGGAATTTTAGAAAAACATCTACCTCTGTTCCATCGATTACGCTAAAGTCTTTGACTCTATGGATCATGACAAACGGTGGAAAGCTCTTAAAGAGATGGGAATACCAGGCCATCTTACCTGTCTCCTGAAAAACCCATACGTGGGTCAAGACGCAGAGTTTTAGAACCCTGTATAGAACAACTGATTGGTTCAAGATGGAGAAAGGAGTATGACAGGAGTGTCTGCTGTCACCCTGATTTTTTTAACCTATACGATGAGCACATCATGAGAAATGCTGAGCTGGGTGAGTTACAATCTGGAATAAGGATACACAGGAGAAACATCAATAACCTCAGATATGTGAATGTTGCCACTCTAATGGCAGAAAGTGGAGAGGAACTAAAGAGCCTCTTGATGAAGGTGAAGGAGTAGAGTGAAAGAGCCAGCTTAAGACTAAATATTAAAAACAAACAAACAAACTAAGATCATGGCATCCAGCCCCATTATTGCAGGGCAAATAGAATGGGAAAAACATGGAGGTAGTGACAGATTTCCTCTTCTTGGGCTCCAAAATCACTTCAGACAGTGACTGCAGCCATGAAATCAGAAGACAATTGCTTCCTGGCAGGAAAGCAATTACAAACCTAGACAGTGTGTTTAAAAGCAGAGACATTACTGTGCCAACAAAGGTCTATATAGTCAAGGCTATGGTCTTCCCAGTGGTCACACACAGTTGTGAGAGCTGGACCATCAAGAAGGCAGAACACCAAAGAATTGATGTCTTTGAACTGTGGTGCTAGAGAAGGCTCCAGAAAGTCCCTCGGACAGCAAGAAGATCAAATCAGTCAGTCTTAAGGGATCAACCCTGAATATTCTCTGGAAGGACTGATGCTGAAGCGGAAGCTCCAGTACTTTGGTCATCTGATGCAAACAGATGACTCATCAGAAAAGTCCCTGATGCTGGGAAAGATTGAGGGCAGAAGGAGAAGAGGGCATCAGAGGATGAGATGGCTGGATGGCATCACTGAAGCAGTGAACATGAACTTGGACAAACTCCAGGAGATGGTGAGGGCCAGGGGGGCCTGGTGTGCTGCAGTCCATGTTGGACATGCCTGGATGACTGAACAACAAAAATTAAAAGGGATTTACTATTTATAATTTCTTCCCCAACATCCCCCACCCTGACCACCACCCAAAAATAGTAGTGGAACATAATTTTTTTAAAACTTATTTTTTTCTTTCAAGTTGAATTTTAAATGCATATAAAACTCTGTATCATGTTTCTTGAGAATTGTGTGCAATTCTTCTAATAATATATTCCCAAGTGAGATACTACTATCACTTTTATTTTTGTATTTTCAATCAGGTAATAAATAAGTTGACAACACTGAACAGCACATTTTTCTCTCTTTTTCTTTTTTTTTCCAGGTCCTGAAATTATAGTCCAGGTACAGTTCTAGTTCCCAGCTGCTCCTTCACTATTTGGGATCTCTGCTTTTCCGAAATAACTAGTCTTTTGTGCCAGGATGCAGAATTATTCCAAACAGTAAATTTGACTCTCCTCTTTCAGCCAGGGATGATTTCTTAAGGTTGTGATTCAGTCAGATGATATTTTGTTGAATCAGCCAAGTTAGACATAACAGGGAGGATTAGAGTAATACATCTTCAATTATGATTTTAAAAGCTATCAAGTTATTTGTCTTTGAAAAATAATCTGTAACCAACCTAATAGAAGCTTTTGTTTTAACTACAAACACAGTTTACAGAAATGAGTAATGAAGATTAAAAAATGGCCACAGATTTTTTAATTGTTGACTAGTGTTTGATTTTGATGTTTAAATCCCAAGCTATGGCTAATTCTAGGACTGAGTCAGAGAATATACAAACAAGATAATGTCAGGTGATCTTGGACTGCCAGAGATCTTTCAGTGTAAGAAAACAATGAAGGCTAAACAATGTTGGTGGAGGGTGAGAAGGTATGTCAAAGAGACATAAGAATCAACTCAATGAACTCCCAATTGTCAAAGCTGATACGACTTAAGCAACAAAATAACATTGCATTGGTGATAAATATCTGTGAGTGTATAGTAATAAAAATAAGTAATTGAATAAATAAATGAGAGAGATTAGACAAATATCTTGTAGAGAAAAATGCCAAATTCTTTATGTAGATACTCCCACTCAAAGAAATGTTGGTTGTATGTAGCCTTCTTTCCAAAGAGTACAGTGTGAGAAGGTGGAAAGAGAAGTAACTTCACAATGAGGAAATGTGACGCACGCTGCTCAATCTAGTTAGTATATGTTAGGTTTATCTATGTAGGCTTCCTCCCCCAAATCCGTAATGCCTGTATAATCATAAAAGAGACATCAGATAAATAAATCCAGTCTAGAAAATATCTTCTATAGTCTGGAAAAATATTTTCTATAGTCTAGAAAATATCATTCCACTGCTCCTCAAAATCATTACAGCCTTAAAAAGCAAGGAAAGTCTGAGAAGCAGTTAGAGCCAAGAGGAGTCTAAGGAGACAAGAAAACTAAACATAATGTGGTATTCTGGATGGTATCCTGAACCAGAAAAAATACACTGGCTTAAATCTAAGAAAACCTGAATGAACAAAGGACTTCAATTAGTAATCATGCAACAATATTGTTTCATTAGTTGAGACAAATATATCTCACTAATGTAAGACATTAACAATAGGGGAAACTGGGTGTATATAAACTACTATCTTTGCAACTTTTCTATAAATCTAAAAGTATAATTTTTAAAAAATCTATTTAAAAAGCGCTAGCTGTCATATCTAATTTTGAATACGTCCTGAGTGGATGGTTATATCCTGTAGCATAGTCATCAAATATAATACATTGTGAAAGGGGATTCCACATACTTTTCAGATGCAACAGCTTTAACCACATGCTGAATAAGCATAGTGATGGCACAGATACCTCCAAAAGGTTGCTAACACCACAAAACATTTCCTCAAGAAACAGGCAGCTTGGTGGTTCACAGGTCAGTAGCGACTTCAGATTTTAGGAGAATACAGGTGGCTATTAATTTAGTAATAAAAGTAAATCTTCCAGAAATCTTAACCTTAAACAATCTTTTGATCATCTTTAGACCAGCACCATTGCCTCCTCAGTAAATGGCCCACTTAGTCATTTGCCCACTCCTTTGTCTTTCACAGGCTTGAATACAAATCCAGTCACCAATTCTATTAGCATGTCAGGATCAGCATCAGCGTTTCAACATTTATTTGTACGATCAAAGGCTCAAATTGGAAGAACTGCAGGTTCCATATGAAACTAATATCCCCTTCAAGGAGCTGCTGGAAAGATCTGATCCAATTATAACAGAAGTCAAATTCCCAGGCTTTTCACAGTAGCTAGACTGTCCTTCAAGTCAGAAGCCAAATACAACCCTCTTGCCTTGGCAACACCATCACTTGGACTGTCTGTCTCTCACTTTGGGACGGCATGGACTATTGAACTGCCTGAAGAGCTGGGGACTAAACTCATGAAGCAGTTTTAGTAGCACTTATGGGTATTGGGACTGCAAAAAAGATTCTATACTTAAAAACTGAAAAGCAGTGTACTTTAACCCTGAACAATTCATATTCCAGCTGCTTTCTGTAATATAGAGTAAGTCATGCAAAAACAAAAAGACAGTCTACATATTCAACATTATTATTCTGAATGCAATAGGGCAATGAAAAATGATTACTCACTACAGACCAACTGATCATTTGCAATGATTCTCAATGGTGGGAGTAACAAGAAAATGCCTTTTTGGGAAACAAATTGTGTGTTACTCAAAAAAAAATACATATTTGACAGATCTATTGTTTTCAAAGATAAGAATTTCAAATTCCACAAAACAAGAATTTCAAATTTTGTCCAGATAGGGTGAGAAAGAACTATGTATTAAAATAATTGAGAAACAGTGTTGAAAGATTCAGATATTGAGTTTAGACAGATGATTTCCAGTTTCAGTTTCTCCTCTGACTACAGGAAACTTTACTTTGTAGAAATACAGCCTGTACCCTTTGGGTTCTCCTCTGTGATCAAAGATAATCGAGACTTTTCTGACTTAGGGTATAAATTATATGCCTCACTCTGCTTCCTTTTAGAGTACATGTACTATATTACACCTATGAGATGTTTTCTTAGCTTAATTTGAGAGAAACAGGAGGAAATAATTAGAGAATTGAGTTTCCTTTCATAGTAGCAGAACTCAAGAGTCACCTGGATCTCAGGAATTCTGGAAAGTGATTGACTCAGATATGTAGGGCATCATTCTGTCCTTTGAAAAATAATTATTTTTCATAATTAGAAGCCATAGAGACAAAGTAAAGGAATCCAGCACCCTGACTGATAATAGGAGGAATCTTGGTGTGTGTATTATTTTTGTGCCAAATCCTTACTGGTCAAATCACACTGGTCAGAAAAAGTGGGATTTTTGAAGTTATAATGTCCCAGCAAGTACACTTAGGTTAATATATTCCTGCCATGTTTAATTTTGACCAAGACATATTTTTCTTATTCCCTTTCTCCACTCATCTTCCATTTTCTACCAATAACTTAAGGAAAAAAATGAATCTAGTTTCCCTGCAGACTCTCTACAGCAGCCCTCTTCCCTAACCTAAATTAAAGAAAGGAAGGAGAGATGGAGAAAATATAGATGAGGAGAGATGGAGTTTCCTTTGACAAACGTGCTCTAACTCTAGGCTTCCAGTGCAGCAGAAAAAGGCTGGGTCATGAATCAAAAGCCTTGAAGACTTATTCCAGGATGCCACCAGCATTCTGGAATTTATAATTTTTAGGAATGCCTTCAGTTTGAAAACTCTATTATTCAATCTCTTTTTATTTTACTACTTTTCTAATTCTTCATTTTCTATTGAGGATCTGAAATACGGTTACTTTAAGAGAACATCTCTGATTTACATTAGTTCCAGGCCACTAAGTTAATTTACTGATATTATTCTTCAGATTTAGAAATAATTACAGAAAAGGCTTTTTTTTCCCATGGATACAGTATTCACTCAGTTTCTCATCAATTCAGAAAGCGTCCTTTGTCTACTATATATAAGCCACTATAGAATATAAAAATTAATAAAATCCAGTCTCAATTCTTAAGTAGTTCTGACTTTGATGACGGAGTCTTGGAAAAGAAAAAAAAAAAAAAAAAGAAACATGTAAAGAAAACCATTGTGATAAGCAGTGGTACGTTATTAAAGTTAAATGTCCTGCTCTCAAGAGGTCAAAAGGACAATTTCAAGCTACGAGTGTGATATCACTGAATATGGAACTGGGAAGAGATGTACATAAATGGCTCCAGCACACCTGTAAATCAGAGAAGCGATATACATAATACTACATGTCCACAGTATAAGCAGTCAGAAGACAGACATCTGATTCTTTGTGGTAGGTCAGGGAAAGACTGCAGAACAAGAATCCTGGAGTTGAGACTTAAAGGACAAATAGGTATCAGTCAACAGGGCAAATTAGAGAAAAGTGTTTTAGGCAGAGGAAACAGTATGTGCAAAGTAAGGTGTGACTTCTAGAAAAGAGGATGGATTTTCTTAAGAGGCTATATATGGTAGGCTTTGAGAGTCCAGAGGAAAAAAACTGAGGATGTTATGTAGAGTCATACAACTATAAAATTCAGCCATTTAGACTATAACAAATAGCTTGTGGACTGTAAAAAACTAGACAACTGACTCAATTTGGCCCATGGGCCCTAGTTTGCTGAAACTAGAAAAAGGTAGAGACTGCAAGCAAATTATTCTAAAGTCTCCTTTCTACAAGAGTGGATATGTTTTTCCCATTCTCATAAAATATATAAGAGAGCCAGAAGTCCACCTAACAGATTTCTGGAAATAGCATTTTGTTTAGCTTGATCCCACACTCCTTGATCCAGCAGAACTAAGGAGTATTGGTGAGAAACATCAGGGGCATACAATTGTCAGTCATTTTATAACCAAAATACGCATCACTGTATATGGGGTACTGTGATACTCTTACTTAGGGAGGAAAATGGAGATCAGGAATTATTTAAATTGTGCTATACTGATGTGCTTAAACAATCACCCTTATGTAAAGTGAGGAATACAGCAAAACTCAGGTTCTTTAATATGGCTCGTTTAGTTTCAAAAGTTAAACGCTTGGTACAATGTGAAGCAAAGACATCCAATGGCATTAATCTTTCCTGAATAAAGTCTTAAAGGATAAATATTTACTTGATATTTGGCAAAACTAATACAGTTATGTAAAGTTTAAAAATAAAATAAAATTAAAAAAAAAATACAAGTTACACTCTCAAAGTACCCAACTGCCTCCCCTTATAAGTAAAGAGAGGCATATGATGTCAGAAAGTAAAGTATTCAGAATTAGATGGATGCATGTCAAAAGGGACAGGAGTTAAGCCAAAAAAGTTCCTAATGGTCAAAAATAGAACAATTTGAATTAAAAAAAAAATTACTGGATTATAACCACAGCATAAGGCAAAAATCCATAAATTTATAATAATTGGATAAATACACAAATGAAAGAGAAGAGACAGTTCTTCATTACAGAAGGATAGTTAAAATAAATGTAGAGGAGATGAGGCAGAGTAATCACTAATGGAACACCACTGCAAGCAAAATCTACCAATGGATGCTAAAATTAGTGGGTAAAATTCTCAAAGTATCTCCTCCAAGATGTTATAAATTACAAAGACAAAACCTGGCAGACACCCACTTAATCAAGTGATCACGGTTGTATTACCAGTAGTAAAACATGTCAACATCTTGTGCCCCTTCATATGGGACACTTAGATTACATCACTTCTTTGCTGTACTTGCCAAAACGCACAACCTCAATCTAATCATGAGCAAAAATGTCAAACAAAAGCAATCTGAGGGACATTCTACCTGACCAGTATTCTTCACATATGCCAAGGTCATAAGAGACAAGGAAAGACTGATGAACTAACAGGCTCAGGAAATATGATAACTAAATGCAAAGTGGTATTTTTGGACTGGATTCCAGAAGAGAAGGATATTAGTTGTTTTTTTTTAATTGGTCTATAATGTCTATAGTTTAATTTATGTACATTATTAGTATTAATGTCTAGATAAGATTCCCCTATTACCACTAGGGGAATCTGGGTGAAAGATACACTAACCTCTCTATACTATCTTTCAAACTTTTCTGAAGTCTAAAATAATTTCAAAATAAAAAAGTTAAAAGAGAGAGAGACAGATGGTGAATTAACATTTTTCATTGCTGATATACTTCCTGCTGACTTCTATTTGGGTTTTTCCCATTGATTTTCAGAAAGATCACAACTTAATTATACAGGAGGATACAATGGAATTGAAATTTCTGATCATTAAAAACCCATTAGTTAACCTGTTTTAAGGCAGAGATTAGAGCATCTCACATGCATAGTGTATTTCTAGGTCAGAGCTAATTTTATAAGATCCCAAGAATTCTCCAATAGAGAGAAATGATTATCCTCATTTAACATTCAGTGATATTGAGCCATTAAAATGGAAACCCCTTGAGGAAAGAAGTTTTTGTTTTCTTTGTATACTGCCATATCTTTGACCTCTAATATATTTCATGGCATAGTTATAAAATCAATAAATATTTTGAAATAAACAAATGAAACTTAAAGAGATTAAGCAACTTCTTCACATAGCTGGAGAATGGAAAGCCATATTTTTACCCTAGAAACACCTGATTCTGAGAATAAACTCTTACCCACTGTACGAGACAACACAGGTCTTAAGATCTTAGAAGTCAGAATAGTTGCAATCCAGTTCTGTGTTCACTATTCACTTGTATCAATCAATCCATAAAAAATATAAGAATCAGGAAATCCAAGGAGTTTATTAGTCTGACTGCAGCATCACTTGTTTTTTACTCATTTGCTCAAGCAATTAAAAAGTGGAGATATTTAGAAAGAACCCAGCAATTTCTCCACAAACCAGCACTGTGCAGCAGGCTGCTACAAGAATACATTCTAAGAAATGGCAAACAACGCAGTATCCAAAGCAGCATGGCTTCTACTTTAAACAGTAGCAGGACATTGCTGATGGTTTTGGCTAAATTTGATTCACCTTCCCTGGAGCAGTTTTAGGGAATTTTCTCCAAGTATTTGGCTGAGTTTATTGGAATTTGTCTCAAAGGTTAAACTTGAATAATATTTTCATTTCTTCACCACAGAACGTGACAATTAATTTAAATCACATCTCATATTTTAGCATTGAAGCACCTTTGGGACTAGACTTTTTATTTCTGTGTTACTTTGGCAAAACTTCTGCTGCAAACTGAGGGCCTGGGTAATGTAGTGGAAAGAGCTCTGGACTGAAACTCAGAATAAAGAGTTCTATGGCTCGTTCCATTGCTAACTAGCTATAGTACCTCCAGCAAGTGATTCAGACATATCTGAAACTCAGTTTCCGCATCTCTAAAATGGGAACAAGGATTTCTTGGGTTTTTTACACAAGATTGTCTTTAAAAAATGATATAATATTTGGATATGTAAACCACTATGCCCATTTTTTTAATTGAGAATTCAGAAAAAACAGCATATATGTAAAAGGAAGTAAATGCAAATTCTTTTCTAAAGTATCTTCTCTAGTTTTAACTTGTGAATGATTTGCTTGCTATAGTTTTTCTTTTTTTTTCCCATTGAACTATTAAAAGTTTTTCTTTCTGCACTAGATTTTTATCATCAGTATCTATAATTTTTGGGAAATTTATATAATCCCTTGGCCCATGAATTGTTCCTAAATTATTACTACTTAGGAACAGCAGGACAATGTCTCTAATTAGAACCTGTTTTATTAAAGGATATAGTCTTTTAAGATTGCATAAAATGTTATATCTTTTTAAAAAAGGCATCTGATTAAAGATTAATCTCTATATAATGATTAGGCTATTTTAAGCATCTTCCAAATTAATTGAAGAGTAACAATGCAAACTGATTACCAGTATGCATTAACTACAACCAAAGAGAGAGAGAGGAAGAACAAAAACAAAAGCAAAATTCTTATTATTCAAACTAGTCATTCATCTGAGTTGATTAGTTAATTCAACTTTTGAAACATATTCCATTGGTGAGTATCATGAAGATAAGTGCAAATCAGATGTCTCAGGTTCAAATTCCAACACAGCATAGGCAGTATGAACGATAAAGCAAATGTAAATAAAGTAAACTGGGTCAAGGAGACTGGGAATCCTTGCTGCCTCTGAGGAATGCACTCAAACTGAGCCTTTGATCCTTCAAAACAAGTTGAGCACTGGACTGTCAGTGAAGTCTTAAATCTTAAGTCAGTTAACAACTAATTTGGAATTTTATAATACTGTATGTGCCAAAGAAAGGGTCCACGGTGTTACTGGTTTGGGACCTCTGTTTTTTTTTTTTTTTTTTTTGGTTTCTACTGATCCATTGCCTCAAATTATGAATCCATTATATAGAGAGAGTCATTTTAGACTTTACAGCTATTTAAGGTTATTAGAAAGTCATTTCAGGAACCTTAAAAAGCCATAATATTGGAATCCAACATCACTAGCATGAGAAAAGGATTCTCTGCTTCACAAAAAGACTCACCTTTGTAAAATAAATACACAGAGGGCTGTTCTGCCACATTTAAAATAAACTGAACCTATGAAATGCAACAATAACATATAAACGTTTCAGCTTGCACACCCTGCATACCTCTATTTCACCATACTTACAGACTCTTAGATTTTAATTATACAACACCGAAACAACAAATTAAAGATAAGTGAATAAGCCTCACACTGATAAATTGATATGATGTTCCTCTATCTATTACCAAAGTTCCTCAACTCTCATTTACTCAAATAATTAGCTTTGACTGAAAATAAAAACTGAACAGCTGTGTCTTCTGACTTAGGAGTGTCTGGCGCACCTTGGCAGTATCTGTCCATCCACTAGATAGAAATTTAATGGCATTTTCCAAGTCAAGTGACTGCCACTTCCCAATTCTCATTTCCCACCTCGTTACTGCAAGAGTTACCAAGACTTGCAGTGTTGAAGGTATGGTGCTTCTTCCAAACTTTTCCTTTTTAATCTTTATCCATCCCTACCTTCCCATCATTCCAAGGACTCCACTATTACAATTTTTCTCTCATCAGCTCCCCTTCCACTAACCAACCTCCCCTACCTCCCTCCCCCTGCTCCCACCAAATACTTTCGTTATCCAAGCTTTCTGAGAAATGAAAAGTGAAAAGTAGTTCCTCCTTTCAAAACCAGTTGGAAATTCATGCCTTAATATTTGTCTGGAGCTTTGCTTTTATTTTCCAAATGATCTGGGTTTGGCAAAACCCTTTCAGTTAAGTAATAGACAGCAGCATAGCATTCCAAAAGACAGATGGAAAACTCAGGCAATCTAGGCTTTCATGAAGACTAAACATTGGACCCTTACTGTCCAGTCCAAAAAACCCTCCCCCAGATGGAGAACTGGATCACTTTTTAAATAACTGGTAGCGTAGAATACACATTGCTGTTGCTTAAGTTGGTATTTTATTTTATCCTCTCTCCCTTTACATATGGGCTTCTCTGGTGGCTCAGATGGTAAAGAATGTGCCTGTAATGCAAGAGACCGGGGTTCTATCCCTGGGAAGATTCCCTGGAGAAGGGAATGGCTATCCACTCTGGTATTTTTGCCTGGAGAATTCATGGACAGAGGAGCCTGGTGGGCTATAGTCCATGGGGTCATAGTTAGAGAGTCGGACAGGACTGAGAAACTAACACTTTATCACCCTTTATATATAGATGACCAGCAGGAATCTACAGTTATATCTCAGCTCTTAGAGTAGGACTCCAACTCAGAGTAAAAATCTCAAACATTTTTTTTAACCTTGTGGGTAGATGTCATTATTATCCTCATTTTACAGAGAAAACAATTGAGCCACAGCGTGGCTAACTAACTTGAAGACGATCCCATGATTTAAATTTTGCATCTGCTTTCAGAGTCCCTTAATTAACCCCTGTACTAAATGCCTTTCCACTTCTCATATTTTTCAAACAAAATTCCCAGTTCTGAGAATGTGTTTCTACTTTGAATTTGAAACAAGCTATGAGCATTGGTCTGAGACTGGATTCCTTGATTGTTTTGCAGTACATACTATTTCTCCAGTTCTGTTCTTAACATGGAGAGTCAGATTTTTTATTTTCAATACAGTGACCACCTAAGTCGTTAATTCTTTCACAGGCATGTACTTAAGAGCTAAGCTCTTATTAAAAGATCCTTTGTTTTTAAATAATAGTGGACGTGAAAATTCAGATAGAAGTTACCAGAACTCTTCATAAATAAAAGCAAAAAAGTAGACTCCAAGGGAAAAAAGGAGCCTCAGTTAACAAACCCCCCAGGTCACATCACTGTGCTCTTTAAACTTACTGTGTCAACCTCAGTCATTCTCTCCAGCCTGAGGCCAGGGCAGCTCCTGGGGTTGCTGGGACCTGTCTCATTATTCCTGGGGGCTCTCTGTCTCTGCTACAGTGGGGCTCATGATCTAACAGGAATCATGCACCCTCAGTGGGGGTGGGTTTCATGGCCCTGAATTATCAGAGGAAGTCTTCCAGGGTGCTTCCTATCCCCTGGAAGCCTGGTTTCCTGCTCTATTTCCAGTAACATTCAGGATTTGGAACCTGAACGACATTCAAGCCTATTAGGGCTTCCCAACCAGTCACCACAACTAATGATAACATTAAATTTTAGGAGGAGGCTGCATCTCTTGCTCTTCTTGATTGAGACTTCATCACCTCACATCTTTCTCATATTGCTCAGCAAAAAGCAGATCCCTGTGAAACATTCAAAGATATACCTCTGAAATATTAAAAAGGGCCTGAACATTTCTCTGTCCCTTGCAGGCCACTTCTTTCATCCTTGGAGTGACAATTCAGGAAAAAAAATAAAGCAAAAAAGAAGAATTTCTGGAAAATAAGGTCCATCTTGATGTGGAAAACATAAATTACATACTATCAAAAGCAACTATTAAAAGTTTCGTGAATGAAGAAAAGTAGGTATCAGTATCTACAGACGCTGATGACCTTACAGCATTCACAGCAGACTGCTCATGAAACTAACCAAAGACAGACACCTTGCTTGTCCTTATCGAGAGGCTCTTCCCTACGTCCTTAGCCATAAAGAAGGGTATACTGTGGTCTCAGATACATATGTTCTACGTTTCACTACATGCCTTTCTGGTGAATAGCTCCAACAAGTCCAGTTTATAATACTGTCCTGAATAGTACAGAGCATTACCCACCATCTCTAGCCCACAGATCTCCCTCTGCAGAACAAGAAGAAGAAATGACTGCTTTGAGCTGTTCTCTTCTAGTGGGGGGTGAAACTTCCCCGAGATTCCTGCTCTATCAGTGCCAAACTAAAGGTACTCAGACAAATAACCCAGCAAGCATTTGCCCTTGGCCTCCTCTGAATTGACATGGCTCCTGGGCCAAGATGAGATCAAAGGTACAGGTTCAGGCATGGAATCTGTGGTGGCCTCTGCTGCTGCTGCTGCTAAGTTGCTTCAGTCGTGTCCGACTCTGTGCGACCCCATAGACGGCAGCCCACCAGGCTCCCCCATCTCTGGGATTCTCCAGGCAAGAACACTGGAGTGGGTTGCCATTTCCTTCTCCAATGCATGAAAGTGAAAAGTGAAAGGGAAGTCGCTCAGTTGTGTCTGACTCTTCGTGACCCCATGGACTGCAGCCCACCAGGCTCCTCCATCCATGAGATTTTCCAGGCAAGAGTACTGGAGTGGGGTGCCATTGCCTTCTCCGGTGGTGCGTCTCCCACCTTCAAATGTGGTCATTCATTCTTCTCTTTGCAAACACTGAACTACTTCTTCCAAAGCCCATTCCTATTCTTTTTCAGGAGCTGCTCTGCTCACCCCCACCTTTCTGCCTATGCCAGTGAAACACATCAAGGACCCCTGATAACCTGACTGGGTTCCCAGGACCCTGAGCTCTTCGTATTTACCTCCATAGCTGTGACCTTTGTCTCTCTCACCAGAATCTTACTTCCAGTAGCAATAGTCAATGTCCAAAGACTCTTTTCCAGATATATAATCCATATACAATGGAGAGACATTCATTTGAGAGACAACAGAATGACACAGTTTCATACTCTTAACAATTCCTTCTCATCTCTCCTTTCCTCAGTGGCATATCATTATATTCTAGGCTTGCTGTAATGGAAAAAAAAAAAAAATCTACTATCTACTATACCAGGTAGATGGCCCTCACCTTTTTCTGCTTTGTCCCTGGGGTCATTACTGGGGCCTATAAATGGAGGCAGAGAGGGTGTGGTGGACATAAGATGCAAACTTCCAGTGCATACAGTATTTTGAAAAAGAAAGGTTTTTGTCACATTTGTTTAGTTACAAATTCTAATTATATAATAAAACTTTGTCTAATCAATTCCTTTTAGGAATATTTGGCTTTTACATATTACTATTATGAAAATGGCACTTCTAACACATTTAAGAGATTATAGTCACTTCTTCCTCTTAAGTCACATAAATACCCTCCATAAGTGTCTTTACCTGATGAGTTCGTTGATTTAGAAATTCTTTCCTCACTCATTATCAGAGAAATGCAAATCAAAACCACTATGAGGTACCATTTCACGCCAGTCAGAATGGCTGTGATCCAAAAGTCTACAAGCAATAAATGCTGGAGAAGGTGTGGAGAAAAGGGAACCTTCCTACACTGTTGGTGGGACTGTAAACTAGTACAGCCACTATGGAGAACAGTGTGGAGATTCCTTAAAAAACTGGAAATAGAACTGCCTTATGACCCAGCAATCCCACTGCTGGGCATACACACTGAGGAAACCAGAAGGGAAAGAGACACGTGTACCCCAATGTTCATCACAGCACTGTTTATAATAGCCAGGACATGGAAGCAACCTAGATGTCCATCAGCAGATGAATGGATAAGAAAGCGGTGGTACATATACACAATGGAGTATTACTCAGCCATTAAAAAGAATACATTTGAATCAGTTCTAATGAGGTGGCTGAAACTGGAGCCTATTATACAGAGTGAAGTAAGCCAGAAAGAAAAACACCGATACAGTATACTAACACATATATATGGAATTTAGAAAGATGGTAACAATAACCCTGTGTACGAGACAGCCAAAGAGACACTGATGTATAGAACAGTCTTTTGGACTCTGTGGGAGAGGGAGAGGGTGGGATGATTTGGGAGAATGGCATTGAAATATGTATAATATCATATATGAAACGAGTCGCCAGTCCAGGTTCGATGTACAATACTGGATGCTTGGGTCTGGTGCACTGGGATGACCCAGAGGGATGGTATGGGGAGGGAGGAGGGAGGAGGGTTCAAAAGGGGGAACACATGTATACCTGTGGCGGATTCATTTTGATATATGGCAAAACGAATACAATATTGTAAAGTTAAAAAATAAAATAAAATTAAAAAAAAAAAAGAAATTCTTTCCTTATAAAATACCTAGGCAAACCCTTGTTGAAAGTATCAAAAACTCTCAGTCTATAGGATTCAACTGTACTCCTAAACCTTATTTCATCTCTGAGTACTGTGCCTTATACAACTGTACAGTTTGATGATCTCCTTGATATCAGCCTGTGACACTTTCAGAAACAATAAGTCTTATTCCATTTTTACTACTTTAAGGAGATACAATCCAATTGTTCTTTGTGTCCTCCTTATGATGTAGAGAAATCTTAAAAAGTTCTATCAAGAGAACGTTTACTGACTATTTCCAATTCAAATGGAAATAGCTTTCACTTTTGATCTTGTAGAAAAACCTAGGCAAGTGATGAAGTACAATACTTTCTTTGTGTTGGACGAGGCTGCCTGACTGTTACAGAATATGTTTGAGCGTTTGAGCTAAGAGGCCAGAAGAGGCTTTCCAGCCACATGTTTAAAAGAACAGGCAGCAAAAAATGGCTTAAGTCAATTATAACCCTTCTTTCAGAACCATCTTGTGGGACGAATACTACTATTATCCAGATACTTCTATCTAACAGTCAGCCAACTCTCCTCTTAACTGGCTGTGTTTTTGAAATCTACTTACTCTTGAGACTGACCATAAAATCAACACACTGACAAAGCAACAGTTTTAAATTCCAAACATGCACAAAACCCAGAACCATAATTACCTCCACTCTAAGCCCAGTGGGAAAGTGAAGCATGTGGCTACTATGTTTTATTCAGTACAGGGGACCCTGTCAGTACTTCACAGATGCCAAATAAATCCTCAAAATAATAATCCTCAGATTTGAAGGCCTGTGTCCACCTGGGCAGAAATCAAGACAAGGAGAAATCTGTTCCCAAATGGAGTGCACATCCTAGATCTGTTGTCCACTTTGTGATAAGTGTTTCCATTTCTGCCAGGGGCCACTCAGAGAGGAACATAAAACCACTACCCTGTGTGAGCATGGTGCTCCAAAGAGTTTCTGGGTCATGCAAGCTGCAGGCGTGGGGAACTGACTCTGAGTATAAACTGAGAGCTGACGTAAGTCACAACTGGTTAGGTGATTGAAACCTTGCAGATCCAAAGTCCAAAACTAAGGAGGCTAATGAACAAACACCAGTCCCAGATTGCCCACAACAATTTCAGAAAGAAGAAATGCTTGAAACTCTGGGTCAAATAGAAAAACTGAATTTTAAATATGTCATCATACTAGAGCCATTACCTTGAAAGTTCTGAAAACAAGTTATGAGTTGTTGAGAGTAAAAATACTGCTGACTTTATACAGCAGTAATCTGGCTCTCTTTATATGGGTGGACATCAAGAATCATAACAAGCCAGTGAGTTTATAATGGAATAATAACAGTTAAGTAACTACTCACACAAATGTATGTCATAATTTTTTAAAGTATTTCAACAAATAAATATCAATTTCCTACCATGCACTAAGCAATATGCTAAAGGCATTGTGTATACTGAAGTGAACAAAAAGAAAAATGTGGACTTTATCTTCATGAGCTTCAAGTGTCATGAGGAAGACACACATTATCAAACAAGATGCTAGGTTATTATTCAGTAGGATAATTTAACAAATGACTCCTCCAGGTTCTATAGAGACAATGTGTTGAAAAGTTGTCTTCTGGGCCCAATGTGCTTTCCTTGGAGTACCTTAAAGAAAAGTGGAACAAGCGTCTTTGGTACCCGGTTGCCTCTGCCATGAGAAAGCCCTGTTTAGGCATGTGGTGACTTGGGTCATGGAAGCAGTGGCCAAGTCTCCTTCAGTTCAGTTCAGTTCAGTCGCTCAGTCGTGTCCGACTCTTTGCGACCCCATGAATTGCAGCACACCAGGCCTCCCTGTCCATCACCAACTCCCGGAGTTCACTCAAACTCACGTCCATCGAGTCGGTGATGCCATCCAGCCATCTCATCTTCTGTCGTCCCCTTCTCCTCCTGCCCCCAATCCCTCCCAGCAACAGAGTCTTTTCCAATGAGTCAACTCTTCACATGAGGTGGCCAAAGTACTGGAGTTTCAGCTTTAGCATCATTCCTTCCAAAGAACACCCAGGACTGATCTCCTTTAGAATGGACTGGTTGGATCTCCAAGGGACTCTCAAGAATCTTCTCCAACACGACAGTTCAAAAGCATCAATTCTTCAGTGCTCAGCTTTCTTCACAGTCTAACTCTCACATCCATACATGACTACTGGAAAAACCATAGCCTTGATTAGATGGACCTTTATTGGCAAAGTAATGTCTCTGCTTTTGAATATGCTATCTGGTTGGTCATAACCCTCCTTCCAAAGATAAGTGTCTTTTAATTTCCTGGCTGCAATCAGCATCTGCAGTGATTTTGGAGCCCAAAAAAATAAAGTCTGACACTGTTTTCACTGTTTCCCCATCTATTTCCCATGAAGTAATGGGACCGGATGCCATGATCTTCATTTTCTGAATGTTGAGCTTTAAGCCAACTTTTTCACTCTCCTCTTTCACTTTCATCAAGAGGCTTTTTAGTTCCTCTTCATTTTCTGCCATAAGGGTGGTATCATCTGCATATCTGAGGTGATTGATATTTCTCCCGGCAATCTTGATTCCAGCTTGTGATTCTTCCAGCCCAGTGTTTCTCATGATGTACTCTGCATATCAA
The DNA here is from genome assembly GCF_029407905.1 of Bubalus kerabau. NCBI lineage: Eukaryota > Metazoa > Chordata > Mammalia > Artiodactyla > Bovidae > Bubalus > Bubalus kerabau. The sequence goes on along the minus strand of NC_073631.1, from coordinate 31,199,554 downwards.
CCTCTTAAATGAAAAGACAGCACCTAGTGGAACTCTGCTGATAGAAATTCCCAAGGTGAGAAACACATGGCAAGTCCTCTGTGGTTCTGGTGGCCCAACTACACATATGTGGCCCCCAGAGCAGGCTTTGATTGCAAAATAAGAGGCTGAATCTTGGTTTTAGGAACTCTACCTGTACCACAGGATCAAAGGTACAGAAATAGGCTCTCAACTGTTTCCTAGCAGCCTGCCCAGATAATATGTTAACGAGCTGAGCATTGAGCTTCCAATTAGGAAATACTTCCAGAAGCACAGTTTCAAATGGAGTCACTGTGATAGGTGCAATTATTAGGGATCTCAGATGAGAGACTGGAAGTTTGACTACCTCTGAGTCACAGGCTACTAAAAAATGATGATATTCAAATTTTTTTGATCATGCTGCACATAAAAAGGAAAAGATGCATTCTTTCTCACTACAATGCAATGGACACAATTTTTTTCACAAGCTATCCATTTTAAAATGATGGAACAATGAAAAACAATTAAAAAGTAATGGCTCTTATTTTAAACTGAATACTGAAATTTCAATCTATTATCTTTATAACTACAGTTGCCATAAATAAATGCAGCCTTTTGGTGTGTCAATGTATATTCATGTTTGTATGTGTGTGCCAAGATGTATGCATGTGTGTGTGCATCAGGGGATTGAAAGTTGTTATACAGTGAGAAAAATTCTAGGGTAACTGCTCCCAACATTAGACAACTGGAATAAGAATGTGCTACATAATAAACTAAGTGTTGCCATTTTCTACAATCACTCACAGAGGTTTTTGATTCACTGCAGTTTCTGTATTACTGAGAAAAATGGCAGTTAATTACCTCTAACACCTATGCAGGAACAGCTGGGGGAAAGAAAAGGACCATGAAATTAGCACTCTGTGACTGAGTTAAATATACCATTTAGCTCAACAGAATCAACTATCATAAGTCAAACTTGGGTTATAAAGAATTAATTTCTTTTTTATGCCAAAACGCCTTTGTTTTGATCCATAAATCCCTTAATGCACCCTGACTTTTATTGATTCTGTTCCTAAAAAGGGTCCACTGCCAAAAGCTGAACTGCAAGTAGGTCTTTCCAACAGTTTTATGAATAAACCAGAACACACAATAACCACTTACTTCTATGATTATAGAAATGGTTTTACATTGTATTCTAGTAACTTGATGGAAGAGTGTGCTTATTTTTTAACCCCCCTCTCATAGGGGAACATTCAGTTTTTGAGAAGTTAAAAAAATATTTCAAAAGGGTAGTGTACAGAAAAAATGATCTTTGGTTGAAAATAATTGTGTTGTGTATTAAATCTTAAACAACTGTGAAGTACCAAAACAGAACGTAGGTTATAAATTACTTAATACAGCTTCCTACATTTATAGGAAACCCTGCTATAGAATCAGCAACTTTATTGCCAAGCTATGCAGTCACGTGGTTCTCCATTTACTCACTCCACAGATATTTATGGAGCACATGCCATGTACATGACAACATGATAGGTGCTGGGGATGCAGAGCTGCGATAAAGACTGACATGAATGATGTGCCTGCATAAATTTTAAATTTCCTTCCAGAGACTACTTCCACTCACTGTCATCATCTGAGTTTTCCAGTAAACTGGTTAAAATTGGAAAATAAGGCATGCACGTGTATATGTACTAAGTCACTTCAGTTGTGTCCGACTCTGTGTGACCCTGTGGACTGTAGCCTGCCAGGCTCCTCTGTCCATGGGATTCTCCAGGCAAGAATACTGGAGTGGGTTGTCATGCCCTGATCCGGGGGTTATTCTCAACCCAGGGATCAAACCCCTGTCTGTCATGTCTCCTTCATGGGCAGGCAGGTTCTTTACCACTAGCGACATCTGGAAGCCAGGCACATCCATCCCTAAATGCAGGAAGGCACAGCAAACATCTAGAATTATTTCTGTTATCCTCTATGTGTAACAAAATGACAGATTGTGCTTCTCTGGTAGCTCAGATGGTAAAAAAATAAAATCTGCCTGTAGTGCAGGAGACCAGTATTCAATCCGTGGGTTGGGAAGATCCCCTGGAAAAGGAAATGGCAATCCACTCCAGTATTCTTGCCTGGAAAATCCTATGGACAGAGGAGCCTGGCGGGCTATAGTTCACAGGGTCAGAAGAGGAGGACGCAACTTAGTGACGAAACCACCATAAGAAGCTTAAACTGAGTATATTTTATTAAAGAACCACTGAAATAACATAATATTTGAAAACATTTTAATCAAGCCATTCCTGCGTGTGTGTATGGAAAACTTTAGTAAACTTACCAAGTTCTGCAACCGTCATCACGATTCTGGTTAGAACAGTTCCATCGCCCTATTCAGATCCCTGTGGCATTACAGTTAACTCCTATCCCTGCCCACAGCCCCAGGCAACTACTAACCCACTTTCTGCCTTTCTGACTTTTCTAGACATTTTGTATAAATGGAATAGTACAATATGTGGTCCTTTTGTGTCTGGTCAACCCAGTCTTTTAAAAACATAGCTATTTTAAGTACTCACTAAATTAGATTATTTAACAATTCACTTATGTGGCTTATAACTTTGGGAACTCTCATTAGGCATAATTGGAAGGCTTAAGACTTCAAGTTTACATGTTAAGTAACAAAATGGTCTAAGAAGATCTTTTGTTTGGATGACCAATTCATAGAAACTAGAGATAAACACAGTTGTTGCTGTGTATATTTATTTATAAAGAGATTTAGTGTCTCAGCAATTTGCTTAGTGATGACCAGGGAGTTATATATTTTACAACCAAATCCACTGTTGAATGTAGTCCCAGAATCTCATTAGATGACATGTTTGAATATTATTTGAGAAGGAAAATCTGAAAATTTTGATTCATCTTTCATGAAATTTAGCACATGTTTTAGATATCATTATGTTAATGATGCTAATGTTTTATGTTAATAATATAATATACATTTATATCATTATACATTATTATATCATTATACATTATATCATATAGAGATAGAGATATAATTATGTTAATGATGTTAATGCTCATGGATATATTTCATTCCAATTCAATATAGCTTTATCGAGCACCTATCACATGTTAAGCACAATATTTTGTGCTAGAGATACAGATGAATAAGATGGTCAGAGAAAAAATCAAAGTGAATATGTAAAAAGATGCAATTGCATATGGTTTTTAATTAGTTCCTTTATTTTGCTATTTTTTTTTTTTGAGTACACACTAATGAAAGCAAGTGTGTACTCAAAAAAAAAAAAAAAAGGACCTTGGTGGTAGGGGGGGCTCCTAAATCACTGCATATGGTGACTGCAGCCATGAAATTAAAAGACGCTTACTCCTTGGAAGAAAAGTTATGACAAACCTAGATAGCATATTAAAAAGCAGAGACACTACTTTGCCAACAAAGGTCTGTCTCTAGTCAAAGCTATGGTTTTTCCAGTAGTCATGTATGGATGTGAGAGTTGGACTATAAAGAAAGCTGAGCACCAAAGAATTGATGCTTTTGAACTGTGGTTCAAAGACTCTTGAGAAGACTCTTGAGAGTCCCTTGGACAGCAAGGAGATCCAACCAGTCCATCCTAAAGGAGATCAGTCTTGAATATTCATTGGAAGGACTAATGCTGAAGGTGAAACACCAATCTTTTGGCCAACTGATGCGAAGAACTGACTCATTTGAAAAGACCCTGATGCTGGGAAAGATCGAAGGTGGGAGGAGAAGGGGAAATCAGAGGATGAGATGGTTGGATAGCATCACCGACTAAATGGACATGAGTTTGAGCAAGCTCCAGGAGATGGTGAAGGACACGGAAGCCTGGTGTGCTGTAGTCTATGGGGTCACAAAGAGTAGGACATGACTGAGCAACTGAAATGAACTGAACTGAACTGAAAAGCACTGGATAAGGCAAATCAGCATAAATAAGGAATTAAGAGCCATTAAGATAAGAATTCTAAATTTAAAAGACGAGAAAACAGAAAGAGAAATTAAGGAAACAATTCCATTCACCATTGCAATGGAAAGAATAAAATACTTAGGAATATATCTACCTAAAGAAACTAAAGACCTATATATAGAAAACTATAAAACACTGGTGAAAGAAATCAAAGAGGACACTAATAGATGGAGAAATATACCATGTTCATGGATTGGAAGAATCAATATAGTGAAAATGAGTATACTACCCAAAGCAATTTATAGATTCAACGCAATCCCTATCAAGCTACCAATGGTATTCTTCACAGAGCTAGAACAAATAATTTCACAATTTGTATGGAAATACAAAAAACCTCGAATAGCCAAGGCTATCTTGAGAAAGAAGAATGGAACTGGAGGAATCAACCTACCTGACTTCAGGCTCTATTACAAAGCCACAGTTATCAAGACAGTATGGTACTGGCACAAAGACAGAAATATAGATCAATGGAACAAAATAGAAAGCCCAGAGATAAATCCACGCACATATGGACACCTTATCTTTGACAAAGGAGGCAAGAATATACAATGGATTAAAGACAATCTCTTTAACAAGTGGTGCTGGGAAAACTGGTCAACCACTTGTAAAAGAATGAAACTAGAACACTTTCTACCACCATACACAAAAATAAACTCAAAATGGATTAAAGGTCTAAAAGTAAGACCAGAAACTCTAAAACTCCTAGAGGAGAACATAGGCAAAACACTCTCTGACATACATCACAGCAGGATCCTCTATGACCCACCTCCCAGAATATTGGAAATAAAAGCAAAAATAAACAAATGGGACCTCCCAGAATATTGGAAATAAAAGCAAAAATAAACAAATGGGACCTAATTAAACTTAAAAGCTTCTGCACATCAAAGGAAACTATTAGCAAGGTGAAAAGACAGCCTTCAGAATGGGAGAAGATAATAGCAAATTAAGCAACTGACAAACAACTAATCTCAAAAATATACAAGCAACTCCTACAGCTCAACTCCAGAAAAAAAAATGACCCAATCAAAAAATGGGCCAAAGAACTAAACAGACATTTCTCCAAAGAAGACATACAGATGGCTAACAAACACATGAAAAGATGCTCAACATCACTCATTATCAGAGAAATGCAAATCAAAACCACTATGAGGTACCATTTCACGCCAGTCAGAATGGCTGCAATCCAAAAGTCTACAAGCAATAAATGCTGGAGAGGGTGTGGAGAAAAGGAAACCCTCTTACACTGTTGGTGGGAATGCAAACTAGTACAGCCACTATGGAGAACAGTGTGGAGATTCCTTAAAAAACTGGAAATAGAACTGCCTTATGATCCAGCAATCCCACTGCTGGGCATACACACTGAGGAAACCAGAAGGGAAAGAGACACGTGTACCCCAATGTTCATCACAGCACTTTTTATAATAGCCAGGACTTGGAAGCAACCTAGATGTCCATCAGCAGATGAATGGATAAGAAAGCTGTAGTACATATACACAATGAAGTATTACTCAGCCATTAAAAAGAATACATTTGAATCAGTTCTAATGAGGTGGATGAAACTGGAACCTATTATACAGAGTGAAGTAAGCCAGAAAGAAAAACACCAATACAGTATACTAACGCACATATATGGAATTTAGAAAGATGATAACAATAACCCTGTGTACGAGACAGCAGAAGAGACACTGATGTATTGATCAATCTTATGGACTCTGTGGGAGAGGGAGAGGGTGGGGAGATTTGGGAGAATGGCATTGAAACATATATAATATCATATATGAAACGAGTCGCCAGTCCAGGTTCGATGCATGATACTGGATGCTTGGGGCTGGTGCACTGGGACGACCCAGAGGGAGGGTATGGGGAGGGAGGAGGGAGGAGGGTTCAGGATGGGGAACACAGGTATACCTGTGGCAGATTCATTTTGATATTTGGCAAAACTAATACAATATTGTAAAGTTTAAAAATAAAATAAAATTAAAAAAAAAAGTAGAGAACAAAACAGACTCCACGCACTTCACACTGTAAGACATGTACAGAGATTTTTTTTTTCAGTACAATTACTGCTTTTAAGTTAGTTAGGAGATACATTAAATTTGTGAGTTGCACAAATTAATGATTCTAAACATATCCATAGCAGTGACTATAGCTAATCAAACAAAAAGGGAATTACAAACATCATGCTGCTGCTGCTGCTTCAGTCGTGTCCGACTCTGTGCAACCCCAGACATAGCAGCCCACCAGGCTCTCCCGTCCCTGGGATTCTCCAGGCAAGAACATTGGAGTGGGTTGCCATTTCCTTCTCCAATGCATGAAAGTGAAAAGTGAAAGTGAAGTCGCTCAGTCGTGTCCAACTCTTAGCAACCCCATGGACTGCAGCCCACCAGGCTCCTTCGTCTATGGGATTTTCCCGGCAAGAGTACTGGAGTGGGGTGCCATTATCTTCTCCACAAACATCATAGTATCATATAATTGTGCCCAAATAACCAGAAAAGTAGTTTATGGCAAAAACTATAGGCATGGATAGGCAAAAACTCTACTACACTACTCAAGAGAGACAGCTTTTGTAATAGGCTGGACTGAGGCTCTCAGTCTTTTTCTTTAAAAACTCAAAAAAGCCTCCAGGCCCAATTCAGTTCTTATATAACTTCTAATTCAGAGGCATAGGCCCTAGGTTCTCCATGTGAGAGGGTGTCCTTAGCACTAGTTGCCACTGGCCACTGGTAAAGCCAAGCTAGGTTAGGGCTGACCACTTACTGTGCTTCCCCAGTTCTTATGGATCTTCATATCTTGCCTCTAAACCCTCAAATTCAAGTAGTTCTCATCTAAGCTGAGAAACTAAAAACCTATTCTGGTTTATCTAGAAGGTTTATCTGGCCTTTATTTAGAAGGTCAGATTCACTCTGTGTCAATATAAATTTGTTCACAGATACATATACCCTCCTGTTTGGGGGAGAGTTCTCTTTGTAGCAGACTATTTCAGGTGATATTGCTTCATAAAGAAATGGAGTACCTTGCAACTTTGAAGAACCAGGTCAGATGAATCTTCACATTGGTCAGATCATTCATCTTTCCCTTGAATGTGGGATGGAAAAATGTAGGTCAAGCCTCCTCACTCTCATCTAGAGAAACGGTAAGAAAAAATATTAGAGAGCCCATAAGGAGAAGAATAAAAATGTGATTCAATCATATATTCAATTGTTCATTTATGTAGTCATGCATGGACGCATGCAACAAATATTCAACTGAATGTGGATTCCATAAATAAAGTCAAGTTAAATCCTTTATTCCCCAGGAATGGCTGAATTCCTTAAGTTGTTCCTCCAAATAGTGACATGATGCAGCTGAGGATGTACAGAGCACATCCCAGGCCTCTCTTGGAACTGCAGGTATCTGGTAACCTTAAATGTAGAAATAACACTACACCAAAACTCGTCAAGAAACAAAAGCTTATCTGGATAATAGAGACATTGAAAGTTCCATTTCTCAAGTCTAACCTTAAACGGTAAGTGCTAAGTTGAAAGATTTGTGATATCACCCTGAGTGGGGGGAACCCTCATCAGTAGTTCTTCACAGCTTGCCTAAGTTAGGCTAACTTGTGTGTGCTTAGTCTCTCAGTTGTGCCTGACTCTTTGCAACCCCATGAACTATGGCCTACCAGGCTCCTCTGTTCTTGGCATTTTTCAGGCAAGAATACTGGAGCGGGTTGCCATTTCCTTCTCCATTAGGCTGACTGACCCATCATTTTAAAGAGACTTTCCATAAGCTTTAATCCATATATAATATGCTTTACAGAAAAGTATTTTTTGCAAAATATTTTCTAGCCTCCATCTCAAAGATGTGGAAATAGACAATTAAGTCAGTCTATAAAATCTTCTGCAGTTATTTACAACTCATTCATGACATATTAGCCATTGCTGAAGTGCAGGTAGGCTTTGCCTCATTTTTCTTTAATATTTTCTCATTCTTTCACAATAATTCAGAAATAAATACATACTTATGGAATGTTAGAAAGTTGGGCAGAGGTCATTTCCCAAAGAGTTATTTGTGTGGCATCTTTGTTTACTAATCTATAAATAGAGGATTAAAAATCACCATGTTTTTCAATATTCCGTTCAGTTCAGTTGCTCAGTCATGTCCAACTCATTGTGACCCCATGGACTGAAGCACGCCAGGCTTATAAAGATAATATTAACATAGCCATATTACTAAAAAGTTTGAAAAGCAGAAAAGGAAAAATATTCCTAAAATATTGCCCCCAAATTGCAGCTACCATTGTTCTGGAGTATTATTCTCCATCTATTTATCTGCATATTTCTAAGTATCTGTAGTGTGCACAAAATTTTTATCCTGTTTTTATTTTTTGTTCCCTAATGTTAATGTTAGCTCATAAGCTTTTTTCCACATTGGTATATGATATTTATAATCATCATTTTAATTGTTGATTAATATGCAGCTAGCTGATGTGTTATAACGTAACCATTTGATTTTCAGACACTTTCATGTTATCAAATTTTTGCAATTATAAATAATGCTTTTCTAACCATCTCAGTTATTTCTCTTTGATAGATAACTACAGATAGGATTGCCAAATATTAGAAATGGATGTATATATTATGAAATTGGCTTCTGAAAAATCATGTCTCTTTTTAACACCATAAACAGTATGTGAAAGTGTGAACTTTACAGATGTTGATTATCATTTATATATTTTTGAAATAAACAGGTATAAAATGGTTATTCAAAGATATCATTATTTGTATTTCTCTAATAACTAGATGATATTTTTCCTAATTTTTTCATTATTATTTTTCCCATTTTATGAATAGGCTAAAACCTTTTCCTTGTTTGTCAACATGATGAAATATAATTGACTATTTTTAAAATTTCAGCTAAGTTATTTGATGGTTGTTATGTTGTGTGACAATAATTAAGACTTTCTGAATTAGACTTCAAAATAATTAGTCTTCTTTTGTTTTATACCACGGCATGATCTTTGAAGGACTCTTTCTTTTGAGGTTCATAAAAGATATCATTTAAGAAAAAAGGCATTTGTTAAAAATCCCAGAGTGATGGCCATGTAATATATATTGTGGTCCTCTACAAGTGAACTGGACTAGCAGCAGAAAACCCATTGAGCTCAGCCCACCACAATACTCATGTATCTAGAAGATGAAATGTGTCCAGATGGACTAAATTTACATTCAAATAATTAACCAACACTTGCCTTTCCATCTGCACCTCAGCTGGGTAAAGGTTTAGTTAGAAATACAACACTGATTATATTAACATAAATGATAACCCAGGGCTATCTCAACCACAGAGTAAACTGAGTTCCCTAACCATCTCTCACAGAAATTCATGTCACAAAAGGAATTACTAAATTTCAATAGCATGCTATCACTTCTGATCAAATACTGAAGGGTAGCATAACTCCTTTCACATGTTTTATTTTGTCCAGCATTCTATTTGAAAAATGTGCATAATCCGTTACAAGCTAAGCAACCAGGCTATTAGACTTTGGCTGAAAGGAACTGTAGCCAATATATAGTCCTGTGAATTCAGAGAGGCCTCTTTTCCAAACCTGAAATGCTAAACACATCTAAAAAAGTATCCAGTCTAAATGAGCAGTTGGTAAAGCAATCAGCCTTTCACATTGGAACAAGCAACAAACATGTGCAACAAGCCTAGCATTTCTCCTCTGATTTATAGCCATCTTGGAAAGGAGCTTAACAAGATGGCATAGAGCTTCAAGGGCAGTTGCAGTCAATTTATTGTCTGAGTTGTTAAAGATGTTAATTAGATTAGGAATTTGCTGAGGCCCTTTTATTCTGTGCAGAAAGAAGAGTGTTTCTCATGTTTCTCTTTGAAACTTAGTTTTGTGGCATAAAAATCCAGGAAAGAAGAAATCCTACACTCAAGGAAATTGTAGGGTCCCATTGAATTCCATAATATTGTAAAAATTCCAATAATAACAGTTACAAAAGAGCCAAGAAAGTACCAGACCTGTTTTTAAAAATAATATACTCCAATGATGCGTGCATTGTTTGATGTATAGAAGACAAGAAGTGAACAGATCAAGGATGGTATATCTAGGAAGTCTGGGCTCAAGGAATAAAAATCATATTGCATAGCAAATCCAAGTATTCAGTGAGACAAAGAAAAGAATTTCTGGAAAAACAGCATGCAGGGCTTTTTATTCCAGAGCAATAAACATCACTCTATACGTCATTTTAATGCCCTAGACAAATGTTTTAATACTGAGCTCTTGCAAAGGCAGTGAAGAGGTTATTAGATACTTTGCTTTTGACACAATTCCTCTGCAACAGTCCATTCCAGAAATATGTTTTGTCTTAAATTAAACAAAAGAAAACATGAAACAGTCCAATAAATTACTTTCTATCCTCAAAAAAATGACATATGTAGAAAACTCTCTAAGAAATGTAACTAGGAAGGTTGAAAAAGAAGAGTGCTAGGTTTAGGTAAAAAGTGAAATATCAGGATAATCATTAGCAGAGTTCAGTAAAGATTAATTTATAAAAGCTGTCGCAATCCTTAGTTCAAGGCAATTTTCATAAAGTTATTTTACGTAAAGTGTGAAACAAATATCAGATCAGATCAGATCAGATCAGTCGCTCAGTCATGTCCGACTCTTTGCGACCCCATGAATCACAGCACGCCAGGTCTCCCTGTCCATCACCAACTCCCGGAGTTCACTGAGACTCACGTCCATAGAGTCAGTGAGGCCATCCAGCCATCTCATCCTCTGTCGTCCCCTTCTCCTCCTGCCCCCAATCCCTCCCAGCATCAGAGTCTTTTCCAATGAGTCAACTCTTCACATGAGGTGGCCAAAGTACTGGAGTTTCAGCTTTAGCATCATTCCTTCCAAAGAAATCCCAGGGCTGATCTCCTTAGAATGGACTGGTTGGATCTCCTTACAGTCCAAGGGACTCTCAAGAGTCTTCTCCAACACCACAGTTCAAAACAAATATACATATATAAATTTCACAATAGCACTTAAAAAACAAACACATAAGGCAATAACAAAGTTAAATATTTTAAGCATGTAAAATCTAGGCAAGCTCATTCTTTGGAAAAGAGCTTGTTATAAGCTCCAAGGAACCTAACAAGGTTGGCTGGCTATTTACTCAAAAGTAACAGTGCTTCGAACAAAATACTTTAATTCTAACTATGCTGCTGCTGCTGCTAAGTCGCTTCAGTCATGTCCGACTCTGTGCGACCCCATGGACTGCAGCCCACCAGGCTTCTCCGTCCATGGGATTCTCCAGGCAAGAACACTGGAGTGGGTTGCCATTTCCTTCTCCAATGCATGAAAGTGGAAAGTGAAAGTGAAGTTGCTCAGTTGTGTCTGACTCTTAGCGACCCCATGGACTGCAGCCTACCAGGCTCCTCTATCCATGGGATTTTCTGGGCAACAGTACTGGAGTGGGGTGCCATTGCCTTCTCCAATTCTAACTATAATTGTAACTATTTTTGAGGAGAGTATTTAGATTTAGCAAACAAGCTTTTTGGCCAGTCCATGAGATACATTTTGGTCATTACCATAAGTCCCAGAAATCCCACTCCTGGACATATACTCAGAGAAAAATCATAATTCAAAAAAGATACATGTACCCCAATGTTCACTGTAGGACTATTTACAATAGCCAGGACATGTAAGCAGGCTCAAAGTCCATCAACAGAGGCATGGATAAAGATAATGTGGGACACATATAACAATGGAATATTACTCAGCCATCAAAAGAAACAAAATTGAGCCATTTGTATAAATGTGGATGGACCTAGAAGCTGTCATACAGGGTGAAGTAGGTCAGAAAAACAAACATTGTATATTAATGCATACATGTGGAATCTACAAAATGGTAGAGATGAACTTATTTGCAAAGCAGAAACAGAGACACAGACATAGAGAACAAATGTATGGACATTGAGGCAGGGGAAGTGGGGGAAGAGGGAGAGGATAAACTGGGAAATTGGGATTGACATATATACACTACTATGTATAAAACAGATAACCAGTGAGAACCTATTGTATAGCACAGGGAACTCTACTCAGTGTTCTGTGGTTCCCTAAATGGGAATAAAATCCAAAACAGAGGGCATATATGTGTTAATATAGCTGCTTCACCTTGCTGTACAGAAGAAACTAACACCACATTGTAAAGCAACTATACTTCAGTTAAAAAAAATTTTTTTTAAGTTTAGAGTGCACCACTTGTACTGTATATCTTGGATTTTCCATCCTCCACTCCTACTTTTGCTACCTCCCTGGCAGATCATGGAAAGCAGCTAGGGTAAAGCTGAGAATCAAGTAGCTTTCAAAGTGGTCCTGAGCATGGAAGATCCTAAAGCTGATTTAAACTATGGATCTCAAGTATTTAGAATTAATTTAAATAGCTCCAAAATGGCACATAGGGAGAGGATTACTTCTTAATGAAGTGAAAATGTTTTTTCCAGTAATTACATTATAGGGATGGTGTCAACGACTGAATGAATGAATGTTGAAGCTCATGTTGACACACTAAACTCCAAGATGATTCTATTTGAATAGGGCTTCTAAGGAAGCAGAATTAAATGAGATATTAGGGTGGGGCCTTGATCCTATAGCATTAGTGTCTTTATAAGAGGCAACAGCAGATCCCTGTGTGTGCATGTGTGTGTACATACATACATACTTAACATGCACACACACACCTCCACCCCCAACCAAGGAAAAGCCAGTAAGGACACAGAAAAAAAAAAAGCCCTCTTCAAGGGAGGAAGAGAGTTCTCACCAAAATTGAATTTGCTGGCACATTGATCGTGTACTTCCAGTGTCCAGAACTATAAGAAAATAAATTTCTATTGTTTAAGCCACTCAATCTGTGGCACTTTGCTATAGAAGCCCTAGTAGATAAATACAGATGGTGTGTATGCAGAGCACTGCCACAATGAAGTTAAGGATTTTTCTCTATTTTCTTTAAAGATTGTGACACTTGTTTCAGGGAAATTTCTAGTGAAAATAATAATTTTTATATGTCTAGTTGTTACCTGGCACATTGATATACCTCAGAACAGCTACAATTTTAGATCTAAATTTATGCTACTAGTCCCTCTTGTCAGAGAAGGCAATGGCGCCCGACTCGGGTACACTTGCCTGGAAAATCCCATGGACAGAGCAGCCTGGTAGGCTGCGGTCCATGGGGTTGTGAAGAGTCGGACACGACTGGGCGACTTCACTTTCACTTTTCACTTTCATGCATTGGAGAAGGAAATGGCAACCCACTCGTGTTTTGCCTGGAGAATCCCAGGGACAAGGGAGCTTGGTAGGCTGCCATCTATGGGGTCGCACAGAGTCGAACACGACTGAAGCAATTTAGCAGCACCAGTCCCTCTTGTCATTATTTCTCTTTGTTTGTGGCATTCCTTTCTGCTTTTTTATTCCCAAGATTTTTCACCTCTAGGACTAAGTAAATCTGTAAGTTTTTCAGATTTGCCTTAAGTTACTGCAACCATGAAATTAAAAGACGCTTACTCCTTGGAAGAAAAGTTATGACCAACCTAGATAGCATATTGAAAAGCAGAGACATTACTTTTCCAACAAAGGTCTGTCTAGTCAAGGCTATGGTTTTTCCTGTGGTCATATATGGATGTGAGAGTTGGACTGTGAAGAAAGCTGAGTGCCGAAGAATTGATGCTTTTGAACTGTGGTGTTGGAGAAGACTCTTGAGAGTCCCTTGGACTGTAAGGAGATCCAACCAGTCCATTCTAAAGGAGATCAGCCCTGGGTGTTCTTTGGAAGGAATGATGCTAAAGCTGAAACTCCAGTACTTTGGCCACCTCATGCGAAGAGTTGACTCATTGGAAAAGACTCTGATGCTGGGAAAGATTGAAGGCAGGAGGAGAAGGGGATGACAGAGGATGAGATGGCTGGATGGCATCACCAACTCGATGGACGTGAGTTTGAGTGAACTCCGGGAGATGGTGATGGACAGGGACCTGGCGTGCTGCAATCCATGGGGTCACAAAGAGTCAGACACGACTGAGTGACTGAACTGAACTGAAGGTGTTCAGGATGCAGCAGAAACAAAATTAGGTCAGAGTCTACATTTTAAAATATATTAAAAATCCAGCAAATTTAGATACATCTGTTCTGAATATGAGTTGTGCATTTATAAGAAAACTTGTCAGCAAGAGGATGGGCTGTTAGACAAAGTGAAGTAAGTCAGAAAGAGAAAAACAAATGTCGTATACTAACACGTATATGTGGAAACTATAACACAGAGGCCAGACATGTGGACATGGGCTGGGGGTCAGAGGTGGGATGAACTGAGAGAGTGGCACTGACAGATACACACTACCATATGTAAGACAGAAAACTAGTAGAAAGCTGCTGTGTAACACAGGGAACACAGTTCAGTACTTAGTGAGGACCCAGAGGAGTGGGATGGGGGGAGTAGGAGAGAGACTCAAGAAGCAGGGGACATATGTATATTTAGAGCTGATTCAGGTTGTTGTACAGCAGAAATTAACACAACATGGTAAAGCAGTTATCCTCCAATTAAAAATAAATTTAAAAAAGAATATAACTACAGAGGATGAGATGGTTGGATGCCATCACCGACTCAATAGACATGAGTTTGAGTAAACTCTGGGAGTTGGTGATGGACAGGAAGGCCTGGTGTGCTGCAGTCCATGGGGTTGCAAAGAGTCAGACACGACTGAGCGACTGAAGTGAACTGAATAATAATGTGATCCTAACCTACATGAGAAAAGAATCTAATAATGATTGCATCCTTATGTATAACTGAATAACTTTGCTGTATACCTGAAACTAACACATTATAAATCAACTATACATCAATAAAATTAAAATTTTACAAAAAGTAGATGGCTGGTAGAAAGATGTGATCGTGCTTATTATTCTTTATAGATTTCTTGATGGAAGAAGAAAACTTGTATATTTGGGAAGGTCTAATTATGATTTAAAAAGACTGAATTATAAATATATCTGTACTGCTTATTATAATTATGCACCATTGTACATTGTTTGGGTTGTAATGCCTTCAGTATTTCTCATTTACCCCAACTGGGTTTTATGTTCCCCAAGGAAACCAGAAATTTATGGTTCTCAGTTTCAGCCAAATATTTTATTTTGCTCAGCTCTTCTTTTTCTTGTCTTAGCTAATTTCCTTTCTATTCTCCTCTAGAACTATGTCATTATTTCTCTTATCTTCTCAAACCCTCTTTTCATGTTTGCCTACCTTAACTCTCAGCAGACATCTTGTCATTTGCTTCATAAAAAACCTTAGAGGCTATGGGGCAATACTTCATAAACTTTCTGTTTCTGTTCTTCACTATAAAGATAAGTGAAATTAAAAAGTAGTAGACAAAATTAAATAAAATTTGGAAGCATTCATAATCACACAATACTTCAGAATAAGTCTCAATAAAGAAGGCAAATTCTGGAAAGACTGCCAAAAGGAGAACAAATTACATAAAGAAATATTGGGTTGGTCAAAAAATTTGTTCAAAAAATCCAGGTTACAAATATGGATGATTTTGAAAAACAATGCAAATAGGTTAGAAACAACAGTCCACTGTATGGGGAAAGAGAGCATTCCAGATCAGAAAAAGATCTAATTTGGGAGCCCTAGAGATGGCAAAACTGTTCAAGGAAAACCAGTGTACTAAGTTCGAGAGCATGTGTGCACACACACACACTGTAAAAATGTTAAATTTCAAGGTTAAAAATTACTGCTAGCATCCAAAAGGGAGAAAAGAGTCACTCTCAAAGAAGCAAAACCAAAGCAGTCTTACATTTCTGCTTTGTGACAATAAAAATTCCATAAAGCAATGAAAAAATATCTTTAAAGATTTGACAGTGGAGAGGATTATAACCCAATGATTTTATTGTATTATAACAACATCCTCAGATTTACAAGGTTTTGGGGAGATGCATTAATGTAGTCCTTTTTCTTTCTAAAGCTTTCTATGTGGTCAGATGACTCAATCAAGAACAGAATCCAAGAACTGGGGAGTGACAGTAGAATGGATTGACAGTGAAGCTTAAAATAAGCTAAGTATTAGAAATAAAATGAAAGGGAGAAAATACACACTTTCTGAATACCAACTTGTGCCAGAAACTTTCCTTTTTAAAACAACAAAAAGCCCACAGAGCTTTTATCTGGTTGCTTAAGCTAATCCTATTAATATAAGCTTGACCTAGTAGTTACATCCTGGAGAAGGCAATGGCACCCCACTCCAGTACTCTTGCCTGGAAAATCCCATAGACAGAGGAGCCTGGTGGGCTGCAGTCCATGGGGTCGCTAAGAGTCGGACACGACTGAGTGACTTCACTTTCACTTTTCACTTTCATGCATTGGAGAAGGAAATGGCAACCCACTCCAGTGTTCTTGCCTGGAGAATCCCAGGGACGGGGGAGCCTGGTGGGCTGCCGTCTACGGGGTCGCACAGAGTCGGACACGACTGAAGCGACTTAGCAGCAGCAGCAGCAGCAGTATTTACATCCAGATTTTTAGTTTCCAGAAGGCACATAGGAAATGAAATAATTATTTGTGAAAGAGAATTTGATCTGATTTCTAAATAACTGTCATCATACCACCAAAATAGAATGCAAGGAGAAAACAAATACTGACAGTAGAGAGTTAGTAGCCATATTGCAAACTGGGTTTGCAATTCCAGTTTAGATAAATGAAAAAAAGCAAAAAGCAAAAAGAAATGTAAGTCCCCAAACACTTAAATTGTTTGCTCACAAAACAGAGTTAAAATTACTGCTTCTTTTATAACTGAGGGTTCTATATGTTTGCATATAATGCTTGTATTATCATTGATAGAGTCAAAATTACAGTAAATTTCTGACAGTTCAATGTAAAAGAAATAAAACAAGCAGTTCATGGCAATCTATATAGAAAATCTATATAGGAAATCTTTATAGCAATCAATATAGAAAAATATAGCACAAGAAAATAAAAAGGAAGACATTAAACATATGGCAGTCTAAATGGCATATTCGTGACTGTATTCACTGTAGACTAGTAACCTTACTTTACTTGATACTTCATTCAGAAGTATGCTCTGCTATCTGTTCGGTTGCTTTCTCTCAGCCTTCTTTACCAACCTTTCTTTTTATACCCAACTGTTAAATGCTGGAAAACCTAAAGCCTTGGTCCAAGGTCTTTTTATCATTTTTACCCTCTCTTCTTAAAAAAGGTTATTAGTTACACCTTACTAGCTCTGTCAATGACTTCTGCTTTTATATCTCATCACACAAACCTGCCAATTGAAACTTTCCAGGCCCTTCAAACTCAATGTGACACAGACCACACCTTCTATTGACACTTCTTCAAATCTAGATTCTCTTCCAATGCTCCTAATCTCATAAAGTCATTACTGTATACTAGTTGCTTAAATAATAACTTGGAAGTGATCCTGGACTTCTACTTTTTCTCCAACCCACTCCCAGCACCCCCTCAATTCCACCTACTCTGGTCCATTATACTTCCTTTAAATCAAGGAGTATCTATTCCACTCCAAATAGCCAAAACTATTTCTAGTTCAGGTCATGATCATCAGTTATCCAAGTTAGTCTAGAACCTTCCTAGCTGGTCTCCCTTTGCCTACTCTTATATCTCTCCAAACCATTTTCAATTAAATGGAATTTTTAAAAATGCCTATGTCAGCAAACCATCTTTTGGTTTAGAATTCTTTCTATGTCTTTTCAATAGAATCACTGATGCCTATGTCCTTGTCTAATTATTAATAGTGCCTCTTCTCATTCTAGAAAGTATCCCAGTTTATACCACTTCCACAAGGGCACCCCTGACCTTACCAGCTTCTCTGCCTTCCTCTCAAGACTCATCTTGGGCTACTCCCTGTCTTGCCATCTATACTCCAGCTATGATTAACTGCCTTTTGCATTTTCTCCCCCATCCATCCTTTCCCCCTTCCTGCCTCATCTTTTAACAATTAAAAACCAAAAACATAAAAATTTGCCTCATTTTTCACTAGGTGACTCTTACTCACCCTTTTTATTTTAGAAAAAAATGTCACGTGTTTGAATTTTCCTGTTACCCTTGCTGAATCAGAGTCCCTGCAATGCCTTTCACAACATTTATTACCTCCCCATCATAACATTTATAAGTTTTCTGTGATTGGTTCCTGCCTATATTCCTCAGTGACTATGAAAGACATCAGGGCTGAGTCATTTTGTTCATCATATTATCCCCAGTTCTCAAACAGTCACCAACAGTTAATAAACATTTCTAAAAGTCATAAAGATGTAAGTACATCCTTGAAAAGTCATAAAATAATTAAAACAATACCAGTCATAACAACCTAGATCACCTTTCAAAGTTCTTTCTAGTTCATAAATGATTTTCTTTTCTCATTAGTTTTGAATGTTTCAGGTTAAAAGTTGCATCTAAATCCTGTGAAGAAAAAGAGTATTTCTTTAAAGAGTGATATAGCCTATGCTTTGCATACACCCAAAATGTTGTTTCTCTCATATACATTTTACTCCAAGAGTTATATGTCTTCGAAAGTAAATCTACTTTTGTAATAGAACACTAAATCTTGAAAGGCTTGAAAAGAAACCTTCCTACTTTCCTTCTCAGCAAACACAGCTGCCTGATGTTAACCACTAGGGCTGCTCTACTTTTCTCATTTCGTCCTTTTTCCCCTCAAGCAGCTTTCAGAGTTCTTCCAATGACTTCCTCTCACCCCTTCTCCTTTCACACCCTCCCATCCCACACTCTGTTTCTGCTAACAATTGCTGCTAACAATCACATCTCTTTGTAGAGATGTGAGCACTTATCCTAAGGACTCATCCAGTACATGGGTTGGGAGGCTAACTGTGGCCACCTAGTAGACATAAATCACTTTCCTCCTCTCTGTCTCAATTCCATCTCTCCTTTTGTTAATATTTCAGGGTGATATTCCACCCTTCTGCTTCTGCATCTGTGGCTGGGGTGTTAATTGATGAGATAATTCTTGGATCAAATCCAAGAACGGCTTTAAAAAATTTAATGTATGTGGGTAACAAATAATGATCTCACACTGTGTATGACCCAGAGTACTCAAATGTGTCATGTTACTGAATTACCCTTAGGTAACCATTCCTGTGTCTGGGTGGCCACGGGTAGTGTAGGAAGGCAAAAGATGCCTCTGAGTATGTGGTAGGTAGAGGGAGACAAGGGAAGAAAGAGAGGTGGTCTGCAGCATTGCACCCAACACATTTATAATTGTAACTGACTATCACTTACATAACTTAATATCTCTGTGTGGAAGCTTTTTAATATTTTTATATGTATATATTTTACTGCTTCTCAAACTACTAGAATTTCTACTAAAATTCTAACTTAGGTTTACTACCTGTGTGGCTTTTAAAACAAAAAGGATTGTAACGTTTCCAGTGTTTTCCTGCAATGTTCATTTAGAAAGGAATTTCATTTATAATTCATTATTACTTTGAATGGAGTGCATGTATAAGATGAACTCTTCAGGGGAAAACACTGATACTGAAAAGTAGTTAATGTGATTGAAAGGCTTCTATAAAAATAATTGAAGATTTCTCCACTTGGAAAATGGTTCTACAGGTCCAAGGGATTAGGGGAGATTTGAAGAAAGAATGAAAAGTATAATTTTTTAGATTAAAACTGTATATAGAATTCTCAAAATGTAGAGCCTTAAAATTTTATTGACATGATACTGGAAATCACCGAGTCCAATATTTGCATTTGAATATACTCTTGAACATAAAAATAAATGTGCAAGTCTACCCAGGAAACATTTATGCCTACTACAGAGCTGGAACCCAAACTGAGGAATCTTGATGCTTGTGTAATATACTTCAATTATTCATTAATATAACAATCTAGTATTGAATGTTGACTCTGCAAAATATGAGCGTAATAATGAGGAATGGGACATAGTGGCTGTCTGAAAAAGCTTTCTTCCCATGATAACGAAGTTCCAATAGGGTGTATGTAATAATAGTCATATAACTGAAGGAGGAGAGAGGAGATTCTGCTAAGTCACTTCAGTCGTGTTCAACTCTCTGCGACCCCATAGACGGCAGCCCACCAGGCTCCCCCGTCCCTGGGATTCTCCAGGCAAGAACACTGGAGTGGGTTGCCATTTCCTTCTCCAATGCATGAAAGTGAAAAGTGAAAGTGAAGTCGCTCAGTCCTGACTCTTTGCGACCCCATGGACTGCAGCCTACCAGGCTCCTCCATCCATGGGATTTTCCAGGCAAGAGTACTGGAGTGGGATGCCATTGCCTTCTCTGAGAGAGGAGATTACAATACAATAAAACTAGTCTGGGTGTCCAGGGAAGGTTTTATACTGAAGGAGACACATATTTGAGCAAAAACTTTAAAAAGTATAAATAGCACATAGCTTTCACACAAACAATTTCTGTTGTTTACAGTGGGTTTAAGAGAGTGATGAATGGCAGACTGGAGAAAGGAAAAGATAAACAAGGATCTTGCATGGCAAGACAAGAGGCTAGGCCTTTATTTTGTACCAATTCAGAGTCATCAATAGAGATGTTTTTGAGCAGAAGAGGAAGACAGAGCAGTTGGGTGAGTTATTATCAAACCATTTTTGTTGGACAAGTTGTTAATTCATTTTATTTTGCTTTGATTTCCAGTTGGCCACAGATCCATGTGTGGTCATCCTGGATATCACTAGTGCTCAGTTTATGCCACAAGACAATCACCAGAAGAGTTAATGACATTCTAAGTGGTCCACAACCTAGTCAATGAGACAAATTCAATCATTACGTGCTTGGAATTCAAAACATGTCAAAATGCTATAATAGCCAAACATATTCACCTTAACACACCCAACACCTGCAACTTATCTCCCCCTCCTGCTACGCACCATCTTACAGATGCAGATCTTTTATTTCACCCAAATGACTCATACAAGGCATTAAAAAGCATATGGCAGGCTTTGCAGTATGTTTGGGGAGACAGAATAGTTTTACATCCTGGCAAAGCAAATAGCTTCAGATTGACTATTGGGGGATTAAGAGGTACAAACTACTATGTTAAAATAAATAAGCTACAAGGATATATTATACAGCATTGGCAATATAGTCAGTATTTTATAATAGCTATATATAGATGCAGTATAACCTTTAAAATTGTGAATTAATATGCTATTCACCTGAAATAAATATAATATTGTACATCAATTGTACCTCAATAAAATATATATATATATATATATGTGCATGTATCTAAATTAACAAATCAAAAGAATATAAAGTTTAAAAGATAATAGCTTCTAAATGCTTAACCTCAATTTCTATAGTACTTTTCTCATTACAGTCCCTCAGCCATTTGAATAACACTCAGTTAGGGAGACTTTTGCAATGGTCTGGTCTAATGATTACAAAGGCCTGAACTAGGATAATGAGGATATAGATGATAAAGAGACTGGAGAAAGATTTGGAAGAAAAGATGAAATGGGGAGGACTTAGGAAAAGAGAAAGAAGCTGAGACTAAACATAAAAGCAAAACTATACTGCCACTTTTCTGGAACTAAATACATAAATGCATAGATATGCATGAGGTCAATTAACCAACTTCAGATTTTACATAAAATATGTTTAATCAGCATCATCTCAGTTCTTGACTTTGTGAAACAATCTTATGCTCACATATAGGTCTGAACTGAAGACACTTTTGATAGAAATGCTTGCTGATGCCTTTTAAGAGAGTGAAACTTCATATATCACAACCAAGGATGCATTCATCTAATACTTCATGGCTCTAGAAAGATTTCTCTATAGGTGTAAAAATCTAAGAAGTGATGGTTTCTTTTCTTTGCACAAAAATTCAAAGAGTTTTAGAAGAATATTGCTCTATGAAGAAGTCAAGTTATCACTCAAATAGATGGAGAAGAGGAAATAAACCATGCTACTATAGCTAAAAGTTTAGTCCCACAGACAGATGATGATTCTGATTAAAAAGATATATGATTCAGAATATATGGGCAGAAAATTTGAATTTCCTGGATATATTGTTTCCTGAGAATAGGAAAACTGCAAACTTTGTAGGAGAAAAATGCTTAAGTGTTTTCTAATAAGGTATTTCTTAAAATCAGAAAGAAAGTAAATACACTTTTCCAGACATATCACCTGAGACTTGAAAGGCAGGTATTTTAGATTTGAGCATGCTGGGAAAAAGAAAGACCAGCCAAAGTGTCAGGAAGATCCCTTGCAGATATCCACAGATTGCCACTAGAGTCTGAGCTAGAATTGGAGGGTAGGAAACAAAACAAAACCTGTTTTCTGTTCTGTCCCAAGTACTTAAAACAATGCAATACATCTTAGTTGTCTGAAGGGTCAATTTAGCGAAGTCCAGAATCTTGATTTTATCAGCACATCTATATGTGCCTCTTGGGATTGTACTCAACTTCAACAACTTAAGATAGAGCTGTATCAAGGAAAATGATCGTATACTAATTTAAAAGAAAAACCATCACATGAACAAGAAAAATCAAAATTAATGGAAGTTTCCTCAATATACATGGAATCGAAACAAAAGAAATGGTGGCTCAGATCATAAAGAATCTGCTTGCAATGCAGGAGACCCAAGTTTGACCCCTGGGTTGGGAAGATCTCCTGGAAAAGGGAATAGCAACCCACTTCAGTATTCTTGCCTGAAGAATCCCATGGATAGAGGATATCTGGCAGGCTACAGTCCATGGGATCACAAAGAGTCGGACACCACTAAGGGACTAACAGTTTCACTTTCAGAGTAAAGTTTTAGTGAACCTGATAAGACAGGCTACTGTACCCACCCCATAACAGGACAGAATACTAGCTACTGTCTACAGTCTCCTCCTTTCTGCACATGTGTTGACTTCGTAAAGTTCATTTGCAAAGATTCACTTCTCCCCTGGACTTTCTGGCTTTAAGATCTAACATTTGCCTGTATGCATTGCTTTTTAATTAGTAGCTGAAAAAAATATACTGCATTGCTCCCTCCTTCAATGAACTTCTTCTTTCTTTAGATAAGTTTATATATTAAGTTATGTAACAGCAAAGTTTTGAAGGCAACAAATTGCTCTATTTCTAAATTGATTTTGCATATAATATTCCAATCAGTTATATGGTGGTTTTAAATTTTAACTCTCAAAACCAATCCCAATTACTCCCAACACCAAGGTTTGGGAGACTACTTCACTAGCAAAAGGAATTTGTTATTTCTGTGTGTGTGTACAAACACACACATATACATTCATATTTTAGTCAGTTCTTGGGCACCCATACAATATAGGTATTGCAGAGACTAGTATGTAAAATCCCGAACAGTTGACGTAACAGAGGTATTTGATAGCTAGATGGAGTAAAACACTTCTGAACAATGGAGGAACATTTCTAAAAGTAAGTATTCCACATACAACTTGTCCTTATCAAGATGGTCCCCTTTACTACCCTCAGAACTGCTGCTCAGTGCAGAGTTCAGAGAGGAAAGGCTTTTGCACAGCATGCACTTGAGAGCATCATAGTTCTTGCATGCATGAGCAGTGGAAAGTAATACCAACAGAGAAAGCAATGGAATTACAAAGACTTTATTTGACACATGCTTTACCTTGACTGTATAAAAAGCAACTGGTTGCTCTGTAGTTAATAAAAAGTAAATAAAATGATGATGTCAATGAAGACTGACGTGTAAAACATAATCACTGAATTGTGTAAAATGAAAATAAGAAAAAGAAGATCTAAGGAAGCAGGATAGAACAATTTCTTTTGGCACAACCAAACTAAGGGATTTAACAAGGGAGAAAGATGATTGAATACACTGCATTCTTTGTAAAACTGTATTTATATTTATTGTAATAAACTTTATAAGGTTTATTCCACAGTATAAACTAAAAACTGTAATACTTCTCAAAATATTCAGAAATTCTATTCATAAAGTGATGTTGCTCAGTTGTGTCCGACTCTTTGAGATGCCATGGACTGTATAGCCTACCAGGCTCCTCCATCCATGGGATTTTCCAGGCAATAGTACTGGAGTGGGGTGCCATTTCCTTCTCCAGGGGATCTTCCCGACCCAGGGATCGAACCCAGGTCTCCCGCATTGTAGACAGACACTTTACCGTTTGAGCCACCAGAGAAGTCCAGAAAGGCCTATTCATAAAGAGATTAAGACAAAAAAGTTTGGCTATTTCAAGAATTCAAAATACCAGATAAAATGATGAGATAAGGATTGCATAACTGTGTGGCTGTTTCCTCTAATATCTAGTCCTTTATTCAGGCAGTATATGGTTATACAGAGTATACCACCCAAAAGTCCTCACTATATTTTTAATCATACTTCATTTGTAGACACGACTGAGCAACTTCACTTTTCACTTTCATGCCTTGGAGAAGGAAATGGCAGCCCACTCCAGTGTTCTTGCCTGGAGAATCCCAGGGACGGGGGAGCCTGGTGGGCTGCTGTCTATGAGGTCGCACAGAGTCGGACATGACTGAAGCAACTCAGCGGCAGCAGCATTTTTAGACAAAAGTTTAGAATCTTCTGAAGTGTTGCTGATTTATAAAAATAGGCTATTGAATTAATTTTTTGATTAAAATATGTAGAAGCTATTGTAATAGAGTTTTAAAAATTGAAAATGCATAATGAAAAGCTATGCAGCAGCTATATTACTGCCTTTGAAGATGAAGGAAAGATTCAAACCAAGGAATGAAGGCAGCTTCTACAATCTGGAAAAGGCAAAAGACAGGTTCTCTTCTAGAGCATCGTGAAGGAAAGAGTCCCTCCACTGAATCTCATTTTAGACTTCTGACCTCCAGAACTGTAAGATAATAAACTCATGTTGTTTCAAGCCACAAATTTTGTGATGATTTGTTACAGCAATTATATAAAACTAATATAAACTGTAACTTTATTTGCAAATAATTTTAACAGTTTGACTTTTACAATACTTAATGTACTTTTCTTCTGTGACACATTTTTTAAATTATGTAATTCAACATATCACTGTTAACCTTTATATTCATGAGTTTTCAGTGCTAGTTAGGAAAGTTTCCTCCCTACCCAAAATATAGGGGAATTAACCCATGATTTTATTTTCTAGTTACTTGTGTGGTTCTATTTCTTAAATTTGAATTTCTGATCCATGTCAAATTTACCATAACATATGACATACGGACGGTGAAGGCAATGGCACCCCACTCCAGTACTCTTGCTGGAAAATCCCATGGACAGAGGAGCCTGGAGGGCTACAGTCCATGGGGTCTCTAAGAGTCAGACACGACTGAGCAGCTTCACTTTCACTTTTCACTTTCATGCACTGGAGAAAGAAATGGCAACCCACTCCAGTGTTCTTGCCTGGAGAATCCCAGGGATGGGGGAGCCTGGTGGGCTGCCATCTGTGTGGTTGCACAGAGTCAGACATGACTGAAGTGACTTAGCATCTGCAGCATGGCATACAGAATAAATCCAATTTGCCTTTCTAGTCCAGCAACACTTATTTCAAGCTTTTTTTTCTTTTTTCTGGTTATTTGTATCGCTACCTATAGCATATTCTAAATTTATATATGTAAATCCAACAGGATACTATCATTTCTTCAGATAAAAGATGGAACAAACAAATGGAAAGATATTTATGCTGAATTAGAAGAATTAATACTGTTAAAATGTGCATACTACTTAAAGTGATTTAAG
The DNA here is from genome assembly GCF_029407905.1 of Bubalus kerabau. Taxonomy (NCBI): domain Eukaryota; kingdom Metazoa; phylum Chordata; class Mammalia; order Artiodactyla; family Bovidae; genus Bubalus; species Bubalus kerabau. The sequence continues at coordinate 31,173,864 of NC_073631.1, read as the reverse complement.
ATTCAATTCAATCCCTATAAAAAATTCCAGTGGCACTTTTCATAGAAAAAAATTCTAAAGTGTAGGGAAATATAAAAGATCTCAAACAGCCAAAGCAACTTTGAGAAAGAAGAACAAAGCTGAAAAGAATCACACTTCCTGATTGCAAACTATCTTACAAACCTATAGTAGTCAAATGATATGGTATTGTGATAAAAGAAGACACACAGATCAATGCAACATAATAGAGAGTCCAGAATTAAATCCATGCATATACTGTCAACAAGAGCACTAAGAATGCACAACAGGAAAAAATCAAGAGCACTAAGAATACACAGCAGGAAAAAACCTTTTCAATACGTGGTATTGGGAAATCTGGACATTCACATGCAAAAAAAACTTTAATTGGACCCTTATCATATGCTACTTTTTCAAATGGTCTTAGTATGGATTAGAGTCCTAGAAGAATACACAAAACTCTCCTTGACACTGGCCTTGACAACGATTTTTTAGATATGACACCAAAGGTAAAGGCAACAAAAACAATAATAAACAAATGGGACTACATCAAACTAAAAATAATAAAGGAAATAATCAATGAAAACACAACCTATGAAATGGGGGAAAATATTTGCAAACCATGTATCTGATCAAGGATTAATGTCCAAAATATGTGAGGAACACATATAACTCAACAGCAAAAAAGGAAGGAAGGAAAAAAGGAGAGAAGGGAGGGAGACAGGGGAAGGGAAAGGGAGGAAAGGGGAGGTAAGAGAGAAAAATAAGCCCTATTAAAAATAGCCTTGTTGAAGAGTAGGCAAAGGATCTGAAAAGACATTTTTCCAAAGAAGACATACAAATGGCCCACAGGTGTACGAAAAAGTGCTCAGTGCCACTAATTATTAGAGAAATGTACATCAAAATCACATGAGATATCTCTTTGCACCTCTTAGGATGGCTGTTATCAAAAGGCAAGAAATACAAGTGTTGGTGAGAATGTCAAAAAAAGGGAACCCTTGTATACTATTGGTGGAAATGTAAATTGGTACAACCACTGTGGGAAATAGTACAAAAGTCCCACCCAAATTATTATTTTATTTTTTTATTTTATTTTTAAACTTTACATAATCCGCCACAGGTATAGATGTGTTAGCAAATGATACAGGAATCCTACTTCAGGGTATAAATCCAAAGGAAACAATATCACTATCTTAAAGCAATATCTGCACTCCTATGTTCATGCATCATTATTGACAATAGTCAAGCATTGAAAACTCCTTGCTGCTTTATACAACTCAATTTCAAAACCTAGATAAATTAGCATTTTTCAGAAATAGAAGTAGTAGAGAATATATTTTAAAAATCTGTCCACGTAAAAAACCAGTCATGTGGTTTCACAAGAGAATTTAATAAAACATTAAAAGATCAAATAATCTAATTCTACTAAACAATTTAACAGTACAAGAAATATTTTCAAATGAATTTCATGAAGCAAGTATTATATCATCAAAACCTGAAAATGAAAAAAGAAATCTATGCCAATACCACTTATGCATCAGATCAGTTCAGTAGCTCAGTCGTGTCCAACTCCTTGCGACCCCATAAATCGCAGCACGCCAGGCCTCCCTGTCCATCACCAACTCCCGGAGTTCACTTAGACTCACATCCATCGAGTCAGTGAGGCCATCCAGCCATCTCATCCTCTGTCGTCCCCTTCTCCTCCTGCCCCCAATCCCTCCCAGCATCAGAGTCTTTTCCAGTGAGTCAACTCTTCACATGAGGTGGACAAAGTACTGGAGTTTCAGCTTCAGCATCATTCCCTCCAAAGAAATCCCAGGGCTGATCTCCTTCAGAATGGACTGGTTGGATCTCCTTGCAGTCCAAGGGATTCTCAAGAGTCTTCTCCAACACCACAGTTCAAAAGCATCAATTCTTCGGCGCTCAGCCTTCTTCACAGTCCAACTCTCACATCCATACATGAACACAGGAAAAACCATAGCCTTGACTAGACGAACCTTTGATGGCAAAGTAATGTCTCTTGCTTTTGAATATGCTATCTAGGTTGGTCATAACTTTCCTTCCAAGGAGTAAGCGTCTTTTAATTTCATGGCTGAAGTCACCATCTGCAGTGATTTTGGAGCCCAGAAAAATAAAGTCTGACACTGTTTCCACTGTTTCCTCATCTATTTCCCAAAAAGTGGTGGGACCGGATGCCATGATCTTCGTCACTTATGCATATCAATGCAGAAAATCTTAAATGTTAATCTACAGAGTCTAACAGCACATCAAAAGATAGTATATCTGATGTATGGCAAAATACATCACTTGGAAAAATGTTAAGTGTTTATTTTGAGGTCAAAATAAAAACTAATTTCATACTATTTAAAAAAATTGCAAAGCAATTATCTTTCAATTAAAAATCAATTAAAATGTTTTTAAAAATCTCCCACTATAATTGTGGATTTTTATATTTGTATTTCTTTTTTCAAATTTTACTTTGTCTTGATGTTACATTATGTGACTAAAATTAATACTTGCTATATCTTCATGACTAAAAAAAAAGAGACAGGATATCACAGCCAAATAGGATTTTCAAGTTCAAAAGTGGCTCAGTAGGAAAAGCATTAAAAAAATATGATAATCTCTATGTATGAAGAAATTAATATAGTTCTTTATTCATTCATCTGTTGATGGACATTTTTGACATATCTGAAAAACATTAATTTATCTAGATTTCAACCTGAGCTGTACAAAGCAATCTCTTAAGACGTGTTCAGTTCAGTTTAGTCACTCAGTCGTGTCCAACTCTTTGCGACCCCATGAATCGCAGCATGCCAGGCCTCCCTGTCCAACACCAACTCCCGGAGTTCACTAAAACTCATGTCCATCGAGTCAGTGATGCCATCCAGCCATCTCATCCTCTGTCGTCCCCTTCTCCTCCTGCCCCCAATCCTTCCCAGCTTCAGAGTCTTTTCCAATGAGTCAACTCTTTGCATGAGGTGGCCAAAGTACTGGAGTTTCAGCTTTAGCATCAGTCCTTCCAAAGAACACCCCGGACTGATATCCTTTAGAATGGACTGGTTGGATCTCCTTGCAGTCTAAGGGACTCTCAAGAGTCTTCTCCAACACCACCGTTCAAAAGCATCAATTCTTCGGCGCTCAGCTTTCTTCACAGTCCAACTCTCACATCTATACATGACTGCTGGAAAAACCATAGCCTTGACTACACGGACCTTTGTTGGCAAAGTAATGTCTCTTGCTTTTGAATATGCTATCTAGGTTGGTCATAACTTTCCTTGCAAGGAGTAAGCATCTTTTAATTTCATGGCTGCAATCACCATCTGCAGTGATTTTGGAGCCCCCCAAAATAAAGTCTGACACTGTTTCCACTGTTTCCCCATCTATTTCCCATGAAGTGATGGGACCGGATGCCATGATCTTCGTTTTCTGAATGTTGAGCTTTAAGCCAACTTTTTCACTCTCCACTTTCACTTTCATCAAGAGGCTTTTGAGTTCCTCTTCACTTTCTGCCATAAGGGTGGTGTCATCTGCATATCTGAGGTTATTGATATTTCTCCCAGCAATCTTGATTCCCTTGTGCTTCTTCCAGCCCAGCGTTTCTCATGATGTAGTCTGCATAGAAGTTAAATAAGCAGGGTGACAATATACAGCCTTGATGAACTCCTTTTCCTATTTGGAACCAGTCTGTTGTTCCATGTCCAGTTCTAACTGTTGCTTCCTGACCTGCATATAGGTTTCTGAAGAGGCAGGTCAGGTGGTCTGGTATTCCCATCTCTTTCAGAATTTTCCACAGTTTATTGTGATCCACACAGTCAAAAGCTTTGGCATAGTCAATACAGCAGAAATAGATGTTTTTCTGGAACTCTCTTGCTTTTTCAATGATCCAGCAGATGTGGCAATTTGATCTCTGGTGTTTAAATTAAATCTTTTGATGATTATGTCTCCTGTGTGATTGCTAATTTTGTGTTTTGGTTTTTCATCTTTTTGCTTCTCTTTGGTTTTGTCAATGGTTTTTCTATTTCATTATTTTTCTGCTTCTATTGGCTTTTCACTTTCTAATTTGTACATTTTTGTTTTAACCTTTGTTAAATAAGTACTTGTACTTTTCTCTGATTTGTTTAGTCATTGTTTTTCTAGATTTTTAAGTGAGGATTTAATTTATTCACTTTCATAATTTTTATTGATACAATTATCTCAAGTAGTAACATTTTCACTGATTGTTTTAGCTGTATCCTCCAAATTCTAATGCCCAATTTTTATCAGCTTTTTTATTTTGACTTTGAAACAGCTCTTTAGGATTGCATAGTGTGTTTTTTTTTTTATATATAAGTGGAGAAATTTTTTTATATCTTATTAATTTCTAGATTTATTGTTGTTTACTGAAATAAAAACATACAACATAAGTGCTGTAAGTTTGTTTTATTAGAGGGACTTGCTGAGGGCTGTAGCCCAGAAGACAGCCTCTCAGATAGCTCTGAGAAACTGCTTTGGAGAGGTAGGGGAAAGAAGCCAGCATTTTTTTGATTTCAGCTGGGGATATAAACACTCAAGTGTACATCTCAGTAAAAGATTACTGCTAGCCATGAGGATCAGATATCCCAGTTAAAGTTAATTATCTTAGTGTTTTTCTATGTATGGGAAGATGCAAGAATCTAAGTTCACTACAATTCTTCCTAAAGTATAACTATCCAAGGGCCTATTTTCCCAAAGCACAGAGTGCCTCATTCTGTCATTTGCCCTGAATTCCTTTCAGGGTGTACTGTAGGTCAGAGAGTGCAGCAGCCAATGACACTCTTTGTAGAACTGGATGGCAAGTGATATTCCTTATTTTACATTGTTCTACAGTCAGAAAATGCTCTTTGTTTTATTTCTACTTTTTCAAATTTGTGAGAATAAGATGTATTCTCATTAATGGGTTTAGTATGTGTATTTATCAGAATCATCATACTGACTTTGGGATTTAGGTCTTCAATAACTTTTCTGCACTCCATCTACCTTTGAAGGAGTGACATGTTTAAAATCCTCCTTTGTTAATGTATCTTTCTCTCCAAATATCATCTGTTGTTTTTGCTTTAAAAAGATTGTTAGGTTATTGTTTTATATATGTGTATCTCTCTCTCTCTCTCTCACACACACACACACACACACACATATATGTTAGGTATATAAGTATACCTATATACTTCCTCTTCATTTTGAATTGTGGCCAAGCACTAAAAATTGTCCTTTGCATCTTTTAATTATATTTCTCATCTAGACAATCAGTTATTAATTTCATGAGCTCTACTTTACTTCATTTAAACTTGCCTAGTGTGTTATTTTCCTCTCAGTTTCCTTCTAATTGCTTTTTATATGTGTCTCTCACATAAGCATAGTATTAAATGCTGATTTTTGGACAGTATAAAACCTCTTGTCTCTTAATAGATTTGCTAATCTGCCTATATTTATCGACGTGATTGACATTCTGGACTACATGCTGTCATATTCTATGTCATATTTGAATGTACATGTCTTGATACACACAGTTGTTTATCATGTAGTCTATTTTAGTTACTTCTGTTTCTTCTCTTTTATCTTACTTCCTCTTATCCTCCTTTCTCTTTCCCCTTCTTTTCCTTCTCCTTCCCTTCTTCCTCTTCTTCTTTCTAATACCCTCCTCCACAAAGCAGAAGAGAGAACTCCTCATGAGTTCAGGACTCAAAATAGGATTTCTAATTTAAAAAAGTCAACAATTCTGTACTGTAATAGAGCATATCTATAGGCGGTGCATAGACCACCAGACACAGCTGCTCTTATCATGGTCACTGAAATCTTGTTATTGAGTAAGCCTGTGTCCCTTGGTGTTGCACTAGTCTTAGATCTGGTCAATTAAAGGACTGCTTATTTAATTCCCTGAACATATTCCTGCAGTATCACGAAGGCACCACTCTGGAATTCAGGAAGCATGATTGATCTGTAGCTCACCTCTCCAGGCTCCTTAAAACATTTCAAATTACCAGTCCTTTGTACTCCCAACTGCCTGTTTCAGCCTGAGGAAGCGCAATGTGCAGGGAAGTAGTTAGAACGACTTTTACAAAGGAGTCGGGTGCTATTGCTGAGAGGGAAGGGAGGTGAACATTAAAGCAACAAAACCCAAACAGTGATTTGTTACCATTTCAAAATGCTGCTGGATTTGCCATCACTGGGGCAGTGCAGTTTCATAGGCAAACACAAGCTTCTTTAAGAACAATCTTTGTGTCTGAACAGAAAACATTTTGTCTTTTCAGGCAGGAAACCTAAGGCAAGGCTTACCCAGAGATATATTTTCCATCATGTGGCCAGGACAATAAACACGGGGCTTTTGATCTGGGTGGCAACAGTGACAGAGCCAGAGTTCTAAAGGAGAAAAATGGGAAACAAAGCTGCCAGAGGTGAGTGCGTGTCCTCAGGTTATTTTTTCACGTCTAGAGTTCACCAAGCAAAGCCAGAGAGATTTCAAATAAACATGTCCAAAGGAGTCATAAAAATCCTAACCAGTGTGATAGTTTAAATCCCAACGTCAAAACACAGAAATGCATGGCCTATATCACATGAAACTTCTTTGGCCCCAGGTTTATAAATTAAACTTCTTTCAAACTCTTATTTTTACAAGCATAAATTTATAAATACCCTTCCTCCCTACTACCATCTTCCTATTATAAATAACAGCAAAATTGTCCTCTGGTTCTGCAGGTGAAATAATTTTATAATTAAAATGGAGATGAAAAGTGTGCTAAAAGTGAACCTTTTAAATTTTCATTAGGACACAACTGCATGCCGCTGTCATTGTATAGTGTTCTTTTTATTTTAAACTGTTATCCTAGAAACCACTGAAATTCATTATTTTACACGTTCCTCCATTTACAAATCAAAATGCCAAAGAGAAGCTCAGTTTATTTCAGCTCTGTTGGAAGAGATTGCTGTTATTAGGAAATGTGAGTGGGCTGAAGTGGGACTCCCTGTGGAGTTACTTGGCAGAGTGGAGTTCCTGGCTCAACCTGATATTAAAAGTGAGTCATCAGTTTACCCACACAGCAGGGTCTTCACTTTGTACTTTTCAGTCTGAGCAACTCAGCAGCGGGTCCAGGATTCAAAGTTAATTCCTATAATTAATAATCAAATGAAAGAAACTCATCGCATTTATTTTGAGAATAATTAAATTATTCATAAATTCCTTACTTACTGACTGACAAATAATAACACAAATAAAATCTCTATCAAGAAATTCAGTTTGTATATTCAGTGTGATTTATGTATTCTAAAGGCCAAAGGCGTCTCTGTCCACATAAAAGTGATATTTTTCCCCCCTGTACGTCCATTAAGAGACACTTGAAGGGCAAAAGTTTCAGGCACCTCTATCCTGTGTTTTAGAAGAAAAAAATTTTTAGAAGAAAAATTCAGTAATTGCTGTGTACTCATAAAAAGATACAAAATTAGAGCTATTATAATATTCTAGCTTTAATAAAAGAATGCAAAAATGATTTAAGATTAATTCTTCATCGTAAGAACTAATAGATAAATGCAATTTAATTTTTCTCTCATTTCATGTACTAAGAAATGCAAGGTTTTATTCTTAATCTAAACTCAGTAAATTTCTAGTATATTTTTCAAGGCAGCCTCATGTTATTGGTGAAAGGACATGAATATATTCTGCTCTTAAGTAGAGAGTATCTGTTCAAGATGAAATGAGGTACATTATTTAATAACTAATAGTGACAATTCTGTTAGAGGTTGGTGCAACGTAAGTGGCTGCTAGAATAAGCAAGATTGAACACTTAAAGTTCTGTTCTTACATCATGTATACCTACAACCCTCACATCCATTCATCTATATATTTAATACCTGTTTTCTTAGAATTAGAAAAATCCTTCTTAAATGAGACCTCATCTACATCTCCAGCCTTAGCTCTCACTATCTGTATGATGAACTCCAGCTACAGAAAGAATTTAATCCTAAACAAGCATTCTCATATTTTGCTTCTTTGCATACACTGATTCACCTTCAGAAATACTTTCTCCCTCTTTTCTAATTGTTACACTGAAAATATCCTCTTTACAAATCTTAAGTATCCACTAATTTGTTATTGTAGTCTTTTCTATGCCATAAACATTTACTGAGCATGGCCCTGCCCATCAGAACAAGACCCAGTTTCCCCCACAGTCTCTCCCATCAGGAAGCTTCCATAGCCTCTTAACCTTATTCATCAGAGGGCCGACAGAATGGAAACCACAATCATAGAAAACTAACCAAACTGATCACATGGCTCACAGCCTTGTCTTATTCAATGAAACAATGAGCCATGCCCTGTAGGGCCACCCAAGATGGATATGTCATGGTGGAGAGTTCTGATAAAACATGGTCTGTTGGAGAAGGGAATGGCAAACCACTTCAGTATTCTTGCCTTCTGAACCCCATGAACTGTATGAAAAGGCAAACAGATATGACACTGAAAGATGCATCCCCAGGTTGGTAGGTGCCCATGTTGCTACCAGAGAAGAGTGGAGAAATAACTCCAGAAAGAATGAAGAGACAGAGCCAAAATGAAAACAAGCCCAGTTGTGGATGTGACTGGTGATGGAAGTAAAGTCCAATACTGTAAAGAACAATATGGCGTAGGAACCTGGAATGTTAGGTGGGTGAATCAAGGATAATTGGAAGTGGTCAAATAGGAGATGCCAAGAGTGAACATCAATATGTTAGGAATCAGTGAACTAAAAACGACTGTATAGAGCTTCTGTATACAGTCCATTTTAATTTAACTTAGATGACCATTATATCTACTACTGTGGGCAATAATCCCTTAGAAGAAATGGAGTAACCCTCACAATCAACAAAAGAGTCTGAAATGCAGTACTTGGATGCGATCTCAAAAATGAGAGAATGATCTCTGTTCATTTCCAAGGCAAACCATTCAATATCACGGTGATCCAAGTCTATGCCCCAACCACTAATGCTGAAGAAGCTGAAGTTGAATGGCTCTATGATGACCTACAAGACATTCTAGAACTAACACCAAAAAAAGACATCATTTTCATCACAGGGGACTGGAATGCAAAAGTAGGAAATCAAGAGTTACCTGAAGTAATTGGCAAGTTTGCCTTTGGGACTACAAAATGAAGCAGAGCAAAGACTGCCAAGAGAACACACTGGTCATAGGACACACCCTCTCCCAGAAAACAAGATATGACTCTACACATGGACATCACCAAATGGTCAATACTGAAATCAGATTGATTATATTCTTTGCAGCTAAAGATGGAGAAGCTCTATACAGTCAGCAAAAAAAAAAGACTGGGAGCTGACTGTGGCTCAGATCATGAACTCCTTATTGACAAATTCAGACTTCAACTGAAGACAGTAGGGAAAACCTCTAGACCATTCAGATGTGACCTAAATTAAATCCCTTATGATTGTAGAGTGGACATGACAAATAGATTCAAGGGATTATATCTGATAGAGTACCTGAAGAACTATGGATGGAGCTTCATGAAACTGTACAGGAGGCAGGGATCAAGACCATCCCCAAGAAAAGAAATGCAGAAAGGCAAAATGGTTGTCTGAGGAGGTTTTATAAATACCTGAGAAAAGAAGAGAAGCTAAAGGTAAAGGAAAAAAGGAAAGATATACCCATATAGAATGGGAAAGACTATGGATCTCTTTTAGAAAATTGGAGATATTAAGTGAACATTTCATGCAAAGATGGGCACAATTAAGGACAGAAATGGTATGGACCTAACAGTAGCAGAAGATATTAAGAAGAGGTGGCAAAAATACACAGAACTATGCAAAAAAGATCTTCATGACCCAGAAAACCACAATGGTGTTATCACTTACCTAGAGCCAGACATCCTAGAGTGCAAAGTCAAGTGGGCCTTAGGAAGCATCACTATGAACAAAGCTAGTGGAGCTGATGGAATTCCAGTTGAGCTATTTCAATTCCTAAAAGATGATGCTGTGAAAGTGCTGCACTTAATATGCCAGCAAATTTAGAAAACTCATCAGTGATCACAGCACTGGAAAACGTCAATTTTCATTCCAATCCCAAAGAAAGGCAATGCTAAGGAACATTCAAACTACTGCACAATTGTGCTCATCTCACACACTAGCAAAGTAATGCTCAAAATTCTCCAAGCCAGGCTTCAGCAATACATGAACCGTGAACTTCCAGATGTTCAAGATGGTTTTAGAAAAGGCAGAGGAACCAGAGATCAAATTGCCAACATCTTCTGGATCATTCAAAAAGCAAGAGAATTCCAGAAAAACATCTATTTCTGCTTTATTGACTACACCAAAGTCTTTAACAGGGTGGATCACAACAAACTGTGGAAAATTTTTAGACAGATAAGAATACCAGACCACCTTACCTGCCTCCTGAGAAATCTGCATTCAGGTCAGGAAGCAACAGTTAGAACTGGACATGGAACAACAGACTGGTTCCAAAAAGGAAAAGGAGTACATCAGGCTGTATATTGTCACCCTGCTTATTTAACTTACATACACAGTACATCATGCCAAATGCTGGGCTGGATGAAGCACAAGCTGGAATCAAGATTGCAGGAAGAAATATCAGTAACTTCAGATATACAAATGACACCACCCTTATGGTAGTGAAGAGGAACTGAAGCACCTCTTGATGAAAGTGAAAGAGGAGAGTGAAAAAGCTGGTTTAAAACTAAACATTCAGAAGACTCAGATCATGGCATCTGGTCCCATCACTTCATGGCAAATAGGTGGGAAAACAATGGAAATAGTGACAGACTTTATTTTTGGGAGGGCTCTAAAATCACTGCAGATGGTGACTGCAGCCATGATATTAAAAGAAGCTTGCTCCTTGGAATAAAAGCTATGACCAACCTAGATAGCATATTCAAAAGCAGAGATATTACTTTGCCGACAAAGTAATATTTAGTCAAAGGTATGGTTTTTCCAGCAGTCGTGTATGTATGTGAGAGTTGTACTCTAAAGAAAGTATATAGTTGTACTATAAAGAGCACCAAAGAATTGATGCTTTTGAACTGTGGTGTTGGAGAAGACTCTTGTGAGTCCCTTGGACTGCAAGGAGATCGAACCAGTCAATCCTAAAGGAAATCAGTCCTAAATATTCATTGGAAGGACTGATGTTGAAGCTGAAACTCCAATATGTTGGCCACCTGACGTGAAGAACTGACTCATTGGAAAAAGACCCTGATGCTGGGAAAGATTGAAGGCTGAAGAGAAGGGGACATCAGAGGCTGAAATGGCTGGATGGCATCACCTACTCAATGGACATGAGTTTGAGTAAGCTCAAGGAGTTGGTGATGGAAAGGAAGCCTGGCATGCTGCAGTCTATGGGGTTGCAAAGGTCAGACATGACTGAGCGACTGAACTGAACTGAACTGATTATATTACTTTTATTAAAGTATTACATCATCTTTACACTTAATGCAAAGAATAAACAATATGAGGGAAAATATTTTCTCATTAACATCCACAATAAAAATGGTCTGATTCGTTCTGCAGACCTGGGTGTAATTGTACAAGAGGGAGCATTTAATGGCTGAAGTGGATCAAGGTGTCATTTAATTCTGACCCACAGAATAGAATATCATCCATATTTGGCAACTAGACTAACTCTATGGGAGCTCTGATAGATAGAACCATTTTTGTGGTTATATAAAAGTCCCAGGCCATCCCCTATCCCCAGCTCATCTGAATATTTAGTATTTTAACTAGACTTCTATAGAATCCTTTTATTGAATTGGACAGATTTTCAATTTATTTATTTAAATTATCCTGGTAGACAATCATACATGCATAATATAATTTTATACATTTTTCAATACTTTCCTATCTTTTTTTTTATACATTGCATTACTTATAAACTGTAGGATACTTTTAAAACTAGGGGAAATATTAGATAGCCTAAGCTTTCAGCACTTTAAAACATCTGTAAATTTATATTTTTCTAGAAGCAATTCATTTTATTGTTATTATTAATTTTATTGCATGTTACTTTCAGATGTTTTTAAAAATCTCTCTACATATTTTTAATGAATATAGATTGAATCTAGATTTACTTAATTTTCTATCTTTTCTCCCATTTTTTTTTTTTTGCTTCATAGCCTAGTCTCTCTAAACAATGAATCATTTTAATGTATTTTGATTTACAGTTAATTAATTTTCTCCTTGATCTTTATTAAATTCTTCTTCCAATTGCTCTAGTTTGTCTTGCTGTTTCCATTCTATCTTAAGTTAAATGTTTGTTTTTTTTTAATTTAGAGAAAATTATTTGTGTTTTAGATTTTAACTCTGATGAGAACGTTTCAGTAGTTCCTGGTGGAGATATACTGTGTTCTAAATGTCTTGATTTCCAAAATGTGACTCAACTGATTAATGATTTGTCCACAAAATTATAGAGAATAATATTCTCTTTGGTTTGTTTTTTGTTTTCACTTTTTTACATTTTCAAGTGACCGAGAAGTGTCTACTTGTCATGCATAGTTTCATTTTTACTTTATTTAATTTTATTAATCTGATAAAGAAGTCTATAACAATCTCTGTATATTTTGATGTATCGTCTATGGCCTGAAATAAAATCAGACATAAAAAGATTCTCTATTACTGGGAAAAAGGTAGGCATTGTATATAATGTATAACATACAGATGAATTTATAATACAAAATATATACACATATGTATATGTGTACATGTACATATGAAATATTATTTATTGTATTATACTGCCTGTATATTATATTACAACAGAAACACATACACTGTTGTCCATCAGTATCCATAGTGGATTGGTCCCAGCACCTGCCGTGGATACCAAAATCCATGGATGCTCAAATCCCATAGTGTACCCTTCAAATGCACAGTTCAGCATGCAAGGATTAAGGAACCCCCAGAAACTTCAATTTGCACTGGCTGTATCTGCAAATTCAGAAATCTGTGAATACAGAGAGCCAGTTGTATGCTTGCAAAAAAAAAAAACAAAACTGGTATATGAGTGAACTGGTGCAGTTCAAACCTGCATTGTCCAAGGGTCAACTGTGTGCTACAGTTAGGAGCAATACTCATTGCCACTTTTGGTTAAAAACAAGTGCTCTGGATTTAAACTGCCTGACTTTTGATCTCCATCCTGATTTTTACCAGTAGCATTACCTTGGATAAAATACATGATCTTAGTAAGCCTCAGTTATTGCTAGAGTTATCTGAGTAACAAGTAGATTAAATTATATAAAGGATTTCACTTACTGCCTGATACATAGAGCTTCCCAGGTGGCACTAGTGGTAAAGAACCCACCTGTCAATGCAAGAGACATAAGAGACATGGTGATCAATCCCAGGGTCTGGAAGATACCCTGGAGGAGGGCATGACGACCTCTCCAGGATTCTTGCCTGGAGAATCCCATGGACAGAGGAGCCTGGCAGGTTACTCTGAGTCCATGGGGTCACAAAAAGTCAGACACGACTGAGCAACTAACCACAAACACACACCCCTGATATATAAAAGGTCAGTACTTTGGCCACCTGATGTGGAGAGTCAACTCATTAGAAAAGACCCTGATGCTGGGAAAGATTGAAGGCAGGAGGAGAAGGGGACAACAGAGGATAAGATGGTTGGATGGCATCACCGACTCTATGGACATGAATTTGAGCAAGCTCTGGGAGATGGTGAAGGACACAGAAGCCTACCAATCTGCAGTCCATGGGGTCAAAAAGAGTCACACACATCTGTACAACTGACCTGTCCAAGTTGAAGAAAGATGAGTTTTAATTGTCCCAAGGTGACATTAAGCATGCATTTTAAATTGTATTTAAAAGCACATTAAACCTGAGAAGCTAAAGGATTTAAATTCTGATATATTGAGGCCAATTATATTGCTCAAGTTTCAGAATATTTTCCCTTGAACAAATATATATGATATTCTAAAAATACACTAGGTGTAGAAAATGCCTAAAAATTGCTGAATATTAATACATAGCTACCTAGGGTTCAATTGGCAAGTTAATATCTAGAATTTTATATAACTTGAAACTCTTTGCTTCAATAACGAAAGGAATTAGAAAACACATTCTGAATATTTTGACTTTTAGTTTTTACATCTTACATAGACATTTAACCAGCATCAAAAAGTAAGAATTTTTATTATTTTTTTTTCTAGTTTAATTAAGCCACACCAGAACCTATGGGCAAAAAGTCAGATTTCTGATTGAATTTCTAGTCCCATGTGACAGTGTGTTTCAGGAAACAACACAGTACTCTGTAGAGCTCCTGGCATGACTTCAGTAAAGGTCAAAGAAGTTAAGTGTTCCAGCAGTGAGCCCAACATTTAGTAGCCTTCAGAGGACTTTACTAGGGTTTATCCTGTATATTACAACACAGACTATCAAAGGCATTCCTTGAAAATGTTCTGCAGTGAATTCTGACTACCTTTCCATGCTAGTCAATGCTAAACATTAGATTACTATACCCTATAAAATAAAAATGGATAAATCCATAAATGCTAGAAAAATAACTCTCTTACTCTGCAGCTACACAACTTTAATCCAAAAAAAAAAAAACAAGAACCTTATTTATTTCATTATTTTATCTTTTTGAATTTATCTTAATTTATTGAACTACAGTAGACTTACAGATAAATGCACTTATCACAAGTATATGACAACACATTTTTAATAAACTGTACACACCCATATAACATTTTTAGGAGCCCAAAGTTCTTATATGCTCCCTTCCTGTTTGGACTTACTGCTCAAAGAATATCCACTATATACAATTCTATCTAGACCAAATAGTTTTGCTTTATAATGTTTTTAATTTTACGTAAATAGAATCATATGCTTTGGGGTCTTTGTGCCTCATTTGTTGCCTCACTTGTGCCTCACTCTTATTTGTGAGATTCAGCATATTTTCCACGTGGGTGCACGCTCAGTCACTCAGTTGTTCCAACTCTTTGCAAGTCTATAGACTGTATACCCCACCAGGCTTCTCTGTCCATGGGATTTCCCAGACAAAAATACTGTAGTGGGTTGCCATTTCCTCCTCCAGGGGAATCTTTCTGACCCAAGAACTGAATATGTGTCTCCTGAATATGTGTATCCAGGCAGATATCTTAATAGGATGCTAATCCCTTTGCTTTACTTTTTTAAAACTTAGATTTCCAGAACTATTTTCAAATGGCTCCTATAGGGATGAAGAATGGACTAATGGTCCAAACTTCACAATTTAATATTGCTTCTGTTTCTACAAGAGGACCCATTTTCTTGAAGTAGGGTTCAGCCACAAATTAACCTGGTTCAGGATGATTGTTATCAACAGTTTTAAGTTTCTGTATTTTCTTTATAAGGAGCTACTCTAGTGGTCCAGTGGTTAAGACTCCACACTTCCATTGCTGGGAGTGCAGGTTTGATCCCTAGTTGGGGAACCAAGATCCCATATACTGTGAGGTTTGGTCCAAAAAGAATGGTGGGTTATTTTCCTATAAATAAATATTTGTCAGAGCTTTCTGGGATGTGACACCAATTTATCTAATATTTGGCCAAGACAGAACTGGCTTCTGATAACAAGGGAGACTGAGGCATTAAACTGGTTAGCCCTAAGCTAAGAAAATATGATGATGTCTCTCATAAGGCATCCTACATAGTCTTAAGAAATCAAAGATGATACAAAGAGATGAAAAGATGTACTATTTCTTGGTCTGACATGTACTATTTCTTGACAATCAATATTGTCAAAATGACTATACTACCCAAGGAAATTACAGATTCAATGCAATGCCTATCAAATTGCCAATGGCATTTTTCACAGAACTAGAACAAAAACATTTTTAAAGACCCCAAATAGCCAAAGAAATCCTGAGGAAGGAAAAAGGAAATGGAGGAATCAGGCTAGACCACACTACAAATCAACAGTAGTCAAAACAGTATGGCACTGGCACAAAAAAAGATACACAGATCAATGGAAAAGGATAGAAAGACCAGAAATAAATCCATGCACCTATGGTCAACTAATGTATGACAAATGAGGCAAGAATATACAATGGAGAAAAGACAGATCTTCAATAACTGGTGCTAGGAAAACTAGACAGCTGCATGTAAAAGAATGAAATTAGAATATTCTCTAAGAACATATACAAAAATAAACTCAAAATGGGTCAAATACTTAAATGTAGGCCTGGACACTATAAAACTCTTAGAGGAAAACCAAGCCAGAACACTCTTTGACATAAACCTCAGCCACATCTTTTTAGATACACCTCTCAGACTAACAAAAATAAAAACAAATGTAAACAAATGGGACCTGCTGCTGCTACTGCTAAGTTGCTTCTTAAAAGCCTTTGCACAGCTAAGGAACCCATAAATGAAATGAAAAGACAACTCAGAATGGGAAAAAATATTTGCAAACAAAGTGACTGATAACGGCTAATCTCCAAAATATACAAACAAAACATGCAGCTTCATGTCAAAAAAAAAGAAAGAAAGAAAGAAAATAACCCAACAAAAAAATGGGCAGAAGATCTAAATAGACATTTCTCCAAAGAAGACATACAAATGGCTAAAAACACAGGAAAAGATGCTTAACATCACCAATCATCAGAAAAATATAAATCAAAACTACAGTGAGGTATCATCTTACACAGGACAGAATCAGTTCGGTTCAGTTCAGTCACTCAGTTGTGTCCAACTCTCCACGACCCCATTAATTGCAGCACACCAGACCTCCCTGTCCATCACCAACTCCCAGAGTTTACTCAAACTCATGTCCATTGAGTCGGTGATGCCATTCAGCCATCTCATCTTCTGTCGTCCCCTTCTCCTCCTGCCCCCAATCCCTCCCAGCATCAGAGTCTTTTCCAATGAGTCAACTCTTCGCATGAGGTGGCCAAAGTATTGGAGTTTCAGCTTTAGCATCAGTCCTTCCAATGAACACCCAGGACTGATCTCCTTTAGAATGGACTGGTTCGATCTCCTTGCAGTCCAAGGGACTCTCAAAGAGTCTTCTCCAACACCACAGTTCAAAAGCATCAATTCTTCGGCACTCAGCTTTCTTTACAGTCCAACTCTCACATCCATACATGACCACAAGAAAAACCATAGCCTTGACTAGACGGACCTTCGTTGGCAAAGTAATGTCTCTGCTTTTGAATATACTATCTAGGTTGGTCATAACTTTCCTTCCAAGGAGTAAGCATCTTTTAATACCATGGCTGCAATCACCATCTGCAGTGATTTTGAAGCCCAAGAAAATAAAGTCTGACACTGTTTCCACTGTTTCCCCATCTATTTCCCATGAAGTGATGGGACCGGATGCCATGATCTTCGTTTTCTGAATGTTGAGCTTTAACCCAACTTTTTCACGCTCCTCTTTCACTTTCATCAAGAGGCTTTTTCGTTCCTCTTCACTTTTTGCCATAAGAGTGGTGTCATCTGCATATCTGAGGTTATTGATATTTCTCCCAGCAATCTTGATTCCCTTGTGCTTCTTCCAGTCCAGCGTTTCTCATGATGGACTCTGCATATAAGTTAAATAAGCAGGGTGACAATATACAGTCTTGACATACTCCTTTTCCTATTTGGAACCAGTCTGTTGTTCCATGTCCAGTTCTAACTGTTGCTTCCTGACCTGCATATAGGTTTCTCAAGAGGCAGGTCAGGTGGTCTGGTATTCCCATCTCTTTCAGAATTTTCCATAGCTCAGAATGGCCACCATCAAAAAGTCTACAAACAATAAATGTTGGAAAGGGTGTGGAGAAAAGGAAACATTTCTACACTGTTGCTGGAAACGTAAATTGGTACAACCATTATGGAGAACAAAGTGGAGGTTCATTAAAAAGCTAAGAATAAAACTATGATATGATCCTGAAATCCCACTGCTGGGTGTATATCCAGAGAAAACCATAATTAGAAAAGATACATGCACCCCAATATTCACTGCAGCACTATTTACAATAGCCAAAATATGGAAGCAACCTAAATGTCCATCAATAGTGGAATGGATAAAGAACATGCAGTACATATATAAAATGGAATATTAGTCTTTAAAAAGAACAAAATAATGCCATCTGCAGCAACATGGATGGACTCAGAGATTATCATCTTAAAGTATATCAAAGAAAAATAATCATATGATATCAGTCATATGTGGAATCTAATTTTTTAAAAATGATATAAAGAAGCCTATTTACAGAACTAAAGAAGATTCTCAGTTTTCAAAACAAACTTAGGGTTACCAAAGAGGAAACATGGAGAGGAGGGATAAATTAGGACCTTGGGATAACATACACACACTGTTGCTGCTGCTAAGTCGCTTCAGTCGTGTCCGACTCTGTGAGACCCCATAGACGGCAGCCCACCAGGCTCCCCCGTCCCTGGGATTCTCCAGGCAAGAACACTGGAGTGGGTTGTCATTTCCTTCTCCAATGCATGAAAGTGAAAAGTGAAAGTGAAGTTGTTCAGTCGTGTCCGACTCTTTGCGACCCCATGGCCCACAGCCTACCAGGCTCCTCCATCCATGAGATTTTCCAGGCAAGAGTACTGGAGTGGGTTGCCATTGCCTTCTCCAATACACACACTACAACATGTAAAATAGATAACCAACAAGGACCCACTGTGTAGCACATGGAACTCTATTCAATATTCTGTAATAACATATGGGAAAAGAGTCTGAAAAAGAGTGAATGTATGTATATGTAAACTGAACCACTATGTTGTACACCTGAAACTAATATAATATTGTAAATCAACTATACTCTAATAACATTACCAAAAAAAAAGGATCATAGCCTTAAGTAAGTTAGATTTTGTTGCAATTAATTTTAAATTATTTATTGTGATCCCTAAATTCAATCCCTTAAAATGTGC